>NC_090445.1:1398517175-1399717175 GCF_031143425.1 Pleurodeles waltl
ACAGGCCACAGCAGACCTACCCCCCTCTGGAAACCCCAGCACAGCACCCACCCAGCGGGCCCATGCCTCTATCTCCAGGACAGGTCAAGCAGCAGTGTGTCTACCACTACAGGGCACCCAGGGCAACCCACCACCCCAACAACAACAGGGACCTGGGGGCAGTGGTAGTGGGCACACCGGCCAGGGGACAGAGGCCCAGGAACAAAGAGGAACTGGGAGGGCTGCTGTGCGACAGAGGGAGGACAGGCCTAGGGAACCCACTGTCCAAGAGGCCCTCACCACCATCATGGGAGCGTACCACGACTCCCAAGAGACGATGGCGACGGTCCTGGCCAGGTTCCAGGAGATCCAGGCCATGCAGGAGGGCCAGTACATGGGGTTCCGGGAAGAACTGCGCAGCATCAGTTCCGCAATGGGTACAATCGTGGTGGCACTCAACCAGATTGTCACCACATTGCGGGACCATGTGGCCCCCCAAAGGGGCCCTGCCACTAGCATGGAGGAAGAACAGCCCACCACCTCCGCCGGCGCTAGTGGTCAGGAGGCCCCGACACAACAGCAACGGGCCACCCGGACCCCACCCCCTGCAGAACAAGAACCACCCCGCAAGAAAGGCCTGAGATCTAGGAAGCAGACAGTGTAGGATGTCAAGCCCCCCGCCATGCACGGATCCCCCCGGATGTCATCCCACTGTCCCACTTGTTCACCCTGTCCAACCTTGAACTTCCCCTGCTCCACCTTCCACAGGCATATGGACAATGCACCTGTGCGAACGAGAGTCTGGACTCTGCCATGGACATGCCTCCACCATCACCCATCACCCTTTTTGAACTATACACCAATTGTTGCACTTCAATAAACACAATTATTGCACAAAAACCATCTGGAGTCTGCTATTTATTTTTTTAAACCAAATGTATTCGATATAACCAACCAAAAATGTCCAATTACATTGTGATGACAACATACCAGTGTCACACAGCGGTAGTCCATGGGGAAATAAACCAGAGGCCACTCCGTGGGGACCAGATCACTGAAATAGGAAGGCAAATTCACAACTAAGTTACCATACATTGGGGTGAAAGGTCAGACAGTAGAGAGCCAGTACTGTTACAGATATAATAAAATGCAGGAGTAGATTCTTACCCGTGTGTTACTGGAAATACTGCAGTATCACTCTGTCCCTGTTGTCTGTGTCGTCCTCTTCGTCTTCCTCCTCTTCACTCTCCGCAGGCTCCACAGCGGCCACAACACCACCATCTGGACCATCCTCCTGCAGGAAAGGCACCTGGCGTCGCAAAGCCAGGTTGTGAAGCATGCAGCAGGCCACGATGATATGACACACCTTCTTTGGTGAGTACATTAGGGATCCACCTGTCATATGCAGGCACCTAAACCTGGCCTTCAGGAGGCCGAAGGTCCGCTCGATCACCCTCCTAGTACGCCCATGGGCCTCATTGTACCGTTCCTCTGCCCTTGTCCTGGGATTCCTCACTGGCGTCAATAGCCAACGCAGGTTGGGGTAACCAGAGTCACCAATTAGCCACACACGCTGTCTCTGTAGCTGTTCCATCACATAAGGGATGCTGCTATTTCGCATGACGTACACGTCATGCACTGACCCTGGGAACTTGGCATTTAAATGGGAGATGTACTGGTCAGCCAAACAGACCACCTGGACATTCATCGAATGATAACTTTTTCGGTTACTGTACACCTGCTCATTGTCTTTTGGGGGGACCAAAGCCACATGGGTACCATCAATGGCACCAATGATATTGGGAATGTGTCCAAGGGCATAGAAATCACCCTTCACTGTAGGCAAGTCACCCACCTCAGGGAATATGATGTAGCTCCGCATGTATTTCATCAGGGCAGACAACACTCTGGACAATACCTTTGAAAACATAGGCTGAGACATCCCAGATGAAATGGCTACTGTAGTTTGAAATGATCCACTAGCCAAAAAATGGAGTACTGACAGCACCTGCACTAGAGGCGGAATCCCTGTGGGTTGGCGGATGGGTGACATCAGGTCTGGCTCCAGCTGGGCACACAGTTCTGGAATAGTGGCACTGTTGAGTCTGTAGGTGAGTATGACATGTCGTTCTTCCATTGTCGACAGGTCCACCAGCGGTCTGTACACGGGAACATTCCTCCGTCTCCTCGCAAGACCCAGCGGACGGTGCCTAGGAAGGACAACATGGAGCACAGAGTCAATCAACCCACAGGTAAGTTCCCACAGCCTGCACAGTACACCAATCTCTCTGGATTGAATGGCTTGTATGAGTGTCGATGTAAGGCCTAGCCATGTGTGACGCAGTAGGAATTAAGCCATGTGGGCCCTTGAAATGGCGGCTGCCTGACCTGTGAAGTGTGACAATGTGAAGTGAGGTCATTGCGCTGGCGTGGCACGCCGTGGCGGTAGGCGGTCGGAGACCGCGGCGCAAAGCAGCATTGGTTAACATTGAACCCTATGGGTTTCAGGAGCCAATGACGATGTGCGCCGGCGGTCGCGGTACGCACCGCCGCGGTACACACCGCCGCGGGCGTGACCGCCATTTTCTCTCTGCTTAATCACACGAGACCTGAGCATCCAGAGGAGAGGACCTATACTGCAAGTGCTGCTGTGACCTCGGTCTGGAAGTGACAATGGCTGCTGCGACTGGGGAAAGGGCCCCCGCCTTCAGTTCCGAAGAGTTGGAGAAGCACATTGACGGGGTCCTCCCCCAGTATGCGCTACTCTACGGTCCTCCAGACCAACAGGTGAGTACACGGGGGCCAATGCATAGAGGGCAATGCCTGTGATGAGTGGGGTGGATGTACGATGGAGGGGAGGGGAGCGAATTACGATTGCATGGCACGACAGATGAGAGCATGTGCCACATGGCAAGTTTGGGGAGGGGGGGCCACTCACATCGAGCATGCAGAAAAGTGATGATGTTTCTTTTCCCCCCCGTACATGTCACATAGGTCAGCGCCCATCAGAAGATCGATATTTGGCGTGCCATCGCCAAGGACGTCCGGGCCCTGGGGGTCCACAACAGACGGGGCACCCACTGCCGCAAGAGGTGGGAGGACATCCGCCGCGGGAGCAGGAAGACCGCCGAGGCTCTGCTGGGGATGGCCTCCCAACCTAGGAGGGGTGCCAGTCGTACCTTGACCCCCCTGATGTCCCGGATCCTGGCGGTGGCCAACCCCGATTTAGATGGGCGCTTGAGGACATCACAGCAGACACAAGGGGGTGAGTACCAGCACATTCAGCTATATTTGCGTGCAGTGGAGGTGCCTGGGTGGGGGAGGAGGGCTGTGGGTATCCCTAGGCCAGGGTGATTTCTGTAGGCTAGGCCCCTCCGTGAGGTATGGTCCTGTGCCCCCGCCCCCCATCTCTGTAGGGTGCCTAGTAACGCTATTCATGGACGTGTATTCTGTGTGGGCAGTTGTCGCCCATAGGCTTGTAGGGCATGTCCCAGTGAATGAGTAGTGTACCCCAAGTGCACAGCGTAGTGTAGGGGCTTCTGTGTCTGTCCTCTCCGCCAACGGTGTCCCCAATGCATGCACTCAACTTGTCTTTATTTCTCCACCCCCCCCCCAATTTTCTTTGTTTTTCTGTGAATGTGTGCATTAGCATCATCAGGCAGAGGAGAAGTGGCATCGGCGCAAGAGGGAGCTGCATCTCACATGGCTCCGGAGGGCCATGCAACGGACTCAGACATGACCAGTGAGACGGAGGGCGAGGGGAGCTCCACCACGGGGACCCGTGCAGACGTCAGTGACACGACACGTCCTCGGATGGGAGCTCCCTTGCGGTGGCGGCAACATCCGTGCCCACCGAAACTACAAGAACAGCCGCCACCCAGCGCACCAGCTCCGCCCTCCCAGCAGCCCCTCGGCCTTCGGCCCGTGCCCGCATGGCCAGGAAGGTGGCCATCTCCTTCGCCCCAGGCACCTCAGGCCCTGCCCCAGTCACCCCTGCTGCCCTCAGTGAGGAGGTCATTGACCTCCTGAGGACCATCATTGTTGGGCAGTCTACCCTTTTGAATGCCATCCAGGGTGTGGAGAGGGAGGTGCATCAAAGCAATGCATACCTGGAGGGCCTTCATTCGGGTCAGGCTGCCCAGCAGCGATCGTTCAACGCTCTGGCCTCAGCACTGACGGCAGCGATTGTCCCTGTCTCCAGCCTCCCTCTTCTAACTCCCTCCACCCAGTCCCACTCCCCTGTTCCTCTGCCTATCCCATCCACACCTACAGACCAGCCTGCACACACCTCAACACCCAAGGGAAGCTCATCCAGACATAAGCACCACAGAACACACAAGCATTCACACAAGCAACATACAGATGCAGACATGCCAACAGCCACTACCTCTTCTGTGTCCCCCACCTCCTCGTCTCCCTCCTCCCTCCCTGTGACGTCTACACTCACACCTGCATGCACACCACCATCAGCCAGTACACCCATCACCAGCACACCCGCCAGACCAGTCCGCACACGTGCAGTCACCACCCCCACTGACATGTACACGTCCCCTGTGTCCTCTCCCAGTGTGTCTGTCACCCCCGCTTCCAAACCACACAAACGCAGGCAGGCACCCAACCAACAGCCATCCACCTCACGTCAGCCTCCAGCCCAAGCACCTGCACCCAAAGACACCAGACTTAACTCTCCTACAACCACATCCTCTTCCTCCACTCCCATACCCACTCCAGCTACCCTTCCCATGGCTCCTAAAAAACTATTCCTCTCTAAAGTGAACCTCTTTTCCTCACCTGACCCACCCCCTCCATCTCGTAAGAGTTCCAAAAACACCTCAGCCACCACCAGCCCAGCAACTCCCAAGAACGTCGTGCCTGGTTTTTGGAGTCCGCCCTTTCCTTGGGCAGGGACATCGGCCAGCAGCAAAGGCACAGCCAGCCCCCTCCTCCTGGAAAGAGGAGCAAAAAACTGAAGGGCAGGCGCGACAGGCCTGATACGCCTGCCCCCAAGTAGGGTAGCTTTGCACCGTCACCTGCCACATCGGGTAAGGGAGCCAAGGGCCACGGAGAGTCTGCCAAGGAGGGCAAGGGCAGCAAAGCGCCGAAGGCAGGGAGCAGCCGACCTGGCCATGAGGGCCCCACCAGCCCCATTGCGGGGGTATCGGAGGAGACCCAGGGCCCCAGGACTCCATCACAGGAGGGCCCCGCAACGGAAAGGTCCGATGCTGACTGAGCAGGAAGTATTGGCCAGGTGTGGTTCACTCGAAACACAAGACAGGCACCGCTGAACAGGCCCCGCCGTGAGAAGCACCGCTGGACAGGGCCCGCCGTGAGAAGCACCGCTGGACAGGGCCCCGCCATGAGAAGCACCGCTGAACAGGGCCCCGCCAAGACAGGCACCGCTGAACAGGGCCCGCCGTGAGAAGCACCGCTGAACAGGCCCCGCCGTGAGAAGCACCGCTGGACAGGGCCCGCCGTGAGAAGCACCGCTGAACAGGGCCCCGCCAAGACAGGCACCGCTGAACAGGGCCCGCCGTGAGAAGCACCGCTGAACAGGGCCCCGCCGTGAGAAGCACCGCTGAACAGGGCCCCGCCGTGAGAAGCACCGCTGAACAGGCCCCGCCGTGAGAAGCACCGCTGGACAGGGCCCCGCCGTGAGAAGCACCGCTGAACAGGGCCCCGCCAAGACAGGCACCGCTGAACAGGGCCCGCCGTGAGAAGCACCGCTGAACAGGGCCCCGCCGTGAGAAGCACCGCTGAACAGGGCCCCGCCGTGAGAAGCACCACTGGACAGGGCCCCGCCGTGAGAAGCACCGCTGGACAGGGCCCGCCGTGAGAAGCACCGCTGGACAGGGCCCCGCCAAGACAGGCACCGCTGAACAGGGCCCTCCTGTCAAGCACCGCTCCGCTGGGCCCTCCTGTCAAGCACCGCTCCGCTGGGCCCTCCTGTCAAGCACCGCTCCGCTGGGCCCTCATCTCAAGCACCGCTCCGCTGGGCCCTCCTGTCAAGCACCGCTCCACTGGGCCCTCCTGTCAAGCACTGCTCCGCTGGGCCCTCCTGTCAAGCACCGCTCCGCTGGGCCCTCATCTCAAGCACCGCTGGCCCATTGGCACGCCCGGTTCTGTGTCGGGCAGGGCTTCACGAGGCACTCTGCCCACCATGCCTCCTCCATTACCAGTGGACTCTGTAATCCACCTGATGGACTGTGGCTTTGCACTCCCCAGGATGGCACAGTGGGCAATCCACCCACTGTAGAGACTTGAGAGACTGTGGCTTTGCACTCCCCAGGATGGCACAGTGGGCAATCCACCCACTGTAGAGACTTGAGAGTCTGTGGCTTTGCACTCCCCAGGATGGCACAGTGGGCAATCCACCCACTGTAGAGACTTGAGAGACTGTGGCTTTGCACTCCCCAGGATGGCACAGTGGGCATAGAGGCCCTTCGTGGATATGGCATCGTGGACTCATGTGGCTGAGGTGCCCCCCCTTCCCTTCCCCCTGAGGTGCCAGTATTTTATTATTGTGATGCCCCAGCAGTGTTCTCTCCAATGGACTCGATCTCGTGTGTGGGCTTTGCCCATGTGTTGCTGCACATTGGCCCACGGACATTTGAACTTTGCAAAACTGTGCCGGACTTTTGCTACTTGTATATATAGAGTTCTAGATGTGTAATAATTCTGTATATATTGCTAAGTTCGCTATACTTCATTATTGCTATAATATAGTTCTATTTTTACAATCATTGCCTTTTGTCTTTGCATTTTTGGTTTGGGGGTGTCACTCTGACTTTTTAATCTGCATTGGTGTGTAGGTATTTTGGTGGGGGTGAGGGTGGGGGTGGGTGTGTGGCGTATGTGTGTGCCCGTAACCTTTCCTCCTCCCCCCTCCCCTGTGTCGTAGGTGCAGTACTCACCGTTGTCGTCTGCGGTGACCTTCGTGATCCTGGAAGAAGAGCAGGAAGGCAATGGATGGGAGGATGTGGAGTTCCGGTTCCATGCTGTTCCGATTCCGCGTGGAGTGTGTCGAGGTGAGCGTTTTCCATTGGAAATGTCTGTTTCCGCCGTGTTTTTATCGGCGGGGCTCCCGCCCCGGAAAAGGTGGTGGATTGGTGAGTCGTGATAGGGTGGGCGGTACATTGTCTGCCGCCTGGCTGTTGGCGGTGACCGCCGCGCTGTTTGTTTGTGCCGCCGTGGCGGTCGGAGTGTTAAAGCGGCTGCCTGTGTTGGCGGTTCCCGCCAGGGTCAGAATTTCATTTTTTGGACCGCCAGCCTGTTGGCGGGTTGGCCGCCGCTTTAACACTGACCGCCAGGGTCAGAATGACCCCCAATGTCTGTTAGCGTCCAAGTCAAGGGTGAGGGAGTTGTTAAGTTAACATTTCTGTTTTTTGCTAAGACTGGGCAAGGCAGCACCGAGGGATTTGTGGGAATGGTAGCTGACCCGGGGAGGAGGCACTAAGACTGGACTGGGCCTTAGGCAGTTATACCATGCACATGCTACCATATACAATGTCCTGACGTGGAATATTAGAGGCATGGCAATCCTGATATGATGCCACAGTATTAATGCACACCTTAAGCACATACATATAGCCTGTCTCCAGGAGACACACCTCAGTGCTGTGAAGCTGGACAAAGTGTCCAGGTGCTTGAATGGACAGGTATTTGGCACTGGATACTCCACCTACGCTTTTGGGGCCTTGATTTGCATTGCTCCAGGAGTGCCATATGTGCAGAGTAGAATTGTGGAGGACCCAGATGGCCGTTATGTACTACTAGAAGGTGCAGTGGATTATCTTCCCCTCTCAATTGTCTCACTGTATGCACCAAACACACTGCAGGGTGATTTCCTAACCATGCTGTCGCCGGCCCTACTTTTGACTCCCCTGGCACCGAGCGTCTATAGGCGGGGGGATCAGCTGTGTACATGACACCAACATGGATCACTCACTACCTTGGGACACAGGGCCTACAAGTGACTAAGCACTTTATGCAGTGGTCAACTGCAGCGTAGTTGCACAGTAGCGGGCAGATTGGTCTCCCAGCGGAGGCAAAATACTTGTTCTATGCCCGAGGCCACCAGGTACACACTAGGTAGGATTATATCCTCTGCAATGCAGAGAGCTGGACTCGGTGCTCAGTTCTGAATGCCCAGACCAGACACTGTCTGACCACAGCCCTATGAAGGTTGTGTTTTGATGGGGAGAGATCATGTTGCAAATACCAACCTGGTGACTGTGTAATGAGGCTCTTCTCGACACACCATACAGGGACGGCATTAGCACCCACCTGTTTCATTATTTTTGTGGAAAACAAGGGATCCGTGGACTCCAAGGGTATAGAATGAGGCACAGTGAAAATTGTCATGCATGGCCACTGTATTAAGACCACATGGGGGAACGGTCCTCCCTGTCCCATAGGGTCTCAGAATTAGAAGCTCGCCTACAGGTGACCGAACTGGAAGCAGTGACAGTGGTCGAGGCTTGAGCGTGTCCAACAGAGGTTCAGAAACAGTACAGGAAAGAGGAGCGGTGCCTAAGTGACATCAACTGTAAGTCCTCTTTGGTTCTCCAGCACAGGGACAGTGACAAACCAAGACACACTCTTGCATCTTGCATGGTTACTGTGGTCGAACGTGCCTAGGACTCTCATAGGACCAATTTGTAACCCCACTGAGGACATTGTAAACACACACGAGAACATAAACAATGTGTTTGTCCAATACTAGGAGGCACCGTTCTCCCAGATCCTCTCTCAGACCAGGTCTGAAACTATATTTGGGAGGCCTTCCTTGCCTGTTTGACCCCCCCCGCACAACTCCTTTAGCTGTAACACTCCTTATTAATCGAAGAAATACAGGCAGTGATAAGTCAGATGGATTGGAACAAAGTACCAAGAACTGATGGGTTCCCTGTGGAATATAATGCAATGTTCAGGGACACATTAGCCCCCAAACTGTCGGTGGTCTACAAGGAGGAACACCAACGGTTGCCTGATTCCTTATAAAGGTCCTCATAGTGGTGCTGCCAAAACCTAGTAGGGATCCTTTAGAGGTGAGTTCTTAGCACCCATTATCAATGCTCAACATTGATTTTAAGATTTTAAAGAAGGTGCTAGCTAATAGCCTGGTCCTATTGCTCTGGACACTTGTCCACCCGGACCACTGTGGATTCATTCCCCAAAAGGCAATACACGTCATCTGCGTCACATTATGGAAGCGGTTGGGGAGGCATCAGGACTTCCAGTGGTGTTTCCTTAGATTCGGAGAAAGCATTTGACACCCTAGGCTGGCCCTGGGAATGGCACTGACGTTTCTAGGCTGGGTCAAATTGCTCAACATAGAACAGAGAGCTGGGTGAAAACAGGACACCAAATCTCTTGGCAGTTTGAGTTTGGTAGAGGCACACATCAGGGCTGTTCATAATTTTTGCATTGGCCATGGAGCCAGTGGCTGCATTACTGCAAGCGAGGGGCCTTGACTGAAGCGCAGCAGGGGTTGGTGATCTGGCATGCATCTGCCTATATGCAGATGACGTGTTGGTTTACCTACATGACAACGAGCATGCTTTGCTGTCCTTATTTGTTCTGCTAGTTACTTTTGGAGAAATGACGGGTCTTCGGGTCAACTGGGGAAAGTCATGTGTTTTTCCTCTACACAAGGTGCAGCGTGAAAATGTTGAGGAGCTGGTGCCTAGCTGCCTACCCAGGCGCTTTCAGACATTTTGGTACCTGGGTATCAATGTGTACCATGTCGATAGGGACCTCCTGGGTGGCAATCACGCTAGAATCCTGACATCTTTGCACCAGTCCCTGGCCTTTTGAATGCGTTACCCTTGTCACCTATAGGACGGGCTTCTATAACCAAGATGTTAGTGCTCCCAAGGCTTTTATACTTCTTTGCGGCAGTACTGGTTGTCCCAATTAAGGCTCTCTTTAAGTACCTCAGAAGATTGATTTCAGACTTGATAAGGGGTAGGGCCTTACAGTGCCCTATGATGGAGGGTGGCCTAGGAGTGCCCTACCTTGAGCTTTATTTTGCAGTGGCACAGACGTAGGGTCCCATGCGATGGCTGGTGGGTGACATAATTGAAGAGGGTAGGGCTATCCAGGAGGAGCTGGGCAACTGGACTGGTTGTTGTCAAGAGGAGTCCTATCACGCCACGTCGCAGGACCTACAGCTCAGGGGCAGAAGGGGAGGAGATATGCTCTGGGACACGTATGTGCTTAAACTCCTGGGCAAACTGAAGTCCTCTGCATAGTCCCTCTGTAAGATTTCAGGAGAAGATGTCCAGCCTTACACCCTTTCCCGAGGGGAGCCCTTTGTGAGTCATTATATATCCAAATCCCACACTGGGGGCTCTACATGGGTAGCCTAGAAATATGCCTTACTTCCCTACACATTATCACATAGATGTTCCTATCATGGTCCTTGTGTCTATCCCCACCTGGGCTCTCCAGCCCCGGCTAGTATCACTGCAGTCCTGGTTTATTGTTCTATGTGGTTTTGTGTTGTTACAATTACATATTGTCTTCTTTAATTTATCTAGATGTGGGGTCACCCTGGGGACTACGATGGACGTATTTACTATGAATGTTGTAGGGTGGACATGAACAGTGTATCTGTATACTACTCGCATCCTGACCCCTGTTGATGATCTCCAGCTATAATTATACTTGCATTACTGTCTTTAGTGTTGTTACCTTTGCGGATACACAAATGTGCTCTATTGTTGAGTTATGAGTAAATGCCAATAAACAAAAATTATTAAAAGAAATAAATTAAGAAATACTTGTTCCACTTACCTGCAGTACCCAAAAGAATAATCTGCGCACTAAATTAATACTGGCAAATTTTACCATAATCCAACTGCCTGTTTTCACGCTACACAAAATATAAAAGTCTTTGTAAAATGCATTGGATTTCAAGCCAGTTTTGCACCCCCTTTACCAAGCGCTGAAAAACTTTAAGTATTCTGACAACAAAGCAGGTCTATAAAGTTTCAGGGACATTCATCAAATGGGTGCAAAGTTATTAAGGGCCAAACATTTTAAAAATCCCTGTCTCTGGCCACCCTAACTATAGCATGTACAATATATATATACATATATATATATATATATATATATATATATAATATATAATATATTTTATATATATATAGATATAGATATAGATATATAGATACATTATTATATATATATATATATATACACACATTATTATATATATATATATATATAACATTCAGATTCCGGCACCTCTCAGACACATCCACCATAACGGGGTTGCTGAGAGTCGTGGACGCCAGCAACCACTGAAATGCACAAAGTCAGGTGATACGTATCGCAAACACCAAAGGACTCCCACTCCAAAGCTAGATGTTTGCAGAAGAAGTTTTAATGCCAACGCGTTTTGATCTTGAAAAGATCTTCTTCACAGCCTATACAAAAAACAGAGTGTACCACCACCTTTAAAAACAAATGAAACTAAATACATCAGAAATAGTGAAAAGACTATAGCAAATTCAAAGTTGATTGGAAGAAAAAATCCACTAAAGCAAGTCAAATAACTCAAATAAATCACAGTATAACATTCTACAGTCCAATTATATTACATTGACTGTACTTTTAGCAGACGCGTTTATAGACCAAGTGGCCTAGAATTGTTTGAAAAAAGACATGCTCCATCCATGAATTCCAAGGCTCATAATGCATATTGTCCCAAGCTTGTTTAAAAGAAGACCCAGGTGAGCCTGGCCCCAGGGGCATTGTAATTTTGAAGTCTGGATGAACATCCCCCCACAGCTCCAGGGACAGCCACCGTCCAGAGGCTAACAACCTGTCAACACCAGGACAGTGCACGCTCTACGGGCATCTAGAATGCAAAAACCCAACACAATGTATTGCTGCAGACATTCAGAGTGAGTTAGGGTGTGGCAGGGTGTGGTCCCTTTCCAGGGCCTTTCAGAGACTTTCCCTGCAACATGCCTGGGCGTGTTTCTAGGCGGGGCCAAGACTCTATAAAAGAGAGTCAGCCCAAATCACAGTGCTCTATATTCAGAGGTCCCGGTGCAGAGCAGCAGCTTCTTCCTGAGCTCCTGTCCCGGCGGCCTATTTGGATTTTCCAGTCTTCTGCATTCATCTCTCATTGGTGATCACTGTTTCCAGGCGGTAAGACGGTGTTTGGACATTTCCCAACACCGTAATTGAGAATTTTCGTATTCTTGATTTTAATTCTTAAATGAATAACAGATTACTTGTGCGCTGCCATTTTTTGACATTTGTATGGTGGTTTGCAAATAGGGAGGACGCGCAATTTATTCCATAAAGATTTGACTTTGTTATTACATGGTTGTTCATTGCACGCTGATATTTCTTGACATTTACATGATGTTTTACGAGTTGGCAAGACGTGCAACCCGTTTCATGAGCATTTAACTTTGTTGTTCATTGCGCACTACCTTTTCTTGACATTTACATGGTGGCATTCGAATCTGCGAAACGCGCGATTCACTTCTCGTGTGTAATTCATGCTGTTCATTGTGCGCAACCATTTTCTGTCATTTACATGGTGGCATTCGATTCGGCAACACGCGCGATTCTTTCCTTGAGTGTTTTTTCATGTTATTCATTGTGCGCTACAATTTCTTGGCATTTGCATGGTGGCATTTGAATCGACAAGACGCGCAATTCTTTCCCTGAGTGCTTTTCATGTTGTTCATTGTGCGCTACCATTTCTTGATATTTGTATGGTGGCATTTGAATCGGCAAGACGCGCAATTCTTTCCTCGTTTATAAATAATGTAAATTACAGTGCGCTACTATTCTAAGACATTATCTTGGTAGCATTTCAAGTTGACACGTTGCGTGATTTATTCCTTGAATCTACGTTGTGTGATTTCATGGTGCACAATCCTTTATGGTGTTTAATACTCATATAAAAATCTGCAATGTGCGCAATTCACTTCCCAATGTTTTTTCTGAGATGAACACAACAATACCAGAATTCTAGATGTAATGCTGTATGTTCCTGATATGTGTTCTTAAAAGGAGATTCATATGGTTGTTTAGAAATTGCTCAGAGTGTTTCCTGATTCTCATGCTAAAGAAAGTACTCGAATCTGAAAGTCCTATTTAACTTTTCCTGTTTCCTCCTCAGGTATTCGGTCAACTAAAGCCTAGTCAGTTTTAAGACTATTCTAGGGTTGTTCATGTTTTTTGGAAAAGACGAAGCTTAGAGTTGTAGCATGGTACTGAATTCATGAGATGTAATTTTGATGTTGTGTTTTAACCTTTTGCTTCCTACAGGTCTCTTTCCCAGCTGTTCCCGTCCTAATCCCCTTTTCCCCACTTGGACTCTCTTAGACTCTGTGATAAATCTAATCAGAGTATTGGAGCTTGTAGGAGGCTGGACTGGCTTGTAGTGAGTACCAAGGGGTACTTACACCTTGCACCAGGCCCAGTTATCCCTTATTAGAGTATAGGGTGTCTAGCAGCATAGGCTGATAGATAATGGTAGCTTAGCAGAGCAGCTTAGGCTGAACTAGGAGACGAGTGAAGCTCCTACAGTACCACTAGTGTCATATGCACAATATCATAAGAAAACACAATACACAGATATACTAAAAATAAAGGTACTTTATTTTTATGACAATATGCCAAAAGTATCTCAGTGAGTACCCTCAGGATGAGGATAGCAAATATACACAAGATATATGTACACAATACCAAAAATATGCAGTATAGTCTTAGAAAACAGTGCAAACAATGTATAGTTACAATAGAATGCAATGGGGACACATAGGGATAGGGGCAACACAAACCATATACTCCAAAAGTGGAATGCGAACCACGAATGGACCCCAAACCTATGTGACCTTGTAGAGGGTCGCTGGGACTATTAGAAAATAGTAAGTGTTAGAAAAATAGCCACCCCAAGACCCTGAAAAGTGAGTGCAAAGTGCACTAAAGTTCCCCAAAGGACATAGAAGTCGTGATAGGGGAATTCTGCAGGAAAGACACAAACCAGCAATGCAACAACGATGGATTTCCAGTCAAGGGTACCTGTGGAATAAGGGGACCAAGTCCAAAAGTCACAAGCAAGTCGGAGATGGGCAGATGCCCAGGAAATGCCAGCTGTGGGTGCAAAGAAGCTGCTACTGAACAGTAGAAGCTGAGGATTCTGCAGGAACGACAAGGGCTAGAGACTTCCCCTTTGGAGGATGGATCCCCCACGCCGTGGAGAGTCGTGCAGAAGTGTTTTCCCGCCGAAAGACTGCCAACAAGCCTTGCTAGCTGCAAATTGTGCGGTTAGGGTTTTTGGATGCTGCTGTGGCCCAGGAGGGACCAGGATGTCGCCAATTGTGTCTGGGGACAGAGGGGGCGTCGAGCAAGACAAGGAGCCCTCTCAGAAGCAGGCAGCACCCGCAGAAGTGTCGTAACAGGCACTACGAAGTAGAGTGAAACGGTGCTCACCCGAAGTTGCACAAAGGAGTCCCACGCCGCCGGAGGACAACTTAGGAGGTCGTGCAATGCAGGTTAGAGTGCCGTGGACCCAGGCTGGACTGTGCACAAAGGATTTCCACCGGAAGTGCACGGAGGCCGGAGTAGCTGCAAAAGTCGCGGTTCCCAGCAAAGCAGTCTGGCGTGGGGAGGCAAGGACTTACCTCCACCAAACTTGGACTGAAGAGTCACTGGACTGTGGGAGTCACTTGGACAGAGTTGCTGGATTCAAGGGACCTCGCTCGTCGTGCTGAGAGGAGACCCAGGGTACCGGTGATGCAGTTCTTTGGTGCCTGCGGTTGCAGGGGGACGATTCCGTCGACCCACAGGAGATTTCTTCGGAGCTTCTAGTGCAGAGAGGAGGCAGACTACCCCCACAGCATGCACCACCAGGAAAACAGTTGAGAAGGCGGCAGGATCAGCGTTACAAGGTCGCAGTAGTCGTCTTTGCTACTTTGTTGCAGTTTTGCAGGCTTCCAGCGCTGTCAGCAGTCGATTCCTTGGCAGAAGGTGAAGAGAGAGATGCAGAGGAACTCTGATGAGGTCTTGCATTCGTTATCTAAGGAATTCCCCGAAGCAGAGACCCTAAATAGCCAGAAAAGAGGGTTTGGCTACTTAGGAGAGAGGATAGGCTAGCAACACCTGAAGGAGCCTATCAGAAGGAGTCTCTGACGTCACCTGCTGGCCCTGGCCACTCAGAGCAGTCCAGTGTGCCAGCAGCACCTCTGTTTCCAAGATGGCAGAGGTCTGGAGCACACTGGAGGAGCTCTGGGCACCTTCCAGGGGAGGTGCAGGTCAGGGGAGTGGTCACTCCCCTTTCCTTTGTCCAGTTCCGCGCCAGAGCAGGGCTGAGGGGTCCCTGAACCGGTGTAGACTGGCTTATGCAGAAATGGGCACCTTTGTGCCCATGAAAGCATTTCCAGAGGCTGGGGGAGGCTACTCCTCCCCTGCCTGAACACCTTTTTCCAAAGGGAGAGGGTGTAACACCCTCTCTCTGAGGAAGTCCTTTGTTCTGCCATCCTGGGCCAAGCCTGGCTGGACCCCAGGGGGGCAGAAACCTGTCTGAGGGGGTTGGCAGCAGCAGCAGCTGCAGTGAAACCCCTGAAAAGGCAGTTTGGCAGTACCCAGGTCTGTGCTACAGACCTGTGGGATCATGGGATTGTGCCAACAATGCCAGGATGGCATAGAGGGGGCAATTCCATGATCTTAGACATGTTACATGGCCATATTCGGAGTTACCATTGTGAAGCTACACATAGGTATTGACCTATGTGTAGTGCACGTGTGTAATGGTGTCCCCGCACTCACAAAGTCCGGGGAATTTGCCCTGAACAATGTGGGGGCACCTTGGCTAGTGCCAGGGTGCCCACACACTAAGTAACTTTGCACCTAACCTTTACCAGGTAAAGGTTAGACATATAGGTGACTTATAAGTTACTTAAGTGCAGTGAAAATGGCTGTGAAATAATGTGGGCATTATTTCACTCAGGCTGCAGTGGCAGGCCTGTGTAAGAATTGTCAGAGCTCCCTATGGGTGGCAAAAGAAATGCTGCAGCCCATAGGGATCTCCTGGAACCCCAATAGCCTGGGTACCTCAGTACCATATACTAGGGGATTATAAGGGTGTTCCAGTATGCCAATGTAAATTGGTGAAATTGGTCACTAGCCTGTTAGTGACAATTTGTACAGAGAGAGCATAACCACTGAGGTTCGGGTTAGCAGAGCCTCAGTGAGACAGTTAGGCACCACACAGGGAACACATACATATAGGCCACAAACTTATGAGCACTGGGGTCCTGACTAGCAGGGTCCCAATGACACATAACAAACATACTGAAAACATAGGGTTTTCACTATGAGCACTGGGCCCTGGCTAGCAGGATCCCAGTGAGACAGTGAAAACACCCTGACATACACTCACAAATAGGCCAAAAGTGGGGGTAACAAGGCTAGAAAGAGGCTACTTTCTCACAGAGCTGTCTTGTGGTGGAAGTGTTGGGAACGTGCACAGACCCCGAGGATCTGGTGACTCTGACACAACCAATTAAATGGGGTGGGGCCACCTAGCCCCCTGCAGTGCTGGTGACCACCTCCTCCCGGGGCTGAATATATATTGAAATGCAGGTGGCCACCTCCCTGGGGCTAACATCCAATTAAATGTGGAGGGGCCGTCTGTCCCACAAGCAGCCCTGGAGACCCCAGGGCAGAATATATAATGAAATGCTGGGGGCCACCCAGCAACACTTGGACCACCACCTTCCCGGAGTTCAATTTAAATTAGATAGGGTGTCAGTTTTGAACCTCTGAGCTCGGGGACCACCACCTCCCCGGGGCAAATGCAACATTCAAGGTAGAATGTTGTGACGTAGAGTGGAGTGGGATACAGTGTTTTGTCATACACTGGAGAGGCATACAGTTTGTGACGTAGAATGGAGTGGCGTACAAGGGAGTGGCATACAGTCTTGTGACACAGAGTGGAGTGGCGTAGAGTGAAGTGGTGTAGATTGAAATGGGGTAGAGTGAAGTGCAGAGGCATATAGTGCAGTGATGAACAGTGAAGCGGTGCTGAGTAGAGTAGAGTGGCATAGAGTGGAGTAAAGTGGAGCAGAGTCCCTTGGAACGGCATAGAGTAGAGTGGCATGAAGTAGAGTGTCGTACAGTGGAGAGGCATAGAGTAAAGTGGGGTAGAATAGAGTAACGCAGAGTGGTATTGAGTGGCAGAGAGTAGAGTGGTGTACAATGAAGTGGGGTAGATAAAGTAGGGTACAGTGAAGTGGGGCACAGTAGAGTGGTGTACAGTAGAGTGGCATAGAGTAGAGTGGCACAAAGTGGAGTGGGGTAGAGTGAAGTGGCATAGAGCGGTGAGGAGTGGGGTACAGTGGAGTACAGTATAATGGAGTACATTGGGTTAGAGTGGTGTGGAGTACAGCAGCTTGGATTGGCGTAGAGTCCAGTGGCATAGAGTAGAGTGCCATCCAGTAGAATGACATTGTGTGGCGTGGAGTGGGATAGAATGGTGAAGAGTGGCACAGTGTGAAGTGGAGCAGCATGGTGTACAGTAGAGTGGCACAGAGTGCAGTGGCCTAAAGTAGAATGGTGCAAAGTACAGGAGAGGAGAATAAAGTGCAGTGAGCTAGAGTGTTGTGGTGAGGAGTGCAGTAGCATAGAGTGGAGTTGGCGGAGTGCACAAGTGTAGAGTGCAGTAGCCTAGAGTACAGTGGTGTAGAGTGCCACAGACTGGACTAGCATAGGGTGCAGTGGCATAGAGTGTTGTGGCATGCATTAAAGTGGTGCAGAATCCAGTGGTGCAGAGTGCAGTGGCATACAGTCCAGTAGCTTACAGTGCAGTGGCATGGAGTGCACTGGCATAGAGTATAGTGGTGCAGATTAGAGTGGCACAGACTGCCATGGAACACAGTAGAATGGAATGGAGTGCAGTCGATTACAGTAGAGATCAGTGGCATAGAGTACAGTGGTCTACAGTCAGGTAGTGTAAAGTGCAGTGGAGGCAGCCACCCCCCCTGCAGGTAGCAAGCCCTACACTGCACAGGACCTTTCGTCGCAGGCAGAGTGGGGTTGGCCACAGGTCCCAGCTTGCAGCCAGGCACTCATTCAACTTCCCTCTAGTCAGCCACACAGAGGCAGCCAACCCCACTCTGTGCACAGTCGTTGGTCATGCGAGGTGTGGGGTTCGCTGCAGGGCCTGTCTTGCAGCCAGGCCTTGCTTTCATCTCCCCTCAGACAGCCAACCCTATGCTGAGCGCAGCCTTTGGCTGTGTGCAGCAAGGGATTGGCCACAGACCTTGCCCTGCTTCCAGGCCCAAGGGGACCCAGTCCCTGAAGCCGTACCTTATTTTAAAAGGTAGAGGGGCTGCAAGCCCCCTTCATGAGTCTGTTTTGGTTCGGAGACCCCATATCCGGGGTCCTCTATTATTTATAGGTGGGTGTCCCAGTGCCCACCTGTGACACCTACCAAGCACAACGTTGGAGGCCACAGCGAGAGCCCTAAGGATCCCACAGCTCCAGCTGGCTCCCCTTGTTGTGCAGAAGCCAGCATTACTCCTTCCCGGAGAGAGCTGCTATTTATGCTATGTGGGTTATTTTTCCATGCGCCCATTTGTGAGGGCAGGAAAACAGATCACAAGTCTGCTCCCAGATGGCAGAGCATTTAAATATCCTACCAGTTGGAAGTAGACTTAGGGCCTGATTATGATCTTAGCGGATAGGGTTAGTCCGTTACAAACATATATCCCGTCCACCATATTACGATTCCATTATATCCTATGGAGATCGTAATACAGCGGACAGAATAGCCGTCACCTTTGTAACAGAGTACTCCATCTGCCAAGATCGTAATCAGGCCCTTAATGTTTGCTCTCGTTTGGGAGGAGATTTAAAAATGCTCCAACCAGACAGGCAAAAGCATGTTCCCCTGCCCTCTGAGGTGCGGGCGGGGAAACAACTGTGTACCAGGGGTGCGCTCCACGGGATACAGTAATGTCAATTGTCAATTAGCACTTGTATAGCGCACTACTCACCCGTTAGGGTCTCAAGGCGCTGTACTCATACCGCTATGGAACCCCTCCTGGCTTTTCCCTGTGAGGCGCCCACTCCTGAGCACCCCGAGGGTGAAGCCAGGCATCCAAGCGCTGTTGGGGCCGTTGTGGAGATTAAGCAAGCTATTGCCCAGAGTTGCAGAGTGGGACCCATGAATTAGATTAGGCACTGAGGCGAGAATTATCTGGTCAAGGGGAACTGAGCCCAAGACCTGCCGAAGCGGGACTTGAACCCTGGTCTTGAGCCAGATCTCTGCTTCAGGGTCTGCCGCTCTAACCATTGAGCCACACTTCTCCACAGTAAGTGAGCCGGTGTACTGCCATTTGATGGAGTTTGTTTTGACCAATGACTTTGTGTTTCACCACTGCGCATATTAGTTGCTCAATGTTCACCAGTAGCACATGGTATGTTTTGTTCAGTTTAGCCGCCTATGGGCTTTGACATTGCATTAGTCATTCAGTTGAGCCGCCTATGGGCTTTGACATTGCATTAGCCATTACATTCTGCCTATTGGCTTTGACATGCTGTATCCAGTCTAGCCGCCTATTGGCTTTGACATTGCATTCCTATTGGCTTTGACATGATGTATTCAATTTAGCTGCCTATTGACTTTGACATGCTATTAGATATTCTGCCTATGGGCTTTGACATGATATTATACATTACACTTTGTATTCAGCTTAACTGCCTATTGGCTTTGACATGATATTATACATTACATTTTGTATTCAGCTCTGCTGCCTATTGGCTTTGACATGATCAGCTCAGCTGCCTATTGGCTTTGACATGATATTATACATTGTATTTTATATTCAGCTTAACTGCCTATTGGCTTTGACATGATATTATATATTGCATTTTGTATTCAGCTCAGCTGCCTATTGGCTTTGACATGACACTAGACATTGCATTTGATATTTAGGTTAGCTGCCTATTGCCTTTAACATGACAGTGCATTTGATACTTAGGTTAGCTGCCTATTGCCTTTAACGTGGAGTTAGACATTGCAGTTGAGAATCCAAGCTGTATTTTTCCAAGCTGTGTTTTTGCACCAGAGAACCAAGATGTTTTTCTCACAGTAGACTAGACATGATAAGAGAGAGTACATGGGTGTTGTTTTTCTTCGCTTGAGCTTGGGAACAGGAGTAGTCTTGGAGACCTGGCCAGTCTCCAAAAGGCTTGCTCAGTTTCCCAGGTCTGAGAGGAGGGGGCACACCTTTGTAACGAATGTAACAGGCTGCAGAGGGTCAGATTCGGAACTGCCGGACCTCGTGCTGGAGCTTGGCGCCAGCTGCCAGCAATCCCGTGTGGGTAGATGAATCTCTTTCTCGCGGCTGACAGGGGGTCATCAGCTTGCAGACCTTAGAAAGATGAAGCTGTAAATAGTTTCCCACACGGTGAAGTATTTGTTTTGCTTTGCATTCAATATCTTATAAATATAACCTGCTGTGTATATTGCAAACTGATATATTTTGTTTGATTAACGCGGACTTGAAAGCTACTAATTCGACATTCATAAATATTGTGGTTGGGGAAGAATTAACAACAATAAAAGTCTTCTTTGACCTCAGAAGTGCATTTCTGTTGTGTTATGTTAGTGCTTAGAAACAAGATAAGAGGAAAGCACTACAATTGGTACCAGAAGTGGGGCCGGTCATTAAGAGGTGATTAAGAGGGTGTTGACGAGTTGGTAGATTTCTAAGTGCACACTTTAAAAGTGTAATTGTTTTTTTGTTGTTTGGAGAATTACAGGAATTGTTTTTGTTGTTTGGAGAATCACAGAAGCACGGCAGACCATGTCTGAGAAGACCATGTTTGAAAATGCATGTGTAGCTAAAATGCCTGATATTGCTTTGAGAAATAATTCCTGTTGTACATATGTAGAAAACGTGTTTGACATGATATTGTCTTTTGGAAGTAATGATGACAGAAAGGTCTGGATACCTTTATCTGCTTACGGAGAAATGTAGGAAGTTGGAACATGAAAATAGGAATTTACGTGAGCAAATTAGCCAGGATACAATAATTCAAAATAATGTTGAAAGTCATAAAAATGTTGGTTTAGAAGAATCTTTCTTGTCCCATTCCAGTAATGAGGGGGTTAAGACAGCTCCGAGCTGCACTGAGTTTCCGTGTGAGCCAGGGTTTTTGGCAGCCAAAATGCATTCCTTAACTGATAACATGGACGAGAGAGTCGTTGCAAAATGCACAAGTAAAACGAAGGATTTTAGAGCAAGACACCCCGAGTTTCATTAAAAAGAATAGCCCTCATTTGAGAGAAATCCTAACACTTTTGTATATGGTCACTGTGAAAAATTATATGCAGCTGCGCGCTTGTGATTTGGCAAATGAAATAATGCAGACTTTAGGTTTTTGCGCAGTGCAAGAAGGAAATACTTATGTACATGTAACTCAAGAACAAGGGAAGGAAATAGTGCCCCTAGCTAGAATCATACAATGGATCTGGTACTTGCAAGACAGGGCTAGAGTACCACAGGTAAAAGAATTACCGGTGAAATTGTGTGCACCATTTGAATTCGTGTCCACTGAAGATAAAAAGCATGTTTGTTTTACTAATGATTCATTGACTGAAATGTTGTTTTCTGGCACAGTAGAAGGAACAGCGTTGTATAATGTGTGTCAGATTTTAAAGCAAGAGCTACGTGAGATGTGTCATTTTTACGCTGATTTTTGGTTCATTGCTAATGTTTTAGCACCTAACTGGTTCAATTACCTTGCAGATGTTAATGAGAAAAATTCAGAGAGAGAAGTGTACACCCAGAATTCTGCCTTAGTGGGGATGGCTAAGTGGGTGCCCCAGAAATGTGAACAGCTGAGAGAAAAAGCCACTTACAGGTGGGCAGAGATGAGAGAGATGCACATTCCCCTAGATTTGATAAAAACTGTGCAGCACGCACAAAAGCAATCTGTCATGCAAGCAGTCACAGAGCAGTTGGGGAGAGGAACGTTACCAGGACAGAAATGGCAAATTGATCAGGTTTTAGGGAGAGTGATTGCTGCAAATGACCAAGGAAAAATCGAAATTATGCTGATACCTAGAAAAGAATCTGATTCATTCAAACAAATTGGAGACAGAATGGCCCAAATTGACAAAAGTGCAGTGAATGGAGGTTTGGTAAAGAAGGAGTCTGCCCCAGCCCTTCTGACAGTGCAAGAAAAGGGAAGCTGTGGCGCAGCAGATAAAAACCTCAGTGCTGATGTGTGGGCTGAAGCCCTAAGTGACCCTCCAGAACCTGCAGAAAATATAACAAAGGGCCCCAAAAACGTCCTGCTGATTATAATACAGGGAAAGAAAGAGGAAGGGTGCAGTTTAAATGAAAAACGTTATTTGCAAGAAAAGTCATACTTGTTTCTTTTGCAGATCCTACCACGTTTCGCCACTGTCCCTGAGTGTGCTGTGTGGTCCCCCTTCCGGTGTGTGCGTGTGGGGTCGGGGAAGGGACCGAATCCCCAACCTGAACCTGGCTGAGTAAAGTGCCAGCACCATGGATCCATTTTGCGCAAACTGCGCCTTCAGTTCAAGTTCAACTTGTTTGATTGCATTCTTCCACTGGAACTAAGCTGTGTTTTTTTTTTTTTCCCCTCTCATATGGAACTCTGACTTTTGCTTATCTTCCAGCAAACCTTTCAGGTGGACCGTGCACCTTTACATGAGCAGAACTCATGCCACATCAAATTGCTAACACTGTTGAATTAGAGACTCACTCAGGGTATAAAAATTGCCCAGTCTTTTCTATGTAGATGTATCTGATGTGAAAGGTTATGAGACCTATATGTTAATTCACTTCTATTGCTTTACAGGGATTGCTTTGATCATTCAAATCTGACTTGCTGATAATGTTTTTTTTGTTTGTGCTGATGTTTTTTGTTTTTGTTTGAAACAGGAGATATGTGAAACAAAAATTCATTGGTCAATGGGCGGAATGTACTGCCATTTGATGGAGTTTGTTTTGACCAATGATTTTGTGTTTCACCACTGCGCATATTAGTTGCTCAATGTTCACCAGTAGCACATGGTATGTTTTGTTCATTTTAGCCGCCTATGGGCTTTGACATTGCATTAGTCATTCAGTTGAGCCGCCTATGGGCTTTGACATTGCATTAGCCATTACATTCTGCCTATTGGCTTTGACATGCTGTATCCAGTCTAGCCGCCTATTGGCTTTGACATTGCATTCCTATTGGCTTTGACATGATGTATTCAATTTAGCTGCCTATTGACTTTGACATGCTATTAGATATTCTGCCTATGGGCTTTGACATGATATTATACATTACACTTTGTATTCAGCTTAACTGCCTATTGGCTTTGACATGATATTATACATTACATTTTGTATTCAGCTCCGCTGCCTATTGGCTTTGACATGATCAGGTCAGCTGCCTATTGGCTTTGACATGATATTATACATTGTATTTTATATTCAGCTTAACTGCCTATTGGCTTTGACATGATATTATATATTGCATTTTGTATTCAGCTCAGCTGCCTATTGGCTTTGACATGACACTAGACATTGCATTTGATATTTAGGTTAGCTGCCTATTGCCTTTAACATGACAGTGCATTTGATACTTAGGTTAGCTTCCTATTGCCTTTAACGTGGAGTTAGACATTGCAGTTGAGAATCCAAGCTGTATTTTTCCAAGCTGTGTTTTTGCACCAGAGAACCAAGATGTTTTTCTCACAGTAGACTAGACATGATAAGAGAGAGTACATGGGTGTTGTTTTTCTTCGCTTGAGCTTGGGAACAGGAGTAGTCTTGGAGACCTGGCCAGTCTCCAAAAGGCTTGCTCAGTTTCCCAGGTCTGAGAGGAGGGGGCACACCTTTGTAACGAATGTAACAGGCTGCAGAGGGTCAGATTCGGATCTGCCGGACCTCGTGCTGGAGCTTGGCGCCAGCTGCCAGCAATCCCGTGTGGGTAGATGAATCTCTTTCTCGCGGCTGACAGGGGGTCATCAGCTTGCAGACCTTAGAAAGATGAAGCTGTAAATAGTTTCCCACACGGTGAAGTATTTGTTTTGCTTTGCATTCAATATCTTATAAATATAACCTACTGTGTATATTGCAAACTGATATATTTTGTTTGATTAACGCGGACTTGAAAGCTACTAATTCGTCATTCATAAATATTGTGGTTGGGGAAGAATTAACAACAATAAAAGTCTTCTTTGACCTCAGAAGTGCATTTCTGTTGTGTTATGTTAGTGCTTAGAAACTAGATAAGAGGAAAGCACTACAGCCGGTCATGGGGGATGGAGTCTTTGAGGCTTTTAAAGACTGAAGGAGGGGGATGCATGTCCCCCCGGCCCCTTTAATTTAACTTACGGCCCTGGTGGAAGGTATCTGCTGGGCATTTTTAGGCTCAGGGAGGATGGCCGTGCAGCCCCTCTCTCACAAATAAATATATCAGGCCCTCGAGGATGGGGTTCCCAGGGCTGAAAACTGCTCACGGAAGGAGGCTGTGCACCCCCCACAATATAATCATATTGGGCCCCAAAGGATGGGGTCCCTGGGAACGAAAACTGCTTGGGGAGGGGGCCGCTTGCCCTCTCCCCTTAATTAATACATTGGGCCCTGGGGGATGGTGACCTCAGGCTGAAAACGTCTTGAGGACAGGGAGCACGCACCTATCCTCCCCTTAAGTATACCCGGCCCAAGGGGCAGCAGTCCCCGGAGTCCATAATGGGCTGAGGAGGGGTCCCACATCACCATACATATATATATATATATATATATATATATATATATATATATTGCAAAATGCCAGCTGCCATTTTTTTTTTGTGTTTTTTTGGCTGCAATACCTCAGGATTCCCGTGGGATTGCGGCACAACTTACTACTTTTTATTTTTGGCCCCAAGGGGGAGGTCTTTTTTGCCCACCTCATAGAGCCTGGGGGGATAGCGAATCCCTGCCCCTTTATATCATTTTGTTTTTTTAAATTTCAAGGCAGGGGACTAAGGGCCAGATGTAGGAAGCCTTTTTGCGTTGCAAACTGCGAAAAACGCAGTTTGCGACACGCAAAAGGCTTAATGCGCTGCACAACCTCAAATTGCGAGTCGGTACCGACTCGCAATTTGAGGCTGCGACTCGCAAATAGGAATGGGTGTTCCCTTCCTATTTGCAACTGCATCGCCATGCTGAGTTGGTTTGTGACCGCGAATGCGGTCGCAAACCAACTTGCAGTTACCATCCACTTGAAGTGGATGGTAACACATTTGCAAAAGGGAAGGGGTCCCCATGGGACCCCTTCCCCTTTGTGAATGCCAAAACAAATATTTTTTCAGAGCAGGCAATGGTCCTATGGACCACTACCTACTCTGAAAAAAACGAAACCAAATGGTTTCGGAAGTTTTTCGTTTTGCAGCTCGTTTTCCTTTAAGGAAAACGAGCTGCAAAAAGAAAAAAAAAAACTGCTTTATTTAAAAGCAGTCACAGACATGGTGGTCTGCTGTCTCCAGCAGGCCACCATCCCTGTGAGTGCATTGACTCGCTATGGGGTCGCAAACTGCGACCCACCTCATTAATATTCATGAGGTGGGTCTTTGTGACCCCATAGCGAGTCGCAGAAGGTGTCTGAGACACCTTTCTGCATAATATTTTGCGAGTTGCAAATTGCGAGTTGCTGTGACTCGCAATTTGCAAGTCGCAAAATATTTTTTTGCTACATCTGGCCCTAAGTCCCCAAGGCCTGTAATGGGTGGCAGCCACATGTTTTTCATGTTGCTGGCAGCAATCAAAGCTCTTCCACCCGCTGGAGTGGGAACAAATCTCCCTGGGCCAATCAGAATGCTCTATTTTTAAAATTGCGCTCCAGCGAGCCTGTCACGTACCCAGCCAAATCACAAAAAGCATAATCTGTGGATCAATATCTAGGTTCCTGCCAAATATGGTGCAATTCCATTCAGCAATTTTTGCGGTACTGCTTCTTAAAGAAGTCTATAGAAAATGCATGGAAATTTAGCATTTTGCGACCCTCTCTTTTTCCACCACTGTTGAATGGATCACCCCAAAACTTTTTATGCACAAACTACACAAAAAAGCACTTTTTCAGAACGTTTTGTGAAGATTCCTCAAGCTGTCCCAAGTTATTAGAAATACAAAAAGCTCATTTCCTAAAGAAACACTCACCTAACTATGACTACCCAGCGGCAACTGCCACTATGTAAGATATAGGAATATATATATATATATATTTATATATATATATATATATATATATATATATTATTTTTTTTACCTGAAAAGGTACTGTTTTGACTTATAATGGGTGCTTCCTTGCCTTGTGTTTGGACAAAGATAAACCTTTCTGAAGAGCTAAAATGATAGGGAAGCACATAAGAGGTTGTTTACATTCTTTGAGGTCAGAGGTTGTTTTTATTCATCCAGATTGGTTTAGATGGTATTTATGTACTACGTACTATGTAATACTATGCCTGGAGTGGTAAAAGGCTTCATTTTACATCTCAGCGTGGATGGCACTGTGCTAACCCTATGCTTAAAGACATTACTGTATGAATGCCAAAATACTTCATCACTTTCCAGCTCAGCATGGATGGCACTGTGCTAATCCTATGCTTACAAAATCTGCTAGAAAACAGACAATTGAAGCGAGCAGATTCAAGGTGTCACTGGTGTTGTAGGGTGCTATTCTCCACCTAAACTTGAGAACTACCCAGAGGTCTCTATTTCTTTTTTTTGCATATGTACACACACACACTAACATTAAATATAGTTACCTTGCGTAGTAAAGATATAGCCATGGAAAATGCTTTGTGTGGTAAATAATGTGTGGTAAGGGCATTGCGTAGTAATGCCTACGTTGTGAAAGGCTGTTTACCTGACTCACTGATGAGTGATCATGTTAATGTCTGTGCCTGCACGCTCATTTCTGTGGTTCATTCATGTCCATAAAAATTGCCTATGGTTGCATATTTGTGCTGCAGAGAAAGAGCGAGTGAAGGAGACAGGGACAGAGGAAGTAAGAGAGAGATAGTGATAAAGAGTGAGAGAGATCTTAGTCAGGTAATTTTTTTTACTTCTGAGTGTGGCAACAATGTAGCATATGGTAGTTAAATAATTATTTACTTATAGTCATTTGTTTAATGAAAACATCCAAATGTCTATAATACTGTACTAAATATTTAGATGTGTTGTTACAATATGAAACACATTAAAATGCCCCTTTTCGGTCACTAGAAGGATTATTTCCCCACTTTAGCTATGAACAGGTTCTTAAGTGAACAAATAAGACAACAGTGGAGTTCAGTCCATTACAGCTGTACACATAACACACTTATCAGTTAAGCTATGAGGACCTCTACATTATGTGGCTTGTGAAGATACAGGGCATCATTCATCTTTTGGCAAGCAGCCGGAATAGGACCACTGCTGTACTTAGAGATTCCGGCCTTCCAGAAGTGTATCTCTGTGCCTTCAATTCCCTGTGCAGTGGATGCACTGAAGGCAGTTGCCCATGCTTGGTGTCTGATTGGCACCTCCTGTTAAAACCTCTGTTCTTGAACATGGGGTGAGAACATATAACAAAGCTTTAAGTCTTATTTTCACCGCAGTGATCCCCATGGAACTAGCCCGTTTTTTAAAATTCTTTTATAAGCTGAGTTTAGCCTTACGCCAGGCAAGGAGCCAAACTAGCATGGGTATTTGTGGAGATAGGGGGGCCCTTAAAGAAACGGCTCTGACGAGATGGCTCCTGCCACCCAAGCTATCCCTCTCTGTCACTCAACGGACCTGGATGACGAGCTGAGAGAAGTACTTTATGCACAGCAGCTCCCTGGCTAGTGCATATCTTGTTGTGCGGAACCCGGGGAATGTCGGATACAGGTCTGGGACAACAGGCGAACAATTAGTTGGTGCCCGCAGAAGGTGACATTACGGGTACTCACTTGTGACAGCTTGTGTCTAACAGTTGGGGACCCCAGGGTGGGACAATCTTCTGGGTTTTATAGTATTTTACTGCATGTAGATAGAAGGTGCTATGATCAGGCATCAGCTTTGGCATCTGAAGGGTATTTCATGCTGTTTACTTTTATTTTTTCTCTTTTATTATTTTAATATGTTGTAATGATTTTAATTAATCATACAATAAAGACTCATTTATTCTCATCTCTCACTGAAGGCAGTGATGGATGCTAAACACGCACCTAATTTGTATTGCCGCCAGGCATTATTTTTTGTTTTACTGGAACATGCTCCCACAACAGGAGTTTGTTTCAGCAAGACAAATAAAAACATTGGACCTGTCTGACACACAAGGAGGACTCTCCCTGTGTGTGCGGCCAATCCTTATTTTTCACGCCTGGGTCAGCCATACCTCAGATAGCAAATCTTGATAGAGAAAAACAGAGACTAGGTGGGGCAACCGCCACTGTGACCTGGCACTACATTGGTGGACAAACACCAAAGCCAGCTGTAGCTCCATTGTTGGAATACCTGCAGTTCCCGACGGAATGAGTCGGGATGTCTGCAGGATTACGGGGTCCGTGCACCGCCAATTTAAGGAGCAAAAACATTCCCTAAGTATCGTGATAGTTGATTTTAAGTCCGTATGAAGAATAGCGCGAAGTGAGGGCGATGGAACGAGAGAAATAAAGGTGGAAGAGCAGTAATGAATTGGCATTTGGCACCCACCTCCCATACCGCTTCACCAAAACTCCTGACAAAATATTACTATTGTACACAGCATTTAAGTAATATGTGTATTAATTGTTATTTTGTAGTGGTTCCAGCGCTTTCTACCAAAATTGCAAACAAAAAATGTTAATCAGTTCGGGAAAAAAACGCTGGTCCGTGGATGCACAAATACTGTTACTGCACAACATTCCACTAAATGCTCCAAGGATAAATCTCAGTAATCAATGAAGAAGCAAACAAGAAAGCTAAAAACACTAAAATGATTAGCGTTTATAGCTGTCTATAACTGGTACACTAATGTGGCCCCATGTAGAGGGAAAAGCATCGGTAAACATAAAAGTAGTTAAAAAAATGTGAACTCTTGTGTAATAGAGAATAAACCGCAAGATGGCATTACAATAGAAAAAAGTTGTTTATTGTGTTGCCTACAAGCACTCATCAACAAGGATATTTAGGAAGTTATTTTAGTAAACTGTTGATAGAAGTGAGTATTTTATGAAGACTACAAGAAGATAGATATTCAAAATAAAAAATGTTTCCAAATATGGAAGTACAATTGAATAACAAGAATGATGATCAACTTGACGACAAAACATAGAACACCAAAGATTCGTGAAATAAGGAAAATATTTCACTGATACCTGTCAAATATGGGTTTCATCATCATAGAGGCAGCCACGAAACCACTTTGCTACTGGAATTATATGACATATATCATCAAACCATGCAGCCAAAAACCAAGCTGTGCACACCATTATATTTTCTCCCATTTGAGCTACAAACCACACTTTGGGATAAATCTGCACATTATATAAAATATTCTCTCTCTCTCTCTCTCTCTCTACATATATATATATATATATATATATATATATATATATATATTCCAAAGTGAAAGCCGGAATGTGGAAGCAAAATGCAGCGGTCCCAGCTGGGCTCCGGAACGCCCCTGAAATTATCAAAAATGTCTTCTTATCCTCAAGGAAAAGCCGGGTCTCCTCCTGAGTGCTGTCAGTATAAACAGATTTTATTAGTGGAGAAAAAGACTCTCCTCCTTTTTCTCCACTAATAAAATCCGTTTATACTGACAACACTCTGGAGGAGTCCCAGCTTTTCCTTGAGGATAAGAGGACATTTTTGATAAATATATGTATATATATATATATATACATATATATATATATATATATATATATAGTTATATATATAATGAAAAAATAATCAAACTTGCGGCACTCCAGAACAACTTGAATATTTACTTCAGGCTGTTATAGTCTTTTAATGAAAACAATTTGTCAACTTGCAATGGCTACGCATTTCAACCGTTGCGGTCTTCTTCATCAGCCCAGATCATTACAGGGGGCCCCTCTCCCTTAGAAAATATATCCTTTGTTTCCCTAAACATAGAAAACAGATCGTTGTACAAAAGAAATACCATGGAAACCCAAACCAAAATTCTTAATAAATCAAAATCCTACATATAATACAAATATCTAAAACAATCATCATATACATTTTTGTAAATTTCATAATTCTGTTTCCAAAGTACAATTCTCAGGTAATTTTTGCTTTTTCAAATTTTAAAACTAAAAAAATATATATATAAAAATATAACCAACTGCCTGACACAATGGTCACCACCATTTCTGACCAAGTGGCCATTTTGTAAGACATTTGACGTTCATAATGTTTACTGAATATTCTCCATCGAGTTTAAAACTTGTTCATGGCTATTCTCAGGAGTTTGGGCCAACAAACAAAAGCAAGGCATCAATAATCCCAAAAAATCCTCACCAACCAGCCTAACATTGACATGATCCCATCTATGATTCCGCTAGAGATCAATCATGACACTATTTACATAATATGAGGATTACCCTATATGGACATAAAGTTCTTCATCCTTATTTAATCCCCACGGATGTCTGCTGTTGAGTCAGATTATGTACTCGGATTCCATTCTTCTCTGGATCCGTTAACTATCACCTCCTCTTGGGGTTAGCTGTACCCTGTCAATCCCCAAAAATGAAATTTCTTCACATTTTCCCTGATGCACCATATAACAGTGGCGGGCCCCCGGAAAAGACACATCATTGTTTTTGATGGCTCGCCTATGTTCCAATGTTGACCTTATGTATGGTGCTGCTCACATACATCTGATTGCAAGGACAAACAAGACAGTACATACCAAACTCAGTGTTGCAGAAGGTAAACTTACAAATCTTAAAAAGTCTATTGCTATTAGAAACTGTGAATTCTACCATCTCAAAACCGTTTTACATGCTTTGCATTTTTTACAACAAAAGAATTCTGGCCACTGTTTTTTCAGTACCTCACTCAAGATGTGATTCTTACTGAGCTCATCTTTCAATTACTGGCATCTTCTGAATGCTATTTGGGGATCAGCATCCAAGTGCCTACTCAGGACTTGATCAGTATGCAAGAAATGCCAATGCTTTGTCAAAATGTTCCTGACCCGGCATGCCTGATTGGAGTAAGTAGTAATAAATCTAATTTTACCCTCATTCTCATCAAGGGAGTTGCTGCTGTTATTCAGTAAATTTTGTCTAGAGATCTGTGCTGGTGATTCTTGTTGCTCATGGAAAGTTTCAGGGTAATCCGTCAAGCGTGGGCTACAAAAAAGTGAATTTCCCATGTTCATTCCTGTTGGAGATTTTCACACGACCACAGCCCAACCTACTGGACAGAACAATACCAAATTTGGTAGAAAGGTAGCTTTTGGTAGGCAGATTACACTTTTTGTATTTGGTATATTTCGTGCTGAGATCTGATTGGCTGCCAACACTTCAACCAGGAAGTGTTGGCAGCCAGCCTGGGACTCGGCTTCAGCGGAATCCCAGAAAAAAAGATTTAAGAAAAAGAAAAGGGGCAAGGGTAGGGACAACCCGAACCCTTAGCTTTGTTGCTAGGGTCCCAGAGGGATTCCCCAGGGAAAAAAACTACAATGAAAAATTTGTGACAGAAATGTTTAACGTTGGAGGGGCCACGCAACACCCCTCGTGAAGCCATTATTGGCCCAGGGGACCACCACCCCCAGGGCCGGTTCCTGCTATGTCCCAGAGTGCCCACCCCCGGAACACAGCTGTTTGCTCTGACTTGGCGGGAAAGTCAGAGCAAACCCTATGCGAGACCTGGCATCCTTGGAGTGGTCTCCCCTATCTTTATTTGCCTCTGCTTCCCATGTTTTGACTGTGTGCTGGACTTTGTTTTTGCTGGTTTTGGTACTCTGGGCACTTTACCACTGCTGATCAGTGCTAAAGTGCAAGTGATCCCTGGGTAAATTGTATGTGTAATTGGCTTTTCTATGATTGGCATATCTGATTTACTAGTAAGACCCTAGCAAAGTGCACTAGAGGTGCCAAGGGCCTGAAAATCAAATGCTACTAGTGGGCCTGCAGAACTGGTTGTGCCACCGACCTGAGTAGCCCTGTAAAAATGGCTCGGACCGGCCACTGCAATGTCTGTGTGTGCAGTTTTAAACTACCCAATTGCCAGGCCCAAACCTTCTCTTTTTGTACATGTAAGGCGCCCCTCAGGTAGGCCCTAGGTAGCCCTGTGGGCAAGTCGCAGTGTATGTTAAATGTAGGTAAAGTACTGAAGTGTTTTACATGTCCTGACTGTGAAATACTGCCAAATTCGGTTTTCACTGTTGCAAGGCCTATCTCTCAAATAGGTTAACTTTGGGCAGATTTGAATATCATACAAGTGCAGTTTCCCTTTGGGAGCAGATAGAGATGTGGAGTTTGGGGTCCCTGAACTCACACTTTAAAAATACATATTTTGGTAAAGTTGTTTTTTAGATTGTCAGTTTGAAAATGCCACTTTTAGAAAGTGGGATTTTTTTTTGCTTAAACCATTCTGTACCTCTGCCTGCTTGTTTATTCCCTGTCTGGGTCAGGCTGTCAGTTGGGGTGTTTTTGAATCTCCACTAGACAGTGACACAAAGGGAGCTGGGGTGTAGCCCGCATATCCTGATGGGTCATATGGACTAGAGTGGAGGGAGTACTTGACACTCACACCTGGAAGGGCTGTGCCTGCCTTCACACAATGCAGTCTCCAACCCCCTGGTGTGCGTCTGGGGCTGGCCTGTGCACGGAAGGCTCTTGTCAACAACAGAGGCTTTCCTTTTAATTTTGCCAAATTTAAACATAGAAAGGGGTATAAGTAGTGGGCCCAAAACCCCAGATTTTTAGATTACTTCTTGGCTCAAGGGGAACCTCTGTCAAGGAGAAGAGCTGAAGAGCTGGGGTAGGAGTACTGCCCCTTTGCCTGTGCTTTGCAGGGTTGGCCTGCAGTTGGTGCGTCTGCCTGAAAGAGAACAAAAACTGGACTTTGTGGTATATTTTTGCTTGTGAAGTGTCTCCAAGGGCTTGGACTTAGCCTGCCTCCTGTTTTGAAGCCTCAGGGTCATCAAAGACTTCCTCTGCCTGCACCTGGACTCTCTGTTGAGACTCCTACCCTGCCAAGTGGTGCCCACTCCAGTCCCTGGACCCTTGAAAGGTGAAGCTGGTGGAACCAAGGCAGTAATCCACGTAGAGGAGCCGTGTGGGGAAAAATTCAACACACCACCTGCAAAGTGTCTGTAAAAACGATGCACCAACTGCATCGCGGCTGAGGAATCAATGCACCACCGGCATCACAGCTGGGACATTGAAGCATCACCTGCATCGCGGCTGGAGAAATGACAAAACACCCGCTAGTAGCTGCTGAAATCAATGCACGCCCCACGCAGCACAGTTCCTCATCACTGTGTGGCCGGCTTTTGTACGTATCGTCGCTGGGCGTCAAAATCATTGTGAACCTGCCAGTACACCATGGCCCACTGGAAATTGATTTATTGCTCATGCAGGAAAGAAAAAATGTCACATAGCCTACCCGACCAGAGAAGAAATGATGCACGGCCACACTTGCGGGTAGGAAATCAAAGCATCACTTTTCCAACGCATGTTTGCCCATTCGCTTTTTTATGCCAGCCAGGTACTTTGTGTAACATACATGCATCCATTGTTTTCTATGGAGTAAGATTCTTTTTAATTAAAAAATGTATAACTTTACTTGGGTATGTTGCATCAGGATATGCGGGCTACACCCCTGCCCGAAGACATGCAAGCAGGAAAACAGAGGAAACTGTTGCTCTCACAGACAGGGAGCTGCATGTTTAGCACGAGGTAGAGAGTGGCTGGGACCCCGGAGGTCATGAGGCTTCCCACACCATCCCATTGCACACAGGGTGCCCTGAGGGGCACCAAGGAAAGATCGCCAAGGGATGGGGCCCCTAGGGCCGAGATCAGCCCGGGGACGCATGGCTCCCCTCCTACATTTAAAATCAGGCCAGGCCTGAGGGATCGGGTCCCTGGGGCTAAGATCGACCCAGGAAAGGGGATGCGCAGCCCCCTACTCCATTTAAAAGAGGCGGGCCCTGGGGGATGGGGTCCTGGGGCCGACATCGGCCAGGGCAATGGGGGGCCCGTGACCCCTCTCTCCCATGATTCTCCCTTTAAATTGCTAAGAGTATGCAAATGTGCAAATCACTTAGAATCTCCACCTTCTTGGCCTGCACCATCTACCTTAGTAGCATGCATGTCTTCCCCCTTTTGCCAGGATGATGGGCAGCTTACCAAAGGGCCCACCAGTGTGTTTCCCGTTGATTTTAGTGGCGTATTCTTGATGTCGAGGAATATGAGAACATCTCCAAAAAACAAAGAAGCATGACTCTGATTTGGTGGAGATTTAAGTTTTTACAGTCTTATTTGCCTCTCTATAGGAGGATTTATCACAGAATTCTGGAGAAAGATGCACAAGAAACAATCGCATTGCCAAACGCACACAGGGTCATTGGTAACATTTCCTTGTGCTCCATTACAGAGCTGTAGTGTAGAATACATACTGATCAAAGACAAAGGGGGGAAAAGGAGGGTGTCTTGCTGGGTCTATCCTCCTTATAGACAAAGCAACAATACAAAAAGGCCCAGCAGAAGGGAAAACCCCACAGTATGGACAAGATAAAGGATTTTCCTTTAGAAAAACACTCACCCAGTCGGGTTATCCCTTGGTGGCATGTTTCATCATTAGGTTACTCCCGTTCCACTGCGGAATGGGGCAAGCTGCGACCTGCGAAATACGTGGGAACATTGATGTAGTCATGTCAATGTGATTCAAGTAGGGGATAGGAGTGGTAGGGTGCTTGACAAGTTAAAAATACCTGCCTCCTAGTGGTTTCAATCGTTTAATAGATCTCCTGGTGGCAGCATGATTAAAAAGGGGGTTATATGGAAGTTAGGTATGCCATGTACCTGCCTTCCTGGTCTACATGTTTTGGAGCCATTGCCCTAGGCTCCTTTTCAGGACCGAGGCTGAATCCCTGGTTCCACTCCTTATATAACTACCACTAGTGTGAGTACACAATTTGCATGCTAAGCGATAAAGTGCATTTCATTTATCTTATGTGGTGTCCTCAAATGATCATTAAGACCCTGGCAGCCGGAGGTACACTGGCGGTAACACCGCCAACAGGCTGGAGGTGTACCGCCGGTGTATTATGACCGTGGCGCATTAGCCACGGCCATACCGCCGGCCCCACCATTTGACCGCCAGGCTTCCGCCAGGCGGTCATAATCCCTAGGGCAGCGCTGTGTGTAGTCCTGCGGCCATGGGCTGTTGTGCGGCCTGGCCCCAGCAAATCCTGTTGGTCTGACACCCAGCTGAGAGCTTGTGACCTTGCACTCCCCAAAGATCTGCATCGCTGGGCACAATGCCCCCTCCAGAACCAGTGGAAGAACCCATCCACTCACACCATCCTCCACAGGATGAAGCTCACTGGGCACAATGCCCTCTTCAGAACCAGTGGAAGGAGCCATCCACTCACCACATCCTCCACAGGAAGAAGCTCACTGGGCACAATGCCCCCTCCAGAAACAGTGGAAGAAGCCATCCACTCACCACATCCTCCACAGGATGAAGCTCACTGGGCAAAATGCCCCCTCCAGAACCAGTATGCAAATCACCCACTTGAGAGACTGTGGCCTTGCACTCTCCAGGACCAGGCAGTGGGCAAATCACCCACTTGAGAGACTGTGGCCTTGCACTCCCCAGGACAGTGTGATGGGCATGTTGCCCCCTCCAGGACCAGTGGCATTGTAACATCTTCTGGCTGAGGTGCCCCCCAGTCCCCGTCCCCCTGAGGTGCCTGTCTATTTTTGACCTGATACCCCTGCAGAGTGTTCTCTCCATGTCGGTGCAGGAGTAAGATGGGGCCTTGAACTTTGTATTGTGGCCCTGTGGCCCACGACATTGAGGACTGGGCAGTGTCCCTACATTTGTGAATATGTATATACTTTTTGATTTTGATGCACATATTTATAATATTTTATCTTATTACACTCACTTTAATCAATTCCTTTTGCTCTTGCATTATTCTTGAGGGGTACGGGGTGAATATGTAATGTTATGGCATCTGCTTGTGTGTATGGTGTTGGGGTGTTGCTTGTGTGTGTCACTCTCTTTTTCCTCCCCCGCCCCTGTGAGCTGGGTGGCAGTACTCACATGGTCATCTTCGCCGGCGTTGGTGTTCGTAATGGAGCAGAAGGTAGAAGATCATGGGGAACACATGCAACTCGGGCTCCATGGCGGCGTGGTTCTTCCCTGTGTCTCCACAGGTGAGTCCTTTGACTTCTGAGATCTGTTTCCGCCAGGCTTTTGATGTCGTTGGTAGCGCCCCAGAAAAGGTGGCGGATTGGTGTCTCATAATTCAGTGGGTGGAACATTGTCGTCCGCCTGGCTGTTGGCGGTTACCGCTGTGGTGCCTGTTGATTTCGCCCTAGCGGTCGGTGTGTTAAAGTGGCTGTTTGTCTGAGGGGTTTCCGCCGTGGTCATAATTTCATATTTATTACCGCCGGCCTGTTGGCGGTATTACCGCTGCTTTATCACCAACCGCCAGGGTCGTAATGAGGGCCCAAGTGTGTTATTTTGTGTGCTTTACATGTTTTTATGTGTAGTTTGTCTTGTAATGTCCATTATGAGGATTTATCAGTGCCCGTTCCTCGACCATTGATTATCACATGTGCTCGTTCATGTGTAGGGTGGTTTGCTCATGAGTGGCACCTCACCAACAAGTAGTAAAATATGTATGGTGACCCAGTATTTTACAGCGCTATGATAACTATATCCCTTTATATCTACAGAGGTATCATTTGAGGACATCACATAAGATAGGTGAAATGCACTTTATTACTTAGCATGGAAATTTTGTGCTCACACTTGTGGTAGTTATATGAGTGTAACCAAAGAGTCAGCCTTGGTCCTGAACTGGAGCCTACGAGTAAGGCTCCGTAACATGTAGACCAGGAAGACAGGTACATGGCATAACCAACTTTCATATGACCACCTTTTTAATCATATCGTCTATTAAACTATTGGAACCAATAGGCAGCAAGTATTTTTAACTTGTTCAAGACCCCAGCACTCATATCCCCTACTTGAATTACATTGACGTGACTACAACAGTGCTTCCATGTATTTCGCAGGTCGCAGCAAGCCGGGAGGAATCCAATGATGAAGCATGTCACCAAGGGGTAACTCTGGTGGGTGAGGGTTTTTCTAAAGGAAAATCTTCTTCCTTCTCCATGCTGCGGGGCTTTCCCTTCTGCTGGGCCTTTCTGTAATGTTACTTAGAATTCATACTGGACATTTACCCAAGGAGGCAGAAAGAACTCCACTTGGGTAGGTATTTCATACAAAGCTGTGGACTCTTGTAGGATAAAAGGGCAGGTGAGGTTCCTTTGTGGCAGAGTCACTCACAACTACCGACACCCCCACAGAAACACTCACACACCCACGTGCACACTCATGCATCCACTCACAGACCCACTCAAAGACTCACAAACCCACTCACTCATGCACCCACTCAGATCTACTCGGAGTCTTGTGCACCCACTCACAGACCCACTCAGACCCAAACATCCCCGCACAGATCCACTCAAACTCTGGCACTCACTCACAGACCCACTTAGACACTCATGCACCCACTCACAGACTCACTAAGATGTTTGTGCACCTACTCACAGACCTACTCAGACTCTCACACATACATTCACAGCCCTACATACTCACACCCACTCAGAGACATGCTCATACCCACTGTCACACCCAGAGACACCCTCTTACGCCTACTCTCACACCCAGACACTCTCACACTCACTCACATCCACATAGACCAGTGGTCTACAAACTATTTAATGCTCCGCCTCCCTTGGGAAAAAAATATCACTGCCCCCCTCAGAATTTTAAACAATTATTGTATTAAACTTGCAATGTTTAAATATGTCTAGTCTTATTTAAACATTGCAGTTAAGTATTGTTACCGACTTAAAATTGGATTCAAATATATGATTGTCAAACATATTACCTGGTCAGGGAGAGTTTACTAATGTGTAAAAGTATACACAGTGTGATTTTTAGAAATGTGGGTGAGGGGTTTGAAGAATATTTAAAGTCTCTTCTCTTTTGACACCTTTTGCCAGCCAGCTTATAAATGTCAAAATATGTTAGTGATGGCCCATTACAGAGGAGCCTACTGCCATTCACTTTAAAAAACAAGTATCAGTATAATGCTTCTTCTGGCCAGAGTCTGGCACCCTCATTGAGATCACTTGAGGCCCCCTTAGGGGGCCCACTCCCCAGTTTGAAGACCGCTGATATTAAATCTCTCACACCTACTTTCATACCCAGACACTCTCACACCCATTCTCAAACCCAACCAGAGACACCCTCCCACACCTATTTTCACACCTAGAGAGACAGGCCCTGAGGCCAACTCCCACCGCACATGGCCAAAAGCCTTGCGCAGCACAGGGTTGGGTGGTTTGGAGGGAGGTAGGCTGCAGGTACTAGCCACAGGCCAGGCCCTGCCGGCAACACTCATGTTGGAAATGGGGTCTCTAGTTGGCAGTCGGTTTGCACCCTGTCCAAGTAGGGACCCTCAATCTAGTCAGGATAAGGGAGATAACCGCTCAGATAACCCCTGCTCACCCCCTTGGTAGCTTGGCACGAGGTGTCAGGCTTATCTCACAAGCAATTTGTAAACCATTTACACATAACACACAGTAATACGTGAAAACACTACAAAAGCACATCACACCAGTTTTAGAAATATAGCCAATATTTATCTGGGTAAAACAAGACCAAAACGATAAAAATGCAACATACAGTGCTAAAGATATGAATTTTGTAAGATTTATCTTAAAAATATAGTTCCTTGAAGTCAATAGCTCCACCTCGGACTATCACAGCGTCGTGATCACAAAATCAAAAGTTCAGGCAGGCCATGGCGTTGCGGACCAGCTACGGTGTCAGGAAGACCTGCAAACAGTACCTTGGATTTGCAGGGTATCGTGATCCTCGCGGTGAGCTCCGGAGAGCGGCGCCGCGTGTCAGTTCCGGAGTCCGTGCGGGAGTAGTCGGGCCCCTGAAGTCACACGCGTGTGGATCTAACTCCGGGCTGATGCAGTCAGGAGCGCTGGCGTGAATGGTGTTGGGGCTGCAGTGTGAAGCGGGATGATGGGACGTGGGGTGCCCACAGGTCACGGTGCAGGCAGCGGCTAGGTGTCAGCGTCCAGCGGCATCGGTGAGACCAGGGCTGTGGTGTGAAGCGGGGCGGTGCAACGTGCGGTGTCAACAGGTCACGGTTAAGCCAGCGGTGGCGTCGTTGTGGAAGCGCTGTCGCTGGTAGGCCCAAGCCAGCGGTGCGGGATAGTGCTTTGTGACCCTCACGAGCGCTGTCCACAGGCCACAGTGCAAGCAAGGATGTTTGGTGACCATACTGGAGTTGATGGTGCTAGCGTCGGTGGACTGGGGCTGCGGGGCGGGACGCTGCTTCGTGCTCCTCACGAGCGGTGTCCACGGGCCACGTGTAGGCAGCGGTGCCGGTGTCAGCAGGAGCAGCGTTGTCCGGAAAGCCCAGGCTGCAGTGTGAGAAGGTGATGCCAGAGTGTGGGGCCCACAGGTCGCGGTGCGAGCAGCGGCTCGGTGAAGTCATCTGATGACGGCGTCAGTGAGACCAGAGGCACGGTGCGAAGCGGGGCAATGTGCAGCAGCTCACGGTGCAGGCCAGCGGCTTCGTTGGCGGCGGCGCAGTGGTTTTCCTTCTTGTACAGCACAGAACACACAGTTCCCAGTGCTGCAGGTGGAGGAAACTGAAGTCTTTGATGTCCCTAAGACTTCCAACAGGAGGCAAGCTCTAGTCCAAGCCCTTTGAGAACTTTCTCAAGCAGGACAAACAGCACAGTTCACCCTTTGCACTCTTTCAAGGCAGAAGCAGCAACTGCAGGCCAGTCGAGCAAAGCAACACAGCAAAGGGACAGTACTCCTGCAGCTCTTCTCCCTGGCAAAGGTTCCTCTAGATTCCAGAAAGATTCTAAAAGTCTGGGGTGTTGGGCCTTCTTCTTATACCTGTTTCTGCCTTTGAAGTTGGCAAACTTCATAGAAAAGTCTCAAGTGTTTGCAAGATCCTTTCTTGTCCAGGCCAGGCTCCAGACGCACACCAGTGGGTCGGAGACTGCACTGTGTGAGGGCAGGCACAGTCCTTTCATGTGTGAACAACCACTCCTCCCTCCCCTCTAGCTCAAATGTTTCATCAGGATATGCAGGATACACCCCCACCCCCTTCTGTACTACTGTCTAGAAAGGTGCAAAACACCCCAACTGTCAAACTGACCCAGACAGACAATCCGCAAACAGGCAGAGTCACAGAATGGTTTAAGGAAGAAAATGCCTACTTTCTAAAAGTGGCATTTTCAAACTGACAATTTGAAAACCAACTTCACTAAAAGATGTATTTTTAAATTGTGAGTTCAAAGAACCTAAACTCCACATTTTTATCTGCTCTCAAAGGGAATTCGCTCTTTAAGGATATTTAAAGGTAGCTCCCATGTTAACCTATGAGAGGGATAGGCCTTGCACAATGAATACCGAATTTGGCAGCATTTCACTGTTAGAACATATAAAAGACACTAGTGTATGTCCTACTTTAAACATACACTGCACCCTGCCCCTGCGGCCTACCTAAGGGTTGCCTGACATATAGTAAAAGGGAAGGTTTAAGCCTGACAAGTGGGTACACTTGCCAAGTCGAGTTGGCAGTTTAACACCTAGGGTGCCCTGGACGTAACGGTTACGACCTGGGCAGCACCGCTCGAGTGCCCAGGATGTAACCATTATGTTCAAGTAGGGGCCCTCGGGGGAAGCGTTACCGCTCCCCCCGGGGGCCTCGCACCCCCCTCCCATGGGCAGGGATGGAAGTGGAATCGCTTCCCCTTCCAACACCACCTCCCCTGTGGCATCTGATGACATCAGCACGCGATCGCGCGCTGACCTCATCAGGGGCCTACCCCTCCACACTGGAAGCTCAGCTTCCAGCGCGGATCGGAAGAGAAATGCAAAAGCATTTCTACTCTGATCACGTGAAGAGGGAAGAGAGAGGCATGAAAGGAGAGAGAAGGCCTTTCTTCTCCTTTCATATCTCTCTCAGCATTTCTGCTGCCTGATCGCAATGACACTAGACTCCACGGAAATTGTTTTTTTTTTATTATTGAATAAGGGGAGAGGGCTCTTGGGCAAGGGCTGCTCCCGAGGGGAGCAATTTATTTTTGGGCCAGTTTTCCCCCCCATCGAGACAGATCAGACTATTATAATTAGAAACTGCTAGACACCAGGGATAAAAATAATTTTGTTTACTTTATTTTTTTTATATGTGGGGAGCGACCCCTGAGGCAAAATTTATTTTAGGCCATTTCTGCCCCCTTTGGGGGCAGATCGGCCTATTTTTATTAGGCCAATCTGCCCCCAAGGGGGGGAAAACCACTGTACACCAGGGAATGTTTTATTTATTTATATTTATACATAAGGGGAGTGGCACCTTGGGCAAGGGCCGCTCCCGAGGGGGGCAATTTAATATTAGGCCATTTCTCTGCCTATTGTTATTATGCCAACCTGCCCCCAAGGGGGCAAAAAGCACTAGACACCCGGGATTTTTATTTATTTGCATCAATTTCACGCAAGGAATGACTCCAACAGCCTCCTAAACCCTCTTCAATCTGGCTTCAGGAAAGGCTGCAGCACTGAATCCGCCATCCTCAACATTGTAGATGACCTCCTCATCTCTCTTGACTCTGACAGACCCTGCCTACTCATTCTCCTTGATCTTACAGCAGCCTTTGACACTGTCGACCATAAACTCCTTCTCGACTCCCTCCAAAAGAGAGTAGGCATTGAAGGCACTGTCCTCCGCTGGTTTTCCTCCTTCCTACAAAACCGTACACAACTAGTAAAGCTTCTAAACTCGACCTCGCCCACCTCCCCCATTACCAGAGGGGTCCCCCAGGGTTCTGTCCTCTCTCCAACCCTCTTCAACATCTACATGGACCCTCTTACCACTATCCTCACCCGAGCTAATATCCCCTTCCACCTCTATGCGGATGACACGCAACTCTATATTGAACTATCTTCCTTAGATGACATCCACCACCTGAACAATGCCCTTAAAGAAGCCCTTTGCTGGCTCTCTCATAACCACCTCAAACTCAATCATGAAAAGACGGAAATACTCCTCCTCTCGAAATCTAACCAGCTTCCTCAACTGCAAGAATGGCTAAAATCTATTGACGCCCTTAAATGCACTCTCTCCCCATCTACCACGGTCAAATCCCTGGGAATCTCTCTGGACTCTAACCTGACCTTGCAGGACCACATTAAGTCAAACGCTAATAATGCCTTCCGCAGCCTTAAACTTCTTCACAAAATCAAATCCTTCATACCCCACGATGACCTCAAACAGGCCACTCAAGCACTGGCACTCTCAAGACTAGACTATGGGATCTCTATCCTCACTGGCACGGCCAAATCCTGACTCGCCCCTATGAGGTCCACTCTTCATGCAGCAGCTAGACTAGTGACAGGAACTAACAAATTTGACCACATCTCCCCAGCCCTGAAGAACCTGAAATGGCTCTCGATTGAGGCCCGCTGCCTGTTCCGCACTGCCTGCCTGACACACAAAGCCCTTCACACTGGAAAACCTGAATACCTCGCTAACAAGCTAGTGAAAGCTGGTCAAACCAGATCTCTGAGAAGCACAAACTCTCTCCTCCTCCTCCTTCCGAAACCCAACAAGCAAAAAACTCGATCATGCTCATTCTCTAACAACGCTCCGAGAATATGGAACTCCTTACCCATCCACATCAGATCTAACACCTCCCACCTGTCCTTTAAGAAACTACTGAAAGAATTCCTCCTAAACCACCCCTCTCATTAATAAGGGTCTCTCCCTCTCCACCCCCCCTTCCCCGAACTGCCACCCTTCTATCCGTGAGAACCCACTTGTACCCCCATTGTACAAAATGACACTTGACTTGTTGTGTTTCTTATGTTTATTCTTATGTTTATCATGTTTATTCTCATGTTTACTTCCTGTCATGCTGTAAAGCGCTCTGTTACCCTCTCGGTCTTGCTAGCGATATAGAAAACTCTTAAAAAAAAAAAAAATCAGATGCTAGGGAATTACGAAAAAATAAATTGTAGGGTGGTGGGTACCAACCAGTATGGGCATGGTTATGCCCCCCACCCCAACTGAAGGGGTACCGGTCTTTCAGCTCTCCCTCCGCACACTAAAACATCTTATCCCATTGCAAGCAAGAGGACCCACTTGGAATGGTGAGGGCTGCACTTTTTGGACTTTGGATGCTGCCATGTAGAAAAATCCACAAGACCTAGACACATCTGAAAACTAAACATTTGGGTGAGTCCACGGTGGTGTGCTTCACATGCACCCGCACCATTTTCTTACCCACAATGCCCTGCAAACCTCCAACTTTGCTGGAAATCACACATTTCTTCCTCATTTTTGTGATGGAACCTTCTGGAATCTGCACTAATCCACATAATTCCTACCACCCAGCATTGTCTCTCATTATACCAATAAAGATTAGGTCCTACTTGTCAGCCTAGAAATGTATTTTTTCAAACTGCCCTTTTGCACCCACTTTGGTTCCCCCTCAATTTCGACATGTTTCTGGCTCTTCCCTGACACAGGCACTTGGACCACCTACACAAGTGAGGTACCATTCTGACTGAGGGGACCATTGGGTGGTAGGAAATTTGTCCCGGTGCAGTGATTCCACACAGAAATTTGAGGTTTGCTGAGAATTCTGGGTAAGAAAACACTGGGGGATCCACGAAAGTCACACCTCTCTGGACTTCCTTGGGTGTCTAGTTTTCAGAAATTGAAATTGCTGTTGCCCCCCGCAAAAACAGGTAGTGTTGTATTTGATAATTCTGATGTGTCCACGTTGTGTTTTGGGGAATTTCCTGTCACGGGCGTTAGGCCTACCCACGCAAATGAGATACCATTTTTATCGGGAAATGGGGGAACACAGAATTGCAGAACAAGTGTTCTTGCCCCTTGTCTTTCTCTACATTTTTTCCTTCCAAATGTAAGGCAGTGAGTAAAAAAGCCGTCTATTTGAAAAATGCCCTGTAATGAAAAATTTCCTAGCTATCGTAACCGAAAGTTTCAATTCTATCAAGAACTCGGAGGAGAGGATTATGCCTTCTTTCTCCATTTTATTTAACAGCAGCCGAACAAAATATAAAACTACTATTCCCAGGAACACTTGGGAATCGGAGTACCAGAAGTAACCAATCAAAATAGAAAACAAAAACCAATCCGGAACATGCAGTCCAAATATAGGGCCTGATTCTAACTTTGGAGGACGGTGTTAAACCGTCCCAAAAGTGGCGGATATACCACCTACCGTATTACGAGTCCATTATATCCTATGGAACTCGTAATACGGTAGGTGGTATATCCGCCACTTTTGGGACGGTTCTACACCGTCCTCCAAAGTTAGAATCAGGCCCATAGTCCTTTAACTATCTCCAGGCTTCCTCTTTCGTCGCGTGAGGTTGTCATCCATGGTTAAGAATCCTGTTTTACTGTATCAGTCGCTATGAAGAAAAGGAAGCTTAGAACACGGTATTCGGAGCATTGAAGAAAAAGGTCTGAAAGGAAGAGACATGGGAATGAATCTAAACAATTTGTTATATTCTAAAAGTTTAATACAGTAAATTCAAATGGATAATTATAAAATACTTACTAAATACGGGGAGGACTATTTTAAATTTGAAGAGGTTTACCCTGAAAAATGTCCTAATATGACCGGGAGGGATAATCCTCACCTCCGAGTCCTTAATAGAATTGAAACTTTCCGTTACTATAGCTAGGAAATTTTTCATTCTATGTCAGGACCGGAGGCAAGGATTATGCCAGTTCAAAGCTTGTTCACCACCAACTGAGCCATGTCAAAAACTGGCTTGAAATAGAATCTCTTGAAGGTGGAATCCGAGGACCAATCTGCAGCATTCATGATGTCCTCCAAAGGAGCACCCAAAGTAAATGCTTTAGCAGCCATTGCTCCACAGGTATATTGGGCACCAAAAAGGGAAAGATTGATACCCGCTGTAGGAAGTTGGCTCTGTATATATTATTTCAAAGTAAGAAATAGTGTGCACAGAGTCCAAGGGTTCCCCTTAGAGGTAAGATAGTGGCAAAAAGAGATAATTCTAATGATCTATTTTGTGGTAGTGTGGTCGAGCAGTAGGCTTATCAGAGGGTAGTGTTAAGCATTTGTTGTATACACACATGCCATAAATGAGGAACACACACTCAAAGACTGATTCCAGGCCAACAGGTTTTTATATAGAAAAATATATTTTCTTAGTTTATTTTAAGAACCACAGGTTCAAGATTTTCAAGTAATACTTCAAATGAAAGGTATTTCACTCAGGTATTCTGGGAACTTTGAATAATCACAATAGCATGTACAGTTTTGACAAAAACGGCAATAAGCTATTTTAAAAGTGGACACTGCAAAAATCAACAGTTCCTGGGGGAGGTAAGTATTTGTTAAGTTCACAGGTAAGTAAAACACTTACAGGGTTCAAAGTTGGGTCCAAGGTAGCCCACCGTTGGTGGTTCAAGGCAACCCCAAAGTTACCACACTAGCAGCTCAGGGCCGGTCAGGTGCAGAGGTCAAAGTGGTGCCCAAAACACATAGACTTCAATGGAAATAGGGGTGCCCCGGTTTCAGTCTGCCAGCAGGTAAGTACCGGCGTCCTCGGAGGGCAGACCGGGGGGTTTTGTAGGCCACCAGGGGGACACAAGCAGGCACAGAAAGTACACCCTCAGCGGCACAGGAGCGGCCGGGTGCAGAGTGCAAACAGGCGTCGGGTTTCTGATAGGAATCAATGGGGAGACCCGGGGGTCTCTTCAACGATGCAGGCAGGCACAGGTGGGCTCCTCGTGGTAGCCACCACCTGGGCTAGGCAGAGGGTCGCCTGGGGGTCGCTCCTGCACTGGAGTTCGGTTCCTTCAGGTCCTGCGGATGCAGTGCTGGTTCCAGGCGTCGGGTTCCTTGTTACAGGCAGTCGCGGTCAGGGGGAGCCTCTGGATTTCCTCTGCAGGCGTCGCAGTGGGGGGTCAGGGGGGCTACTCTTGGGTTTGCAATCGCCGGGGAGTCCTCCCTGTAGTGTTAGTTTTCCGCAGGTCGAGCCGGGGGCGTCCGGTGCAGAGTGGAAAGTCTCACGCTTCCGGCGGGAAACGTGTGGTCTTTAAAAGTTGCTTCTTTGTTGCAGTTTGTTGAACAGGGCCGCTGTTCTCGGGAGCTTCTTGGTCCTTTAGATGCAGGGCAGTCCTCTGAGGCTTCAGAGGTCGCTGGACCCTGTTGGATGCGTCGCTGTTGCAGTTTTCTTCGAAGTAGGGAGACAGGCCGGTGGGGCTGGGGCCAAATCAGTTGTCGTCTCCGTCTTCACTGCAGGGCTTCAGGTCAGCAGTCCTTCTTCTTCTTTTGGTTGCAGGAATCTATCTTCCTCGGTTCTGGGAGCCCCTAAATACTGAATTTAGGGGTGTGTTTAGGTCTGGGAGGGTAGTAGCCAATGGCTACTGTCCTTGAGGGTGGCTTCGCCTCTTTGTGCCTCCTCCCTGTGAGGAGGGGGGCACATCCCAAATCCTATTGGGGGAATCCTCCTTCTACAAGATGGAGGATTTCTAAAAGTAAGAGTCACCTCAGCTCAGGACACCTTAGGGGCTGTCCTGACTGGGGGGTGACTCCTTGTTTTTCTCATTATCTCCTCCACCCTTGCCGCCAAAAGTGGGGCAGTGGCCGGAGGGGCGGGCATCTCCACTAGCTTGGATGTCCTGTGGCGCTGTAACAAAGGGGGTGAGCCTTTGAGGCTCACCGCCAGGTGTTACAGTTTCTGCAGGGGGAGGTGAGAAGCACCTCCACCCAGTACAGGCTTTGTTCCTGGCCACAGATGACAAAGGCACTCTCCCCATGTGGCCACCAACATGTCTGGTGTGTGGCAGGCTGGCAGAAACTAGTCAGCCCACACTGGAAGTCGGGTATGTTTTCAGGGGGCATCTCTAAGATGCCCTCTGGGTGTATTTTACAATAAAGTGCACACTGGCATCAGTGTGCATTTATTGTGCTGAGAAGTTTGACACCAAACTTCCCAGTTTTCAGTGTAGCCATTATGGTGCTGTGGAGTTCGTCGTTGACAGACTCCCAGGCCATATACTCTTATGGCTACCCTGCACTTACAATGTCTAAGGTTTTGCTTAGGCACTGTAGGGGCATAGTGCTCAGGCACATATGCCCTCACCTGTGGTATAGGGCACCCTGCCCTAGGGCTGGGGGGTGACTTACCTATGCCACAGGCAGTGTGAGGTTGGCATGGCACTCTGAGGGGAGTGCCATATCGACTTAGTCATTTTCTCCCCACCAGCACACACAACCTGTGAAGCAGTGTGTATGTGCTGAGTGAGGGGTCCCTAGGGTGGCATAAGACATGCTGCAGCCCTTAGAGACCTTCCCTGGCATCAGGGTCCTTGGTAACAGGGGTACCAGTTACAAGGAATTTACCTGAGTGCCAGGATTGTGCCAATTGTGGAGACAATGGTACATTTTAGGTGAAAGAACACTGGTGCTGGGGCCTGGTTAGCAGGGTCCCAGCGCACTTCTCAGTCAAGTCAGCATCAGTATCAGGCAAAAAGTGGGGGGTAACTGCAACAGTGAACCATTTCCTTACATCTGCCTTCTGCATCACCCAACAAACCCAGCGAGCAATGGCGGGTGAAGAAACTGCGTTATGTGGCTTACGCAGAGCGATAAGAAGCTGACACTCTACAGGAGGACGAATATCTGAAGTCAGCTCTTCATAAGTTTTGAGGCAACAAACTACACACAAATTTGGAACATCTGGGAAAGCCAGATAAGAAATTATTCTAGTATTAGTTTTTGTTCGTCTACTTATCATGAAGGAACCCCAGAAGGTAAAAAGGTTCTATCAGAAATATCCAGGGTACGGACATCAGGAAACCCTTCTACAGGATATAAGGCAGAGAAGCAAGGATAACTTGGCAGAAAGTTCCTTCCTGGAAAGATATTGATTATGTTGCCAATATAAAAACAGATTAAGTACTTGATTGACATTCCAAAGGGAAGAATAACAGGGCTCCGGTGGTAAGAAAAGTCTAATACCTCGAAGGAGACGACAAACTAGTTTATGTTCCCCTAACAGAGCACTGTCAATTATACAATGACCAGCAGAAATAGCTGACCTAAAATTATTAATGGATAGATATGCCATTCCCTTAGAAACAAGACAGGCCAAAAAATGAAGAACATGAACTACATCAGCTTCCACGTGATTGCAACCCCTCGCAAACACCAACGGGCAGATCGACCCCAAGCTGATCTGTAATGCTTCGACATGCTGCGAGCCCAAGCCTTTGAGAGTAGATCCTCAGCTTGTTGCGAAAGCCCTGGGACTGATCATTGTCCCCGGAAATTCGCCACGCCATCAATGATAGAGAGCCTTCCAGAACCATCTGATGAGGCATATTGTCCGGGCTGAGTAGCAGCGAGGGAAAGGGGGGATTCGGATTAGAGAATCCCAAGAAAGTTCCAGAAGAACCGGAAACCAAACTTGTGACTTCCAAATTGGTGTCACCAAAACCAAGTATGTTTGCTGGCAGCGAACATGAGCGGACGTTCGATTTATCGCAAAGGGAGGAAAGGCATAACCTTTCTCTCGACTCCAGTCCTGAAGAAAATCCAAAGGATCCGGTTTCCAGCTGTAAAAATCTGGGAAGCTGGTGATCCAGTCTGGATGCAAAGAGGTCTACTGTAAACGGACCCCTGAAGATGAGAAAACACTTCCGGATGAAGTTTCCAAAGACTGGAGTCCATGAAATCCGCAATCTGATTTTGATTGCCCGGAAGGTATTGAGCAGTGACTGAAATTTGATGATCCTGGCAGAGTTGCCAAAAGCTGGTCGCAAGATTGGAAAGAGCCTTGGAACAAGTGCCCCCTAGATGGTTGATATAACGGACCGCCGAAATATTGTCCATCTTCAGGGAACACACGAGTGGATCGAGTCTTTAGTCCATCACTTGACTGCAAATGAACCAGCTAAAAGTTCCAAACATTTTATATGTAAATTTTGTTCCTCTGGAGACCAAGTTCCACCATTAGAAAAATCTCCGCATCGAGCGCCCCAGCCTGATCTGCTGGCATCTGATTTGATTATGAGATCTGGAGTAGAGCAGAAGATTGCTCTCCTGTTCAGGGATTCCTTATGTGATAGCTACCAATGTGTTTCTTCTATTGATTCTTTAGAGGGAAGGACTTTCTGAGAATAGGTCAGGCCTCTGCGAAGGTGATAAGCCTTTAAACGCTGAAGAGCCCGATAATGGAGAGGGCCGATAAGAATTGCTTGTATAATGAAGAGAGGAGCCCTACTAAATGCTCAATCTGCCAGAGTGAAACCTTTTGCTTGGTCAGAGTACATCACAATTTGTGACGGATCTTTTCCATCTTTCGAAATGGTAGGCTTAAGGTTGCGGAAGTCGAGTCTATGTTAAAACCTAGGAAGACTTCTTTTTGTGAAGGAATTAAAAGAGATTTGGACTCATTTATTGCAAAACCCAGGTCTTGCAATAAGTTGATAGATGTCTGAAGTTGGGCAAAGAGTTTCCTGGGACACTGAGCCAGGAGTAAGATATCATTGAGATAGAAGATTAATCGAATACCCTGTGCTATGAGATGTTCCACAACAGGCTTCAGAATCTTTGTGAAGCACCATGGTGCTGAGGAGAGACCGAATGGAAGGGTAGTGAACTGGAAAGCCTGATTTCTCCAGATGAACTGGAGAAACCGTCTGTGTGGCGGGAAGATGGGAATGGTCAAATAAGCATCCTTTAGATCTAAACGCGCTAACCAAGCCATAGGACACAAGACGTCTCGAAGAAGAAGGATTCCTTCCATTTTGAAATTGCGATAAACCAGCCATTCATTGAATTCTTTCAGATTTATGACTGGTCTTCGACCTCCATCGGCTTTGTCTACTAAACACAGATTGCTGATGAACCCTCGAGGATGCGAGGACGCAGGACACATAGCTCCTTTGTCCAACAGTGCGGCAACCTCCACGTCCACCAGAATGGTATCTTGAGAGGAAAAAAACAAAGGATTTGGAAGAAAAACTTGTTTGGGAGTGCCAACAAACTCTATGTGAAAACCCTTGGCTGTTTGTGACACCCATGCATCCTTTGTTAATGACTCCCATGCCTGGATATAATTCGCCAAGCTGCCCCCTACTATTAGAAGGGAAAAAAGGATAGCACTCACTGGAAGTGGATGTTGATGCTCCTCTGCCTCATCGATACCTGAAGTATCCTGCCTGCCTCTTGTGGGGTAGAAGTTGGCAAATCTTGAATGGTCTTGAAATTTGTTTTGTCTGGAGCCTTGGCCTTTGAATGAGGTCGTTGGTTGAGCCCAGCCAGTCGAGCTGCTCCTGCCTCGACAGGCCCATTGGAAAAACGGGTGGGAAAAACCCTCTTCATAGATGATTGCGCTTTATCGAATGAAGTGAAAGTATTCACAAACTTCCCCAGTTCTTTAATGAAGGGTTCGCCAAATAAACCACCTTGAGTTACAGCGCCCGCCTCCGAATCAGCCAAATCTCCTAATTCGGGGTCAACCTTGATCAGAAGAGAACGGCGACGCTCAGTAGAGAGCGCATATTTTGCACTGCCCAGGAAAATTATAGCTCATTGAGCCCAACATGAGATAATAACGGGAGATACAAGCACACCAGAGGATTTGGCGTCCTCAGCCATGTCAAGGACTTTAGTTAAAGAGCCCAAAACATCTATCTATTCCCTTTTTTGTTCTTTTATGAATTTCTGTAAGAATATAGACATTCTGGAATTCAGCTCAGGAGTTTTGGCTACTTTATCAGGTAGAGAGGGACGGGGACACTCAGCCCTGAGACAATTACAAGATTCTTTCTCTTAAGGCTTCCGAATGCAGCCCGCCACATAATTTGCAACTTTATCAGATGGGGCCCATTCGGAAGACCTAGGTTGCACAATCTCATCAAGGTCTAACATATCAGAAATGTCCAAAATGGACTCTTGAGGAGTAGGATGAGAGGAAGGAAGCCACGGTCTGGATGGACCGGCATCTTCATCATCTTGGTCCCCAGACGAGTCAGTATATTGGAGAGATGGAGAAAGGGGTTGAGAATCAATGGAAAGAGAGGGATCAGCAAGAGATAAGAGATAATTTTTTACACAAGTGAACACATTGTGATCAACTCCTGCCACCAGACAACGCATTGCTGGAGTTGAGGCAGTGGTAGAAGATTGAGAATCAGTAATGGGAATAGGTGGTGCTGAGGGAATTATGTTCGAGATTGAAAACATTGCACATTTGCGTGCACTCTGCTGAGAAAGCCTGTCTTCAAGGGGACCAATTGCCTCAGAAACAGCCTTATATAGAGAGGCATCAACAGCATTAAAGAATTCCTCATTATCAGTAATTTCCACAATAAACTGGATGATGAAATTCCAATAGGCAAAAAAAAATTGAGTTCTTAAATTTATGTATAATAACCATAAAATAACAGTAATAATAATAATACCAGTTTATATGAACTGGGTGTCAGTTAATGTTTAAAGTGTGAAAACACACTAGTGTACAAAGGGGCCTCAGCCTGGGACTACTCTCCCCAGTGCACAGAAATATCTCTAGAATATATTAAATATATAATATATAAATGACTAGAGGAAACTGCCTAGGAGCCTGTCCCAAAGAAGGGCAGAATGCCCAATAGTACCCTTTCTAGGGCGTAGGAAACAAACCGAAAATAATACAGACCCCTGTGAAAACGGGGCGTAAAATAAAGATTACAGACCCTATCTTATAAAGGGCGTCACTCTCTAGCCAAAGTCGAGCGAGAGAGAAATAACAGAGCTGAAGGAGGACGCGCATCTTCGTTCCCGTATGCTGAGAGGAAATGAAGGAGCACATTCTCAGCGAGTCTCCTCAGCGCGAGTGTTCGAATGGGTGCCACCTGGTGGCGTTGGATCAGCGCTAGTGCACCTAAAAAAATGAGAAAATGATCGCAAAGGAACGGAAAAACGATCCCGCTGCGTTATTGAATACACAAAGCAAACAAACAATTAATCGTCTAAAAAGTCACAAGAAAATATATAAACAGTATAAATAAAGCGAGCAGAGTAAATGAGAGGAACTTATCTCAGCTGCGAGCAGCGAAGAAAGAGGAAGCCTGGAGATAGTTAAAGGACTATGGGGGTTATTCTAACTTTGGAGGAGTGTTAATCCGTCCCAAAAGTGACGGTAAAGTGACGGATATACCACCAGCCGTATTACGAGTTCCATAGGATATAATGGACTCGGAATTCGGCTGGTGGTAAATCCGTCACTTTTCCGTCACTTTTGGGACGGATTAACACCTCCTCCAAAGTTAGAATAACCCCCTATATTTGGACCGCATGTTCCTGATTGGTTTTTGTTTTCTATTTTGATTGGTTACTTCTGGTACTCCAATTCCCAAGTGTTCATGGGAATAGTAGTTTTATATATTGTTCGGCTGCTGTTGAATAAAGTGGAGAAAGAAGGCATAATCCTCTCCTCCGGTCCTGACATAGAATTCACATGCTAGTGTGGGGACCCCAGAATTTAGAGATGTGCAAATAACCACTGCTTCTCAACACCTTATCTTGTGCACATTTTGGAAATACAAAGGTGTTCTTGATACCTATTTTTCACTCTTTATATTTCACCAAATGAATTGATGTATACCCGGTATAGAATGAAAACCCATTGCAAGATGCAGCTCATTTATTGGTTCTGGGTACCTAGGTTTCTTGATAAACCTACAAGCCCTATATATCCCCGCAACAAGCCCTATATATCCCGCAACCAGAAGAGTCCAGCAGACGAAACTGCATATTGCTTTCCCAAATCTAACATCGCAGGAAAAAGTTACAGAGTAAAACATAGAGAAAAACTGCTTTTTTTTCAGCCCAATTTCAATATTTTGTTGATTTCAGCTGTTACTTTCTGTAGGAAAGTCTTGTAGGATCTACACAAATGACCCCTTGCTGAATTTAGAATTTTGTCTACTTTTTATAAATATTTAGCTCTCCGGGATCCAGCATTGGTTTCACACCCATTTCTGTCACTAACTGGAAGGAGGCTAAAAGCACAAAAAATAGTAAAAATGGGATATGTCCCAGTAAAATGCCAAAATTGTGTTGAAAAATTAGTTTTTCAGATTCCAGTCTGCCTCTTCCTGAAAGCTGGGAAGATGGTGATTTTAGCACCGCAAACCATTTGTTGATGCCATTTTCAGGGGAAAAAATCACAAGCCTTCTTCTGCAGCCCTTTTTTCCCATTTAAAAAAAAGAAATGTTCGCTGTATTTTGGCTAATTTCTTGGTCTCCTTCAGGGGAACCCACAAACTCTGGGTACCTCTAGAATCTCAACGATGTTATAAAAAAAAGGAAGAAAATTTGGCGAGGGTAGCTTATGTGGACAAAAAGTTATGAGTGACTAAGCGCGAACTGACCCAAATACCCAAAAAAAAGGCATGGCAGCTGAGGGGGAAAGGGCCTGGCAGCGGAGGAGTTAAAACTGCACACAGACACTGCAGTGGCACGTCTGAGCCATGCTTACAGGGCTACTAATGTGGGTGGCACAAACAGTGCTACAGGCCCACTAGTAGCATTTGATTTACAGGCCCTAGGCACCTCTAGTGCACTTTACTAAGGACTTACCTGTAAATCAAATATGCCAATCATGGATAAACCAAGCAACAGTCCTATTTACACAGAGCATATGCACTTTAGCACTGTTTTTTAACAGTCGTAAAGTGCCCAGTGTCCTAAAGCCAACAAAATCTAGTCAGAAAAATTAGGATCTGTACCCTCGGACTGGACCGTTGCCTCGCGATCCAGGACTTCCTGGAGCTTACCCCCTGAACCAGACCATCCAACCCAGAGTCACCACTCTCAGGCTGGCGCTGGTCCCCTGACCTCTGCCCATCTGGCAGAGCCTGTTCCCACCCTCCCCCCCAGCCCATAAATGGTATCACCAAGGTCATTCCTGGGGGCTCTGACCTCAGAGCAAACCCCTGACCCTCCAGGTTCTCCACTGGGACCCGCAACCCCCTCTCAGCCCTGTCTGGACTTCTGCACCCCCTCACTAAGAGTGGTACTGCCAGACACCAGAACTGGTGGTATGCTGGCTACAGCCACCCCCACCCCAAGTTCTCCTGACACTATGGGGTCTCCCTGAGCAGATGGCCCTCTTGGAGTTTCCTTATGGAACCCTCCAGGACCTGGGACTGGATCTCGGGCACCCTGGGCCTCAGCACACCCCGATTCCCTCTCCTCTAAGACTGGACATGGGATCCCTCACCCATCTCACTACACTGGGACCTACCTGGGACACTGCAATCCATTCCCACCTCAATTTGTTTGGAAAAACCTAGACCCCTCCCTTCAGGAGCACCCCCAAATGCCTCTTCAGATTCTCTGGTACTCACCCAGAGGTATGCTTCCAGTGTAAGCTCCCTGGAGTCAGAGAACTCACACTCCACCGGGTGGACATATGCTCTCCAGCAATTACATCACACAACCCCTAACGTGAATTAACCAAACTACCCTTCACCCAAACATCCAGTGACTCAGCCTTGAAAAAGTACCCCACAGCACCCTCCTGAGACTGGTGAGACAGTACCTTACTGTCCCTGACACTCATCCCACCCTCTTCTGGGATGTCTCCACACTCCACAACCAGGACGTCTACCTGGGTGGAACCCCTCTCCCTGTCACTCTCTCCTAGAGCCAGTAGAGTGTCCCTCCCACCACTAGGAATATGACTTCCTGTGCCAGTCCCCAATCCACCTCAGGGACCCTGCGCATCACTGAAACTACCTAATCCTCGTGAACCTCCTAGTGTGTGTTAACCCCCTCCTTCATGTTGGGCACCAAGTCTCTAGGCATGTGCACTTGTTCATCAGCACTGGATATAACTCTTTTGCTGCCACAATCTGAACTGGTCTCAGCCATCATGGATTTCAGCTCCAGCTCTTCACAGCTCAGTTCCTGAGCTGCACACAATTATTTATCCTCAGCTAAGGCTCTCTTAGCCTCAGCTCTCTCGAGCTGTTCGTCCAGCTCTCTCATCCACTGCTCCTGAGCTAGGAGGCATTCCTCTCTCTCTGGTTCCCTTTCTGGGCCACAACCCTTCTCATCGGAGTAGTCCTCCTCCTCAGAACGATTTGGTATGGCTGCTTCCCAGCGTTTCATCTTATACTGAAACAGGGCTGTCTCAAAGGCCCGCCTCGGGGACCTTCTCTTCACAGCCAGCCCCCTTTGCGTGCAGAATATATTTAACTCCCTCAATAAGTAGTACTCCAGGTGCCAGAAGTTGAGTTCCATTCTGCAAAGGCCTCACAACCAAAAACCAGAGTCCAAAATTATCGCAATATCTCTAGGAGGACACCAGAGAACAAAAAGGAAAACACAGTATGTGGTACGTAGTGATCTGCAATATGGTAGTAGTGTACACCAATCACTGTGGGTTGAGTGCAAATGCAAGTCCTATCCTCACCGCTGACAACCAATGTTAGAAATGGGATCTAGTTGGCAGTTGGTTTGCACCCTGTCGAAGTAGAGACCCTCACGCTAGTCAGGATAAGGGAGATACCTGCTCAGATAACCCCTGCTCACCCCCTTGGTAGCTTGGCACGAGCAGTCAGGCTTATCTCAGAAGCAGTAATAAGTGAAAACACTACAAAAGGACCCCACACAAGTTTTAGAAAAATAGCCAATATTTATCTGTATACAAGACCAAAATGGTAAAAATCCAACATACAGTGCTAAAGATATGAATTTTGTAAGATTTATCTTAAAAATACAGTTCCTTGAAGTCGATAGCTCCATCTGGGGCTAACACGGTGTCGTGATCAACAAAACCAACAGTTGAGGCTGGCCGCTGATTCGCAGATCAGCGACGGTGTCGGGAAGACCCGCAAACAGTACCTTGGATTTGCAGGGTGTCGTGATCCTCACGGTGAGCTCCTGAGAGTGGCATTGTGATGCCGGTTCCGGAGTCGTGCAGGAGTCTTTGGGCCTCTGAAGTCACACGCGTGCGGATCGAACTCCGGGCTTATGAAGTCAGGAGCGCTGGCGTGAATTGCATCAGGACTGCAATGTGAAGCGGGACGATGCGACGTGCGGTGCCCACAGGTCACGGTGCAGGCAGAGGCTTGGTGACAGCGTCCAGCGGCGTCAGTGAGACCCGGGCTACGGTGTCAAGCGGGGCAATGCAATGTACGGTGCCCATACGTCATGGTGCAGGCAGCGCCGCTGACGTTGCAGAAGCGCTGTTGTCAGTAGGCCCAAGCCAGCGGGTGCGGGCGGTGCTTCGTGACCCTCACGAGCGGTGTCCAGACGCCACGGTGCAGGCAGGGATGCCTGGTGATGACACTGGAGTCGATGGTGCTGGCGTTGGTGGACTGGGCCTACGGTGCGGGACGGTGCTTTGTGCTCCTCATGAGCGGTGTCCACATGCCACAGTGCAGGCAGCGGCGCCGGTGTCAGCAGCAGCATCGGCGTCAGAGAGGCCCAGGCTGCGTTTTGAGCAGGCGATGCCAGAGTGCAGGGCCCATAGGTCACGGTGCGAGCATCGGCTTGTGAAGTCGTCTGATGGCAGCGTCAGTTAGACCAGGGTCGCGGTGCGAAGTGGGGCGATGCGACTCCGTGCTGCATCAGCAGCGTCACAGTGGTTGTTCTTCTTGCACAGCACAGTACACACAGTTCCCATTTCTGCAGGTCGAGGAAAATGAAGTCTTTGGTGTCCCTGAGACTTCCAACAGGAGGCAAGCTCTACTCCAAGCCCTTGGAGAACTTTCTCAAGCAGGACACGCAGAAAAGTTCACCCTTTGCACTCTTTTAAGGCAGAAGCAGCAACTGCAGGCCAGTCCAGCAAAGCATCAGAGCAAAGGGACAGTACTCCTCCAGCTCTTCTCCTTGGCAGAGGTTCCTCTTGATTCCAGAAAGATTCTAAAAGTCTGGGGTTTTGGGTATTCTTATACCCTGTTCTGCCTTTGAAGTTGGCAAACTTCAAAGCAAAGTCTCAAGTGTTTGCAAGATCCTTCCTTGTCCAAGCCAGGCCCCAGACGCACACCAGAGGGTCGGAGACTGCATTGTGTGAGGGCAGACACAGTCCTTTCAGGTGCGAACGACCACTCCCCAGTCCCCTCTAGCCCAGATGGCACATCAAGATACGCAGGCTACACCCCACCCCCTTTTGTGTCACTGTCTAGAGAGGTGCAAAACAGCCCCAACTGTCAAACTGACCCAGACAGACAATCCACAAACAGGCAGTCACAGAATGGTTTAAGCAAGAAAATGCCTACTTTCTAAAAGTGGCATTTTCAAACGGACAATTTAAAAACCAACTTCACTAAAAGATGTATTTCTAAATTGTGAGTACAGAGACGCTAAACTCCACATTTTTATCTGATCTCAAAGGGAATCTGCGCTTTAAGGATATTTAAATGCAGCCCCCATGTTAACCTATGAGAGAGATAGGCCTTGCACAGTGAAAACCAAATTTGGCAGTATTTCACTGTTAGGACATATAAAACACACTAGTACATGTCCTACCTCAAACATACAATGCACCTTCCTCCCGGGCTACCTAGGGCCTACCTTAGGGGTGCCTGACATGTTGTAAAAGAAAATAAGTTACTTACCTGTAACTGTAGTTCTCCAGTATTGGAATCTTTCATAGATTCACATGCTTGAATCATTCCCCGTCGTCGAGATGGGAGTCCCGGTATAAATTTTCATAAGTAATGTTAAAACATATTGAAGAGAAAAAGGCCCTAGGCCTCTTCAATTTGATAGTCTATCAGAGTCATTTTGTGAAAAGGACCAAACTTGATCCTCCACCAATCAGGCGACAGCACCCTTCAGAACCTCCTGAGAGAAGCTCTAGCACCTCAGATTTTCCACGCACAAGTGCGTATATTACAATGAGTATATGTACTACTAGAAAGAAAGAGGTGAAGTGAGCTTCTCCGGGGAGGTGGGTGGGTCGCATGTGAATCTATGAAAGATTCCAATACTGGAGAACTACAGTTACAGGTAAGTAACTTATTTTCTTACTCCAGTATTGGAACTTTCATAGATTCACATGCTTGAATCAGAGTAGAAAGCAATAAGTATGCACATTGTAAAATGACAACCCTTTTAATAAACAGGTTATCTTAGACCACAAAACCTTATCATCATCATGTATAAAGTGATGAAGTATATGAGTGTACTGACATATGTCCCTACATATATATCTATATATAGATATACATATATACACATCTATCTATACACACGTATATATATACATAAATAACAGTATGTTTTTATCTCTAATATAAATAGGTATATTCCTGTGAAGATACATGCTGAAATTTAAATAACAAACCATTATTAAAACATAAGACAGTAATGTAAGCTGATCAATATCTGATAACCCGCTTACTATGGGATTATGATAGTGTTCCATTATCTTTAGATACACTTCTTTTTTTTTTTTTTTTTAATGTGCATACCTTTTCTAGGATGGAGGGATGTAGGAGAAATGGCTCACCTTCACCTGAAGAGATTCCTGTGAACCGCTTGGCCCACTGCTACCTCTCCGTGCGAGAGGGACTCCAAGCAATAGTGCTTAGTAAAGGTATGACAGCTCTTCCATGTTGCTGCCCTACATATGTCTTGTAGTGGCACTCCGGCAAACAGTGCCGCTGACGATGAGACTTTTCTCGTCGAGTGAGCATGCACAGATGACTGCAAAGGTTTGCCCGCTGCCTGATGGCAGAAGCGAATAGCAGAGGCGATCCATCTTGAAATACTCTGCTTGGATAGCGGGTACCCCTTCCTAGGGGCACTGTACGCCACAAATAGCTGATTAGAGCGTCGAAAAGCTTTTGTCCTGTCCAAATAAAATTGAACGCATCTTTTCACGTCTAGAGAGTGTAATGCCCTCTCTGCTGGAGTAGATGGATGAGGGAAAAAAGACTTGAAGACCAAAGGTTCGTTAATGTGAAAGTCTGACGGAACCTTTGGAATAAAATGCGGGTTAGTGCGCATTAGTAGTCTATCTTGTTTAAACTGTAGGAATGGCTCTTGGATGGAGAGCGCTTGTACCTCACTGACCCGCCTAGCTGATGTAAGAGCTATCAATAAGGCAACCTTCCACGATAAATGTTTGAGGGAAGCACGGTGGATCGGTTCAAAAGGATGCTTCATCAGTTGTGCCAAAACAATGTTCAGGTTCCACGAAGGAGGTGGAGGTCTGAAAGGAGGGTAAACCCTGAACAGCCCCTTTAGAAATCTCTTAATCAGCCGAGAAGAGAAGAGCGAGGGTGTGTCCTCTGAACGTCTGTATGCAGCCATGGCTGCTACATGAACTTTAATGGACGAGTGTGCTAGGCCAGATCGAGCTAACTCTAAGAGATACGGCAAAATCTCTTCTGGTAGTGAAAGAAAAGGGTCAATTTGACGTTGATGACACCAGGCACAGAATCTCCTCCATTTACACTGATACGCTTTGTTAGTGCTATCCGCTCTGGCCTGTGACAAAATATCTCTGCAGTCCTGTGGGATATTTAAATGCGCAAATTCTCTGTGGTGAGGAGCCATGCCGCTAACCGCATTGAGTGTGGATCGGGGTGTCGAACTTGGCCGTTGTTCATTGTTAGTAAATGAGGTAACGGTTCCAGCGGAATATGAGGTTTGACTGAGAGAATGAGGAGCTCTGTGAACCAATGTTGGCGCGGCCAATACGGGGCTATCAGTATGAGAGTGCACGGTTCTGTTTTCATCTTGGTGAGGACCCTTGGGATCAACGGAATGGGAGGAAAGGCGTAAGCAAAGATGTCTGACCAGACTATCGAAAACGCATTCCCCCAAGATCCCTTTTGGTGATGCCAACTTGCGAAGAACTGGCATTTGGCGTTGTCCTTCTTCGCAAACAGATCCACTGTTGGTGTTCCCCACTGGGAAAAAATCTGGGTGAGTACCGTCTGGTCTAATTCCCACTCGTGGCATTCCGATTTCTGTCTGCTGAGTGCATCTGCTGCTTTGTTGTTTATTCCCGGCAAGTGCACCGCCGACAGTGCGACGCCTTGCTGCGAGGCCCAGTTCCAGATCGCTTGGGCTTCCCTGGAGAGGGTGAGAGATCTTGTACCTCCTTGTTTGTTGAGATAATGCATCGTAGTGGTGTTGTCCGTTCTTATCACCACTCGCGATCCATGGATTCTTGGGAGAAACGCTTGTAAAGCAAGGTGCACTGCCCTGAGTTCTAGCCAATTGATATGCCTTGATGCCAGATGAGTTGACCATCTGCCACTTATTTTCAGGTCCTGTAATACTGCGCCCCAGCCTTCCAGTGAGGCACCTGTTGTTATGGTCCACGGGGCTGGCTGTTGAAGAAACGAGAGACCGATTTAGAGATGATGCTTTTGAGACCACCACTTGAGAGTTTTGATCCTTATCGGAGTAATTTGTATCTGGTCTTCGAAAGTTCCTGATACTTGAAGCCGTTGACGGTTTAGCTGCTCCTGCAAGGGGCGCATCTTTAGCCGACACAGAGGGATCAGAGGTATGCATGAAAACATCATGCCCAATAGTGATTTGAAGAGACGGACTGTAACCTTTCGTCTTCTTTGTATGAAACTCCCTAGGGTTAGTAACCTTTGTTGTCTCTCTAACGTGGGACATGCGATGCCGGATTCCGTGTTCAGTTTTGCTCCCAGAAAAGTAAATACTGCGGCCTGGTAGAGGGTTGGACTTCTCCCAGTTGATCGTGAATCCGAGATTGGTCAGCAAGGAAACGCACTTTCTTGTTGACTTGTGTGCTCCTGTGTAAGTCTTTGCCTTTATTAACCAGTCGTCTAAGTATGGAAAGACCTGGTGCTTTCTTCTCCTGAGAAAGGCTGCCACTGGTGCTAGGCATTTGGTAAATATTCTTGGGGCTGATTTGAGCCCGAAGGGAAGGACGCAATATTGATAATGGCTCCCGGCTACGGTAAATCTCAGATACTTTCTGTGGGCAGGGTGGATTGGTATGTGGAAGTATGCGTCCTTGAGGTCTAGCGATGACATAAAATCTCTTTGATTGAGACGCAGAAGGACGTCTTGCAGGCTGATCATTCGAAACGATTGCTTCTTTAGGTATACATTTAGTTGCCTTAAATCGAGGATCGGTCTCCAATCCTTCCACTTTTTTCGAATTATGAAGAACCTGGAATAAAATCCTGTTCCTCTTTGAACCCGCGGCACCTTCTCTATAGCTCCCTTGAGAAGGAGCTTGTAGACCTCTTCTTTGAGTTGTTGAGGGTATCTTGAAGGAGTCCTGCGGGGAGGGTTGGGGGGAGGTTTCTGGACAAATTCTAAAGTATGGCCCCGTTCCACTAATTGTAGGACCCACTTGTCTGACGTAATGGTTTGCCATTGACTGAGAAATAAGGAAATTCTTCCGCCCAGGGTGACAGGAGGAAGACTGGGCGTAGCCGGCGCCTTGAAGACATCAGGTTCTACGAGCTGCATCCTTAGCAGGGCGGGTTGAGCGTCCATGGCCTGCCGGTCTATTATAGGCTGGTTGAGTCGGTTGTCTTTGGGAATAGTATGGCCGAAATTGTTGTGAAGATGAGGGATAGGAAGAGTATCTCTGTTGTTGATACCCTCCTCTGTAAGAGGGCTGGCCGCGCCCCCTAGGGCGAAAGGACGATTTCCGATATTGCAGGGTCCCTAGTGACCTTGCAGTGTCCGTGTCCGTTTTAATTGACTGTAAGGTTTCGTCCACATGTTTCCCAAATAACGCTTGGCCATCAAAGGGTAAGTCTAGGGTCTTATTCTGGACTTCTGGACGAAATGAGGTGGCTTTGAGCCAGCCCTGTCTTCTTAATACAGCAGCGCCTGCAAGCTGTCTGAAAGCAGTGGTTGCTATGTCCATTGCGCAGTCTATAAGCTCTGCAGACGCACGTTGACCCTCTTGCACAGTCTTATTTGCCTCTGATTTTACGTCTTTCGGCAGTTGACTAATGAAAGGTGCAATATCTGCCCAAAGCTGTCTGTCGTATCAAGACAAAATATTTTTCATTTCCATCGCAATCCACCATAACTTTCCACTTTGCCCCAACCAGATGTCCAAGCTTAGCACTTTGATCTTTTAGGTGCTGTTTTTAACTTTAAACTTCAAAAATTCATAACAATTGATTGGATTTTTGTCATTTTGGTGTCAAATAATTTATTACAATTTACTCTATTATCCCATATTAATATGGGATTTTCTTGTGTTGTGTTTTCACATTAGTACTGTTTAAGTGCTGCATAAATACTGTCCACATTGCCGTTAAGCGAAGACTGACTGCTTTTTAGCCAAGCTACAGAGGGTTAAATACCAATTTAGTGTCTTTTTGTGGTTTACCCAGACCAAGATTTTGGCTGTTGCGTAAGAAAAGCTCACACCCCCTCAACCAACAATCCAGTTTCTCACAGGACTCTTGTACAGATCATGATACTGATGTTTTTATGCCTCCTTAAACATGGAGTTTAATATGAATTTCACAACCCCTACAGCTACACCGGGGAGTGGAGACACCATTGTCAGGATAGAACAAGTTGTTCAAGTACATATTCTTGAGAGGCTTCACCAATCTAAGGAGCAGTAGGAGGGCACAACTGATAAAGGCAGCTATTTTGCACAAAAAAACAAGTTGCATTAACCGAACACTAAAGTGCACGAAAACCAGGAACCAATAAGTGATATTCCAATAGTGATCAATAGTTTGGCTGTATCTAAACGGTTTGTCTGACAGACTACTGTGAATAAACATACCCATAGACATAAACATTGCGTCAAAAATATTGTTTACCATAATATTGTGTTTCTATGCTTATAACAGGTACAACCAAAATACTGTTTCAAAAATGTAATGGAAAGGAATATCGATCAGAAACAAGTAAAAATATAGCTTTTTCAAATAAATATCAGCTATAAGGTAACTAAGATAAAATAGTTAATAAGCTAAAAATAATATGTTAAACAAATAATAGTAGTCATTATTTAATATACATTTAAAGTACATGTATATATATATATACATAAACGTATAATAGTAAGAAATTTTAAATACATTTAGTTGTAAATATTAACAGTAAAATAAAGTGAAATGAGCAAGCATATATACAATCAACAAAAATAAATAACAATTCAAAATGAAAATAAACATATAGTTATATTCAATACTATACACTAAATCTAGAAATAATACAGGCATATTTTTAAAAAATAACAATAATTTAAAATATTATTATTAATTGAAACAAAAATAATTTATGAAGAATATATAGAATATATTAGTCAAAGTAATACAATATACAAAAACAATAAAACAATCTAAAATAACGTAAACGTTTAAAAAAGCAAGTATTAAACAATACACAATTAGGTACTAATATTAAAAATAATATAAATCCACACTACCAAACATTAGGAAAACTGTTAGGGGGGGTTGATTTACTATTCCCACTCCGAATTATACAACTACAGGGAAGGCATGAGATTTCAGAGGGATTTGATTTACTATTCCCACTCAAGGCTAAACAAGAGTAGAGAAAGTGTTGTACTTTGGAGGAGTTAGCTTTACTATCACTACTAGTAGTCGCAGCAACATAATAGAAAGTGTTGGAATTCGGAAGGGTTATATATACTATTACCACTCATAGTCTAAGCAAGAATAGGGATTGTGTTGGACAACAGCAGAGAAAGGTTTATTATTCCCAATCCAGTTTAAGCAACAGTAGGGAAAGTGTTGAACTTCGGAGGAGTTAGGGGTCAGATGTATCAAAGGGTTTTATCCATTCTGTGCCTATGGGAAAATGCGTTGATACATATGGCCCTAGGTTTATTATTTCCACTCACGCCTAAGTAACAGTAAGGAAGGTGTTGGACTTAGGAGGGGGTTAGATTTACTATTCCCACTCCAATCTAAGGAACAGTAGAGAAAGTGATGGAATTCAGAGGGAGTTACATGTATTATTCTCACTCAAGTCTAAGCAGTAGTATGGAATGTATTGGAATTTGGAAGAGTTGCATTTACTAATCACACCCCAATGTATGCACCAGTAGGGAAAATGCTGAACTTCGTAAGGATCACATATTCCATGCAAAGATGGCCGGGGAACTCTAAAGAAGGAATTGACAGGTTAGGTGGGCAGATCAAGACAAGGGTTTCAACACGTTTGTTCTGTTTTCTGAAATCATAAACCTGGCAGAGGAGAACATGATGATAGGGCCCCATGAGACTATGGAGTCATGGCAGGATAGGCCTCGTGATCTTGGCAATGTAATTTCTGCCATTCAGCAGAAAAAAACAGGTGGCATCTGATAGAAAATGAACTCTAATTTAACAAATTCACTTCTTTAGAATCAGACTCAGAGCGTCTTCTTTGGTGACCTATTTCTGAACAAGATAGGAGCATTTGTAGGCACCTGTACTGACTTAGACAAGCATCTATTAATATGTTATTTCCTCACAAGATTTTCACTGTGCCTAACTGAGATAATAGACGCTCGACTGGCTACTTCATATCTTCACTATATAATGATTCCAAGCAAGTTGTAAAGCAATCTTTCACTTGCATGAAAAGCGGCATCTATGCCCCTTCCTCCCAAACGGGGCATGTTGTTACAGGAACAGAAGTTGGTGAACAGAACCAGACACTGAACCCCATGTTCGCTGCCAAGCCAGCAAATCCATTAACTTAGGGTGTGAAGAGGCTGTCTCTGTTCCTCTGAAGTGTTAAGGGACCACAGGGTATGAATAGATTCTAAATACATTTCTTTTCCACATGGATTTTTGAGTCCATAAGTAGGTGAGGGCCAAGGTACCAATTCAGTTTTCCAAACATAAAAGTGGCCCTTAAACAAAGACCGATACAAAAAAATTTGTGAAAGGGGCAATTATTCCATTATGGAGGAATCTCAAATATTTAAATCTTTTTTTGAGATAATTTACTTATGAAAAGGAAGGGATCGGAAAGGTGTTGTACAAGAATATTGTATTCTTAATATTGGCTGCCATAAATATTGTAATCTAAATATTGTCTACAAGAATATTATCTAATTGGAGTTAATAATAGTAAATTTACACCCAATGGGATGATATATGTAATCCATAAGTGGAACACAATATTTATGTCAAATGATATTTCTGTAAATTATATTCTAAATCTCAACATTCTGAAGACCGCAGACCTATAATAATATGATAACTGAATGGATGTTGGTCTACCACAAGATCAATATACAACACATTCATCTGCCTTTCTATATCCTTCGTCCTGGGCCCTAGTTAGTAATGTTGTGTCTGAAGGATGCTTATGTCATGGCCCTGTCTTTTTCGTACCCCACAAGTAGCTCGTCCTCATCATTGCTCTCTGCATGCAAATTTTCACAAGCTGTTGATTCTCTCAGCCTAATGGATGCATGATCCACAATCATATAAAAATTCTTGCAATTCTGTAGAAACAAACAACACTCCACTATCAGTTATGACACTATTTTGTACTCTACTAAAGAAATGTTCCTAAAGAAACTCCAATCCACTTAAGTGTTCACAGTGGTTAAGCATTTTGTTGGTATCCATTTTGTCAGATCATCTAAAACATATAGCACAAAATTGTCCATGACTTGGAGCAAATCTAAGGATTCTACAATGTCACATCCCAAATTATTCCAAGGCTTTTCAGGGACATCAACGAAACACTTCTAAGTCTTGCTTTTATCACTGGGAGCACACAAGTAATCTATCACAGTGTTCACTACCAACCAATAAATCCTGAGCCACTAATATTGTTTTCTTACACTAACTTCCTTTATGTTCCTACCTAAGCATCCAAAGTGCAGTTAATTAACATTTTATTATTTATCCTGACACAGGTCTACAAATACCAGGAATGGAGGAGAGTATATAGGATTATCCAGATCAATGTACAAAGGTTGTAAAGGAACATCCAGGACCACAGCCTACCGCCATGACCACAACCACTGATGTAGGAGCTCTCAATGGAATTTATAGTGGGACCAAGACTGAGTGTGTGGTCCCCACCTGTTTAGTGCTAAAGGCAAAATAGGAACCTGAGGTTGCAACTGAGAAATAAGCTCACTAATGTAAGTGTTCATTATCTTTGAGACCATGAATATGTAAAAGGTCTGCATCTGCTGAGCGGCATTCAAGAGAGAGGACACTAGTTTTCATAACTGGTATTTTATTCTTTATCAAAAGGTTCACTGTTGGTGAGGCGAAGGTGGATGTGTGCTTAGGAAGGTTGAACAGTGTTTAAACCTTGTCTAGAGGTTATACTGGAATAGTTGGAGGAGATTACCCAATGACTACTGGAGTAACCAAGTCTAAAGACAGACAAAGAGTTAAAGAGTACCTTGGTTGTATTAAAATGGATGGTATCAGCGAGCAGATCTTGTGTTTGTAAAGCCGTCAAAAGTGATCTGCAGTAGCTGCATTGGTTATGAAACATTCCATCCCCCTAGAGGGGCTGAAAAGAGCCCTGAATTTTCAAACTGGTGATTTTAACACGAGTGTACTGCCATCCACTGTCGGACTATGACTGAACCGGAGACGCCTCCCTGGAGGTGATGTGTGAAAGATGGGAAAGAGAAGATGTGGGTATCACCTGCATTAAGGGTATATGATAAGCTGGCTTAAAGAAAATCACAAAGAGAGATGGTGTAACAGAACAGAAAAGAGCCAAATACTGACCTTTGTGATACACCTACAGCGAGAGAGGTCGGCGTAGACACCTTTGAGTGACAGGCGACTGTAAAGAATGACCAGGTTTGAATGAGGTGAACCAGGTTTGAGCAAGGTCACTAATGCCTAATGAGTGAAGAAAGTACAGCAGCGTCGAATAGTCAACATTGCCAATGGATTTTTCGGATCTATGCCATCAGCCAGGACACTCTGCAGAGTATCTGTGTGCAATATAAGTCACTTTTATCATGATTCTAGTAAATGCTATTGGATATGTCCGGGTGTGTGAGAGTAGAAGAGATGGTTGTGATGTGCCATAGTAATGGTGTGTTAAAAGGTGAGTTTTGTTTCTATAAAATGGGGAACACAAATGCCTTAATGGAGGTGGATGAACAGGTTGTCCAAGACAAAGAAACCGAGATATTGGAAGATAGTTGCCAGGAGAGAAGGGGTCATCCGTAGATTTTTTTAGGATGAGGTAGTAGTATCGCCAATTTGAGTCTAGAAGGGTACATGCCAGTAGTGAGAGAGTGGGTGAAAAAAAGGACAGACAAAGTAAAGGGTTGTATATAAGCACTAAGAGTTTTGATGGTCTGAGAACTGAAAGGTTTGGATACAGCCAGTTCACTTTTGCAGTTTTGATTATGGGAATGACTTTGACTGGTACTGTCCTGTTGAAGTGCAAAGAAAGAGCTTGGTGGGATTGGAATGGAAATGCTGGAGGGTCATCGTGGAATGGCAAGTCGGGAAGTGATGGTGTCCCTAAATGTAATGTTTTATTTAGAAAAAAAAGTAGAAAATCGCTGGAAAATAGGACTGGATCATTGATTTGATATCATAGGGAAGATAATTTATAGTAAGTAATAGTCGTTGAGGTGGGGTTGGAGAGAGATACTTGGGACTTGAAAACATGAAGATTTAGCACTGTCAAAGGAAGAGGATATTGTGTTTAAGGCTTGTTTGATTTCTTCTAGGTTTGCTGCAGTCTTGTTTTTGTGGCATTGACATAGAAACGGCATCATTTTAGTATTTAGAATCCTAACGCCTGGAGTTATTGATAATTATGGAGTTGTGGTTGAAAGTAGGTAGTCAGCAATGTACAATGAAGGCTTGACTAACAGCATTGTTGAAGAGGTCAAACAATGTGTTGTGTAAGAGTGCAGTAAGGTCATTGTGAATTAAGTTTAGGATTGTTTTCTTGAAAGCCAAAGATTGTTTGTCTTGGTGATAGCGGTGCCAGTTGGGAGAGAAAGGGATGGGGTGGAATGTTAAAGTACATGTGTAGCAAGTTATGATCAGATGGCAGTTTACTGACGGTGGGTCTAGAGAGGAACTGTGTCGGATATGTGTACGAGATTGAGGAGTATGTCTTGACTGAGGAGCAAACTGACACATTTTGTGTGAATGGGGTGTATTACGAATGGTGGTGCAGTATTAGGTTCAAGTCAACAAAAAGTATTTCTGTGGAAAAATGATTGACTAGGTCTTTGAAGGAGTGGTAGTAGGGCCTTTGGGATGTGGAGGGATGGGAATGGATGATGATGATGTTTGCTTTGAAAGCTGCAGCGACAGGTGTGCAATTTTATTCGAATGATGATGGAGGAATTTGGTGTGGGAATGGGATAATCATGATTTGCTGAGTAAAATCCTAACTCACCCATTCTCCCAATGTATGTATGCAAGAGTATGGTTAGGTCTGCGCAGTGCTGAAGGTGTTGCTGAGGGGTATAGTATAAAATAATATTCTGATGCAAAAGGAAGAAAGCATAAAATCTAAAGGCACTAAATGGTGGCTTTGCTATTGTTAATATATCATTACAGAGTTTTGTCCGGTCCGTACTGGCAGAGGGGCCACGCTACCCACCATTTTCCCAAACTAGGAGTGTCTGTCAGGCTGACTAAAGGTCAGCCTAACAGATACTCTTCTTTTTCATGTAAGGCATCCAGGAGCTGTACATGCCTAAATATACAGATTTCACAGCCCTGTGGACGTGACCTCCTCAGCCTGGCAAATGTGCCTCAATGAGAGCGTCACCGATTGCTTCAGCCCTGGGCGCTTCAGTTTTAAGCTCTGAAATGCCCAAGGCTGATTGTCAATGACCCCTCCTCACTGTGACTAGTGAGGGACTGAAGCCTCTTCTCTTTGGCTGAACTAAGGTCAACCTCTGAGAGGAGGCAGCAGCCCAAACCCTCCTGGGATCTCCGATGCTTCCCTCCCGAGCTGTAGCGCAGGTAAGTTTATGTTTTTGAATGTTTGGTGCATGCATTTATGTATCAATTAATTACATTGTGAGTGAGTGTGTGCACGTGTGAATCTAAGGATGTGAGTGACTGTATGTCTGCCTGTGGCCAGACCACCCTGCTCACTGCTAAAATTACCAGCCACCACTGTTATTACATACATAGATAAGAGATGTAAAATATATGGAGTTAATGTTGAAGGTAAGCCAAATTAAAGCTTGGAGCAAAGTCATGTGTAAGCAAGATCACAGATGAGAAAAGAATGGCAGACAGAAGAAAATAGCCATCAGACACGAAAACAGAGGACCCAAGAGTACCATAGACAAAACCTGAGTGAAACGCCGGTATAGAGACAAAAAAAGAGATGTTTCTTTTCAGACTGTTACCCAGCCAGCTCCTGCACTCCAGTCCTATTTTCTACTGCAAAGGTGGAATTAGGTTTCTGGCAGAACGTGGGGGCTTTAAACCTGAAGATAGACAGGGACTAAAGAGAGATGTTACTACAATTTAAAACGTGTTTTTATTCCTACCTCCTAATACCTTCAGCCAAAGAAAGTGGAATATTTCCAAGCACGAAATATTACAGTATTAGAAGAGACTTTGTCAATAATTGCCTAACAAAAATATTCTTCAGCATGACCCCGCCTATTTTGCCAATGGCTTGTAGCTAGCATTGAAAGAAAACGTACAAAACGCAATGATACACTATGTAGTAGAAGCAGCCTTAGCGCTGCTAATTCTTTCTGGAGCTCCCCCATCTCCTGACGCCGTTTCTGTGTTTTCAGGGAAATTACATCATCTCGCGGAGGTGATTTCCCTGAAAATGAAATCGGGCTATCAGCACCCTGAGCACCTATCCAGACAGGAGAGGTATGGTTGGAATGGGGAGAATATCCCCTTTCCAGTGGTACCCTTGGCTAGTGTATCCAGAGAGCCACTTCACTAGACACCTGGTGGGGGGTTGGTCCCCAGTATCATTTTGGTAAAGTCCAGTCCCCCCCAGGTAAGATTGGGAGTAATAGCCCTTGATCTGCCTCACAGAGAGGGGGGAGAAATCCCACTAGATCACTAGAGAATGTTTTGTTACTTTAGGGTAGGGTTGGGGGCTGCCCATGATGGGCCGGCCAAGTCCTTGATTTCCTCGCCTCTCAGGCACTGGGAAATATTTCTATTAGTGCAGGGGTGGGGGCTGCCAAAAATGGGCATGGCAATGCTCCCACCCCCAAAAAATAAGCAGCCAGTATTTCTGCCCCTCCCCCCAGTGCATACGAGAATTATTACCCCTAATCTGTCCCCTGGGCAGAGAGAAAGCCCACTAGACACCAGTAAAGCTTTTGAACTCTTGAAAAGTAAACATCTGGCAGAGTCTGGGGTGGTGTGCTTTATATGCACCCCACACCACTTTCTTACCCACAGTGCCATGCAAACCTCCATTTTTGCCTTCAATCATGCATTTTCCCTATATTTATGTGACAGAAACTTCCGGAATGACCAAGATTTTACAAAATTTCTACCACCAAGCATTGCCCTATCTGTACTGGTAAAAACTCTACCCAGTTGTGTGGGTGCCCAAAGCGGGTACGCATAAAAAAATATATAAGGAAAATCTGCCCCTTTGATTCCCCCTTAATTTCTACGTGTTTTGGGCACTTCCCTGTAGCAGGCAAAAGGCCCACCCACACAAAGGAAGAAGCATTTTTATCAGTAGACCTGGGGGAACACTGGGTGTTAGGAAATCTGTGGCTCCCTTCAGATTCCAGAACTTTCTATCACAGGAAAATTAAGTAAATGTGTTTGACACATTTTGGGATTTGCAGGACCTTCTGGGAAACAGAACCTACCTAGTCATTTATATTTAAGCTCTGAGCATGTGTCAAAAGGGAAGGGACCCCAAATACTCTTTAAAACCCACCTCCCCTTCCAGCGGAATTAAAAAGTTTGAAGGCCACTGTAATGAATCCTTACTGAATTCAGAAGTTTGTTTACTCTTGAGAAATGTATAGCTTTCCAGGTTCCACCATATGTTAGTGCAAAATATAGGCCGACCCAGTAAAATTCCAAAGAAGTGTTGAAAAATGTGTTTTTCTGATTTAAGTCTGCCTGTTCCTGAAAGCTTGAAAGATGTTGATTTTAGCAGTGCAAACCCTTTGTGAATGCCATTTGCGTGGAAAAAATATTGCGCAGCACTTTTTCCCCATTTTCCCAAAATAAAATCCAAAATATAGCTGTATTTTGGCTAAGTTCTTGGATCCCTGAAAAAGAATCCACAAATCATGGGTATCTTTAGAATCCCTAGTATGGACGCAATTTTGGGGTAGATCCCTTATGTGGACAAAAGTTATGCGGGCCTAAGCAGGCCTGGCTTTAGAATGGTGCGACAGCACCGGGTGCTGACCTCAAGAGGACAGTGTTTAGCAAGAACTTACAAAATTTGTGATTTAACAACACCTGCTGAAAAGTTCCTTTGGACAGGTACTGTAATAATCAAGAGGGGATTCACCAAACGTCCAATGACAACATATTCACCCAAGTATTTTATAAATTAAATTAAAAAAAGACAACACCAGCGTTTGAATTGGAAGTGTAGGTACTCCATAACGTAGAGTATCTGTTTGCTACCAAGAAGTGCTGGTACTCACCCATTAAATGAATTGTATCTGTGCTGCAAGGTAGGGTTTTTGTATGCGATATATGCTACCGTACAATACAGTATCAGGACCACTGGAAATATGGGGCAGGGGAGGACCACACTTTGTGACGAGGTTGACTAAATTATGCGGCAAGAAAAGACAATTTGCCTTAAGATCTAAACGATGGTGAATTTTCAAATGTAAACATCACACTCATTCCTTCATCATTGGCGAGGTGAATAGCCAAAAAACAAGTTGGAGTCACCAACATGGTATCTTTCTTGATCTCTTATTCCGCAGGTAGTGTAGTCTCAAAAATACTCTGGCCTAGGTAATGAATTTGATAGTCTGGCAAATAGGCACTCAGCGTTGCCCAGTTCATCGCGACCTAAAATGGAAGCTGGGAGTGGCAAAGGTACTGTCAAACCCCGGGGTTGTTGAATTAAGGACCGCTTCGACTCCACCCCTCAATCTTTGCCGTATAGGCGGATTTCAAAATAGTAAAGTAAAGGTCTCTGCAGGGCAGGAAATCATTAATCGCTTGGAGAAAAGTCTAAATTGCATAAACCCTCAGCCGGTGATAATGTGCAAAGGAATACTGCTGCCTAAATCAGATAAAAGGTCTCCAGATGACTACACGGATATTCTATAGCAGTGCTAGGAATCCATTTTGCAGACTTTCCATGGAAACGAAAAAACAAAATCCTAGACAATGCAAGCCAAGGTTTGATTTCCAGTCAAAGTTAATTAATCCACCGCTTTCCTTTTTACTGTCCGGGACTGGTAACTCGCAAAGGGTAATAAAAATCAAGAATCCCAAACCCGTTTGCTAACTTTTACAAGCGTAAAGCACAAGCCCACTCGTGACACTTAAGTAAAACTACATATGCCACCAGGTTAATTCGTGTCTGGGAAAATGCTAGAATGGGTAACATCCTTCAAATCTGAATTGTGTGCACTAGGATCAAACATTGCACCCTGCAAGGGATTTTGTGTACCCCGCCTCATGAACATCCCCAAATAATTGTTTTATTAGTTTGCTACTGGCAGGGTAACACTAGCCCCCTAATTGCGCCAGAACTAACTTATGTGCTGATGCGGTCAATAAAAAGGTTCTTCCCATGCCCTGGTACATAGAAACTGTAGCGCACTTATTACATCACAGATGCCCCGATGTAGCAACAAAATGTTAGCAGGTCAGGGCCAAGGGACAAAGACAACACTCGATGTGTACACAGTATCAAAGAAATGAAAGTAATCTTGATTTTATAAAAAGAAAGATTTATTTATAGTACTTAACCGAATATGCAAAGTAGTGGTCAAGCATCAACTAATGAGGTATCGAGTTTCAAACCAGAAAATGGAGACTATGCCAAATCCCTCAAAATCTTTGCAAAACGCACACTTTGTCAGCACACAGAATACGAGAAATTTACATATTAAACCTTTTTCAAACCTTGCACCAAACTATATATACCAAACAGCAACAAAATGGGAGTCCAAAGATCTATACAAATAGAGCCAGTCAGTCCTGGTTTATTAAGACCCATCTCTTTGGCCTTCATTGCATATGAAACGCCTATGCTAAATCTTTATTTTACAGGAAGGCAGCTTTACTTATTGAAACACACGACTGTGTAAGGCATGTGCTTCAAAGATGTACAAATAGCAAAGCTAAAAACTACCACTTAAAAACACATTTGTTTTTTTGTTGTAGCAGTCAACCAGTACAAACACGCACCAATAAATAACATTTTACAAAAAAACGCTGCTATCTTGCTGTGATGTTACATGTGGCTAGTGCATGTGAGTTTAGTTTATAAAAAAGTTGGTCTGTAAAATGTACAGATAAAAAGCACATTCTCTACAAATTAATGGCAACCATGTCACTCAAGCTATAAAAAATGTAAAATTGATTAGGCCGATGCTTTAACTTCTGTGGAGTCGCCATTCTCTGTCTTCTGCTTTTTAGTTTCGGTTTTTTCCTGAAAAGAAAAAGCACAAAACAAATCACGAATCAGCTCGCCTGCAGAAGCGGAAATGGAAAAAGCAACCCCAAACCTAAACATTAGGACTTTCCTTACTATCCCATATATCTCTCAGGACCCGAAACATGCTTAACATATTGGAAGTGACCTAGTCTAACGGGAACAATAATGCGGGGGATCTTCTCTCTCACTTAACTCTTCCACTTCAGGATAAGCATCCGACACCCTTTTTTACAAGGCAAATGATTAGGAGTAGAACTACCTCAGTACAAGCGAGCGTGTTAAGAAACATGCGGAGTATACTCTATACCCAACAGTAGCCTCGGAAGGCCAATAGCAGGGCCAAACGATGGGGCGTGATTATTTCGAATATTCTTTAGTTTAAATGCGTTCCATCGTGCGGACGGGACCGAGGGCCCAAACCGAGATATATTAATGTGCTTGAGGGCCACTATTATGCTACCCAACTGAGATATTCTGTAGATGTTGTTTGCCATTTTCATTCTACAATAAACCAACAAAACATTGAACATGTTACCTCTTCTTCTGCAGGACGTTTCACGGGATGCTCTTCTGATTCTTCTTTGCTTTCTTTTTCGCCCTCTCCTTTAGCAGTAGGAAGAAAGGTTGTACATTTAGTGGAACGCCTACTTCATGTAGTGTGTGATTTCGTCATACATTTAAACGATTTGAGGGGCTGCGAAATCCTAAAGATCAAGGATACTATAATAGAAAAGACACATGGCGTACCTCCCTCTGTCTTCTTTTCTACATCAGCCTCTTTCACCTCCTCTTTTGCTACCTCTTCTTCCTTTGGTTTCTCTTCGCTGTGGCCATTTTCTTCCTGAAAGCCAAGGATTTGTTGAATTAAATTTTATACGGATTCCTGTAGGAAGGATCGCACATGAAAGCGAAGCAACGCTGTTTACAGCACTGTCAACTGAAGGTGTGCAGCTGGCTACATCAAGCTTTGGTACGACCGCTAGTCAGTTAATAAAGATGAGCAAAGAACCCCAGGTTTCACCACTACTAATCAACACGGGACTGCTGTAGTTTTTTTTTTTTACGTTACAGCCATTATAAAGTAACAATGCAACGCAATACTAAATAAATGTAAAACGTACTGTTCCGTTCGCAGGTGCGTCGCCACTTCCGTTCTCAGCCTTTTCTTGTGCTGGTGCCTCTTCTTCTTTCTTCTCTTTAAGATCCTGAAGCACAAAAAAAAAATGTTTTACTGCTAAGTACACTTTACTTGACCTCGTAAAACTGCTACAACAGCAATTAAAAATGCTCTATATGATGACTCCGTCGACTGGGCCTGTTGGGGGCGCCAAACGGAAAACGCGAGCGCCTCTGTTATCCGCAGGCCGTGTGCGGCACTGCACATCTGGGCGCGCGCACTCCAGGAGAGGTGGGCACGCGCACACACGCGGGTAAGACAAAGAGCTAGGTGAGCCTTCAGCAAAGGCGCGCGCGCGCGCCTTGCTGCGACCTGCGAAGGCCGATGGGAGGCGGAGCTCCCGCTGCCCCAGCGCATGCTCAGAAGTAGCCCGCTGGCAGAACCTCGCGCGCAGAGGCGGTTTCCCGCCGATTCCCAGTGACGCGTGAAGGATCTGAGGAAACCAACTGCGCGCGCTCCATCTCAATGGGTGCGCGAGGAAGGGGGGCGATGCGCGCTCGCGAGAAGCGCCCGGCGGGTTCAAACGGGAGGCGGAGCGACGTTTACCTCAAAGTATTGACGGGACCGCAAGTGGGGTTTGGTTAAACTACAAGACTACACACGGGTAGGTTATTTTCCACACAGTACAGCAAGGGAGCTGGTATTCACACGAAAAAGGCCCCGCCGGGTAGTATCTAACTTCACTTACCACACACCATTCACTGACTGATACGTAACCAGTCCAAGGGATCTGACAAATAAACTAGAGGCAGTTGTGACTGAACACCTGCTAAGAGCGCGGCCGTCGCTGGGGATTTCGAAGGAAAGAGTTGCGCTGGAAGCAGCGAAACCACATCCCTCCCACACACCAACCTCTGAAACATCGAAGAGAAGCGCTAATGACAGAAACTGGAGCGGAAAGCCCCGTACGGAACAGGACAGAAGAATAACCGCTTTATCGCTGAAGCCCCACTCATTAAAATAAGGGTAACCTGGCATCCCCGCACCTGCGAAGACATTAGGTGCGAGCCTGCGAACGTTCTAATTCACCGGCAGGTTACTAACATAATTCTTGGCCGGCGAGCCGAGATTTAAGGGCAATTTACACACAAGACAGCAGCTATATCTTGCCTATATGCGCCCAATGCGTGTATGAGCTGTAAGCATGCTTATTATACCAACTCTCCTTCGGGCCTGAATTATACAGCCAAACAAGCTGTCCACGCGGTCCCTCACACCCCCGCACCGAACACACAAAACACGATAGCTGGAACAATAGAAGATCACATCCTTACCTTGACGGGTACTTCAGCGGGAGCGGCGGGGGTATCTACTACTGTATCTGCCATGGCGGTGATTGCAAGTCGCGGACACAAAGAATTTGTTGGCGGAAAGTCCTCGGGCTGCGCTCGTTCTTGAGGTAAGGATGTTTCACGCGAGCTTCGGCGAGCCAGTGAGACGAAGCTCCGCGGCAGGGAATTAAATACGAAATGTATACGGGCGGGCCCAAGTGTCGCTTCGAAGCGAGATTGGATGAGACGATGCACATCTCATATTGTCATTGGTGGAGCACTCAGTCTGTACAAAGGCAAGTTCTGCCCCCTATCTTCCCGTGGGCGCTTCTTATAGGGGATTGGTTAATATATTTGAGGGATCCCCGCCTACTTCTCATAAACTGCACCTTTCTGGAGAAAGCGAGGTACCACATTCTGATAGGCTAGAGTCCCTGTCTATCCTATGTCGTTGGAGCCGCCTCTTTCCAGTGACGAGTTTGACTGACTGTCACAAATCCAGCCTTTCCAATATACACTGCTGTCTTATTGGTTGCAACAGTTTACTTGACCGGACGGAGAATGCTATGCGCGCGAGGTCTTACCTGTGTGTTTTTAAGCGAACTTAGTTGTGAAGAAGCGAGACGCGACGCCTAATGCAACTTTTTTTTTCTTTCAGAATTTTGTGATACTAACGGACATGGTTTACCTGATGTTAGAGTGTCTGTTAAGTGCAAAAAAAAATTACCGCTATTCTGATATCCACGTCGAACCACAACTAAGCAGTTATGCACTATGTTGACTGTTCCCTAGTGTATACGGGACATTTGTTTTACTGAATCCTTCTCCGGCGCTTTTCTATGCATTATTTAGTTTGGTGTGGTGCACTAACTTTCTTTTTAGGTCCAGCATTGCACCGCGCAAGCGCTGCTTTTCCGACGTCTTGGTATGTATCTGGGCATTTAACAACGCCCACCTCACGCCCAATACTACCAGTAGTTCGTGGGCTTGCCCTTCAAAAATCCTTTAATGATACTGGTAAATGATTTACCTTTGTCCCTCCTTTGGAGTTTTTTTTTTACCACCTTGGCCATCGCCCGTTACAAGGCTAATTGCACTTTTGATGATAAATTTGACTACGACTGAACTTCTTTTTGCTTTTGTGTGTCTCTTCATGCTGATGCTCATGGCAGCCGTGCCACTTTGAATCGGCTTGCTTATGTGAAACTGTATTCCTTTAAATTTCAGTTTATGTGGTGAGAAAAGTCTGGTTAGGAGTGCACAGACCAGCCAAACATACATGCGCACTAAGCTCTGTCCAACCCGGGTTGGAGAGAACAGGCAGACTCTCCCAGTCTGCGTTGGAGCGCCCTGGCTGGCGCTTTGACCAATCCAAACGCTGCTGTCATGCTGCCAGCAGCATGACATCAGTGTTCAGATTATCCACAGGGCAGGATGGGAGCCTGTTCCTGCAGTGAAGGAAAGAGGAGCTGCACAGTGGTGGCGGTGGATTCAGGTAAGTTTTTTTACTTTTATTATTATTTAATTTTCTCCACACTACTTTTGCCTTTCAAAAATCCTTTGTTATCACTGGCTCTATGTCTGTCCCTCCCTGGGGCAGTTTTGTTACCACCTTGGCATCATACCTGTTACATGGATAATTGCACTTTGGCGATACGTTTGACTGCGAGCGAACTTCTTTTTCCTTTTGTGTCTCTCCTTCGCACTCATGGTGGCAGTGGCGATTGGAATTAGCTTGCTTATGTCAACTGTTTTACTTTTCATTTACAATTTATGTGGCAAGAAAAGTCCAGTTAGGAATTTACAACGCTAATAGCTCCAACTTGACCAAACACGCAACCCATTTCATTGCAAATGTTTGTTCTGCCTTGGCCACGCTTTACATGCATTGCTTGCACAATGTAATGGAAAACAAGAGAAAATTTATCAGTTTCTCGATATTTTTGGTGCATCACAGAGTGATGTCCAGCAAAGCCCACTGCGGCTTAGGTTCTCCACAAATGCCCGTTGTACCAGCCGGATGAACGCCGGTACCTTGTCCCCACACAACCAGCTATAAATGGCCAGGAAATAAAACAGATGTCACCATTCTGAGAACCAGTACCTGCCTTCTTACTTCATGCATTTCTTGCATTTAGTTATGGCTATTTTAGTCCAATCTGGAAAAAAAAAGAATTTGGTAAAGAAGTTCCTTCTGAAACAGTCGTGTTGCATACTCGGGTGTGACATATTCCCATGTCATGCTAGTGTTCCTTGTTTATATTTGTACAGGTGGTTTATTGTAATCGATTAGTCACGAGCATGACATGCTGTGTATTGCTCTTGACTATTTTGGAAACTGCTTTTTTTGTAGAACAGCGCCTCATAGAATGATATTTTTTTAACAGATATATGTGGGTGGATGGGCGGTTGCCGACAGGGGACGGCCAGCAGAGCGAAGCTTGACTTACGAGGACCGCTGCTGGACTCTGGAATAAACTGTAATCTACTCAAACTAATTGGAAGCGTTTGGCGTATTTTCTTTACACTGGCGACGAGTGGACACAGACCTTTGGGAAAGAAATTGCGTTGGGAATTGGGTGTCATAGCTGTCATTGTTTATTTTTTATCAGCACTGTTCCGCAGTCGATTTTCAGGCGGAGCGATTACAGATAGGGCAGAGGATCATATTTATTATGATGCTAAGCAGGCACATTAACTAACCAGTTACATCTGAGCGCGTTGATGTACAAGGTACTATAGGATCCTATAGGTGTGCATGGCTGTGGCGTTAGAGCCAGGGCCCTAGCGTAGAGCCAGAGAAGCGCGGAAGTGGGCGGGCTAGGTCCCGGTGTGGCTTGCACCACTCTGTGTGCTCCCCTGCCACCTCAACTCGAGTGATCTGTGTGGCGGACACGTTAGTAACCCCCTGTGAATCTCAGTGCAACTGATGTGTTGATCTATGTTTTGTGGATTGCGGAAGCGGTCCCTGTTCAGGGGTGTAGCTTGCAACCGGAAAGTGGTGGGAAACAACAACAAATTCCACTTTTTATACCCTACATCCCCCCTTAACTAACAGATCCTTGCGTGCTCGTGCCCCTTGGCTCTTGAGGTGTTGAGGTGTGACAGCACATTCTAGTATACCTAGAATCTCCACAAGTCCGTAAAAGCTGTTGCACCAAAGGAAATTACAGTGTAAGAGTTACTTATTCCTCACTTGGGAAAATGCGTTCGGTGAAAGAGAGGGCATCTCCCCTACCAGCAAAATGAGTAAGAAGAAACACAAAAGCTCCAACTTGCAAACTGTGCACTCCAAGCGATGAAAAAAGAGTGTGGAAGAGTGCCAGACCTTGATTTCTCCTATTTCACACTTGTTTCGGAAGGAAGTAAAGATGCCACACAATTTTGACTTTTTGACGGACCCAGTGGAAGCTCTTTTTTCCTCCACCAAAGATTAAAGGGACCTTCCTCATCCCATCTCCCCAATAAAAAGCAAAGGTGGCTTTGAATACGGAAAGGGGGAGAACGTTTGGCTCAGATGTGGCTCAAGGGGAGTCAACAAGTATCCACGGAAAATCTTTCATTCTTCAGTTTTTCAAAACCCAAGGGCAACTCCATATACCGATCTCTCTAAATATAAATGACTCAACTGGGTGCAATTTGGAATATCAACAAGGGGATCACATTGAATCGAAAGTAGACAAGGTGGGGGCGAAACATCCCCTGGATATCTCACCTGGAACACCAGTTGGTAAAGGAAATGTTTGGGGATCAATTAGTGATTTGGACCTACTCACTTTGAAATCGCCGTCTCCTCCTCCATCTCCATCTCTTAACAGTTCTGAATGTTATAGTCAAGAAGGCAATGGCCACGAAAAAATTCGAAAATGAGGGATGGTGAAAGAGCTTGCGAAAAGCAAGATCCTATTGCTTCCCATTCTCTGGAAACCGGGGCCCTAAGATCCAGTGCAGGCTGCAGGAGCCAGTCAACGACTGTCAGAAAGACACCCAGCAAGGCATCAAATGTCTACTCACCAATCTTAAAACTGGTTCTCCATCTGCGCCCGAAAACACACCACTTATAGCCCAGATCAGCACAGGTAATAACCAGATAAACTCATCCCTACAAGGACAAAAAATTGTAATAGAGAGCGACCCAAAGGAAGCCCCACAACATGACAATCTCAACAAGGAAGGGCATAGTGATAAAGTGTGGGACTTCTTTTTCAAAACCTCACAACTAACCCTGGACGCCTTGTCTTATCAATCTACAAAAATGGACGTGCAGGTGGACCTGCTAAATATAATGGCGCAATCTGTTTCAGGGATTGATCAAAAATTGGCAGATCTAAATACTCTGATTAAATGAGCTCAGAACTATGCGGAAACAAAACATGACTGTACCTGCGCCCCAATAATTAGCAAATTGGCTGCTCTTCCAGAGGTCGTACGCACTCTGATGTCCGATTTCAAAGCCAATCTTATTACTCTAGGAAGAAAGGATGATGAAATAGGGTTGAATATGGGGGAAAAGAGGGGTAGGGTAAATGGTGGAAGGGAGAGAGTGGATATAATTGACCAAGATGTAGTGGAGGTGAACTTAAGCCCAGAGAACAAAGGTATCACAAAGGAACTAGCAAAAGAAATATCAGAATCCCAGGAAGGAGCATTTAGTCAGACTCTACTGCCCCTTTCCTCACCTTCACCCAAGGTTTTAAAGTCCCAAACTCAAAATGCATTAAAATTACCGGTAGCCAAAAGACAAAGGAAAAAAACAAAGGAAAGCTAGGAAAAAGTTGAAGGGTGTCCATGGTGCTACCGGTGACATCATGATAATTATATCAGTTTCTACAAGTATTGAATTTGAGAAAGGGGAAAAAAATTGGAAAAAGATATAACTAACAAGAGCAGCACTCCAGTGGCTAAGGTGTACCCATTATTTAACACTCATAAAGGGGGACATCATCCCCAAGTCTCTATTGACTATATTCCATGATTAGAGGAGGCAGGGGCCGTACCTATTTTGGAAACCATTGGCTATGGGTAAAAGAAAGTGCAAGCGCCCCAAGACCCGGGGGTGGGAGGAGACCAAAAACATAGGGCCAACTTCAAAATTAGGTTAGAAGAGGGGCAAAGAGGAAATCTTAAAAGGAAGGTTTTTGAAAATGGTTCTGTAGCAACAGCTACTACAATAGATGCCATTGTAAATAGAGGAAGTGGTAGAATAAATCCCCCCTTTGTGTTTTAGCCCTGGGGAGGGCCCACTACAGAGCAGATCACGATAACTAGCTCAGACAAAGGTCTGGGTCGAGAATACCAGCCATCGAACGGAAGAGAATGGTCTCCACTCACTACTACAAATGACCAGCACTGTCAAGCGTGTGAAGCTACTCAGGATTTAATATTGGAGGGTTGTCGCCAGCATCTGTCCGGAAGTGGAAATAAGATAGTCTTCTCTCCAAGATACCAGACTAGGGGCCCACAAGATATATTAAATAGTGGGAATATATTAACACTTTTGCAAGCAATACCACCATTGGAGAACATCCAATCAGTAGATATTGATTACATAGAATTTGTAGTCACAGCAGAGTCGACAAACAGCTCCACCAAGAATCCATTCTTGTGACTTAGTCTTCATCACTTGTCGCCAACAGGGTCTTTAAGGAGAAAAACGTTTTCCACCATTGGTGAATTGACCTAAAAATCTCCCAACAGATCGGTTATCCTGAACCCTTGGATTCAGGTAATCAGGTGTCAGAACTCACTGTAAAGAACAGAGTTTTTGAAAACTGCAATTGGAAATTCCACACCAGCCATCTGCCACCCACTAGGCTCTACACTGGACAAGGGGCGGGGATCTGGCCAATTGAATTTACGATGGCTCTCAGCTGCTCTTTATAACGGTGGAAGCCTCTGACAATATCCCACCTTGTTAAATTCTACCAAATGCCATATCTTTGTAATTCACTTGAAAATCTGTTCCTGGAATATAAACGGGATTAGAGCCAACAATCAACGCAAAGATCTAACCATACTAAAAGATTTTCAAATTGTGTTGCTCCAGCCAATATGGTGAAGAATTTTGGGCCCCCAGAGGGAGGTTTGGCGACTTTTTTTGCAGCTGGGTTGAAAGTAACCTGTACACAACTAAAAGAAGAACATGCAGACCTTTTGGTAGTAGGAGTATCAAACTGGCATAAAATGATATGAAGATCCCCTTCTGACAATAAACGTCTATGCACATCCTTATACCCACTCTAAGAAATGTCTGTCTTCCAAACTTGTCGAAGTAATTTTAGCCGGGCTCCAAGAACCAGATACCCCGGAGCTATTAATTGCAGGGGATTTTAATATGAAATTATTGCAACCTTATGAAAGAGAGGAATAGATTGTGCAGCAGAAATGGTCAGTCCCACAGCAATCTTTAAGGAACATAGGCAGTGGCACTACAGATGTCGAGGTGGCTACTTTTGTTAAGAATCTAGAGGCGCTTGATCTTAGAATTCTGAATGGTATGTATCAACAGGATACCCCTCTTGCAGCCACCTGCCACGCCTTTGTAAGGCAATCCCTAATTGATTATACACGGGTTACGTTGCCGCTTGTAACCTTAGCCTCCTCTTAATGTATCGTAACAACTGAGCTAAGTGACCATGGGCTGCAAAGTATTGAGATCAGTCATAGTTATCCAAAGCACAAACTAGCTGCAACCTCTTCCAGGAACCTTTCCTCAACCAATTATAAGAAACTTCAATGGTGCGGAGATTCAATTGAAACTATTAGAAAAAACTCGGAGGCACTATTTAATAAACTCATATGTGATCCAATTGATGATCTAATAATCTTATGGTCAGTATTCCTGGAGGAGTTTGCAACCACGTTTTTCTCTGACACTTCCCATAAACCCCACCAGTATTATGTGTAAGAAAACATTAAAAACAGAGAATTTATTAAAAAACAACAGTGGTTATGTCGCAACTAAGGAAGAAGAGGAATAGATTATTAAGATTGGCAAAAACTTGACCCTGTATACATACAGATTTAAAGACTATAAATAGCTTATATCGGAGACAGATGTGGGAGGAAAAAGTAAGGAACAGGCAGGACTTCTGGGCAAAGGCCCTATTCTTAAGTAAAGAAAGGAGCTCTCAGGAATTCTGAACAATGGTAAATAACCTAAACAATCCTGACCAGTTCTGATATTTCCGAATCATCTTGGTTTGACTTTTTAACCCAATATTTTAACCAAGATAAAAACTGTCAAGAGGTGGTGACGTGTACCGGGAGCCCATTAGGGACTCATGGCCAGCAAACTGGTGATAAGCTAACCCACCACAGGTCTAACGAAGAAAACAAACAAATGTTCTCCGTTGCTCAGATTACCAAACTCATTGATAACAGCAGGCAGGTTGGGGCACCTGGCCCGAAAGGGGTACAAAATGCCTCATGTAAAACAAACTCAGATTTCTGGGCAGAGAGGCTGGTAGCGGTTTATAATAACACGCTGGAGCTTGAAATTATTCCAAACTCCTGGAAGGGGGCCCTTATTCACCTGATCTTTAAGGGCGGCAACCGCACCAACCCCGAGAATTATCGCCTAATTAGTCTAACCGACTCGGAATCAAAATACTATGTTGACACTCTTTTGGAAGATCTCCGAGCCTGGGCTGAAGCAAATAACATTATCCCAGTTAATCAGACAGGCTTTATTAAAGGGAAGGGAACAGCTGTAAGCATTCTATCACTTACCACCATTACATATAAATGTAAACAGAAAAAACAACCCCTGTACTTATGTTTTGTGGAGTTTAAATCTTCTTTCGATTCGGTACAGCGCAGCTAGTGATGGGCACAATTAACCTTCTGGGGTATTCCGACAAAAGTTATTGAAAGCAATACAGATGCTATACACAGATACATGGGTTAGAGTGAAAATTGGGGACGGCTTTTTCCTATCAAGGAAAACTGGGACCAAAGGCGGTCTAAAACAAGGCTGCGTGCTTGCACCTTATCTCCTTCGCCTCTTTGTATTGGATCTGTCCTCTGTTGGATGAGGTAAATGCTCAATTTCCAAAGATCAGTGACTTATTCCTTTCGAACCTGCTCTATGCGGATGATGTAGTCCTTTTAAGTTATGCTAAAGTTGGTCTATAACGTCTGATAGTAAAATTGTCAGAATTCGCAGTAATAAACAAATTGGAAATAATGAAGAAGAAGTAAAATACCATGGAAATAAGCAGCAGAACACACAAATCTCATAAGTGGTTCCTCCAAGGTTAAATACTTAAACAAGTTAAAGCATACAGGTACTTGGGGGTTCTATTTGATGAGAACAGGTCCTTTACTCCACAGAAACTTGACAACCTGAAAAGGAAACAGACTGCTACTCGCTTTCCGTACTCTACAAATATTGCTACATGGCCCTACTTATAGACCACTTCTAAATTGTTAACCAGCAAATTAATCCCAAGTGTCACTTATGGTAGTGAAGCTTTGAGAGGTAGGGACGTTATTATTCTGAACGGGATAGTCAGGAGAGTTTTCAGAGCTCTTTTCCATCTCCCAATGAAAGCCTCACAAGCCCAAATTAGGCTGGAATTTGGTTACTTGAACCAAGTAATAGCAAGACAGGGTGCCTACATTAAAATCTGGAAACACGTACAACAAGCTAAGGGAATTGAGCTAAGTCAAGCACTCTGGAAAGAGATTAGTATGAATCCGTGGGCCCCATCAAGGCTATATTTAGACCAGGCCCTTGATGATCTTGGGGCCCACTCACTGTGGGAAAAGTCTTTACCACTTGATGCTTTTAAATTAACCATTAATCTAACTGTGAAAAGAAAATCTGTAGCTGTGGACAAGAGTCTTTTTGCTGGTAGATCTCATGCTTGGGCTATAATAAACTAGCACAAAACTCTAAAACTTCAGTTGTATCTGGACATGGGCTGGTCAAAAAAATAAAAAAAGACTCATTTACCAAATATCGATTTGGTCTTTTCCCAGGGGGCATAAACTCTGCTCCACGGGTAGGCTCTGATATTAATTCTCCTTGCCTTTTATGTGGAAGTGGCATTGGGAACCTACTACATTTGATTTGTATATGTCAAGGGTTGAAGCAAGAGAATGTAGGAAATATCTCAAGGTTGCCTTTAACCAGAGAGCCATACGCACATGCAGGCAAGCAGTGATTACCAGTTTCAATTCCTTGGACACTGTGCTGAATACCAGTTTAATAAAATTTTTAAGTCAGGCTTCAGAAAAATTGGACACCCAAATTAATATAATTCCAGCTGAGGGTGCAATATGAGTTTGTGTATTGGCAGTTCATACACTTAGTCTAATCTTAGGGACATGGGAAATGCAATTTTATTGGATGTATAGTTGTCTTTCTACATATGGGCTTCAGGTAATACATTTTTAGTCAAGTCTGGATGCCCCTCATGTAAATCAATCCTGCGGTTTGTATGATTAAAAGACACGTAATGATTGTTTTTATAATTGTATTTATCAATGGATATGGCAACAGAATTTTTATACATGTGTAATGAATTTTATTAACAAGCACTAGGGTTTGTATAGATACAATTTTTAAATGGTTTATGTTTTTTTACATGAATTATGTATTAAGATTGTGTATGTTGTATGAATGATGCAATGGCTTTGATTAACCAAGCATTTAAATAAAGATTTATTCATGTACATCGTGGGGGCCATTTTGAAAGATTGAGATGCACAACAAGCATCTGTACAGGCAAAATGAGAACTAAAAACTGTTCTTAATGATGCTGCCCATTGATGATTAACCATCTCCCAGGATGTTCTGGTGATGTACTTGGTCAGCAGTACAGAAAGTGTGCTTGTCCTTGAGGAGATTACCCAATTTCCTGAGGTTTTTAGTGATAAATTAGTAAATTACAAGGGGTTTAAGCATCACCTTAGATTGAGTGAAAATGCCACTCCTTCTCGTCATAGGGTGAGGAATGTACCATTATCTTATAGAGGAAAATTGGAAGACATATTGCGTGACGTGTGAAAAGAACATAATTGAGCCTGTGGAATCATTGCCATGGGTATCCCCAATTGTGATTTTTGTGAAAGCAGAGACTATGTGTGGATTTACTAATAATCCATACCATTTGTGTAGATGCTCATCCACTTCCTAATCTTCATGAAATGGTGATCACCTTAGCTGGGACACAAGTGTTTTCATGTTAAGATCTTGCGAGTGCGTACAATAAAGTGTGTCTTGAGGAAGAATCAAAGGACCTCACAGCTTTCATTGCTCCAGATGGTCCATTTAGGTTTTGTCATATGCCATTTGGTCTAGCTAGTGCAACATCTGTTTTTCAAAGATTAATGGAGGAAACTCTGGAATGTCTAAGTGGGGCAATAGTATTCCAAGATGAAATACTTGTATTTGGCAAAAATGCCGAAGAACATGATAATTTTATGAAAGTTTTAGCGGCTCTATCATCATAAGGTCTCACCATACAATCAGACAAATGCAAATTTAAGAAATGCAAAGTGGAGTATTTGGGACACCTTATCAGTGGTGTGGGCATCAAACCCAAGCATAGTCATGTAGAAAGTATCACTAATGCACCCATTCGAACCTGTAAAGACCAATTAGTGGAATTTCTAGGACTTACTGAGTTCTATGCTAAATTCATTCCTATCTATGCAGCCAGAGTGGATCCTTTCAGTTGTTTAAAAAAAAATGCAGAGTTTGAATGGACTGACTGCATGGAAGCAGCTTTTAATGTTCTGAATGGGTTAATTGTGAATCCACCCTTTCTTAAACCTTTCATTATTGGACAACAATGTGTTGTTATGTTTGACACCAGTAATTGTGGACTTGTGGTGTGTTGATGCAGAGAGATTGAAACAAGAAATGGATTGTGGCATACGCATCAATAGCTTTACAAGATGCTGAGAAAAAAGTATTCTGTGATAGAGAGGGAATTGGTGGCTCGTGTATGGGGAGCAGAGCATTTTAGATCCTTTTATGGAGAACGAAATTCATTATCAAAACTGATCACAAACCCCTAGTACATATGATGGCTCAAGGTGAAGGGCATGCAATGTCTGCAAGGTTAGCCAGATTGTCTTCTAGACTGCAAAGTTTCCAGTATCAGTTAGAATATGTACCTGGAAAGACAAATGTACATACTGATTGCATGTGCAAACTAGCTCTACCAGGGTATAATTTCAATGAAGCAGATGAGGAAGAATGAGAGGTAGAGTTTACGTTACAGAACATCAGTTTAGTTGGTATTGAACAGTCCGTCATAACAGAAGTTAAATGGAAGGTAGAAATGGAGGATTGTGAACTCAATAACGTCGTACAGTTCATTGTGAATGATTGGCCAGAGGAAAGAAAGATCCCAGGAGAACTTATTGGTTATTTCAAATTAAGGGAGTAAATTGGCTGTGGAGAATGGTATTGTGAACCCCTCCGACTGAGCCACTCACAAAGCAGCCATTAGCAGCTATCACTGGTGCATCAAGGAAGCCAAGACAGTAGCCATCACAGCCCACATTTATACAGCAGCCAACCACATGAATAAGCTCTGCATCATAGTCAAGGAATTCCCCAACCCAGCAGCCACAGCGAACAAAATCCACCCCTCTCAAGAACTCTGTGACACCTTCTCGGACTACTTCCTCCACAACCTTCCCAGACAGTTGGAAACATGCAACCCTCTGCAGACCCCAGTGAACTCAAAATTCCCAACTGATCTCCCTGCTGCCCAACCCTGCCAAAGTACTCGAGAAGGCCATCAACAAACAGCTTACTGAATACCTGTAACAATATCACCTATGTGACGCCTCCCAATCAGGGTTTTGTGCCAACCACAGCACTAAGAACACCTTGATCGCTGACACAGACAACATCAGAACCCTCCTTGACCGCAGGGAGACGGTGGCCATGATCCTTCTTGACCTCTCTGCTGCTTTTGTCACCGTTTCCCACCACGCCTTCAACAACAGACTCTAAAACATCAGCATACCCCAAAACGCCCTTAACTTGAGTGCCTCCTTCCTGCCAGGAAACACACAAGGCATCTGACTGCGTCCCTTCACCTCCAAACCCAAGCACATCTTATGCAGTGCACGCCAAGGCTCTTCCCTCAACCCCACCTTGTTCACCTACATGACTCCCTTTGCAGACATCATCAGATCCCACTACCTCAACATAATTTTCTACGCAGATGACACTCAAATCATCCTCTGGCTGACCTATGATCCCTCCACCACCAGAATCAACTTTTGTGACACCATGACCAACTTAGCTAACTTGGTGAGCGACAACTGCCTTAAACTCTACTCTGACAAGACAGAAGTAGGGATCCTTGGAAATAACACCTCCATATGGGACCACAGCTGGTAGCCAGCAGAACTCAGACAAACACTCACACACACAGACCATGCATGCAACCTAGGCATCATCCTTGACAGTGAACTGACCATGAAACAACAAATCTAGGCAGCTACCTCCTCCTTTTTCCACACCCTTCCCATGCTCCACAGAATTGTCAGATGGATCCCAGTCAACACCAGAAAGGCAGTCACTCAGGTCCTTATCTAAAGCTGGCTCGACTACCTTCACTGGCTCCCCATGCAGAAGAGATGCTAGTTCAAGATACTCACGCACGCCTACAAAGCTCTATTTGGTCACGGACTGGCCTACATCAACCATCGACTGTACTTCCACATACCCACAAGACACCTGCGCTCCTCCTCACTAGCCTGTGCGCACATCCAAGAAGATGCAGCAGGGGTCACTCCTTCTAATTTGCTGCAAGATCTGGAAGGACCTACCCCTCAATCAGCACTCTCCCTAGCAGATTTCAGGAAGAAACTCAAGACCTGGCATCGCACCCACAGTACCCATATACCCCTAGAAGTCACAGTGCCGTGCTATACAAATATTGATTGGTTGATGATAATCATAATTACAAATTCCTTACCTGGAATGTCAGGAGCCTGCATAGTATGGTTAAGCGGTATAAGGTGTTTGTGTATCTGAAATGCAGGGGGATCCATATATCTTTACTGCAAGAAACTCACTTGTACGCTAAAGAGGGGGCTGCCCTCTGCAAAAGATAGCAAGGGCAAAAGGTATAAACCACCTACTCTGTCTTTGCTCAAGAAACGTTAATATGGGTGAAGCCTGGTGTCCCAGTCGACCTCACCAATAGCACAGTTGAAACGGAGGGGCAGTATTCAGTCTTGACAGGGCGACTAGGTGGTCAAGTTATTTTCTTTGTTGATGTAAAAGCTCCTAATGTGGACCAAGTTTTGGTTTTGGAAATGCTGTCCTGGGTGCTGTTCCCTTTGCTACCACAGGTGCTTATCACCAGTGGGGATTTCAACTGTGTGGCTAACACAGATTTGAATTGTTCCGAGTCCCCATTCCGCAACTCCACTACAGTTTGATTGGCCCAGAAGTTTGCTGCTTGGCAGGACCACTGGAGCCTGATGGATGGTTGGCGTCATTGCCATGCGCTAGATTGGGATCATTCCTTCCACTCAACCATACATGCACTGCTTGTGCACCTGGACTCCTTTTTTATGTTCTCTGGACATACTCGGGGCCATATCCTCTTGAATACCTTGCTTGAACTACATCTGACCATAACTCCCTGGAGAGGGACATGTACCTGCATCCCTAGTTGGTGCCTTAAGGCAGTAAGTCTGGAAGACCCCATGTTTCGCAACACGATTAGGGAGGGCATTCAGAATTATTTTGATGAGAAGCTTGGCTCTGCTTCCTCCCCACTTATAGAATGGGAAGCCTTCAAGATGGTCATTGTGGTGGGGGGGTGCTATTTGTCAGAGTCTGCAGTAATCCGGAAGACCCTATTGCAATATATTGTTGTCCATGAAGTGACCCTCCGAAATCTGGAGTACCTGCTCCCAGAAAGACTGGGTATGCAGCAGGAGTTACTAGACGCGAAGAAAAGAGCGGCGGAACTTGTGAAGCATCTCCACTGTTTCGATTGCAAGGGTTATGTGGTCAGGAAGCACACTGAAGGGAACAGATCTGGCCCCTTATTGGCTTGATTGGCTAACGGAGGGGGAGATCTGGCCTGAAGTCCTGCGCATGGTCCATTGGAAGGGCCTGGGAACAGATGGCCAACAGATGGAGTTTTATGCCGCCTATCTTGACATCCTTGCCCCTTGCTTAGCATCCCAGTACCAACACGCACTCCCCACCAAGGTGCTACCCCCACCCTATGAAAGGCCATTATTGTCCCTCCTTGAAGACAGGAAAGTCTGCCACAGGTGTGACTGCCTACAGGCCTTTACCAATGTTAAATGTTGATTACAAGATTCTTAGCTGTGTGCTGGGACACCATTTACTTCCCCACATGCCTGGATTGATCCACACTGACCAATCCAGGTTTATACCAGGCCTCTGTAAGGCTCTTAACGTCAGACGACTTCAGGCGATCCTCGTGGAATGTCCGCAGCTGCCGGAATGGGCTGGGTGCATGTTCGGGGACATGCAGAAAGCATTCAATAACCTAGACTGGAGCTACCTCTGTGCTGTCATGCTTCAGATGGGATTGGGTCCTTGGTTTATTTCCTGGACCTTTTTTACTATATATGTACCCTGTTGCCAGGATCTGTACTGGACACGCAATCTCGGGACAGTATATGGTGGGACGTGGCACCCGCCAAGATTGCCAACTGTCACCCTTGCTTTTTGCCCTCGTAGTGGAGCCATTGGCATGGACGGTGTGTAGTGGTCTACCTTTCACTAGTATTCGGTCCTGCGGGGTGTCCCATTTCATTTCCCACTATGTTGATGACATGGTGTTTATCTGCACAACCTTTGAACGGAGCCGGAGATGGTGGCACGATTCCTCTTAGCCTCCGGGGAGGCCTATGGCCTCTGAGTAAACTAGCTGAAAACTAGCCTGTTTTCGATCTGTGACAATAGGGAGGAGCACCCAGACATGAGTGATATGCACTCGGAGCCAAACGTGCTGCCATACCTTGGGGTTCGGATCTTATGGAGAAGCCTGACCTCCTAGAGGGCAATATAGGAATGGCGGTGACTGCTCTGCATGCGAGCTTGGTATTTTGGAAGATCTTGCCCCTCTCAGTTGAGGACCACATTGCTGCAGCTAAAGTGTTGGCGTTGCCTTGTCTTTTGTATTCCTTTGTGGTATTCCCACTAGGAATACCACGTATACCACGTGCCACATTCTGAGATTTTAATTCTATCCTTATTGATCTCATCTGGAATAAGGGGCGCCAGCGTGTAGCTTTGGCAAAATTGTAGCGAGCAACGAAGGACAGTGGGATGAGTACCCCTGACTTTTATTCATACTACTTGGAAGCCCAACATCAGTGGTGCATGGGCTGGTTCATGAGGAGGGATGCCCCGGGGGTTAACATGATTGCTGGAAACCCCGTGAGTAGGGGGCAGCTGTAGACACTGGCCATGACTTAACAGACCTCAGGATATGTTGGGTGCAAGTTCTTAGCTGGGCACGGATATGATCACTGTCTTCTCCGAGTTTGCCTCTAAAAGCACTGATCACACAACCACATGGAGGGTCGTTTATTGGAGTGGGAGGCAGCAGGGTTGGATACCGTGGGCGCATGATATGCTGATGCTGTACTGCGTCCCTTCGATGACCTATGGGAATATGATATCCCGGAGGAACAATTCCTGTCATATAGTATTCTGGAGGCGACTGAACAAACGAACTGTGGAACGCACGGTGTAGTCCCAAAGCTCTTTCATAGCAGTCGCTTTCTATACAACACCTCTAATACTTGTCTAATACTTGTTGCCTGGTCTCGAGTTTATATACTGCCCTACGGGAGGATGCCTGTCCCCCCTTGCGGGACTATGCGGTAAGGTGGGAGGGGGGCCTTGGGCACCCCTATCGGATGGAGACTGAACCAAAATGTGGGAAGTGCCGCCTAAAATCTTCTTGAATGCTCGTTTTAAACGAATCCATTTTTACGTCCTCCATCGAGCGTACCTCCGACTCTTGAAAGATAGTGTGTATTTTCCTTAGACCTCACATGAGTGCCCGTACTGCTGAACTGCCACAGGGGATATCATTCGCATGCAATGGGGTGCTCCCAGTTGACCCATTATAAGACGTAGGTGGTGTGCCTTATAGCAGAGCCCACAGGCCGTACCTTGACTCCCTCACACCGTCTTTGCATCCTGGGCCTCTATCCTCGCCCAGCTCAATACAGGGTCACCAGCTGGTTTATCGATCTGGCCTTGGTGTTGGCTAAGTGCAGAATCACTATGCTATGGAAGCATGCTGAGGGTCCCTGACTTGAGGGCTGGACGGTGGACGTGTTGCGCTAAGCAACATGGGAGGGGATGGCTCTGCTCTGTGAGGTGCACTAGGGTGGAAGAGGCATGTAATATGCGAGAGCGTAGGATGCTATGCTGGCTGACTTCCAGGGGGATGAGAATGAAAGTGTGGGTGATGTCTCTGACTTAATGTTTCTCAAGTGGGCTTTCCCTACTGGGTTTCTCGTGAGATAATACTTAAGCTTCAGGACTGAATTGCAGCTCCCGTAAACCACTATAGATTGCCACTACAAGACAGAGCTCATGGAGTACTTATGAGAGGCTGCCTACCTATGGCACGGATCTCTGGATTCTCTTGTAGGGGGTGCTGCCGCAGGTTTGGTGGAGGGAATGATTGACTGTTTATCTACTGTTTATTCGCTATATTCAATAGACCTGTTTGTATCATCCATTGCTAGATCTCACTAAATTCTGATTTTTATACCAGTTATATTCTAGGATATTCGCCTGTTATGGTGATATTCGCTTTCATACTTATCTCAGTGACATGTACCATTCGCAACAAATACTATATTATTGGTGATCTTTCTTTCACCCTGGTGCTTTGATATGTACTATGCGAACAATAGTACTGATGATTTATGTTTATGCCAATAAATAATATGCTTTAAAAAAGCAATGAATGGTAAGCAATGGGTTATCTCTAAGTCCACTGTAAGTTCAAAATAGGTTTTTCACAACCAGTTTATGCTGTCTAATAGGCGAGATCGAAAACTGATGTCACCAAGTAGTCATTTTTGGATTAAATTTACAGAGGACGTTCCACCCAACATGTTGTTTTGGCACTAATTAGCTCACAATATATAATCCAAGAATCACTTGTGCATTTATTTTTTTCAGTGTAACTTCTCTCCCTTTTTTCCATCTTTACAGCTAAAAAGTATTACTTGTCAGCCATCATCTTCCTCCTTTCTTTTCCATATATGCCAACATTTTAGAAGTGGAAAGTGGGAGATTTTAACAAAAAAATATTGGGAGAATGTGTTTCCACCATTGACTTCTACGGAAGCAGAGGCGATTTCAGGCAAAAGAGTACCACAGTAAAGTTATTTCTTACTTTAAAAAATCAGGTGTCTCCCGCCTAAATCGGGTCTATTGGCATATATGCTTTTCTCGGACTCATTTCAAATCAAATAGATTCACATTACTTTGTTACTTTATGTAGCACACTCTTGCCAATGCGTGCATGGGCTACCTGCCTGATAGGTTTTCCTCTTTGGACCCTCCCTTGAACATTTTGATCCCCGTGCAGGGGAGATTTGCTGACAGGAGCTTTGAAGCTGCACCCCCCATACGTGGTGACCTTCCCCCAAGGACCTGCATTTGGTGCACAATAAGCTTAACACAGTTTTGCCAGCAACAGTGCCGCATGATGACAGGCAGGGACATAACAGGGGCCTCTGCGGTGTAGGGCCAATGGTTCCTTGTTTTGGAGGGGTGGGCTCAGCCCTTAAGCCATGCCATTGCATGCCTGGCAGAATATGTGCAATGGCATGGTATAGGAAACATTTACATGCTTGGTAAAGCCACTCTGATTTCCAAAGCAGAGAAAAAAGAAAAGCAGAACTTTCATGTAACATCGCTGGCAGACAGAAGCCCAGCAAAAGATACCCCATGTCCTCATGTCCATGGCAGGGGTGTATGGCAGGCACTACAGCTTGGGAGGTGAGGGCAACCCGATTGAGCCTAAGACTAATAAATATCTCTGAGATATGCAAGACACCTGGGCCGCTCATGCCATTCTGCAGGGAGGCTCCATCATTTTGCATTTTGTGACTGGCGACATGCTGTTGTTAGAAAGTGTTTTAAAAATCAAAAATGCTCTGCTGAGCCTGTCCTTCAGATGTTTAAGGACAGGGAGATATCAATCAAGCGGAATTTGTATAGCGCAGCTTATCACCCTAAAGGGTCTCCGGGCACTGTGCTGAGGGTATAAGTCAAAGAGCCAGGCATCAAGTCCCTTCCTGAAGTGGGTTAGCGAGGGTGACATGCAGAGATGGAGGTGAAGGGTGTTCCAGGATTTGATGGCGAGGTGGGAGAAGAAGCGTCTTCCCATGTGGCAGCAGATGATTAGTGGTATCTGTGCGAGGGCGACATTGGCGAAGCAGATGTTCTTGCGAGGTAATTGGAAATTCAGGTAGTGATTCATGTAGGCGGGTCCTTGATCGTTGAGGGCTTTGTAGGCATGGGTCAGAAGATTGAATTTTCATCTCTTCTGGATGGGGAGGCAGTGGAGGTCTTTCAAGTGCTGGGTGATGTAGGCTCTCTAGGGTAGGTTGAGGATGGGTCTGGCTGCTGCATTCTGGATCTTCTTATGAGTTTGGTGGTAGTGCCTGCATAGAGTGCATTTCTGTAGTCCAGTCAGTGGTTATGAGGGCCTGTGTCACAGTTTTCCTGGTGCTGATAGGGAGCCACTTGAAGACTTTGCAGAGCATGCGGAGACTGCAGAAGCAGGTTGAGGAGACAGCATTGACCAGATGTTTCATGGAGAGTTCGCTGTCTAGGATGATGCCAAGGTTGCGGGCGTGGTCCGTCAGAGTGGGGGTGGGTCCAAGTTCCAATGGCCACCAGGAGTCGTTCTACAGGGAGGTGTGTCTGTCAAAGATCAGTACTTCCATTTTATCTGTGTTGAGATTCAGGCAGTTGTTCTTCATCCAGGCTTAGACGTTCTTCACACTGGTGTGAAAGTTGGTCTTTGTTGTGGTCGGGTCCGCTAAGAGCAAGAGAACAAGTGTAGGAGACTATGTTGATGTTGTGGGCTCTGACAATGTCTACAAGTGGTGTCATGTAGTTGATAAAGAGGGTTGGGCTGAGAGATGAGCCTTGAGGAATGCTGGAAATCATGTGCTTGGGTTGTGAGGTGAAGGGAGGAAGAAGGATTCTCTATGTGTGCCCCTTGAGAAAGGATTCAATCCATCTAAGCGTGTTGTTAGTGATTCCGAATTGGCACAGCCGATTGATGAGACTGCAGTGGGAGATGGCATTGAAGGCTGCGGAGAGGTCGAGTTGGATCAGGGCAGCTAAATTTCCTCTGTCGAGTAGGGTGCGGATGTCATCTGCTGTGGCGATCAGGTTTGGGAAAGGGGCAGTAGGTTGTTTATATCCAGGTGTTCAGTGAGTTGGAGGTTGATAGCCTTCTATAGGAAGTTGGCGTGAAACGGGAGCAGTGAGATGGGACGGTAGATCTGGATCTCTCTGGGGTCTGCAGAGGGTTTTTTGAGGAGGAGTCTGACCTCTGCGTGTTTCCAGATGTCAGGAAAGGTGGCTCTGGCAATGGACATGTTGAGGATAGTGGTGAGCTGTTGGCTGATATCGTCTCTTCTGAGGTTGAAGAGTCAGTGGGGGCATGGGTCTGTGAGTGCTCCTGAGTGGATGAAGTTCATTAGCGTGGTTGTGTTCGGTGTACTGAGTTGTTCCAATGTGGTGAGCAGGTGGTCGGCAGCAGTGAACGATTGGATGCTGGGATGTGCAGATCGCGTTTTTGGTGGCTGACGGACAAGTGAACTCTCTGACAATGGTGAAGAGTTCCTTGGTCTGGTTGGTGCTTGTCTTGATCTGGCCTCTTGTTTGCTGTTTTGAGCTGGCAGTGGTAGTTGTTGAGGGCCAGCATGAAGGTAGCTTGGTCAGTGTTGTTCCTGCTGGTTCGCCATATTTTTTTGAGTTGTTTACATCTGCGTTTCAACGTACTCAGTTCCGGAGTGTACCAACTATGTTGTTTGATGGATCTGTGCATTTTGGCAGGTTTGGTGGGAGAGACTTCGTTGGTGGCATTAGTGATCCGGGTGTTGAAGTTCTCAACTGCCTGGTTCAGGTCAGTGGTGACGTTGGGCTCGGAGATACTGAGGGTGTCAGTCCATTGGTGCTGAGTGCCCTTGTTCGAGTTGCCGAAGGGGCTGCCGTGGCAGTTGGGACAGGGTTGCGGGGAGGTCCTGCGATGATGAAGTGTACGATGGAGCGGCCAGACCAGGTGAGTTCCATGGAGTGGCTGTATCTGATTCTGTTGCTGCCCGTCATGTCCTCCTTTGTGTGTGGGGCTTGTGACCAGCTGCTTGAGGCCGATGTTGTCTAGTCGTTCCAGGATGTCAATGGAGTTGGTGTTAGTGGATTGGATGGAAAGCAGGGTGATGAATTAATTCATTGAAATGTGAGCGCTGTAGAGAGTAAAGAGAATAAACACACATTACTCTGTAGATCATTCGCTGGATTGCGCATATGAGGGCATAATTTAGACACGTCCCTTCACACAAGCACAATGTATTATCTGCAGCAGACCGTATTGTGCATTACCCCATAACAGCCAATGTCTGCTAAATAGGAATGTCCAGGGGCAGGCGTCAGAAAAGGCCCACATCACCAATTCAAATCTGAGTAGAATGGCAGGGTTGGGATGACAACAACTCTCTCAGCTTCTGGTAGGTGTTAAACTTCCTCCCTAGCTAGAGGCTACAATGGTGTCAGAGGCAGGCCTGTGCTGCTCTATCCAATTTCCTGTTTCACTCACTTGTGGGAGAAGAGATCAGCGAAAAGAAAATGCACTATCACACTATCAGACGAGGTTGGCTGAACTTAAGGGAAGTAAGAGAAGTGTTTCGAATCTTGTCGTATGTAAATTTGCCCAGAAACAGGCATGCAGGTTAGCCGTTGGATTAAAAAACATGACGGCAAGATCAAACGATTTCTGTGCAATTCATTAACAAAGATCTGAAAGGGTAGAGGCCGACTCTGAGGAAATTATCTTTAAGTCATGTTAGAATGCGAGTGCACCATCTGGCCCATTTGTGGGAAGGAGATTCTGTAATTTGCATTTTGGACTCTACTTCAAGCGCAGGGATGACATTTTAGTGGGGTGTTGCCATTCATTTCACAGAATACTTTGGATGTATCCTTTGATGCACATGGGGTGAGAAGGAGAGCAAGAGAAAAGAAGATTGGATTGAAGAGGAACAGAGTGAGAGAGGGAGAAGGAGGCAGGGTGAAAGAAAAAGAAAAAAAGACGAGGTGAGACAAATAGGGTGCGAAAGAAAGGATCAGAGGGTGAGGAAGAGTCGGGAATAGGGAGAGGGCATGACTGAGATGGAAAAATAATGTATTATTCTGGCGGAGACAGGTGAATAGATTTACTACACACACAGCTGGCCGTCTCCAAAACCACTTTAAAAATCAGAGAATTTGTGTGCTTGTAGTTTGTGTAATTCTGCGTGGATTGCCTGCTATCTTTACAGACATTTCAAGAAAAAAGAATTGTTACACAGTAGGTATTAAAGCAGACACTTCGTTGTTTCATGAGTTGTCTCTGAAAAACGGATGTACTCACTCAGTTTTTAAATTTAAAAAGTTGAAAAACAATAGTCATTGCACATTTTGCACAACCGCGTGAATGCAATTTATCAAGATTTATGTTAAGAAGACAATAATAATATGAGGTGACAGTGCATTTAAATGGAAGCTATTGTAATGTATGGTGATATTAAGCAAGCAGCAGTGCTTCCTTTGTTCAGTTTACAGTCAAAACGTTTTGCACCAATTGCCTTTTTTTTATACTTCTTATTTTCTGTGTGATGAAGCTATACAGAACCCATTTGTGTAAATAGTTACAAGGCAAACCATTACATTCAGATGAAGCCTCTGTTACCGAACAGGCAAATACAAGTTAACTGACATAAATTGGGCATATTCGGGACATTCCAAGCACATAACTCTGCATACAGAGTATATGGTCTGGCACAGCCAAGGAGTGTGTGTGTGTGTGTGTGTACAGTCTGGCCTAAAACAGTTTCACCTGCCACAATGACAGGCAATACTTAATTTGAGCCAATAGTTACCAGTGCTCAGCACCAGCACTTAATTGTCAACAGTGGCATTTATGGCAGTTCGCCACATGGTGGTGCTGTGAGCCTAATTTTGAGATGTGCACAATTGTTTGACAATTCGATATACATTAAAAATGACTAATACTTACAGCCGAGTCATTCTTATGGGTTTTGGTGGCCTGGAACAGCCTGAATCGTCACACTTGTAGGAGCGTGATACTTATTAGTTGTTTTGGTGCTGTCATTGGTTGCAGTGGCAGCAGCAATGGATGGTACAAGCTACAGTGACCGCCTGACAAGTGCACTGGCACCTCTTTTTTTCAAATTAAGCACTGATGAGAGGGCAGCCGCATACGTTTGCAGGCTCACGGTTACAAATCACCATTATTGGAAGAAAAACATTGATCTACAACCAATGATTTGACAACTAGCGACCACGTCTTTGATCATACTTAAGCATACCTAGCACCAATTAAGTGGGGTATATTTTCCATCTCTGAAATATGCACAAAGTACTTCTATTGAAGACAGTAAACTGCCGCATTCAGGGTTAGAATTAGTACGTGTTGGCCACTAGTTCATGAGCTGTTGCGGAACCTATTGCCTTTTAGCTTTTTCCTATGAAAATTGTAATGGAAAATGCATGATTACACCTCATTTAAAATCAATGATGATAGCCACTACTGCTCACTCTGGATGAATTTCAGGGAAGGTATTACACCCTGTTTACTTGCCAAGTTCACTAGCTGCCACTGTCCCCTGTGCCTTTTAGGCCTCTGTGATCCCCAGAGCACAATGCAAGCTTCTTCACACACTCACAAGTGGTCAGTGAAGATGCCCTACTGCATTTGTTACTTTACCAACACATGGGCAAGAAAGAAACACCAGAGGTGGGGGCGAAAAATCTGGTAAAATGAGACAAGCAAGAAAGGGATAAAGAAGGAGCAAAAGAGAAAATTGCAGACAAATAGAACAAGCACTTGCAATGCAATGGGTCTCGTGTTTGCTCGGAGTAGTGCTATTTGCGTTGTAAATTCCTAACTGGAATTTTCTTGCCACACAAACTGAAAATTAAAAAATAAAACAATTGACATAAGCGAGCCTATTCAAAGTGCCGCCGTGAGCGCAAAGAGAGGGACAAAAGGAAAAAGAAGTTCGCTCACAGTCAAAGCTATAGACAAAAGTGCAATTATCCATGTAACAGGGTCGATGGCCAAGGTGGTAACAAACCCCCCTAAAGAGGGACTAACACAATGCAGTTAGCATCGAAAACAAAGGATTTCTGAAAGGCAAGCCCATGAACGAGTGATTGGTATGGGCGTGCGGTGGGGGTGGTTTAAAACCCCGATACATATCAACACGTCAGAAAAGCAGCGCTTGTGCGCTGCTATGCTACACCTAAAAAGGAAGACAGGAGAGCAACATTTATTACAGGATAGGAATGGGCTAGAAAAGGAGGACATTTATCTATACAATAAATATAGAAGAAAACACAAAGGTTGAGCAATAAAAGGTAGAGAAAGCAAAACAAACGTGACAGAGATAGACAAATGGAACAAAAAATAACAGGTCAACATCGAAGGGACAAGCTATGAAGTAAGGGACTGCAGACTAAATGGAACCAGTGTTTCAAAACAAGGCAGAGGAGGGGGCCTGAATAAGAAAATAATAGTAAAAAACAAGCTGAAAAATAAGCTCTGAGTTACAGGTTCAAATCTGAGTGTGGTGTCATATGAGATTACTGTATTTGTTGCAGTGTTATGTGTCTTATCAGCAGATCACTGCCAGGGCTTTGGGTGGGCCAGGTCCCTCCAGGCCTGAGACCTGGGAGTAATTAAAAACCGACATTGGAATGGGTCTCTATTGGGCTCTTTATTAATGTTCTTAAATTGTTGCTGTCAAAAACACTGATAGATTTCTGAACTACGAATGTAAGAAACGTTAAAATAATGACTCCACATCAGCATTTAGGTCCTCATTTATATTTCATGTGGCTTACTTAATCTTGCGTTCCCCAAGAGTTTTAGCTATTTCCAGGGAGTTGGGTTTTTGAGGGTTTTTTTCTGTGTTACTGTGTTGCTTTTTTGTTACTCTTTGATAGTGCAAACTTTGAACCGAGTTGCCTCCAGGTGTAGAACGGGACACGATTGAAAGGCCCGAGTTGAGGCTGAAAGCAGTGCAAAGTTTTCATATTGGCTGTTGGTGGGTCAACAAGGTATTTAGAATGCATGGTCATACAATCGTTGGCCTCTCTGCAGAGCGCACAGAACAATGGCCCTGTGTTCCGCTTGCAATTGTGAGACTGCAAATTTGTATGAAAGAGGTACACTGTGGTCAAAACACTGACAAGATTAAATGAAAAGCAAAAGCAGTGGGTGCTTACAAGTGAGTGGGGTGCTTTGTGTGTTTGGGGCGGTGAATTGAAGATGCAAGGAAGTACATTCAGGAGAGAGTGAAAAGAGGGTGCTGAATAGGACAGAAATGAGCTGTAAAATATGCAGATGGACGAGCTGTGTGAAGAAAGAGGTGAAACATGCCTAACATAGACTGAAAATAATGGAATGACTGAAACACTTTGAAGACCACTGACCGTTTTAACAGGCCTCAGTAATGTTTAATTCACAGTCTCACCATTTCGAATTGAAACATTTCCATTATGTACAACAAATGTATAGTTGCTACTTATTTATCTTAAGCAGCTAACAGCTAATGGCGTACATGCCAACCTTCTGAACACGAAAGTGGGAGATTTCAGAAAAAAACATCAGGAGACTGCATCTTTCCCCAATATCCCTCGCCCCCCACATTCGGATCTCTTTCTTTCCAAGGGGCCCTTCCTTTGTCTTAATTATGCCACTTCACTGAAGGTCGAAAGCGGTTTCCTACGGTCCACGAGCATCCCCGTATTCATCCCTGTAGACCGTCTTATCGAGATGTATGCTTTTGCTGCACAAACTGAGGCATTTTTTAGGACTGGAACCGTCTTAAGTGACGCCTTGGCCTGTCAACGCATAACTCACGAACAGGGGCCTCGGTGCTCAAAGGCATCCTGTGAGGCTGGAACACGCTGTAATATTGTGACCACTAGAGGTCCTGCTTGGCCGGTGGCTTCCTCTCAGAGCGTTCTGCATCCTTCTTTAACCGAGTAGAGCTCCCGCCGCCTACCAGATGCCTTCCGTGTTACTAGTTCACCACAGCGTACCTCTCCTTCCAGATTGACACGCGCTTGCCTCCAAACGCTATATCTGCATATAAACACTTGGGGACCAGGAAGGTAAGTGGTTTCTTTCTTTTATGATTCACAACAACGGAGATAAGGCTTCTTAATGTATAAAAACCTCGTAATCATGCGGAATACAAAGTTGTTTTTATTATTTGTGAAAAATGCATACAATGTAGAATCTAAACACCAACAGCACGTTTCAAAGCGCTATAGTTTTAATCTCTCCCTGCATCTTCTTACTGAAATTATTTCCAGTTCGTGGGTCCTGAAATGAAGATTTTAAATAGGAAAACGCAATCTAGTAAATATCACCCCTGTAGTGAGGCTGGGACATTTGTGCTTATATTGGTTAGACAAAATGTGCATCTAGTTACTGTAGGCTAAAGCGGGAAGTCTGCAGTGCAATGTTCCATGCTTCATGGTCAAAGAACTGCATATAGAAAAGTATGGGGAACTGTGATCCTAGGTACAATGGGGGTGTGGTCAGCGAGTCTGGAGGTGGGATCGGAGATATGGCTACAAAGAACTAAATATTCTGTAACTGTTTTGTTCGCCTTTCATCTACAGATCAATGCATATAAAAAAAAACAATGCAATGAAATGAAAATTAATGCTACTTAAATGTATTTGTGGGGAATGCATTTCTCTGGTAGTACAGTTCGGTTGGATAATGCAATCACTGCAGATGCCTGTGGGTTTAACTTGACGGTCCCTGATTTGAATTGCTGTCGGTGCACTGGGGAAATAGTGATGCGTATTTATAGTGCTAAGAGGTTCAAGTATGTGACAAAAAGTACTGTGACTAAGTAAGTCATTAGCTTAAAAATATTTTACATACAATATATGTTACGTTGTACTCCGTGTACATAGGATGTCACAAAATATGCAAAAACATTTCGTTTAAATATTTACAGTGCTTTTCAAAGTTATGTTTTTAGTAACACGCTGATTGTACCTAATCCAACCCCTTTTTTATTGCTTTCCATAGATTAAAAGGACACATTCCAATTTCTATCAATTGAAGCCTTTGTTGGCTCCTCGGCAGTCTTTAGTTTTGCCAATCAACATATTGCATTTACATTTTTTTCAGGTACCGAGCACACTGGAGAAAACACTTGTTTAATATTTAGCTGCCACCACTTTCACTTCACGTAGAGAAGCCCCTCCCCTTCTCTCCTTCAGCCTGCTGCAAGATAATCATTCAGGCACGGTTGCTTTTTCAATAAAGGGTTTGCGAACTGTTTTGGTCAAATTAATAAAGCTCAGAACGTCATTCCCCGTTCCCCTGCCGACTTGGAGCTTTGAACTTGAATGCGTGTGTGTGTTCCGCATCAGAGGAGTGCTACCCAAACATCTATCCAGCGGTGTTTTACCATATCCATGTGTGTGTTCGAACCGCTGCATAAGTCAGGTGGCACCAAGCATAAAGCTGAAAGGACTTCAACCCATCTCCGGTCAGGTGCCGTGTGGGCTGTGCAGAAGCTGTCGGCCAGTATTCCAGGTGCAATCAGAGTGTTCCTCCGCCATCCTAACGCCCTGCCCTTCACATAAAGCCTCAGCTTTTAGATGGTGTTTCCTTTCTTTTAGCAGCCTCCCATTCAGGACCCTTTCATGGCTTAATCGCTCTGCATGACAACAGCGACGACTGGCAATGTTAAAGGGTTCATAAGTATGAAGTAAAGCCAGCCCTCCCCTTCCATAATGAATAACAGGGTATTCTGCTAACCAAATTGAGAAAACTCACATGCCAACAGGCATTGCTCCTTTTGCAGAAATTAGAGGGGAGAGTCGAATTTAAAAGGGAACATATGATAGATGTATAAAGGGTTGCCACCATTTTCAGATAGAAATGGGGATGTAGCTGGTACGTGAAATTTATTTTTTGAATTTTTAATCATCATATAAGATTATGGATATTGCCTTAAAATAATTTTTGATGCAATATCTGCAAGACCACTGGAATAGGAGAGCCAAATTATGCAGCAGGGTTCAGTAAATCATGGGGCAAGAAAAGCCAAAGCATCATTTTTGCACTGTCTCAGCATTGGTTGTACACCCAAATACAGAAATAAGCAACAGAGCATTCATCCTTTGCAAAGGGCTTTCTGCTGCGCGGGAACACGCGTTGCTGCATTTTTAGAAACTTTTGAAAAGTTGGAGCTAAAACAATTTTTTTCTGTTAAAATCATCAGATTTTGCAGCAGATGGAGGATATTATTATTATTTATTCATTCGGTCTAGAAATTTAGACCATTAAAATACAAAGAGAGAAAAAAAAAAGAACACTCTTACATAATAAAGTATTGCATAGTAAAATTTGCACCATTTGAACGTAGGTAATACTGTTGGAACATAAAACCTGCAATCATATAAATATCGACAATGTGCTGGTTAGCATTAAAACTTTAGGCATACTTAAAAACAATAAAAACTGTATAAAAAATACTTGGATATTAAATTTTTGTAAAAAAAATTAAATATCATAGCAATTCGACTAAAATAACATCTCTATAAACTTGTAAGGTCTCGTCTTTTCCTATCCGGGGATTCAAGTTCGTAACAAAGAGATTCCTGAAAAGACGTCATAAAAGTTTGCTAGAGTTCACTTCAATGGCATAGTACCTATTGTATCTAAAGATTTAAAAGTTAAACATCAAAAATGTAAATTTCATGTAAAAAACAGCTTCTGTATGCGAGAGAAGTGATTCAGGAACCCGTAGCTGATTTGTACCGACGACGAATAGAACAGGCTTCAGTTAAGTATTTGGAGACTGCGCTAACTACCAGTGAAGAAGTATCGTATCTACATATTCTGGTGGCGTTAGCTCGGTCCTGCAATAATAGGTTTTTACAGAGGGGGATAATCCACCTCCCTCTAGGGCTCTTGTAAAGGGGGCAGAAAAACAGCATGTGCTCAGTTGTTTCCTTGCAATGATGGCAAAATATGCATCTGTCAGTCAGAGAATTATTTGATGGCCAGCAAGCCGTGAAGCTATTAATCGGCAGGATGCCATATCTTAGCTGGAGAAATAGAGTACGAGCATATGCAGGTATAGGGAGATCCATGAAGCTCTCGGACCGGGGTTCGTGTTTGAGCTGGAGGAATTCTGATGTTAACCTGCCCGCCCTGTTGCGGTGCAGTAAATCCTCATTGGTTTTCCCCCAATACCTTTTTTTGACAAGTTGTCTTGCATTAGAGGGGATCATCTCAGGATATTTCCAATAAAGGGGAAAACCTAGGTTGTCCCAAGCAGCTTTCATCTCCTTCAGCCATGGGATTTTCTTCGGACCTTGGGGCGATGCTAAGAGTTCTCTTAACGCTACCCTGAATGGTTCAAGTTCGGTAGTTTTCCAAAGGCGAATCCAGTAGGAAAGGGGTCTCAGGGGTGCTGTGTTTTTGATGCTATTTATACCTAAGTCAAGCCTGAGAGGGGTTTCCTAACCTGGAAACCTGTCTAAGGAAATTATTTTCTTTGGTTTGTAAAGGGTCCAATTTTCTATGTGAGCCCCAAAGTTCCGCTCCATATAAGGCAGCTGCACGGATTTGTACATTATAAATCTCAGCAATTATATTCAGGGGGGGACTCAATGCCTTTCTAGCTCTACGAGCTAGAGCCCCACCTCTTTGACTTATGATAAGTGCTCCTTTGTCAATGGCTGCCTCCCAACTACCTGTATTAGAGAGCCGGATACCTAGATACTCGAATTCTTCCACTTGTTCCAACTGAATTGAGTTCATTACTATTCTAGCACTGGGTTTTTTCCTTGAGGTGCTGAAGATCATAAATGTTGTTTTCTTGATGTTGATGTCCAGCCCATAGTCTCTGCAGAAATCGCAGAATTGGTTGACCAAGCTTTGGATTCCTATTGGTGATTTAGCTAGAAGAATAGTGTCGTCTGCATAAAGCAGACAAGGAGTTTTCTTTCCAGCCAGTTTGGGCGAGTCATTAATACAATTTTCTAGGTAGTGGATGCAGTTGTTAATATAGAGCAAAAAGAGAGTGGGGGCCAGAACACAGCCCTGTCTAACACCTCTTTTAATAGCTACACGGTCTGTCAGTTCACCATCCTTACCGCACCTGATTTGTGCATAAGTATTGTCATGTAATCTGACGATGAGTTTCAAAAGACCAGATGGGACCCCCATGTTTGAAAGAGTTAACCAAAGCATATTCCTGGGGATCAGATCAAAAGCAGCTCTGAGGTCGATAAAAATCACATACAATTTCCCCCCCCCAGGTCTACATTCTTCCATTTGATTGCCAGGAATCTTAGGGCTTGGTTTATAGTGCTAACTGCGGGTCTAAACCCCGCTTGTAAATCAGATAAAACTTCAGACTCCGAGATCCATTCATCTAAGTGGGACAAAAGCTGTTTTGCATAGATCTTTTGGGAGTTGTCAAGTAAACATATCGGTTGATAATTAGCAGGATTATTGGGGCAGCCTTTCTTGAAAATGGGAACTATCTCAGCCCCATTCCAAGAAGATGGAGCAGGACCTCCCGCTGCAACTGCATTGCAGATTAGATTGAGATAAGGTGCCCAAATATCAGGTCTTGCCTTATATAGATCGCCCGGGATCTTATCAGGGCCGGGGGCCTTTCCCCATTTAAATGAATCAATTGCAGCTCTAGTTTCAACAAGGATAAATTTAATCAGGGAGGCTCCTTGAGTTATTGGAACATCGCGGGTTCTAACAGATACTTCAGGTGGACCATCATATAATTGGCAGAAACGCTATGCCCATAGTGCAGAAAGGATTGTAGAGCCGGGTAAAGAGGCTAGATCGCTACAGTCATCTGCTATCAATTTCCAAAACTTGGAAGTGTCATTTGTTTTGGCGCGCCTTAAGACATTCCTGTTTATAATCCTTTCTAGCTTTTCTTATGAGTTCTGTGTGGTCTTCTTTTAATGATCTCAATAAGTTGAGCTGAGCTTCTCTACATGAGTTACTGAACCACCGTGCACAGCCCTTTTTCTTGGGATTGCTAATAATCTCTTTTGTGAAGAGAAGCTTTAAACAATCAAACAGTTCAGTGTGGGCTGATAATATCCCCTCAACATCATCGTCCTCATTATATGGAATCATAAGTTGCATTTGATCAGCTAATAAGTTATATATTATTGAGAGTTGTTCGGGGGATGAAACAACAGAGTCCCATTTTATATTACGTCTGTTATTTGATAAGACGAGCTGTTGTACATATGCCTTAGAGTGGGGAGATTCAAGCGAGGAGAAAAGGCCTCTGGTCGTTAAAATCAATGGATCATGATCGCTCTCATCGTGCTCATGTACCCTCATGTCAAACATGTGACCCCACAATCGAATGTCAAGGAGTATGTAGTCAATCTGGCTCCTGTGCACTCCACGCCTAAAGGTGGGGTGCAGGTTAATATCAGAGCGGGAGCGCCCATTACAAGCTCGAAGACCGTGTGTTAAAGTAATATCAGGCACTAGACGCGCTGTTTTATTCAGTCTCGGTTTTTTGTGTGCAGATAACTGGGGGATGCCCCAATAGGCATCCTCTTCTTTGTATAGCTCTTGGACCAAGGTGTTGGGCTCGAATGAAACATTAAAGTCCCCTGCAATCAAAATGAAATGGGAAGAAATATTGTTGTGGAGAAGGGTGTCCAATGAAGTAAGAGCATCAGAGTCATAAAGGCTGCCTACACTTCTATTGTAAATATTGATTATTAATAGAGATCTATCCCCAAGATTAGAAACTAGTAGAGCCTGGAGATCAGGGCAGCCCGTATCTATGGGTTCGACCTTACACCTGAGGGAACTGCTTAGCCATATTAATAGCCCTCCCGAAGGTCTCACAGTGGGCGTCTTACGAGCTGCCACTCAGTAGCTCTTAAAACCTAATCTGTTTTTGGGTCCCAGTCCCCAAGTTTCTTGAAATAGACAAATCTGGTGTTCATCAATGAATTGGCCCCATCCAGGACTTTGCAGTTTGCTCTCCAGGCCAGCTATATTCCAGCTAAGAACTGTGGTCAGGAGATTTGGGGGGGGTATAGGCAGCAACCTCACTGTTCCCCCCAAACAAGTGATAACCCTTTTTTCTGTTACCCTGTGAATTGATCTCCCCATGGCATACTAAGCCAGACAAGTTCATATCTGTTGCATTGATAGAGGGGGTATGCCCCAAGTTGTTGACTTGGTCTCTCAAGGACAGTGGAGGAGGTGGCGTAGGGGTACTGGGGGCCGGGTAAGCAGTGTGCTCAGTTTCATAGCTGTATAAAACCGCTCCACTTAATCCGTCAGTTAGTCAATCTATCTCAGAGAGACGGGTCAGAGAGCATCGCGATTTCAGGATTTGACTGTGGGTGGGGGCCAAAGGGAACTCTGTGCACCAAAGACAGCTTACTGTATGCAGAAGTCGAGGGTGGTGGATAAAACACTTGTAATCTGCTTAAGGAAACAGCCCCTGGTAAGGGATAGGGTCTATTTGCATTTGTAGAAAGCAGTTGACAAGACCAGGAGAATTGAAGTTGATGACAATACAATCCCCTGAACCAGTCTTTTCCAATGAGCCCACCCACCCCACCCTTCTCACCATTAGTATCGAGGGTATCATAGAAAATGCAAACCCAGCGTTTGCATGAAGCCAATGTACAACCTTATTTTTTAGTTTGATAAAAGATTCAGGGGATTTGGTTTTGAGCTCAGGAACGTTAGTAATAATAAGAACATAAGGGCTGGCCTCTGGAGGGAGGTGCAGCACTCTCAGTTCAGACCTAGCTTGCGGCAGGGCCTTCTTCAAAGGGCCTATTGGGGGGAGGCATGTACTGTGTGAGCTTCGCTAACAACAGTATTAGAGGAAACAGTTCCTTCTACAAGGGGGGCTGGAATCATAACAGGGTTATTCTTTAAAAAGTTGGCAGGTCTAACAGGTATATTTCCTTCCTGATTTATGGGCGGGAACAAACTTTTAAGCCTTAGAGCAGAAGATCTGTAGACATTAGCATGGGTTTGGGTAGGGTGAGAGTGAGGAGGGAGAGATTGGGCTCCTGTAGTTTGAGGAAGTGCTAGCAGCTGATTCTTAATTAAGCCTTCTAGTTTGTCCTCAATCGTTTGGAGGCGAGCTGCGATGGGAAGGAGCAGCTTAGTAAGCTCTTCACTTATGAGATCCCTTATTTGGTATTTTGCCTGTTGGCCTTTGGCGTTTTCTAAGGAAGATCTAATCTCGTTATTGTTTAGCGACCGGTCAGGGTAGGGGGGGGCTCAAAATCCTAGAGCGTTTATTTTTTTTGACGGGCTCCCTACGTTTCCTTTTGCCCTTGCTTTTGGAATCCACTACAGTTGAAGGCCCTCCTTTGGAAGGACTCTGGATCAACAAGGTTGATACTGTGAGGGCAATAGGATTACTCAGAGTCTTAGCCTAGAGTACCTGGGGGGTACTACAGAACAAAGTAGGGGGGGGTGGTTAGCCTAGGCTGCGAGACTGGCAGCAGGGGGGGCTGGGGTTGAGGCCTGCAGGGGTTGGGCTATTGGTTGTAGAAGAAGGGGCAGCTAAGCGACGTTCCACCAGCTCTATCTCCTTCTCTAATACCCGACAGCTTTTTTGCAAAAAACCATCAAGTGTTTTGTTGGACCCATGCTTATCTTCTGGACCTCCCCCCTTCCGTCTACCCATCTTTCCCTCATGTTTGCGGGCCCCTTGTTTAGACATTGAGTTAGTAAAACAGTTGACCAACAAACCCCACTGAAAGTCAGCTTGAAGTCCCTCACCAGGGGGAAGACGGGAGGCTCCTCAGTCCTGGATGCGGGGAGAGAGGAGACGGAAAAGTAAAATAAAGAGGTGGGGCCCGGCCCGGCCTCCTCCGGTCGCTGACGGGCGCAGACGGGCCCGCCCTTGGCCCAGGCTTTGCCCGGGCGCGTTCCGCGGCAGCGGGTGCGCTAAAGACTTTTAATGGGGCCGCTCCCGCCCCTTCAAAAACTGTCAATTGGCTCGGGGGCTTGGCTCCTGCCCCGGCCGCCTCCTTCAACAAAAAGCGCGTCCCGCGGCAGCGGGCGCGCTAAAGACTTTTAAAGGGGCCGCTCCTGCCCCTTCAGAAACTGTCAATTGGCTCGGGGGCTTGGCTCCTGCCCCGGCCGCCTCCTTCAACCAACAAAAAGCGCGTCCAGCGGCAGCGGGCGCGCTAAAGACTTTTAAAGGGGCCGCTCCCGCCCCTTCAGAAACTGTCAAGATAAAGAATCATTTGGAAACTGGACCTCATTTGAGGGTATGCATGGACTGGTTTATTTGTGTGCTTTTTCTGTCTGATACCTCTTCACCTAAAGCTCATTCGACATAGGTCCTATCCTAATTGTTTGTTTTAATAAAGGTGTGCAGTAATTCATATATTGTGGCAATATGCCCTTTTAGGGCTTTTGGTCGTACATTATTGAAAATCACGGAATTGTGAAAATCCATTTAACTCAAGAAGTCACACCACTGGAGGCACAAGAAAGAACAGCCTTTAATTGAATTCAGTACCTATCTCCGTAATTTATTTTGATAGTTTTGGCCTGGATTCATTGAACGATTTCTCTGATCCGTTTCTACTCCCACTCCCACTCCAAAGGTTGATTTGTTCATTCTGTCGTAAAGTTAGGATTTCTCCACAACAGGAGACACCCCCATCCCATAAAGAATGATTTCTGATCCATGATCTGTAATGTATAGCATTTAAGCAGTTTTTATGTTTAATCAAATAGCATGTCGGAGCAAATCCAAATAATTCCAGAGAGCCTACATCTGCTCTAAGATTAGTTTAGAGAACTGACAGCTCAGGTACTGCTAACCTCTTCAAGGGTTGTGTTGTACTGCCACCCCCCTTTCTCTTTTTTGCACATAATTTAATTTGATACATTTAGTAACTAATTAAGTTACTGAAAGGACTTTGGCTGGAAATAACAAGGCAATGCTTGAACTAAAAACAAACATTGTAATAGAATGATTATTTTGACAACGTTTATCAACCTATCGTGGATAAATGTAAGAGCCCCCATTTCTGAAAATCAGTTGTAATACTCCATTGTAGTTTTTCATAGTTCAGTTTATATAACTCGTACATTTTATCAATTACCCAGGGTTGGAGAGATGTAAAAGGTGGGGGTAATCACTACCTCAAATTCCCAGGCGAACTAACTCATCTGCAACATGAACCAGAAAAGTTTTCTGTTTTACCCACATTTTTCAGATAACTGGCTAGGTGATAAAATTAATCTATCAGAGTGAATACAGCTGAAAAAAAGGTGAGTCTGATTTAAGACACACAGCATTATCATCTGGACATAGGGTTATTTTAGGTGCACCTGGGATATTAGAACAGGCTTGGATATTGTATTGCAGTTGTTCAAAGGAAGCAAGTGGTTCCAAGAACATAGCAAACAATAAAGTTGACAAAGGACACCCTTTTTGGAATTCCGCTCTACATACAGTTTTTCCTAAAATTTGGGTCTTAATACTGACTTCTATCGAAGGACATGAATATAAGTCAGATATCAGCTAGGTGTATTGAGCTCACCAAATCTTCTCACCCATTGGAGCTTGCAAGAATTCCCAGTTTACCTGGTCAAATACTTTTTCTGCACAAGGGAAATGCATGTTATACATCTAGGAATAAGACACCAAATCGCTCATTTCTCAAATTGCTGTAAGCTAAAGTTTTGATCAAACAGTGTATGTTAGCCACTAATAATCCTCTGTGAATGACACTGGTCTGAATGAAATAAATCGGTCATCATGTTGTCTAGTATTAAAGCTGAAATGTTCAGATGAGTTTTTTAACCAGTATTTACTAAGGTGAGAGGATGATATGAACCACATAGCTCCTGATTTCTGCCTTAAGAAATGGGATCAGTCTGCTTTCCCAGACAGTATTTGAAGGGTTATACTTTTGAAATATATGTTTGTTGTATACATTATTAATGTGCTTTATTAATTCCTATTGGCATATTTGATATATTTTTCAAAGTATGCCATCTGGTCCTGGTTCTTTAGAGTGAGGTAGTTACTTGATGGTTTCTGTTCTTAATCCCTGCCTTCACAAGCATTTGCTGTTCAACATTCAGTTTATTTGAATTGGGAGCTGTCAGAAAATTCCCTACTTTTTCCTGGTCTAGGATTAGTATTTCATAGTACAATTTCTGATGGAAATGAAGAAATACAAGCCCAATTTGATTCAAATCTGACATTTCATTTTGTATTTTTTTACACAGATTAAGAGGTTTTTCATTCTCAAATGTATACACAAGTAGTCCACCCTTTGTATTACTCTTCAAAAACATTCTGAAATATGATATTCCGGTTCACAAGCTCTCTTTTTAGGTGAGGTATTCAAGACTCTTCACAAAGTTTGCCTAACTTCTTAACCCTTTCCTTGGCTGGTTAGTTAGGGCAGTTAGCAACAAGACTCGTGATGCATGCAATCTGCTTTCCATTAGTTCCATCTTCTCTTGTTTCCTTTTACTTACTGATTATGAGATAAAGGCTCCACGGAGAAGACATCTTGGCTGTCCCAGGAGAGGCAGATCCCTCATTATCTTTAAAGAAGTCACTGATTAAATTACAGTTAAGTTTAGGGGTTGCCCAAATATATGGGGGAAATGCAATGACCACTGAGGCGGGCTGTGTGCTCTCACTGAGAGAATCAATCAAAATGCATTGTGTGTGGCTCGCTTAGGTTCTAACAAAATCCTGTGAGATGTGGGGGAAGAGGAATGAGGACTCCTAATGGCTGAATGGATTCAATTTTTGTTGGACTGTAACTCTTTTCCAGATTGTGATACGTCAAGTGTAATGACGTTTTTTGTACGCTTTATTTGCAATAAAAAGATGCCTTAAAATTACAGTTAAGTCAAATCAAGTCGGAAACTTTGGGAGATTTGGTTCACTCTCCTTCCTCAATGTCTAGACAATATTATATATATTGGAGTATGATCAGAAAGAATTGGAGGTTGACCAGACAGATATCTGTTGGCTGAGAAGAAATCAACTCTTGCTTGAATTTTATATTTTTGGTAAATTAAGTACAGTAAATGGTTATTTGTGGGTATTGCTTTCGCCAATGGTTTTCTAATCCATGGCTCTGGTGTAGGTGGCCTAAAGCCCTTTTTCATTTTGGATGCCTAAAGAGGAAGAATATATTTTTGATTTATCCATTGATGTTAGTACAGCATTAAAATCTCCTCCCAGTTATATGCAAGGCCTAACATCATTACTTAGTGGGAGGGCTCACTCATTATTGGGTCAAAGTGGCAGAATGCAGTGTAATTATGTAGCTCTCCTTCCAGGTTTATAATTACCCACTTTACACTCTTACCTTTTTGAGTACTTTTGGCCATTATATTTCTATTTATTCACCCACTGAACTGGCAAAGTTGCGCTGGAGAATGATATCTCTTCTTTCCTTCCAACATTTTTAATACACCTAATCCCATCACTGGACAGTGGGTCTCTTGCAGAATTATGATATCCATGTGCCCTTGATAATAATATCTGCTTTTGAGACTCTCTTTTTTTGTAGCCCCGCCTATCCCCCCATTTTCCCATTTCCCCAGCCCTATCCCTAGTCCTAAACCTCCATGTCCCTTCCCACTCCTACCTTCTACCCTCACCTCCCCTCCCACTAGCAGTATTCACCTATTAGAAAAAGTTCTAACAGAGGGCCCTGCACCTTAGTAATCAAGCTTGTGTCTAGCTCACTTGCACTCCTGAAGCACTTTAGTTTAGGTGTGGTTCTCACATATTTAATTTCTCCCTCCCCTTTTAAATAATTCATGCTATGATATCTATAATTCTAGTCTATAGCATCTAAACCACAGAATTTAATCCAGGCGTAATCTCTCTTTTATGCCCTTTCACTAAACTGCATTTTTTGCATCATAAATGTAATCATGCCCATGCTGTTATCCACATCAAGCCCCCCCACCCTTTAGTAGAAGCCTCCTGGTTACTTAGGCCCTCATTTGGATACTGGCGGTAAAAACCGCTTACCACCGCGGCGACGGCCGCCAAAAGACCGTCGCCGCGGCTACCAGCCATCCGCCGTATAATGACCACAGCTGGATTTCCGCCAGAAGAATGCCTAAAATCCGGCTGTGGCCTTGCCGGCGGATGACGGTAAGGTGGCACTGCTGCCACCAGCAGTGCCAAACCAGGAGACCACTGCCAGCCGTATTATGAGCAATAATACGGCCTGGCGGACGCTGCTGGTGACAGCAGCGCCCCGTCCCATCTCCTGAACACAGGTAAGTCGGGTCTCCGACAGGGGTTGTGTGTGTGTGTGTGAATGTTTGTGTGTGCATGGATGTGGGTGTGTGTTGCATGTTGAATGCGTGTGTGCATGTGTGAAGGTGTGAGTGCGTGTATGTTGTGTTCTGCGAATGCGTGTATGTATGAAAGTGTGCGGATGTGTGTGTGAATGTATGTATGAATGCGTGGATGCATTTGGGAATGGGTGTGTGTGTATGCGTGTGTGTGTCTGTGTAAAGGGGGCGTGAATGTAGGGGGGGTGTGGGGGTAACTGGAGAGTGGGGGGGTGGGGGGTAATTGGAGAGGTGGGGGACACCCCTATCAGTGACAGGGAAGGAAGTTAAGAAAGCCACAAAAACCATGGCGGTAGGTGGGGTCATAATCCTGCAGGTGGAACAGGTGGAACAGTGATGTCCGTCTGGCTGGGGATAGATATCACCAGCTTTCAGCTGTTACCGCCTTGGCGTTCGGAGTGGTACATTGGCGGGAAGGCTTCAGCCAACCCTCCAATGTCATAATATGGCGGTAAGTACCGCCAGCCTGTTAATAGTACTTACTGCCATGTTATCGCCAACCGCCGGGGTCGTAATGACCCCCTTAGTGTCTTGGTATTATCTGGGCTTCTGTTGTATCGAGGATAAGAAGGTTGGTGGCTCCACAACCTCATGAAATATCTTGATTTCTTCTTTCAAAAGGATGCGTAAATTTAATTGCTGGAAATCCTTGTACAGCGGTGGAAAGACTTACATGCCTTTACTAAAGTGAGTTCTCTCGTAGGGGATTTCCATGTATAGTCATAAGCACTGAAAAGTCCTGCCTACATGAGGGGCCCTGGAGCACTTTTTCACAATATATCTTCTTAAATGCAAATGTTCACCTTTCTTCGGGAAGGCCTGCAGAGTCACTTAAGAGATAAAAATTAATATGCAGCCTAAACACACAGGCAACTATGGCCCAATTACTCATCTTGTACATACAAAAAGGGCCAGGACATTATATATGTATATAGTTTCATGTTGTTTTTGTAAAAAAATAGCATAAATGTCTTTCACAAACCCTTTATTGGTACAGTGGAGAGATGAAGTAAGGCAAGGCAGTATAGCCCAATAGGCTGCCGTTATATGATTTAAAATTGAGGCTGTATTTTTAAAAACCCAGTGACCCCCAGTATCCTATCATGCTGAGCTGGTGGCAATTGCTTCAGTTCTTTTTTCCAGCTCCTGCTGACAGGATCCTGGAGCACTGAGCTCTGCCAATTTTGGGCTTTGCAGGAAAATTCACCTATGAATTTAGTGACAACAGATACACTCTACATCTTTGGTCTCTCCCTAATTTTTTCTGTCATTTTCTGACAGGAATATATATTTTTGGCTTCAAAAATGCCATCTCTTTTGGACTGTGAGAGAAAAAAGGCTAAGATAGATCCTCACAGAGTACGTATTCTCTGTCTTCCAGAAACTCATGTTCCTGACACTAGCCATATTTGCAGGACCTTTTCAAAATGCACCCTTCACAATAGGGAGAAGATTCACCTTCATGCGCAGAGGAGCGGCAAAAGCAGAAGATGCGATCTGCAGGTGGGACCTCAGGGCGAGGAGTGGGCCAGTCCTCTACCAGGGCTCTGTCATCTGTCTCTGGAGGGCAGATAGAAAAAGACAGAAAAATGTCATTGGTCCCGGTCGACATCAAGAACATCGACATCGAGAAGAGGTACAGCGCCGACCTGTTCACTTTCTATCCAAGGGTTGACGTTGAGGAAGCGCTTCATAGGTACAGGGAGTGCAGAATTATTAGGCAAGTTGTATTTTTGAGGATTAATTTTATTATTGAACAACAACCATGTTCTCAATGAACCCAAAAAACTCATTAATATCAAAGCTGAATATTTATGGAAGTAGTTTTTAGTTTGTTTTTAGTTTTAGCTATGTTAGGGGGATATCTGTGTGTGCAGGTGACTATTACTGTGCATAATTATTAGGCAACTTAACAAAAAAAAAAAATATACCCATTTCAATTATTTATTATTACCAGTGAAACCAATATAACATCTCAACATTCACAAATATACATTTCTGACATTCAAAAACAAAACAAAAACAAATCAGTGACCAATATAGCCACCTTTCTTTGCAAGGACACTCAAAAGCCTGCCATCCATGGATTCTGTCAGTGTTTTGATCTGTTCACCATCAACATTGCGTGCAGCAGCAACCACAGCCTCCCAGACACTGTTCAGAGAGGTGTACTGTTTTCCCTCCTTGTAAATCTCACATTTGATGATGGACCACAGGTTCTCAATGGGGTTCAGATCAGGTGAACAAGGAGGCCATGTCATTAGATTTCCTTCTTTTATACCCTTTCTTGCCAGCCACGCTGTGGAGTACTTGGACGCGTGTGATGGAGCATTGTCCTGCATGAAAATCATGTTTTTCTTGAAGGATGCAGACTTCTTCCTGTACCACTGCTTGAAGAAGGTGTCTTCCAGGAACTGGCAGTAGGACTGGGAGTTGAGCTTGACTCCATCCTCAACCCGAAAAGGCCCCACAAGCTCATCTTTGATGATACCAGCCCAAACCAGTACTCCACCTCCACCTTGCTGGCGTCTGAGTCGGACTGGAGCTCTCTGCCCTTTACCAATCCAGCCACGGGCCCATCCATCTGGCCCATCAAGACTCACTCTCATTTCATCAGTCCATAAAACCTTAGGAAAATCAGTCTTGCGATATTTATTGGCCCAGTCTTGACGTTTCAGCTTGTGTGTCTTGTTCAGTGGTGGTCGTCTTTCAGCCTTTCTTACCTTGGCCATGTCTCTGAGTATTGCACACCTTGTGCTTTTGGGCACTCCAGTGATGTTGCAGCTCTGAAATATGGCCAAACTGGTGGCAAGTGGCATCGTGGCAGCTGCACGCTTGACTTTTCTCAGTTCATGGGCAGTTATTTTGCGCCTTGGTTTTTCCACACGCTTCTTGCGACCCTGTTGACTATTTTGAATGAAACGCTTGATTGTTCGATGATCACGCTTCAGAAGCTTTGCAATTTTAAGAGTGCTGCATCCCTCTGCAAGATATCTCACTATTTTTGACTTTTCTGAGCCTGTCAAGTCCTTCTTTTGACCCATTTTGCCAAAGGAAAGGAAGTTGCCTAATAATTATGCACACCTGATATAGGGTGTTGATGTCATTAGACCACACCCCTTCTCATTACAGAGATGCACATCACCTAATATGCTTAATTGGTAGTAGGCTTTCGAGCCTATACAGCTTGGAGTAAGACAACATGCATAAAGAGGATGATGTGGTCAAAATACTCATTTGCCTAATAATTCTGCACTCCCTGTATGTCAAGACAACGGGTACCTATGTCAGTGACAACAACGTCAGCCCACATACATCGATCAACATTGAGGAGCCTGAGGTCACCTCGCCGTTCGCCAGTGTGATCTTTATCGATACATCACCATTGATCAACGGTGAGGTGAAGATCGACTTTGAGACACTCTCGTCACAGTCAAGGCAGACTGCTACGTTGACATCTTGACATCTCTCGCCGTCAAGGAGTAGATCAACGTCGAGGGAGGGAGTTCGGTCGGCGTTGATAACTATTTCAGCTTCCTCCAGGATTCAGGAAGTACGCAGAAAAAGCAGACGGATCAACAGTTCGCCAGACTCCAAGTATTCTGGAACCTACTCCCCGTCATGGGATGCACCAGCTGATCCTCTGACAGCGCCTTCTCTGCTTCTTCCTCCACAGCCTGCTCTGCCTACACCACCTACAGCACCAAGACGTAGAACGCCTGCTTTACTATCATCAGCGCCACTACCTTTTGCGCCAAGACCCATATCTCGTTCCTGTTCTCGTCATCAGTGACGTCACTACGACAGACATCATCAACATAGTTCCAGGCGCTTATCTGCATCTTCAAGGCGATCACACCATCGGCAACATTCAGGAAGGTGTCGATCCAGGCACACCATTGAGACAACCTCTACAAGTACTGGGAGATATTCATCCACCCTTACAGACTCCCAACCTTTATGCATTTCACCGATGGATAACATTTCTTTCTTTCAAGAAGGTCTGGTCAGGAGTGCAGAACAAATGAAACATTCCAATGTCCACTCCAACACCTATGGCATCGCTCATCTTTGAGACCCTGCAACATAGGGCAGCCTCAGGTCCTTAGCTATCTCTAGTGCCAGGTCTCTTAGAACCTGCAATAGACCTCTTTTTAACGCCATCAGCAGTCAAGAGAGCTCCATCAAGAAGTACCATCCACCAAAACAAGACCCGGCCTTCCTCCGTATACACCCACCACCAGACTCCGTTATTGTAGTGTTTGCACTGAAACAACATGCCACTACTCCTACTTCTCCAGTTCCACAGGACAAAGAGAGTCACAAACTACACTCTGTGGGTAGGAACGTCTACAATACTGCAGCCACCACAATGAAGGCTGCAAGCGCCACTGCCTTATTAGACAGGTTCGACAGAGCCCTCTGGGAATCACTCCAACAATTCGGAGAGCATCTCCATAAAGTAAAGAGAGAGGACTTCATTGATATTCTCACGGAAGACCTAATGGCTTCTAAACAGGTCAATAGCGCAGCAGCGGATTCCTCTCTACTGGCGGTGCAGTAATACTGCTATGGTGTCTCTCCACTGTGGCGTTCTTGGCTCCGTCTTCCCTCTCTTAAGCTAGAATCACAACAGAGAATCCTCAATTTACCATTTTCCAGTACCATTCTCTTTGGCACTCCTACAGATGATGAGATGGCATGGATGAATGCGGAGTTTGAGACGCTAAAAGCTGTCGGCTTAGAGAAACATAAAGAGCCAAGAAAATTCAGGAAGGTGTCGATCCAGGCACACCATTGAGACATCCTCTACAAGTACTGGGAGATATTCATCGACCCTTACAGACTCCCAACCTCTAATGCGGAGTTTGAGACGCTAAAAGCTGTCGGCTTAGAGAAACATAAAGAGCCAAGAAAATCTTTCAGGCCATTCCAATGATATTTCTCTTCACAGAGGGTTCAAACCCCTCGTTGATATCCGGGTTGCCAACAATCCTGTACATACTCCCAACAATACCAACGATCCACCCCAGCCCTATGAGAGAAAGCAGGCTAGAGGAAGATCAAGTCAGCGACTTAATCAGGGAGGCAAGCAACCAACATCAAAACCCTGAATCATTTTTTCCCTCTCTTCCATTACCCGCTCAGGTCGGGGGGAGCAGCCAACAATATCTAGAAGAGTGGCAAAACATCACACACGATGCCTGGGATCTGAATATTGTTCACAATATTGTTTGGACAGATTCACCATTCATCCACTGTCCATTCCTTCCATACCATCCAGATTCCAACTTTCACAATTACAAGCAGAGGTAGACATCCTCTTACAGAAGCAGACGGTGGAGCCCGTTCCACCTCACTAACAAGGAATGGGAATCTATTCCAGGTACTTTGTCATAAAAAAAAAAGACAGGAACTAAGTCAGACCCATTCTCAACCTCAAAACTGCCAACAGGTGGATTTGGCGAGAAAAGTTCCTGATGCTGGCATTACACCTGATTTACCCTCAACTACACAGTGGGGATTGGCTCCATCGACCTTCAAGACGCATACTTTCATATACCAGTAGCCAGACAGCATAAAAGTTTCTTGAGATTCGTAGTGGGGCACAACCTTTATCAGTACCAAGTACTTCCATTTGGCCTGAAGTCAACACCCAGGACGTTCTCCAAATGTATGGCAGTAGATGCTGCCAATCTATGAAGATCCAAAATATTCGTCTACCCATGTCTAGACAATTGGATAATCTCTGCGTCCATGTATAAGGAAGCTCAGCATCACTACAATTGGCCTTGTGAGCTCCTACAACATCTGGGCCTCCATGTCAACCATGCAAAGTCAACCTGTGTACCAGTACAACTAATACACTATCTGGGGGCCTCCATCAACACCCTCCAAGCAGGCGTGTGTCCTTCGAAGGAGAGACGCTTATCAATCCTTCGTAATTTCAAGCTCTCATGAAAACTTCCCATCCAACAGTGAGAACTCTGTCCTTGGCTCGATGGCCTCCTGCATATTTCTCACACCGAATGCCTGTCTCCACATGAGCCCTCTACAGAAATGCCTCAAGGATCATTGGGATCAACCGACATGCAAGTAGGACGACAGGATTCAGCTATCCCATCACACGTAGCTGCCCTTGAAATGGTGGTGCTCTCCATCCAATCTCCTGCGAGCTACACCATTCCATCAGGAGATTCCTCTTCAGACCATAGTCATGAATGCCTCTATTATAGGATGGGAAGCCCACATTTACCACCTCCAAATTCAGGGCAAGTGGTCACAGAGATAATCAGTACATCACAACAATCTTCTAGAGCTGCCCGCAGTCCATCTGGCACTGAAGGCGTTTCATCCACCATTCATCTCCAACTCCCTGCATGTTCAAATGGACAATACAACAACCATGTACCACCTGAACAAACAGGGAGGGACGAGGTCGAGGACCTTGTCTCAAGAAGCCCAAAACATCTGGGAATGGCTTCTGGCCAGAAACCTCTTGATCACTGCAACTCACCTCCCAACTATGCAAAAGTCTCAAGCCGATTCTCTCAGCGGACCACTCCAAGAAAACCACAAATGGGTCTTAAACGAAGACGTTGTTCAAGGCATCTTTCAACGGTGGGAAACACCAGCCATTGTCTTGTTCTCCACCGCAGAATACAGCAAATGCCAAAGCTTTGCATCAAGGTACTTCAAGCCAGGGACATTTGGGAATGCCCTATGGATCAACTGGTCTGGCAGACTTCTCTACGATTTTTCTCCAATTCCCCTAATCCTGGCTGTTCTCATCATGCTGTCCCACTCGAGAGCCAAGATGATACTCATAGCTCCAGAGTGGCAATGACAATGGTGGTTCACAGACCTACTTCACCGGTCCGTCCTTCCACATCTCAAGCTGGCATGCAGACCAGATCTACTGATGAAATTCAGAGGCCAGATGATGCACCCCACTCTCTCCTCTCTGAGTTTGGCAGCATGGCTCCTGAACTAGTGCAATATGGACATTTAAATCTGCGCAAGACTGCATGGAGATCCTCAAAGAGGCAAAGCATATGGCGTTCATCTAAGAACGAGGACCTTACTATTTGCCAGGAAGATGTCATTCTTCCATACTGTAGGAAGTTGGCTCTGTATATACTATTTCAAAGTGAGAAATAGTGTGCACAGAGTCCAAGGGTTCCGCTTAGAGGTAAGATAGTGGCAAAAGTAGATAATTCTAATGCTCTATTTTGTGGTAGTGTGGTCGAGCAGTAGGCTTATCAGAGGGTAGTGTTAAGCATTTGTTGTACACACACAGGCAATAAATGAGGAACACACACTCAAAGACTTACTCCAGTTTTTATATTGAAAAATATATTTTCTTAGATTATTTTAAGAACCACAGGTTCAGGGTTTACAGTAAACACTTTAAATGTAAGGTACTTCACTTAGATGCTTTAGGAACTTTGAATAAAAGCAATATCATATATAGTCTTTGTAAAAATGGCACTAAGCTATTTTCAAAGTGGACACAGTGCACAAATCAACAGTTCCTGGGGAGGTAAGTAAAGGTTAGATTAGGAGGTAAGTAAAACACTTACAAGTCTCAGTTCTGGGGCATAGGCAGCCCACCTTTGGGGGTTCAAGGCAACCCCAAAGTTACCACACCAGCAGCTCAGGTCCGGTCAGGTGCAGAGGTCAAAGAGGTGCCCAAAACATATAGGCGCCTATGCAGAACAGGGGTGCTCCGGTTCCAGTCTGCCAGCAAGTAAGTACCTGCGTCCTTGGGGGGCAGACTAGGGGGGTTTTGTAGAGCCCTGGGGGACACACAAGTAGGCACACAAAATACACCCTCAGTGGCACAGGGGCGGCCGGGTGCAGTGTTCAAAGCAGGCATCGGGTTTCAGGTAGGAAACAATGGAGGGACCCGGGGGTCACTCTAGCGGTGCAGGCAGGCACAGGGGGGGCTTCTCGGGACAGCAACCACCTGGGCTAGGCAGATGGTCGCCTGGGGGTCACTTCTTCGCTGAGGTTCGGTTCCTTCAGGTCCTAAGGGCTGCGGGTGCAGTGTTGGTTCCAGGCGACGGGTCCCTTGTTACAGGCAGTCGCGGTCAGGAGGAGCCTCTGGATTCTCTCTGCAGGCGTTGCTGTGGGGACTCAGGGGGGTCATCTCTGGTTACTCACAGGCTCACAGTCGTCGGGGAGTCCTCCCTGAGGTGTTTGTTCTCTGGATCTCGAGCCGGGGGCGTCGGGTGCAGAGTGTGAAGTCTCACGCTTCCGGCGGGAAACATGCAGTCTTGGAAAGTTGCTTCTTTGTTGCAAAGAAGTAGCTGGTTTTGAACAGGGCCGCTGTTCACAGGAGTTTCTTGGTCTTTTAGTCCAGGGCAGTCCTCTGAGGCCTCAGAGGTCGCTGGTCCCTGTCGGATGCGTCGCTGGAGCAGGTTTTCGAAGTTGGCGACAGGCGGTAGAGCTGGGGCTAGAGCAGTTGTTGTCTTCCTCCTTGTCTGCAGGCTTGTAGGTCAGCAGTCCTTCTTGTTTCTTCAGGTTGCAGGAATCTAGTTTCCTAGGTTCTGGGGAGCCCCTAAATACTGAATTTAGGGGTGTGTTTAGGTCTGGGAGGGCAGTAGCCAATGGCTACTGTCCTTGAGGGTGGCTACACCCTCTTTGTGCCTCCTCCCTGTGGTGAGGGGGGCACATCCCTAATCCCAAAGGGGGAATCCTCCAAACTCAAGATGGAGGATTTCTCAAGGCAAGGGTCACCTCAGCTCAGGACACTTTCGGGGCTGTCCTGACTGGTGGGTGACTCCTCCTTGTTTTTCTCACTATTTCCTCCAGCCTTTCCGCCAAACGTGGGCGCAGTGGCCGGGGGGGCATCTCCACTAGCTGGGATGCCCTGGGGCGCTGTACCAAAAGGGGTGAGCCATTGAGGCTCACCGCCAGGTTTTACAGTTCCTGCAGGGGGAGGTGAGAAGCACCTCGACCCAGTACAGGCTTTGTTCCTGGCCACAGAGTGACAAAGGCACTCTCCCCATGTGGCCAGCAACATGTCTGGTGTGTGGCAGACTGGCAGAAACTGGTCAGCCTACACTAGAAGTCGGGTTGGTATTCAGGGGGCATCTCTAAGATGCCCTCTGGGTGTATGTTACAATAAATTGCACACTGGCATCAGTGTGCATTTATTGTGCTGAGAAGTTTGATACTAAACTTCCCAGATTTCAGTGTAGCCATTATAGAACTGTGGAGTTCGTGTTTGACAAACTCCCAGACCATATATTCATATGGCTACCCTGCACTTACAATGTCTAAGGTTTTGCTTAGACACTGTAGGGGCAGAGTGCTCCTGCAAATATGCCCTCACCTGTGGTATAGGGCACCCTGCCTTAGGGCTGTAAAGCCTGCTAGAGGGGTGACTTACCTATGCCACCGGCAGTGTGAGGTTGGCATGGCACTCTGAGGGGAGTGCCATGTCGAGTTACTCATTTTCTCCCCACCAGCACACACAAGCTGTGAGGCAGTGTGCATGTGCTGAGTGAGGGGCCCCCAGGGTGGCATAAGACATGCTGCAGCCCTTAGAGACCTTCCCTGGCACCAGGGCCCTTGGTACCATGGGTACCAGTTACAAGGGACTTACCTGGGTGCCAGGGTTGTGCCAGTTGTGGAGACAAAGGTACAGTTTAGGGAAAGAACACTTGTGCTGGGGCCTGGTTAGCAGGGTCCCAGCACACTTCCAAATCCTAGCATCAGCAAAGGCAAAAAGTTAGGGGGTAACCGTGCCAAGGAGGCATTTCCTTACATATACCTACTCCATTTTGCACAGTCTGGCTTGCATTGCTCTTCTGTAAAGGTTCACCTGGCAGTTCTTACTGCCTACAGAAAATGTACTTCACAAACCTCTTTTGTCAGAAGCTCAGTCATCCAGGATTTCCTAGAGGACTTGAAAAAGGTTTTTCCTCCCATTAGGCAACCTTCCCCTCCATGGGAGCTCAATATAGTCCTTTCACCCCTTATGCAGGAACCCTTCGATCCCATACACAAGGCCTCTCTTCAGCACCTATCTTGGAAAACAGCTTTCCTTGTGGTGATCGCATCTGCCTGAAGAGTTAGTGAGATCCAGGCACTGTGTTCGCATGAACACTGTATTTCATTCTAGCAAATTGATCATGAGGACTGATCGAAAGTCCTCCCTAAGGTGGTTTCGTACTTCCATGTCAACCCAACATCTCTTTGCCAACATTTTTTCAGAATCCCTCTACTCCAGTGGAAAGAACCCTCCATTGCCTGGCTGTAGGACAAGTTCTGAAATTCTATCTTATCAAGACACGGGACATTCGCAGATCTGACCAATTGTTTACCAACTATGGTCCCCTCTGAACAGGCGTAGCCACCTCTAAGAAATCCATTTAGTTATGGATAGTCTCATGTATTTTACTGTTCTATCAAAAGGCTAACAAAACATTCTCTGCTACACCAAAAGCACACTGTACTAGAGGAAAAACGGCTACTACCGCTTTGCTGCACAATATTTCTATTCCAGAGGCTTGCAAAGCAGCAACCTGGAAATCAGTTCATACATTCACTAAGCACTACTCCCTAGATTCGGACACTAGAGCGGATGCTCAAATAGGGTAGGCTTCCGTCAGAAACCTATTCACTTAAATTTGTCCAGTCCAACCTCTGCCTCCTCCTCTGCGCTGTGTAGGGATGGGCTTGCTATTCTGTTTAGGGCTTACTACTGTACATGGAAATCCCCTACAAGAGAAGGAACAGTTTCTTACCTGTAACTCCAGTTCTTTTGTAGGGGAATTTCCATGATTAGTCATAAGCAACCCTCCCTTCTCCAAGTGGAAGAGACAGAGGTCCACCAGTAGACTAAAAAGACAAGTCGCCTCAAAAAGAACCGAAGCAACTGCCACCTGCTCACCATGATGGGATACTGGTGGCCTCTGAGTTCTTAAAGGTACAGTCTCTACCTTAACTCATATAATGGCATCATAAGGGGTTACACTGCAGTGCCTTACTTCATCTCTCCACTCTACCAAAAAAAGGTTTGTGAAAGACATTTATGCTGTTTTTTTGTTTTTTACAAAAACAACATGAAATTATATACATATGTATAATCTTCAGACCCTTTTTAAATACAAGATGAGTAATTGAGCATGATAGCCTGTTCCTATAGGCTGCATAAAACTGTTGATCTCTTACGTGACTCCCCAGGCATATTATGTTTCTTTTGCATGTTTTATACAAGCCCAAGGCATTCACTGCTCCGCCCATTCCTCAAACATTTAGATTTTCGGCAATGCAAGCCAGTGCTGCTGTTTTTGCAGCAGCTACAATCCCCTATGACATGTTATGTGGTGGCATCCTTTTTATGGCAAGTTTTAAACATTAGAAAGGCATCCCCTCTATAGTGGGACCTATGTATGTTTTGCTCCTTTGTGATGGAAATAATGGTGGTTATTATCCGTTTATCTTAGATCATGTTTTAAGGTTTTATATGAAGTACAATGTTTTATAATTGTTTTATTGTACGTTATGTACTTTGTAATGGATCAGTTTTTTATGCACTTTTATACAGCAGATGTGCAGATGTGCTGTGAAAAAAGTACTTCCTGAAGAAAGGCTAACATTTGCACTTAACAAGATATATTGTAAAAAAGCGCTTGGGGTCCCCACACATGGGCGGGACTATTCAGTGCTCATGACTTATCATGGAAATTCCCCTACGAGAGAACTGGAGTTACAGGTAAGAAACTGTTCCTTCTCTAATGCACTAATCATGAGCAAAAACAGTTATTGTACATGCTGAAGCTCTGAGTTTGGTTTTTGAAACGTCTTTGACCTAGCAATAGCTATTATTATTATTCCCTTTATTCGGAGAGTTACTTATATCCATATTAGGTAGACATTTTTTGTAGTGCATTTAGATCCTTAGATCTTTTTCACTCTTATGGCCCCCTTTCAAATTGAGCACCTCTTCAAGTTTACCTTTTTGATTTTCTCCTGAAACATCTGAAGCTTTTGTATTCCTAGTATTCATCTTCTGCTCTGCCAGGCTGTGAGTTATCAAACTTTCTTGCCCCATCTGGGTGTTAGTTTTGATACTAAACCTGCCAGCCTTTCAGTTTTGTCTATTGTTGCCCCTAATGCGGCTCACTCATTTCCCTTGCCCCTGGAGCTCACTGTTGGTTTCCAGGGCCATGTCAGGAGTGGTAGAATAATAACCAGTTCCTACTCCTTCCATCAGGATGTTAGAAGCCTTGCTCGCAGCTGCCATGACAAAAGAAAAATGACTTTGGCAAGCATGTCCTTAATTTTCAAGGCAGACAGAAGCCCAGTGTGGTCTCCAACATTGCTCTGTGTAGAAGGAGGCAATCATGAAGTTATCTGGACGCTGCACTGTTATTCAGGGTTTCTTCAGGTAATCCCATCAGCAGAACAATGTGCACATCCAGTTTGTTGAGTAAAGCTGTCCCACTGATATGCTTGTAGTATATCCTCTTCTTCATTATGTGGAGGCCTCACCCCGAACTGAGATAGGTGGGATGTTTTCCTCAGGTCTCCTGACCAAGGCCAAAAGTTGAGTAATTTGGCACATTATAAGATCAGTTCTATGTTGTCTAGTTTTTGTGTCCAGTAGCCAGATAGCAAAGGATTTCACCCGAAGAGTTTATGATCATTGTGCCTGTGTCCACATTGGTGTCTAGTGATGAAGAAGGAGCACTTGCAAAGCAGGATTCAGCTTCAGAACTGCCACTACTGCAGTCTCATGATCACCATCGTCCTTTCTCACACTTACTTTACTATTGAAAGCTATCCCCCTGGGACACATGCATTGTCACGTTATTCTTGATGAGCACGTGCTTAGGCTCACCCAAAACATATGATATACAAAGGGCTTTAAATAGCAGGTACCATTTAGTACTGAAAGGCAGAGTACCAGCACTTCTAAGCAGTGGTGCAATAATTGTCATGGGTGATCACTGGTACTACTTAGTAGCAAACAGATACTCTAAAACAGTGAGTACCTGCACTTCTGTATTTTCATTTCAAACACTGCCTATAAGTATTAGTTTCTTGGTGTCAGATGTTGAACTGATTTATTTAAAGGTTATAATGATCAGAGTAACAGGTTCGTGGACTTTGACTAGGTATGGGAAGTATGCCTGAAACATATCCTCTAAATGAAACCTGAAAACGAATTCCTGTATGTTTGGAATGAATCATGCTTTGAAACTAGAAATAAAGGGGGTCATTCTAACCCTGGCGGTAAAAACCGCCAGGGCGAATGACCGCGGTTGCACCGCCAACAGGCTGGCGGTGCACCGCTGGGCATTCTGACCGCGGCGGTTCAGCCGCGGTCAGAAGCGGAAAGTCGGCGGTGTACCGCCGACTTTCCGCTGCCCGTCAGAGTCCTCCATGGTGGCGGAGCGCGCTCCGCCGCCATGGGGATTCTGACACCCCCTACCGCCATCCTGTTCATGGCGGCAAACCCGCCATGAACAGGATGGCGGTAGGGGGTGCCGCGGGGCCCCTGGGGGCCCCTGCCGTGCCCATGCCAATGGCATGGGCACGGCAGGGGCCCCCGTAAGAGGGCCCCAAAAAGTATTTCAGTGTCTGCCTAGCAGACACTGAAATACGCGACGGGTGCAACTGCACCCGTCGCACCTTCCCACTCCGCCGGCTCAATTCTGAGCCGGCATCCTGGTGGGAAGGTTGATTTGCCCTGGGCTGGCGGGCGGTCTTTTGGCGGCCGCCCGCCAGCCCAGGGCAAATCTCAGAATCACCGCCGCGGTCTTTCGACCGCGGTGCGGTGTTCTGACGGCGGAACCTTGGCGGACGGCGGATGACCCCCAAAGTGCCATGGGGGCCATTTTTTACTTTTTGTTAAACAACAAATAAACAAAGAAAGAGGTTTTGTTTTAAACATAACATTGATCATGTTGTGTAAAAGTTTGCTGAAGTGGACCATCTGTTCTCATTCTTGTGAGTTCTAGTGACTGCAGATGCATCCGTATGCTTGTGCTCTTTCTCCCTACTTGCACTCACCCAGCGATTCCCAACGTTCCTAGTAGTGTCTCTCCTAGCACCTTACCCCCAGCAGGCCATGAGCTCAAAGCTGTAAGCCCACTCTTGTTATCTGCTTCCTTTCCTCTGCTTTTATCACATCGCCTTCTAGAGCAGGGTGGCAAGCAAGGAGGTGCTTGGGTGAAGCACTGGCCAGTAGTAGGGCTCAGGCTAGTGTTGAGAGGAGAGGACAGTGTCTAGAAATGTAAACCCTTTGAATTCCAGTGTACTGAACTGTGCAAGTGGATCCGTGTCAAGTAAAGATACAACAGAATGTCTGGTGAATGGGGTCAGCCTGGCAGATAAGTTAGCAATTGGTTCTGCTTGCGGCACCCTCTTTATGCCTACTCCCCAGTGTGGAGTGCAGTTGCTACTGGGTCAGCATGTAGTAAAAGAGACTAAGCATATGTTGCAAATTGGCCTTTGTTAGACCTGATAGCTGTAGGGTGGGTTTCCCCCAACTTTTTTGCCCGCCCCCTCATTTTACTGATCTCATTTTTGCTGGTTTTAGGACTCTGCCCACTTTACATTTGCTGAACAATGCTAAAGTGTTTGTTCTCTCTCCCCTAAACATAGTAACGTTGCCTCCTACCCAAATGGCATATTTAATTTACCTATCCCTCCCTTGTAAAGTGCCCTCTATGTGCCCAGGGCCTGTCAATTAAATGCTACCAGTGGGTCTGCAGCACTGATTGTTCTACCCACATAAGTAGCCCCTTAACCATGTCTCAGGCCTGCTATTGCAAGGCCTGTGTGAGCAGTTGTACTGCCACCTCGACTTGGCATTCAAAACTCTTTGCCAGATCTTAAACTCCCCTTTTATTACATATAAGTCACCCCTAAGGTAAGATCTATGTGACCCACAGGGCAGGCTGCAGTGTATTCAAAAGGCAGGACATGTACGTTCATGTTTTACATGTTCTGGTAGTGAAAAACTCTCAAAGTCATGTTTCACTATAGAGAAGCTTGCTCCTCTCATGGGCCAGCATTGGGAATTCCTCACTATACTTTTAAGCTGGAATTCCTGATCAGAAACAAAACAAATAGCTACATCATGTTTCATATAGTTGGAAAGGTAATGATAACACCTCGTTACTGGTAAAGCTGGATTTAACATTCCTATTTTAGAAATGCCACTCATAGAAAGTAGGCATTTCTCTGCTCTTACTGTTCTATGTGCCTTACAGCCTGTTTCCAACCCAGGTCTGGTCTAAGCCAGGTGGCAACTCCCCTTGTGCATTCTATCCAGAAGAGCCATAAACACAGGACACTCAACTGCATCATCATTCAACTGCAAACTGATGAGTCTTCCTGGGCATGTAGGGTGGAGGGGCTCTCACTTACACTTCAAAGGGTAGTGGCCTGAGCCCGAACAAAAGACTGATAACCCCCCACAGATCTCTTGCCTGACAGGACTGGGCTGAAAGGGGAACTGGTACACTTCAGTGAATTTGTTTTTTTTTTAACGTAAAGTAATATTTAATTACCGCACATTAATACAACCACCTCTGCTCACGGTGTCCCCTCCAGCTGCACCGAACCCCACTCCGCACACAGCCTTTGACTGTGTGCAGCCGGTTTTGGTGTGTTAGTAGGTGTTTTTTTTCTCATTGTTTTTGGATCTGTGGATCCTTTGGGAGTTTACACCTTTGCGGTGAAAATGCTGCGGGACTGGAGAGACTTTGCTGCCTTAACTATGTGGCTCACTCTGCGAAGACACACTATGAGGCATATAAATCGGGAGCTCTGCTTGCTTGGCTTGTACTTCCCTATACACATCGCCATCCATTGCTTCAGTGGAGAGTGTCGAGTCCTTAACTAATGTCCCTCTCCCCCAAGTACTACCAGAACAGAGGGAGGAAGTTAACTGCGACATCACACTTTTTGAGATCAAAGAAGCTATACACATGCTTGCCTCTGGCAAGACTGTGGGCTCTGGCAGGCTACCGCCTGAATACTATAAAACTACTTTTTTCTTCTTGCCCCGCTCTTGAAGAAGCTATATGATAAGGCCATGTCGCTGCTTGTCTTCCATCCTCGCTTTGCTAAGCCCTTATATCATTAGCTAAACCTGGCAGAGATCCCACTGTGCTGGAGTCTTATCGACCACTTCCAATCCTCAGTGCAGACTCCAAAATACTCGCTAAGATCCTAGCAGATCGCCTGGCCCCCTAGTCCTGCATCTGATCCATCCGGATCAAAATGGGTTTGTACCGGCCCAAAATAATTCCCCCTTTCGTATACTGGAGATTGGCCCCCTTGTCCAGCACCAGGCAGGCTGTCTAGTGTTAGATTTAGAAAAAGCCTTTGATTCAATGGAATGTACCTACTTGTTTGAGGTGCTTCCACAATACGGTCTAGAGACCAGCTTCATTTGCTTGATTAATCTCCTTTATATCAGCCTTCTGCTAGGTTAAAAATGGACGTCTCATTTCTAACCCTATATTGATACACAGGGGCACCCATCAAGGATGTCTAATGTTCCAACTACTCCTTCCTTTAGCAATAGAACTGTTGGCTAGCGTCCTCCACACGAAGGGACAACAATGGGGTATACCACTAAGTTATGGAATTCCAATAGGAGGGGGAGTTACCATCAATATTATTCTTATTAACCAACTAGATATTTTCATTCTAGTAAAAAGAAAATAAACTTTCATGATAAAAAAGGAAAGAAATGAAATTACTAAAAAAATGAAAAACCTTGAAGAAAAGTTTCACTTTGTGATAAAGCCTCAATTATGTTTGCCTAACAGTCCAAAGACTAAAGCAATAAAGAATCTGAAACCTGCTAAGAACGTTTAAGCTAAAATGTGATAGGTAAACACTGCTTACAAAATAATAACCCTAATGGAATGTTTGGTGCTTCACCAAATTTAAGTATAAATCTTTCCCACAGAATAATGAGCTAGTAGCAAAATTGGCAAGATTGGATCCTACAGTCTTTTTGACAGAGCAAGAGCTAGGGAAAGGTCAAACAAGCTAAATTCTATTAACCACAAGCATATTTTGTCACACTTTAGTCATCTTCCAAATTTGAAATCAATAACTCCTTCTGACATTAAATGCATGAGAGCTGTATAGGACAGTGAAAATAGCTAGGCAGAATTTTACTCTAATTTAATTGCTCAATAAGTCACGAAGAAAGGTCAAAATGTCCTAAATGAGGGACTAGTGTTTGTTCAAGTACAATATGAGTTTAAATCAGAGGTCTTCACACTTTTTTGCTGTGACCCCACTAAGCAAAATGTTTTGAAGTTGGGCCCCCCTCCAAAACTATATGGCAAGGATTTGCGGAGCAAAAGGGGTAGGGATGATCATAAGGGGTGGTAAATATGAGACTTATAAAAAAGCAACAGCATCAAACAAGAAAAGAATTGACCAAAAACACTATGCCCCATAATTAGGGTGCTGTGGGCCCTAATCCACTCCACCCGCTGAACTAATGATGGCCGCAGCCAAGAGAAGCAGGCTATCTCCTCTTCTTTTACTCCTTCCCCACCATGTCTGACCATCACTTCATTCACAAAACAAGCCCACTCTCTCTCAGAAAGAAAATGAGTTACTGCATGATGCCCCCAATTGTTTGTGTCATGTGCCCACTTTTTATTGTAAAACATTCATAATTGTGATGCAGTGGGCCCCTGGGCAAAAGTGTCACTACACCTGTTTCACTAATGACAGTTATTGCCTTGCTGTCATCTCTGACATTTGTTAACAACATGGGTTCCCATCTCACACCATCCCTCTCCCTCTCATCTCTCATCACCCCCTCTCTCTTATCTCTCTGATGCCACATAAAGGCGTCTCCTTTGCTTCATTTTACCCTCCCTTGCATTGAGCCGTTGCTCCAAGGCTCAAAGTAACACAGGCAGAGCCAGTAGCCCTGGGTCTGTAATGCAGCTGCAGCACCAATGATACCTACAGCTCTGGGAGGTAGGCTGTCTACTCTGCCCATTCAAAAGGGCAATTACTTCTAGGCCAAATGTTCAAAGTAGGCTTACACTATTTGTAAAAAATAACAAAAAAATAACATTTAGCCCCCTGCCGTTGGTTCGGCCCTGTTCCTTGTGGAACAATGGTGACCTGGGTCCTAACACTAGAAAGGAAAATGCACCCTATGTTCTTTTTCATAGTAAGACTGCCAAAACTGGGGTCCAGTGCCCACTCACAGAGGGTGGAGGTGGGAGCGGTGGCTCCGGTGCTGTGAAACACCAATGAACTAAAGAAGAAAAATGCCTTCTCGCTAAGGTACCAGCTATCTCAAAGAAATTTAAATATGTGCAGTGGTTAATCACCAAATATAAAGGCTACTTTGGAGCCAGGGTAGGTTTTAAATAATGGAGCCACTTGAGCTTTATGTTGACAAATATTTATTCTTTTTGAGAGGCAATATATGTGTCCATGAAAAGGAGTGCACCCTTTCAATGGACACATACAAATATTAATACTAGTTGTAGTCTGAGTGCTTATCATTAAAATGTATATTTTTAAAGCACTTTTTTTTACCCTAAACGTATTGTGCAGCAGCCTGTTTTACACAGTGTAGTATAACTCTAAAATAATTTCATACACAAGACTTTCAGTCATAGGCGGACCGATAGCACTAAATCAATATACCTCACTGCACCAATCAGTATTTAATTATGTGACTCTAGTCACACATGAAGACATCTGCAGTGATCACATTAGCCAACAGAGGTTTCATAAAGTAAAAGAGTGTAGTTTCCTTTGATTCGTTTAAATTGCATTTAGCTGAAGGTGGAAAAAAAACAATAAAATGCCACCTTTTGTCACCTTTTTAACCATGTCTTTGATCCCGCCTTCACTCTAACTGACACTGCCCCATGCCACTAAGTAGTACCGTTCTTATACTTTTTCTTGACTTTAACTGCTGCATGCAAAGGAAGAAAGCCTAGAAACGCGCATTTCATGTTTCCAGGCTATCTTAATTTATATGAATTGCAGACCCATTTGCGCCTCCCCCCAGGAACACATCCAAGGACCCCCAGGGGGCAAGCCACACAGTTTGAAGACTTCTAGGTTAACATCATCTGTATATACAGTAACTTACTGTCATATTTCACTTCTTTATTAATATTGCTGTGATTAGGTCAACAATACAAGAATAGTGATCACAATAAAAAGCAATACAACAACATCAACCAAAATTCAAGCATCTCTTCAGTGGTCATGGTATGATGCCCTAGAGGGGCCAACAGTACTAAAAGGCTGAACAATAAGCAGAAAGGTGGAGACAAATACAATGAACATGAGGAATTATTAAATTGCAAGTGAGGTTTGGAGGGGAAAAGAGAGTTGGGGTGAGAGTGATCCCTCCAGTGGGTTGCAGATGTAATCCAAGGTTTGGACCTGCTGGGCCTTACAATTGTGATGCTCGCAGTGACGATCATACCAGTGGTTCCCGGCACCCTCTAAACTGTTCAGCATAAATCCCTCAATGAGAAATCATAGAGCGGATACTGCTGTCCACTTGGGCTAAACAATACTGTGTGCCGGTATCTAGGATAATATCTAGAGATGAGAGCATGGTGAGTCGGGATTCACATTGGTGTCAAGGGTATGATGGCTGGTGGAGCGTATCCCTGAAGTAGATAGCATTATTGGCATGAGGAATATACCCCAGGCTCATCAAAGTTCTGAGGCTTATCATTTAGTTTGTAAATTAGTTTCTCGTAGAGCGCCACATGTCATTCATACTTTCCAGCCATGACTGGAAGGAAGGAACACAGGTCTTTTACTGGCATAAGATCAACATCTTGGTCACAACTAGGGCTGTCGAGAGCCATCTATTGATGTTCTGTGTCATTGTGTTTAGTCTGAAGAACCATGTAATAGAACCATAAGGGCGGGCAGCAGGTGAGACACATATAGCTCCCCCCTCAAGTGGTCCCAGATCTGGTTCCAAAAGCCTTGCAGCTTGGTGCATTCCCATAATACATTAACTATATTGTACTCCTGGTCTCCGCATCTCCAAGAAGAAGAATCCGCCCTGAGATGTGCTCTGCACAGTTTCACCAGAGACTTATGCCAGTAATAGAGTATTTTGAAATAGCTGTATTTTAGTCACACCTCCTGTAACACCTTGTTATAGTCCGTTAGGAGGGTTTCCCATTCATCCTCCAGGAATTGTTTTTTTGGGATGTGTTTCCCACCAAGTGCCCAGTATGCCCGACGTGGAACAGAAACACAATGGTCAATCAACATGGCATATAATCACACAATAACCCCAATTCTTCCAGGTATGAGTGTACTGAGTAATTAAGGAACTAGACAGGTCGATATGTGTTCTCCCCAGGATAGTGGCCAAAGCGTGGAACTGTTGAGTTTATCACCTCGTTACGGAGCAAGGGCTGTCATATACTCTTCTCCAGTCTGGAAATATTTTTAAGGAACCACTGGAAATCTGGTTGTTGACATGGCAAATTCCATGTGCGAGCTAGAGAGACCAGCTCATCCCCCCCAATTATGATGGCTGCATTGCCCCATAGTGGTGATTTATAATGGATGCGGCCAGAAACCTTCACCATTCTGTGGGCTTAATGCCATGCTTATTGAGAGGCATGGGTGATGAGGTTGGAGAGAGGGGTAATGAGCAGTTGTGAGGTGTAATACAAGACGAGGTCGCCAGTTCTCTTTAATATGTGTCGTTCCAGTAATCCTCAAGTGGGTGTTGCCCTTAGGTAAACAGTAGTGCTGTGCTAGCCAGTAGCCCTCCAAGCATGGTAGACGGAGACTGCCTTTGCTGTGGAGGAGTATAGCTTTGCCCCCTTCAGCCTTGGTATATCCAAACCCCAGATAAACTGAAAAATGGTTTGTGTGGTGCTCCATATGGTGGACGGAGGTAAAGAAAGGGACAGGATTAAAAAAATGTAGAGTACCTGTTATGAGTTATCTACCAACCAGATTAATGATGTTTTGAAAGGACATAGGCCCTCATTACAACCCTGAGGGAGGTGTAAAAATGGCGGTAAGACCGCCAACAGGCTGGCTGTAAAAAAAATGGAATTATGACCGCGGCGGAAACCGCCAACATAGACAGCCACTTTAACACTCCGACAGCCACGGCAGTACAAACAAACAGCATGGCGGTCACCTCCAACAGACAGGCGGAAGACAATGTACCGCCCACACCATTATGAGAGGCCAATCCGCCACCTTTTCCAGGGCTGATTCAACGCGAACAAAAACATGGCGGAAACAGGACTTGGAAGGGAAAACTCTCACCTCTATACACCCCACGTGGAACCAGGAAACCATGGAGCCGGAACTCCAAATTCTCCCTGCGATAGTCTTCCTGCTCCCCTACCAGGAGCACGACAGACGGCGGCGGCGACCATGGTGAGTACTGCACCTACGACACAGGGGATGGGGGAAGGAAAAGAGAGTGACACACACACGCAACACCCCCACCCTCACACACAACAACACACACACCAATACATGCTGAAACATTCCATTTAGACCCCCCCTGGAAGAACGCAAGGACAAAAGGAAATGAGTTGAACGATTGTAATCAGGAAAAATATATATACACTATTAACAAATATGTACACCAAGAATTCAAGTCCATGTACTGCACCTACATAGTCCGTAGACCACTGGGCCCAAAATGCATGGGCGAGGCCCACACTCCATACCCGATCCAAACAGAGAGAACACTGCAGGGGCATCAGATCAAAATAAAACAGACACCTCAGGGGGAAGGCAAGGGGGGCACCTCAGCCGGATGAGTGCACGACGCCAGCTCCACGAGGAGGCTCGATGCCCATTGAGGTATCCTGGGGAGTGCAAAGCCACAGTCTCTCAAGTCTCTCCAGTGGGTGGTTTGCCCACTGCTTTATCCTGGGGAGTGCAAAGCCACAGTCTCACAAGTCTCTCCAGTGGGTGGTTTGCCCACTGCTTTATCCTGGGGAGTGCAAAGCCACAGTCTCTCAAGTCTCTCCAGTGGGTGGTTTGCCCACTGCTTTATCCTGGGGAGTGCAAAGCCACAGTCTCACAAGTCTCTCCAGTGGGTGGTTTGCCCACTGCTTTATCCTGGGGAGTCCAAAGCCACAGTCTCACAAGTCTCACCAGTGGTTGGTTTGCCCACTGCTTTATCCTGGGGAGTGCAAAGCCACAGTCTCTCAAGTCTCTCCAGTGGGTGGTTTGCCCACTGCTTTATCCTGGGGAGTGCAAAGCCACAGTCTCACAAGTCTCTCCAGTGGGTGGTTTGCCCACTGCTTTATCCTGAGGAGTGCAAAGCCACAGTCTCTCAAGTCTCTACAGTGGGTGGTTTGCCCACTGCTTTATCCTGGGGAGTGCAAAGCCACAGTCTCTCAAGTGGATAACAGTCTCCACTGGTTCAGGAGGGGGCTTTGTGCCCAGAGTGCTTCATCCTGCCAAGGACAGAGGTAGTGGGTGTGATACTCCACTGGTTCTGGAGGGGGCTTTGTGCCCAGAGTGCTTCATCCTGCCAAGGACTGAGGTAGTGGATGTGATACTCCACTGGTTCTGGAGGGGGCTTTGTGCCCAGAGTGCTTCATCCTGCCAAGGACAGAGGTAGTGGATGTGATACTCCACTGGTTCTGGAGGGGGCTTTGTGCCCAGAGTGCTTCATCCTGCCAAGGACAGAGGTAGTGGATCTGACACTCCACTGACGTCGGGGCAGCATGGAAGCTGTCCAGGCCCCTGGAACTGACCACCAGCCTCGTACGAATGACCACTGGGGATGGCAGCCATGTCTGCGGTGGTGCCACTGGCACAGGATGTGGTGTGGCCGCTGGTGGTGCTGGCGGCGAGCTCAATAGTGGCAGTGCTTGCGGTGCTCATTGGGCAGCGGTGCTGGTGAGGGGCTCACTGAGCGTGCTGCTGGCGGCGGTGTCCTGAGCGGCGGTGCTGGTGGGGGGGCTCACTGAGCGTGCTGCTGGCGGCGGTGTCCTGAACGGCTGTGCTGGTGGGGGGCTCACTGAGCTTGCTGCTGGCGGCGGTGTCCTGAGCGGCGGTGCTGGTGGGGGGCTCACTGAGCTTGCTGCTGGCGGCGGTGTCCTGAGCGGCGGTGCTGGTGGCGGCCTCACTGAGCTTGCTATTGGCGGCGGTGTCCTGAGCGGCGGTGCGAGTGGCGGCCTAACTGAGCTTGCTGCTGGCAGCCGTGTCCTGAGCGGCGGTGCCCATGGCGGCGGTGCATGTGGTGGTGCCAGTGGCACAGGATGTGGTGTGGCCGCTGGTGGTGCTGGCGGCGAGCTCAATAGTGGCGGTGCTTGCGGTGCTCATTGGGCAGCGGTGCTGGTGAGGGGCTCACTAAGCGTGCTGCTGGTGGCGGTGTCCTGAGCGGCAGTGCTGGTGGGGGGCTCACTGAGCTTGCTGCTGGCGGCGGTGTCCTGAGTGGCGGTGCTGGTGGGGGGCTCACTGAGCGTGCTGCTGGCAGCGGTGTCCTGAGCGGCTGTGCTGATGGGGGGCTCACTGAGCTTGCTGCTGGCGGCGGTGTCCTGAGCGGCGGTGCTGGTGGGGGGCTCACTGAGCTTGCTGCTGGCGGCGGTGTCCTGAGCGGCGGTGCTGGTGGCGGCCTCACTGAGCTTGCTATTGGCGGCGGTGCCCTGAGCGGCGGTGCGAGTGGCGGCCTAACTGAGCTTGCTGCTGGCGGCCGTGTCCTGAGCGGAGGTGCCCGTGGCGGCGGTGCATGTGGTGGTGCCAGTGGCGGTCTTGTCCGCCGTTCAGGTTGGCGGCGACTTCCCTTTCTTTCTCTGGCTCTTTCCCACCTTAGATGGTGGCGCAGCTGTCTTGCCACTCCCAACTGTTGTTCTGGCTGAGCCCTTGGTGGCAGGTGTTTTGGCCTTCTCCCTCCGGGCTGTGGGCAACTTCTTTTGTTTTGGAGGTGGGGGAATGTCCTTGGCCTCGCGACTTGGGACACTGGCTGCCCTGCTGCTTGGTGCACTCCAGAAGCCGGTTACTGCTGGCACCACTGTTCCCGGTGATGTGGTGGCTGAGGTGCTGGGTTGGGACCTGGAAAGGCGGGCCCTAGGGGACGGAAGGGGTGGGGAGGTGAAGGGAAGAGGTCAAGGTTGGACAGGAAAAGTTTTTTAGACACACTGGGATGGGTAGATGGAGGGGGTTTGGGAGTGGAGGAAGAGGTAGTGGTTGTAGGAGGTGTTCGTTTGCTGACTTTGGGTGAATGTGCATGGGCTGGAGGCTGTCGTGAGGTGGATGGCTGTTGGGTGGGTGTGTGACTGCGTTTGTGTAGTTTGGGAGTAGGGCTCACAGACACACTGGGATAGGACACAGGGGATGCATGAATGGTAGTGGGGCTGGTGAGTGCACGTGAGCGGTGTGTGGTGATGGGCGTGCTGGTGATGGACGTAGTTGCTGAAGATGTAGTGCATGCAGGTGTGAGTGGAGACGTGACAGGGAGGGAGGAAGGAGATGTGGAGGAGGGGGACACAGTGGAGGAAGTGGATGTTTGTATGTGTGCATGGGTATGATGCTTGTGTGAGTGCCTGTGGGATGTGTGGTGCTTATGTTTGCCAGAGCTACCCTTGTGTGTTGAGGTGTGTGCATGCTGGTCTGATGGTGTGCTTGGAATAGGCTGAGGTACTGGGGATTGGGTCTGGGTGGAGGAAGTTGGAGTGGGGAGGTTGGACACAGGGACAATGGATGCCATCAGTGCTGAGGCCAGAGTCTGAAATGCTCTCTGTTGGGCTGCCTGGCCAGAATGAATGCCCTCCAGGTATGCATTTGTCTGTTGCAACTGCCTCTCTACACCCTGGATGGCATTCAGAATGGTAGACTGCCCAACAGTGAGGGATCTGAGGAGATCAATGACCTCCTCACTAAGGGCAGCAGGGCTGACTGGGGCAGGGCCTGAGGTGCCTGAGGCGAAGGAGATGCCCACCCTCCTGGGTGAGCGGGCACTGGGCACACGCTGAGGGGCTGCTGGGCGGGCGGTGCTGGTAGGGGGGTGGCGGCTGTACCTGTAGATGCGGTGGGCACAGAGGGGACCGCCACCGCAAGGGAGCTCCCATCAGAGGAGTCGGTGTCGCTGGTCTCAGCTCCTGTCCCTGCCGTGGAGCTCCCCTCGCCCTCCGTCCCACTGGTGAATTCTGAGTCCGTAGTCTGGCCCTCCAGGGCCATGTGGGATGCAGCTCCCTCCTGCTCCGGTGGCACAGCTCCTCCGCCTGATGATGCTAATGCACACAAGAACAGGGAGACCACAAAGAGGGGGGAAAGAAAGTAGAAAGACATGTTCAGTGCATGCAATACCGCTACCATTGGCGGACACTACAGACACAACAGCCCTCTGCATTACGCCATGCACTTTGAGTTCCCTAATTGATCACAGGGACATGGGTACAAGGCCTATGCCCGATTGCTGCACACATGCAAGTCACAGGAGCCTGACTAGGTGTAGTTGGCTCTTACCACTGGTGGGGATGGGGTGCCACTGAGCCTGCCTCACAAAGGGTCCTTACCTACAAGGCTCGCCCTAGCCTAGGGGAACCCACAGCCCACCTTCCCCACCCAGACACCTCCAATGCGCTCTGAATCAGATGGATGTGAGTGTACTCACCCCCTTGTGGCTGCTGTGATGCCCTCAAGCGCCCATCCAACTCCAGATACGCCACCGCCAGGATCCGGAACATCAGGGGGTTTATGGTGCGACAGGCACCCCTCCCACGTTGGGAGGCCATCCCCAGCTGGGCCTCCGCCGTCGTCTTGCTCCAGCGGCGAATGTCCTTCCATCTTTTCTGGCAGCGGGTGCTCCGTCTGTGGTGGACACCCAGGGCCCGGACGTCCTTGGCGATGGCACGCCAAATATCCTTCTTCTGGTGGGTGCTGACCTTCAGGAATAGGACTGGGGAAAAGGAAAAACTATAACCATCCGGACCGTCACAGTCATTGGCCCATGTCCCCACCCTTGCCCTGACGCACATCCACTCACCGTCGTTTCATGCACGCCTCATTCCCCCCATCTCCCATCCACACCACTCTAAACAGGCATTGCCCATACACCATGCTCACAGTGTACTCACTCACCTGTTTGTCTGGAGGACCGTAGAGTAGCGTGTACTGGGGGAGGACCCCATCCACTAGTTTCTCCTACTCCTCCAATGTGAAGGCAGGGGCCCTTTCCCCAGACACTTGAGCCATTGTCGCTTCCAGACTGAGGTCACAGCAGCACTTGCAGTGTAGGTCCTCTCCTATCGAAGATCAGGTATCAAGTGAGTGAACAGAGAGAAAATGGTGGTCACATCTGCGCCGGTGCGTACCGTCACCGCCGGCGTACGTCGTCATTGGCTCCTGGGACCCATAGGGTCCAAGGTTAACCAATGCAGGATTGCGCTGCAGTCTTCGACCGCCTACCGCGACGGTGTACAACGCCAGTGCAGTTACCTCATATCCCCTTGTCCCACATTACAGGTCAGGCAGCCGCCATTTCAGGGGGCCACATGGCATTAATGTTAAATGCGTCACACATATCTAGGCCTTGCATACACACTAAGACAGGCACATAGCGGATTGACAAACGTGTGCAATAAAGTTGTTTATTTCGTACCTCAGAGTTGTCTTACCCTCTGATCACTGTTCTCATCCATAGAGCACGTCCGCTGGGGCAGGTGAGGAGATGGCGGCATTCTCCGGTGTACAGACCGCTGGTGAACCTGTCGACAATGGAAGAGCGACATGTAATAGTCACCTACAGACTTGATTGTGCCACAATCCATGAACTGTGTGCCCAGTTGGAGCCAGACCTGATGTCAGCTATCCGCCATCCCACAGGAATCCCCCCTCTAGTGCAGGTCCTGTCAGTACTCCGTTTCCTGGCAAGTGGGTCCTTTCAAACAACAGTGGCCATTGCATCAGGCATGTCCCAGCCAATGTTCTCTAACGTGTTGTCCAGAGTGTTGTCTGCTCTGCTGAAACACATGCGCAGCTACATCGTTTTCCCTCAGGTGGAGGATTTGCCCACAGTGAAAGGTGACTTCTATGCCCTGGGACATATCCCCAACATCATAGGTGCCATTGATGGGACACATGTGGCCTTGGTCCCCCCGCAGGAGTGAACAGGTGTACAGAAACTGGAAGAGTTACCATTCAATGAATGTGCAGATGGTGTGTTTGGCCGACCAGTACATCTCCCATGTGAACGCCAAGTTTCCTGGCTCAGTGCATGACGCTTACATTCTGAGGAATAGCAGCATCCCTTATGTGATGGGGCAACTCCAGAGGCACTGTGTGTGGCTATTAGGTGAGGACATGGACCCTATACAGTGTGAATAGTTGTCTGGGTCTGGGGTTGTCCCTAAGGGTTAGTGTGTGTCTAACAGTTGTCCCTTGACATTTGCAGGTGACTCTGGCTACCTCAACCTGTCATGGCTACTGGCCCCAGTGAGGAATCCCACGACAAGGGCAGAGGAATGCTACAATGAGGCACATGGGCAAACTAGGAGGGTTATAGAGAGGACCTTCGGCCTCCTGAAGGCCAGGTTCAGGTGCCTCCATATGACAGGTGGTTCCCTATACTACTCCCCAAAGAAGGTATGCCAGATCACCGTGGCCTGCTGTATGCTGCACAACTTGGCTTTGCGACGACAGGTGCCTTTTTTGCAGGAGGATGGTCCTGGAGGAGGTGTTGTGGCAGCTGTGGTGCCTGTAGACAGTGAAGAAGAGGAGGCAGAAGAAGAGGACATAGACAACAGAAACACAGTGATCCATCAATACTTCCAGTGAGACACAGGTACAAAGACATCACTGCCTCCTACATCTGATAAAATTGTTCGACCTCTCATCTGTTTGTCGCTTTCACCCAGTGTATGGACCCTGATTTGTCACTTTCCCTTTTGATTTCACAGATGTGGGTCCCACTGTGTGACCTCTGCTATGTTACCACATGGACTAGAGCTGTGTGACATAGGTATGTTGACAATACAATGGACATTGCTATTTCCCTCAGTTATTGCAAATACACAATTGTGAAAGCACAGACCTACTCCAGATTGTTTTGTGATTTAAGGGTGGTTATTTAAGTGCTATATAGTGGAGGGGGTTGTAAAATGGTCAGGGGTGATGGTGTAGGAATGTTCATGGCAGAGTCCAGTCTATTAGTCTCACAGGTGCATTGTCCAAAGGGGCATAGGAAGTGGAGCTAGGGCAGTTTAAGGATGGACGGGTGACAAAGTGGGACAGAAGGATGACATTTAGGGTGGTCTCATTTCTTGGCGGGGGTCTTGGCATTGTTCTCTGTCTTTGTCCTGGATCTCATGGACCGCTTGCGGGGTGGTTCTCCATCTGCAGGGGGTGGGGTGCTGGTGTCGTGGTCGTATGGCGGTGCCGCCTGTCCACTAGCGCCGGCGGAGGTGGTGGGCAATTCATCATCCAGGCTAGTGTCAGGGGCCCCTTGTTGTGCCACAGTGTCCCTCCTGGTGTTCACGAGGTCCTTCAGCACCCCACAATGGTGCCCAGTGTGGTATTGATGGATTTGAGTTCCTCCCTGAACCCCAAATACTGTTCCTCCTGCAGCCGCTGGGTCTCCTGAAACTTGGCCAGTACCGTTGCCATCGTCTCCTGGGAATGATGGCAGGCTCCCATGATGTTGGAGAGGGCCTCGTGGAGAGTGGGTTCCCTGGGCCTGTCCTCCCCCTGTCGCACAGCAGCCCTCCCAGTTCCCTGGTTTTCCTGGGCCTCTGTCCCCTGAACTGTGTGCCCACTACCACTGCCCCCAGGTCCCTGCTGTTCTTGGGGGGGTGGGTTAGCCTGGGTTCCCTGTAGTGGTGGACACACTGCTGCTTGACGTGTCCTGGAGACAGAGGTATGGGCCCGCTGGGTGGGTGCTGTGCTGGTGTTTCCTGAGGGGGAGGCTCTGTGGTGGCCTGTGACAGTGTCAGGGGAACCGACTGTCCCGAGGCGCCAGATGGGCTGGACTGGTCATCTAGATCCAGTTGGACAGAGCTGCTGTCATCACTGTCGGCCTCTTCTGTGTGTGGAGTGGACATATCTGGAACCTCCTGTCCAGTGATAGTGGGTAGGGGTCCTGCCGGGGTGTAAAGGCATGATTATTGCATCTGCGTGTGCCATGGTGTGCAATGGGTGGGTGACCCTGTACCCCAGTTCTTCCATTCCTGTGTAGGACCTTGTGTGATAATTGGTTAGGGGTCTGTGTGGGTATGTGTAGTGGACATGCATTGGTGATGGGTGTCCATGCTTTGTTGTTGCATGCAGAGCTTGGTGTTGGGATGTGTGGTTTGTGATAGTGGGACATAAGTGAGGAGTTGGAGTGATGGGGGTGAGGGCGAGGGTGGGGGTATGTGATAGCATGCAAGTAGGGTGGGGAATGAAGTAGTGAAAAGTTTGACTCACCAGAGTCCCTTCCTCCACCTACTTCTTCGAGGCCCTCAGGATGCAGTATAGCCAAGACCTGCTCCTCCCATATTGTTAGTTGTGGGGGAGGAGGTGGGGGTCTGCTGCCAGTCCTCTCAACTGCAATGTGGTGTCTTGAGAGCACGGAACGCACCTTCCCCCGTTGGTCGTTCCACCTCTTCCTGATGTCATCCCGTGTTCTTGGGTGCTGTCCCACTGCGTTGACCCTGTCCACGATTCTGCACCATAGCTCCATATTCCTAGCTATGGTGGTGTGCTGCACCTGTGATCCGAATAGCTGTGGCTCTACCCGGATGATTTCCTCCACCATGACCCTGAGCTCCTCCGCAGAAAACCTGGGGTGTCCTTGCGGTGCCATGGGGTGGTGTGGGTGATGTGTGAGGTGGTGTGTGTTTTGATGTGTGGGGTGATGTTTAGGGGTGTGTGGTGTTTTGTGCGTGGATGTGTATGTGTGATGGTGTTGTGTGCCTCTGTATGCTGGTGTTGTCTTTGGTTTGCAGTCTCTCTGTCCTTCTTCAAATTTTTGGTAGTAAGAGTTTGTGGGTAATGTGGGTGTGTGTTTTATATTGTATTGGGTGTGTGGGAGTGGAGTGTGTATGTGTATCAGGTTTGTGTATTTCGATTTGTCCAATGTCGTAGTGTTTTGTAAATGTGTGTGTATTTTGAGCGCGGCGGTGTGTACCGCTAATGGAATACCGCAGTTGAAAGACCGCTGCGTGGATTCGTGGGTTGTGATAGTGCGGGTGTATTCCTGTTGGCGTGACGGTGGAGGTTTTGTTATTGCCAGTTTATCACTGACCTTTGGTGTTGCGGACTTGTGTGGGTGTCTAGATTTTGGCGGATTCTGAGCTGTGGTTCGTAATAGCTGTGGCAGAATTCCGCAGCCGCGGCGGTGTGTTGGCGGTCTTCTGCACGGCGGTAAGCGGCAATTTACCGCCAATGTTGTAATGAAGGCCATAGTGTGTTTTTAAATGGAAACAACATGAACAATCTGGTTGTAAATATGTAAAATTCTGATAATTTGCGTACAATAAGTAGGAGTATGAACCCACTTATCGCAGAAAGCATCTATTGTACATACCATGAAAAATGTGAAGCCTTCAACAAACGATACTCAATACAGAGTTTGGAGGCTGTCACAATTCATGTATAAGAAACTGGATTATTATTTGGGGTGGGTGACTAACCGCCTCAATGAACAATCACAACAGGATGAACCCTCAAAGTCACTAAATTAGCCTGAACTAAGCCCCCTGGTATCCGTGGCACAGGGCAGACAAGCTTATCTTAGAGCAATGTGTAAAGTATGTATGCAGTACCAAAACATTAATAAAGTCAAAACACAAAAACATAAAAATTCCAAACCAAATTAGAAAAAAAGAGTAAAATGTAATAAACATAATGACCCCAAAATGACAAAATCCAATAAGGGAAAATTGGAGATATGATTTTTTAAAGTTTTAAGTAGGAATAGTCAATGGTCATGGTAGACTGGAACCTAGGCACAAATTGAGGCCTGCCACGATAGAGCACAGATCAGATACACCAACCAGGTTTGTCCTGGTCGAAGATTTTTAACTTCCTACTTTAGCCCTTTAACTCCCATCCACCACAGGAGTACACTTCTAAAGCCTCCCAGGAGCTCACACGGTGTCAGGGAGAAGTCAGTGGAGGGGTACAGGTCTGGTTTCCACTGGTCAACTGGACATTTGCAGAAAAGGCCTCTTGTAGCTTGTTGTAACCCTGTAGCTTTAGGGATAGGGAATTCCCATCGCCCCAGGCATGTAGATTTCTCTTTGGGGCTAGAAGTTTTAATGTCACTTTTGTCCAATGGGCAACTAGAAATTAAATTAGGTAAACATGGACAAAGCTGTGCTCACAGCCAATAATGATGGCTGAAATGTACCCTATCAGTATGGGAAAAGTGTGATGGCCCGTGATTGGCCAGAACCAGATGACTGCTCCCAGCCTGGATTTATTGAGGGAACAGTGTGCTCTCCCCCAGGAAAGCATTACTTTCACTCAGTGAACTCGGCCACGAGCAGAGTCACTGACAGGTTCTCTGCTGTAGGCAGTGAAACTCCAGAGTTTGCAGCCTGCACAGCCATTTTCTCAGTGAATACGACACTTACCTCTAGAGCCATGGAGAAACTTCACCTAACAGCTCCTCACTCACAGCACAGTTCCAGTATGTCAGGTTAGTGACCCCTTAGAATTTCCACTCGCACTCACGCCTGGATCCCCATGCCCCTTAAAGATGTCTCTTGGGCCCGCCCCTTGGCCTTTAGTTCCAGCTGAGCTTGGACTCCTTTCCAGTCTTTATATCGTGATGGGCTGTTCCCCTCTTTCGTCTTCTGCCTTCTGCCCATTCACTCCCTCTTATTGCCTGCGGTATAGAAAGTTTTACGACTGTTCCGTTTAGATAGATGCCTTTCTGCTTCGCTAGAAACTTCTTCAGGTGGGAGCTGAAGCATCCCGTAATCGTCTTCCCACCTCTGTTTCATATGTGCTGTGAAGTACTATTGCGTCAGAATGGCATCAAAAGAAAAGAGAAAAAAACAAAAGAGAAACGATATTGCAAAATGTTAATTACTCTGCTACCGCCCGCATACTTTAATATCTGTCCTATGTCCCTCTCGCACTTTGGCAGAAAATGTAATATCGAACTGTGCCAGACTCTGTCACAGTCTAGGGGTCACACAGACAGGTTTTTCGTCATACCTTCTGTTTGGGATCCCTGCAAACGGCCACCTTGGGAACTGGTGAGCACAGGAACCTGTCTTTTCCCCCAGATGGATTTCATTAACACGGATCTGTCACCAGAGTTCCTTCAGTCATAGTGCTCAACATCCCATCAGCAATGGCTGTATGATGTTTAAAGTTAGAGGTTCAATTCTTCATGCGACGTGTGCCTCTCTGAGGACAGTCCCCTTTACACCCGAAACGGTCCAGGTAATGCTCAGAGGATGACAGCATCATATGTGGTACCCTCCCCAAGCCAATGAAAATGAGAAAAAAAGAGGAACTCATCAGAAAGTAAAAAAAAAACTAACAGAATAATGATAGCATACACGGTAAACTCAAGGAAACCTCAGTTTGAAAAGAAGGGCAGAGAAGGTGAGTAATGGTAAAAAAAGAGCAAATCAACGAAAGGCAGCAAACAAATAATCAAACTATTTATATTGTATGGTTACAGTAGTGTCAGTGCTTAATTTGAGGTGGTGTTTTCGGGTGCGGGGCACCAGCACTTATTTTTGAGGGCCGGCACTTATTTTTCTGCCTGAAGCGTTTACTGCAAGCAAAAGATACACATGGGAACACAAAAGCGTCACGAAGCAGAAAGCTGCAAGAGAGAGCTGAAGGGGCAGGGAAAAGCTGTAAATGGATTAAAGAGGCCCGAGATGGCTTCATGATTACCCTGCCTCAGTATTCCATGCTTGCACATTTAATTGCCACAGCCGGATGTTTCAGGGGAGAGCTTTGGGCACCAGCACATTTATATTTACAAATTACAATGAGTAGTGTGCATAATTTGCAGGTCACTGACTCCAATGTTTTTCAGCTAGTTCCTTATGTAGGAGGCTGGCCTGGTGTGTTTTGGGTACCTATGGTACTTACACCTTATACCAGGTACAAGTATCCCTTATTAGTGTAGTCATTGTCTAGAAGCCAGGCTATCTACAGATAGCTGTGGATGAGCAGCCAAGGCTCATCTAGGAGACATGCAAAGCTCATGCAATACCACTGTAGTCACACTTAGTACTTACACACATGAAAGAAAACACTAAGGCCCTCATTATGATATTGGAAGTAAGTGCTGCTTACCGCCATGCTGACTGCTGCCAACATACCGCAACCGCAGCGGTATACCGCTACGCATATTATGACCCACAAATAGAAATCCTCCACTATACAGACACACACACAAGTCCGCCAGCCCAAAGGTCAGTGATAAAATGGCGGTACCAAAACCCACACCGTTACACCAACAGAAATACGTCCACAACATTATGACCCACGAATCACTGTGGCGGACCTTCAATCACGGTAAAACCGGCACATACCGCTGCGCTCAAAATACACACACACACATACAAACAACACTACATTGGTCAATTTAAAAAACACCCACGACACCCACACCACTATAAAACACACACACACACTACCCACAACCATTTACAATGTACATTTTTTTACAACTCAGAGAGAGACACACCAGGAGCACCCACTGAATCAGAGCCACAGAACACCATCACCCATACACCATCCATGCATCTCACAGCACACAACACATCACCCCACACACACAGACACACCACTCACACTACACCCATGGCACCACAAAGACAACCCAGGTTGTCAGAGAAGGAGCTAAGGGTCATGGTGGAGGAAATCATCCGGGTAGAGCCACAGCTTTTCGGATCACAGGTGCAGCAGACGTCCATTGCTAGGAAGATTGAGCTATTGCAGAGAGTCGTGGACAGGGTCAATGCCGTAGGACAGCACCCCAGAACAAGGGATGACATCAGGAAGAGGTGGAACGACCTACGGGAGAAGGTGCGTTGCAAGACACCAGATAGCTGTACAGAGGACTGGCGGTGGACCCCCACCTCCTCCCCCAAAACTAACAACATGAGAGGAGCAAGTCTTGGCGATCATGCATCCTGAGGGCCTGGCTGGAGTAGCAGGAGGGATGGACTCTGGTAAGTCAAATCTTTACCTCTCCCCCCCCACCTGCATGCCATCACAAACTTCTACCACTACCCTCACCCCATCACTCCACCACCTCACATATACCCTACCATCACAACCCACCCATCCCAATACCAATCCCTGCATGCAACACCAATGCATGGACCCCCATCACAGACCTGCATGGACACCCATCACCACCGCATGCATACTAGTGACAATCACTTAGCCAACCAAATCACAACTCACACAAGCCAAAGCTGCCTTGGTAATAACAAACATAGAGGGGAACATACCCCGGAACAAGATTTCACACGCAGAAACAATAACACTGCATTAACATCCCCACAGGACCCCCACACAACGTCACCGGAGAGGAGGTGCCAGCAACATCCAGTCCCCCCACAGAAGAGGCCCACACTGATGACAGCACCTCTGCACGCCTGGATCAGGACGACCAACCTGGCCCATCAGGGACCACTGGACAGTCGGTGACCCAGCCACAGTCCCAAACCACCACAGAGCCTCCCCCATCAGGAAACACCAGCACAGCACCTACCCAGCAGGCCCATCCCTCTGTCCCCAGGACACGTCAATCAGCAGTGTGTCCACCACTACAGGGACCCCAGGCAACCCCTCAAACACAGGACGATCAGGGACCTGGGATCGGTGGCAGTGGGCACACAGTTCAGGGGACAAAGGCACAGGACAACAGGGAAGCTGGGAGGACTGCTGTGCGACAGGGGGAGGACAGGCCCAGGGAACCGACTCTCCACGAGGCACTCACCAACATCCTGGGAGCATACCACCACTCCCAGGAGACCATGGGCCAGATACTGGGCAAGTTGCAGGAGACCCAGCGGCTGCAGGAGGGACAGTACATGGGGATCAGGGAGGACCTGAGGGACATCCTCACCACCTGGGTCACCATTGCAGGGGTGCTGGCAGACATGGCCAACACCATGAGGGAGGCAGTTTCACACCAACGGGCCCCTGACAATAGCCACACCGATGAACAGCCCTCCGCCAACGCTAGTGGACAGGAGGCCCCGCAGGCCACCAGAACCCCTTCCCCTGCAGAAGGAGAACCACCACTTAAAAGGTCCCTGCGATCCAGGCAGAAGCCAGAGAACATTGCCAAGACCCCGCCAGGAAATAAGACTCCCCTGAATGTCACCCTTGTGTCCCACTCTGTCACCCTGTCCACCTTGAACTGCCATTGACCCACTCCCTATGCCCCCTTGGACAATGCATCTGTGATACCAATAGACTGGGCTATATCCTGGACATTCCTCCACCATCAACCCAGCTCATTGCAATACCCCCTACACTTATCATCACATAAATAAACACCCTTGGAACTAATACAAGTATGAAGTCTGTCAATTGATTGAAAAATGTATTCGTTTAACAAGCTGTAAACATTGCAGATCAAATATACAGTTATATATACATAGGTATGACCTGTAGTGGGCAGCAGTAAACACACCAGGAGCCAGAGTGGGGCACAGATATCTGAAAATAAGGAATGCCAAAGAGTACAGTAAGTGGCCATAGAAATAGGAAAATCAGGCTGCCATGTACAATGTCCAACACAAAACTGCAATGGAAGGTGAACTTACAGTGTCTTACCTGTGTGTCACTGGAAGTACTGTTGAATTATAGTAGTTCTGTTGTCCACATCCTCTTCCTCTGCCTCCTCTTCGTCACTGTCCACAGGGTCCACCGCTGCCACACGACCATATCGAGCCTCATTCTCCTGCAGAAAAGGTACCTGGCATCTCAAGGCCAGGTTGTGCAACATGCAACATGCAACGATGATCTGGCACACCTTCTTGGGTGAGTAGCACAGGGATCCACCTGTCAGATGGAGGCACTGGAATCCGGCCTTCGGAGGCCAAAGGTGCGCTCAATGATCCTCCTTGTTTGCCCATGTGCCTCATTGTAACATTCCTCTGCCCTTGTCCTGGCATTCCTCACTTGGGTCAGTAGCCATGAGAGGTTGGGGTAACCAGAGTCACCTGTAAATATCGAGGGATACCTGTTAGCCACACACTCACCCTTAGGTCCAAACCCACACCCATAAATCAAACAGACTCTGGGTGGGGACCATGGGCTCACCTATTAGCCACACACGGTGCCTCTGGAGTTGAGACATCACATATGTGATATGCTGCTATTCCTTAGGATAAAGGCATCATGCACAGAGACAGGATACTTTGCATTGACATGGGAGATGTACTGGTCCGCCAGGCACACTATCTGCACATTTAGAGAGTGAAAGCTCTTTCGATTTCTGAACAGCTGTTCATTTCTCCGGAGGGGTGCAAAGGCAATATGTGTACCATCAATAGCATCAATTATGTTGGGGATATGTCCCATTGCATAGAAGTGAGCCTTCACTGTGGCCAAATCCTCCAAGTGGGGGAATACGATGTAGCTGCGCATGTATTTCATCAGGGCAGATAACACTCTGGTCAGCTCGTTTGAGAACATAGGCTGTGACATCCCTGATGCCATGGCCACTGTCGCTTGGAAGGAATCACTTGCCAAGAATTGGAGCACTGACAGGACCTGCACTAGAGGGGGGATACCTGTCAGGTGGCGGATTGCTGAAATCAGGTCTGGCTCCAATTGGGCACGCAGCTCTTGGATTGTGGCCATATCAAGTCTGCAGGTTAGGATAATGTGCCTGTCCTCCATTGTCGCCAGGTCCACCAGGGGTCTGTACACAGGGGTATGTCTCCATCTCCTATTCATCCTCAGCGGTTGAACTCTAGGATGAAAAATGGTGAGCAGATGATCATATTCAAACATATACTCAGATTAATATGCCTTGTTTTTTTTTACAGATACTTAATGTGAACGCGTAGGTCCATTGATGTGCCCATGTCTGCTGTGACGCAGTTAGGCGCAATGGCCTGTGCCCCCCCGAAATGGCGGCCGCCTGACCTGTGAGGAGGGACAAGTGGAAATGAGGTAATTCAGCTGACGTTGTGCGCCGTTGCGGGAGGTGGTCGACGACCGGCGTGCAACACATCATTGGTTATCATTGGGGCCTACGGGTTCCAGTAGCCAATGGTGATGTACTCCGGCGGTGACGGTACGCACCGCCACGGCCGAGACCGCCATTTTCCATCGGTTCACTCACTTGCTACCTGACCTTCAACAGAGAGGACCTACACTGCAAGTGGTGCCGTGACCTGTGTCAGAAAGCGACCATGCCTTCACTTCCGAGGAGTTGGAGAGACTAATTGATGGGGTCCTACCCCATTACCCTTTACTTTATGGTCCTCCAGACAAACAGGTGAGTACACTGTGAGCACAATGCGTGAGGCATGAATGGATGGAGTGCTGTGTGTGTAAGCCTCGTGTAGTGGGGGGCTGAGGGGTCCTGGGTAGAGTGCTGCATGTTTGGTGGTCAATGTCTCTGCGTAAGGGGATGGGAGGGATATGGTGAGCCATGAGTATAACAGTCCGGACGGTATGAAGAATACCTTTTCTTATGTCTTTTTCTGCAGGTCAGCGCCCATCAGAAAAAGGGTATTTGGCGTGCCATCGCCAAGGAGGTGCGGACCCTGGGGGTCTTTGACAGGCGGGGCACCCACTGTCGCAAGCGGTGGGAGGACCTGCGCCGCTTGGCAAGGAAGACGGCGGAGGCCCAGCTGGGGCTGGCCTCCCAATGAGGAAGGGGTGCCCGTCGTCCCCCTGATGTTCCACATCCTGGCGGTGGCCTACCCGGAGTTGGATGGGCGCTTGAAGGCATCACAGCAGCCACACGGGGGTTAGTACAGATGCAGATTCATGAATTTGCGCGCGTTAAGGTGTTACCTGGGTGGGGGATGTGGGTCTGTGGGTGCCCCTAGGCCAGGGCGAACATGGTAGGGTAGGTTCCATGATGGGCAAGCTCAGATGCATTCCAAGACCAATACTGCTAGTGGGCATCTACTACTGGGCAGGGTCCTGTGGGTTTCAGGTGTGCAGCTAATGGCGTTGGGCATTGTACCTGGTAGTGCATGGCCTAGTGTATAGGGCTGATCCCTGTGAGTTGTGTACGCCAACAGTAGTGTTGTTTCTGGCATTGACCTAGTGTATCCTCTGTCTCTCCCCCCCTTTTTGTTTTGTCACCCTGTCCTTGTGTGCATTAGCATCATCTGGCGGAGGAGCAGAGGCACCGGCAACTGAGGGAGCTGCATCCCACATGGGCCTGGAGGCGAATCCACCGATGGTGAGGGCACCAGTGGGACGGAGGGCGAGGGGAGCAGCATGACGGAGACAGGAAGGGACAGTTCTGACAGCGACACCTCCTCCGATGGAAGCTCCCTGGCAGTGACGGACACCTCTGTGCCCACCCCAACAACAGGTACAGTCGCCACCCCCATACCAGCACCGCCCTCCCAGCAGCCCCTCAGCGAGTTTCCCGTGCTCGCTTACCCAGGAGGGTGGGCATCTCCTTCGCCCCAGGCACCTCAGGCCCTGCCCCAGTCAGCCCTGCTGCCCTCAGTGAGGAAGCTATTGACCTCCTGAGATCCCTCTCTGTTTGGCAGTCAAACATACTGAAAGCCATCCATGGTCAATCAGGGCATTTGCAACAAACAAATGCATACCTGGAGGGCATTCACTCTGGCGTGGCGGCTCACCAGAGAGCATTCCAGGCTCTGGCCAGCTCACTGATGGCAGCCATTGTCCCTGTCTCTAGCCTCCCCCCTCCAACTTCCTCTACCCAGTCCCATTCCCCTCATCCCCAGCCTATCCCAAGCATACCTTCAGACCTGCATGCACCCAAATCAACACACAGAAGTGGCACAGGCAAACACAAGCACCACACTTCATCCCACAGGCACTCACACAAGCACCATCCAGATGCAGACACACCAACATCCACTGCCTCCACTGTGTCCCCCTCCTCCTCCTCGTCCACCTCCCTCCCAGTAGCGTCTCCACTCACACCTGCATGCACTACATCCTCTTCCACTACCTCCATCACCAGCACACCTATCACAACACGCCCCTCACTGGCAGTCACCACTCCCACATTCATGCACACGTCCCCAGTGTCCTCTCCCACTGTGTCTGTGCCCCCTCCTCCCAAAGTACACAAACGCAAGCACTCAGACACCCAACAGCCATCCACCTCACAATAGCATCCAGCCCATGCACCTGCACCCAAACACAGCAGACAGACACCTCATACAATCACTCCCTCTTCTTCCACTCCCAAACCTTCACCCTCTTCCAGCCCCAGTGTCCCTAAAAGGCTTTTCCTCTCCACCCTTGACCTATTCCCTGCCCCTCCCCCCCGTCCTTCACTTCGGGCCAGGGTGGCCAGAACCCAGCCCAGCACCTCAGCCACCCAGTCCACGGCCACTGTAGTTTCTGCAGCTACTGCAGGTGTGAGAAGCTCCAAGGAGGCACCCCTCAGCACAGCCAGTGTGCCTGCACCACTTGCCAAGGGCAAGAAGGGTCCGCCAGCTAGCAAGTCAGGAAGGGGACACCAGCCAGCAAGGGGAAGGAGGCACCACCAGCCAGCAAGGTGAAGGAAGGAACGCCAGCCAGCAAGGGGAATGAGGCACCACCAGCCAGCAAGGGGAAGGAGAAAACATCAGCCAGCAAGGGAAAGGAGGCACCACCAGCCAGCAAGGGGAAGGAGGGAACACCATCCAGCAAGAGCAGGAAGGGAACACCAGCTGGCAGAAGCAAGGAAGCACCACCATCTGCCAAGGGCAGGAAGGGGACAACAGCTGCCAAGGCCAGTGTAACAGGAACTGATGCTGCAGGCAGGATGGATCTTGTACCTGGGGCTGGTGCTGCATCTGTCAATACAGCACCAGCCATGGCACTTCAGCCGTCCGAGGCTGCAGGGGAAGGGCTGGAGCCTCCCCCCCACCACTGCTAGCACCACCACCTACACCGCTGCCAGCACCGCCGCCTGCACTGCTGCCAGCACTGCCACATGCACCGCCAGCAGCAGCAGCCCCAGTGGGCAGCCGTCCGAGGCTGCAGGGGAAGGGCTGGAGCCTCCCCCCACCACTGCCAGCACCACCACCTGCACCGCTGCCAGCACTGACACCTGCACCGCTGCCAGCACCGCCCCCTGCACCGCCAGCAGCACTACTGCCAGCAGCAGCAGCCCCAGTGGGCAGCTGTCCGAGTCTGCAGGGGAAGGGCTGGAGCCTCCCTCCACCACTGACAGCACCGCCGCCAGCACCGCAACTGCCATCCACTGAGCAGCCGTCACCACCGGCGAGCAGTGTGTAGTTGTGCCTACATGGGCTATTGTGCGTCCTGGCCCCTGCAACACCTGTAGGTGTGACACCCAGGTGAGAGACTGTGACCTTGCACCATCCAGGATCAACATCACTGGGCACAGTGCCCCCTCATGAACCAGTGGAAGAAGGCATCCACTCACCCCCTCCGTGACAGGATGAAGCACACTGGGAACAAGGCCCCCTCCTGAACCAGTGGAAGAAGGCATCCACTCACCCCCCCCCCCCTTGCCAGAATGAAGCACACTGGGCACAAGGCCCCCTCCAGAACCAGTGGAAGAAGGCATCCACTGACCCCCTCCTTGCCAGGATGAAGCACACTGGGCACAAGGCCCCCTCCAGAACCAGTGGAAGAAGGCATCAACTCACCCCCTCCTTGCCAGGATAAAGCACACTGGGCACAAGGCCACCTCCAGAACCAGTGGAGAAGCCATCCACTTGAGAGGCTGTGGCGTTGCACTCCCCAGGACCAAGCAGTGGGCAAACCACCCACTAGAGAGACTGTAGCTTTGCATTCCCCAGGACCAAGCAGTGGGCAAACCACCCACTTGAGAGACTGTGGCTTTGCACTCCCCAGGACCAAGCAGTGGGCAAACCACCTACTAGAGAGACTGGCTTTGCACTCCCCAGGACCAAGCAGTGGGCAGACCACCCACTAGAAAGACTGTGGCTTTGCGCTCCCCAGGACTAAGCAGTGGGCAAACCACCCACTTGAGAGACTGTGGCCTTGCACTCCACAGGACATTGCAGGGGGCATGTAGCCCCCTCAAGAGCAGTGGCGTTGTACCATCTTCGGGCTGAGGTGCCCCTCCATTCCCCGTCCCCCTGAGGTGCCTGTGTTTTCGACCTGATGCCCCTGCAGTGTTCTCTCCGTATTGAGGCAGGAGTCAAGTGTGGCCTTTGCCTATGTGTTATGGCCCTGCGGGCCACGGACATTTTGGAGTGGGCATTGTCCCTCCATTTGTATATAATGTACATACTGTATAGTGCTTTATGGACGTATTTATCTCAATTTGTAATATTACACTCACTTTAATCAATTCCTCTTTCCCTTGCATTATTCCTTAGGGGTACGGGGTCAATATGTTATGTTACTGCATCTGCTTGTTTGTATGGTGTTGGGGGGTGCGGGTGTTGCGTCTTGCGGGTGTGTGTCACTCTCTTTTTCCTCCCACCCTCACTTGCGTGCTAGGTGCGGTACTCACTGTGGTCGTCTTCGCCGCCGTTTGTGTTCCTGGTGTAGGAGGAGGTAGACCAGCATTGGAAAATGTGCAGTTCGGGCTCCATGGCGTTGTGGTTCTTCCTTGAGTGTCGAGAGGTGAGTCGTTTCCCTTCTGTGTACTGTTTCCGCCGTTCTTTTGATGGCATTGGTACCGCCCAGGAAAAGCTGGTGGATTGGTGTGTCATAATACAGTGGGCGGTACATTGTCTTCTGCCTGGCTGTTGGTGGTTACCGCTGCGGTGGTCGGAGTGTTAAAGTGGCTGTCTGTGTTGGCGGTTTCCGCCGTGGTCATAATTCCATTTTTGTTACCGCCGGCCTGTTGGCGGTATAACCGCCGCTTTATCACTGACTGCCAGGGTTGTAATGAGGGCCTAAGTGTTACAAAAATAACGGTACTTTATTTTGGTGATACAAATACCAAAAATACCATAGAGACTATACTCCCTTAAGAGGTCAGTAATGCATAAATTATATACACTAGATTGCTGAAATAGGCATAAAACCAGTTAGAAACCAGTGCAATTAGTGAAAATCACAATAGGAAGAAATGGGCCTAGTGGGAGCACAAACCATATACTAAGAAAGGGGAATGCAAAAGTTGGCCCCCCACCTAGGCACGTGTAGTGTGTTGAGGGGAGCGGGGAGTACTAGGAAAGCCCAAAGGTAAGCAGCACAACCCATCCCAGCAGCCAGGAAAACAGGAGTAAATCACAATAAGTTTCCCAGAACACACACAGAGAAGTAAAGAAGAATATTGCAAAACCCAGAAGAGACTGCAAGACACCAACAGTGGATTCCTGGACAAGAAGACCTGTGGAAGAAGGGGACCAAGAAGCACAGAATAGTCCAGGAAGGGTAGGAGCCCCTACCAACCCAGATGAAGTTGCAAAAGGTGACCACCGGTAAAGAAGAAAAGTCAACACTGCACCCAAGAAGACAAAGTCGTGTTCCTGGAAGGTGCAGGTGATGTCCCATGCCAGATGGAGGATTGCAGTCGGATTTGCGTAGTCGGAGTCCCCCAACAAGCCTTGGCACACACATAGCTCGCGGTTAGCAGAAAGTGTCGCTGCTGGGGACCAGAAAGGACCAGGTGGACTCTACCCAGGAGGGGGCATAAGAAGGAGCCCTCAGCAACACAGAAGCCTACAGAAGACCAAGCAGCGCCCACAGGAGTCTCACAGGACGGAGACAGGAAAGTCATAGAAGAGGCCCACGCAGCACTCCGAAAAAGGCTCCCACACTGCCGGAGAACAACTCAGGGAGCTGTGCGTGGCAGGTAAGAGTGCTGGAGCTTCAAGATGCATGAAGATCTTGGAGGAAGGATGCCAACAAGCCTTGGTGGCTGCAAATGACGAGTTACACTGTATTACTGTCCTGCGTGGGCAGGCAAGGGCTTACCTTCACCCAAGTTGGACAGTTGGAAGAGAGGACCGTTGGGACCAATTCAGTCTACCACCCGTCATGCAGGATCCACACAGCTCAGCAGGAGAGGGGATACACGCAGCCGGTCATCATCGCTGTTGGTGCCTGCAGAAGCAGGGGAGTGACTCCTTCACTCCAAGGGAGATTCCTTCTTACTTCTGATGCAGCCCGACTGTCCTCAGAGGATGCATGACTGGGTAAATGTTGCAGTTGCTGGAAGGAGCCAGAAGTACAATATCGAGGTATGCCTCTTGTGTAACCAATTGATTAAGTATAACAAGGCTTTCTGATATTCCAATCCAAGTGAAATACCTAGCTCATAGAAAAATGAGTTTAGCAGAGCTCTGGTGTTTAAAAGAGGAAACTTAAAAACAACATTGACACATTTACTCCTAAATTCCGACAGCTGTCACAGTTAAGATGACCTCCTGCTCCCCAGCACCTGGATATGATCATAAGAACATCAGATGTGAGGTTTTTCATATCAAAATGCACAGCTATCAATGGGTTTTAGGGTGGTGAGCATGATTTTGTGGTACATGTTTCAAACCATGCAACATAAGAAACCAGTGCTGGCGGTATTTGTGGATCCCCATTTTGACATTTCCGCTGGCCCAGCGGAAAAGTCATATCAACATTGCCGCCGGCTCATAATAGAGCCAGCGGCAATGTTGATGTGCAGCGGGTACAGCAGCACCCGTCGCGCATTTCACTGCCCGAAATTCGGGCAGTGAAATGCGCGATGGGGCTGTGCCTGAGGGCCCCTGCACTGCCTATGCCAAGTGCATGGGCAGTGCAGGGGCCCCTATGGGCACCCCGAGTCCCCCTTGCCGCTAGCCTTTCCATGGCAGTGTTTACCGCCATGGACAGGCTGGTGGTTGGGGACTCATAATCCCCAGGGCAGCGCTGCTTCTAGTGCTGCCCTGGGGATTATGACCGCCTGGCGGTCAAGTGGAGGGGCCGGCAGTATGGCCGTGGCTAATGCGCCACGGTCATAATACACAGGCGGTATACCGCCAGCCTATTGGCGGTGTTACCACCAGTCTACCGCCGGCCGCCAAGGTCGTAATGAGGCCCTTAGTCTGTAAATGTTTTTGGGTTCACAGGGTGGACAGAGATCCATCTGGATGGTGTTCATTAGTCATCCATTAGCAAGTTGCTATTGTATCACATATATTTGCAACACTTTAGATTTTTTAATTTTGAACATGGTGCAGGATGATGCTGGCACCTACAGGGATGGGCTATATTTGTCAACACCAGGGCAGTGCGAGCTCTACAGGCGACTAGAATGCAAAAACCCAGCACTTTCAAGATAACGTAATTTATGCATTGTGCTGATATGTTGTTGTTTAAACTTTTGCATTGTAGAGTTCAATCCTGAAGACTTATTTTTAAGGTGCTTATAAATACTGTTCATTTGCAATGTATTGCTGCAGGCTTTCAGAGTGTGTCAGGGTGTGGTCCCTTTCCAGGGCCTTCTAGAAGTTTTCCCTGCAGCATGGCTGGGTGTGGTTGTGGGCTGGGCCAAGACTCTATAAAAGGGAGCCAGCCCAGCTCCACGTGCTCACTATTCGGAGGTCCCGGTGCAGAGCAGCAGCAACTTCCTGAGCTCCTGTTCCGGTGGCCTATTTCGATCTTCCAGGCCTCTGCCCTTCATTCTTCATTGGTGATCCTTGTTCAGGGTGGTAAGACGGAGGTTGGTCTGGGCCCCCGACTCCGTTATCGAGGACGCTCGAATTCTTGGGCCTAATTCTTGCATGATTAACAAATTATTCTTGTGCGTGTGAATGTGCGCTTGGGCGTTTGTGGCATTTGCTTGCTGTTACTCGAATTGGCAAGACACGCAATTCTTTCTCCGTGTTTAATTCATGTTAATCATTGTGGGCTACCATTTCTTGACAATTACATGGTGGCCTTCGAATTGGCAAGACGCGCGATTCGTTTTTCCTGTGATTTAACCCTTGATATTTATTGTACGCTACCATTCCTTGACAGTTACATGGTGGCCTTCGAATCGGCAAGACGCGCCATTCGTTTTCTAGTGCTTAACCCTTGATATTCATTGCACGCTACCATTTCTTGGCATTTACATGGTGGCATTCGAATTGTCAAGACGCGCGATTCGTTTCTGGTGATTAATTCATGTTATTCATTGTGCGCTACCATTCCTTGGCAATTACGTGGTGGCATTCGAATCGGCAAGACACGCGATTCTTCCCTCGTGCTTAATTCATGTTATTCATTGTGCACTACCATTCCTTGGCAGTTACATGGTAGCATTCGAATCGGCACGACGCACGATTCTTTCCTCGTGCTTAATTCATGTTATTCATTGTGCGCTACCATTCCTTGGCAGTTACATGGTGGCATTCGAATCGGCAAGACGCACGATTCTTTCCTCATGCTTAATCCATGTTGTTCATTGTGCGCTACCATTCTAAGGCATTTGCTTGGTAATACTCAAGTTGACAAGTCGTGTGATTTATTCCTGAATCTATGTTGTGTTATACATGGTGCACAATCCTTCTATGGTGTTACTACCGATGTGAAAATCTGCAATGTTCGCAATTCATGTCCCAACATTTTGAGAGAACAAAAAAGGCCAGAGTTTTAGATGTAATGCTGTGTGCCCCTAGCATGTATTCTCAAAAAGGATTTATGTGATGGTTCAGAACTATTTCAGATTGTTTTCCTGATTCTCATGCAAAAGAAAGTACTTGAATTTGAAAGTTTCATTTAGGTGGTCACTACAACCCTGGCGGTCGGTGTTAAAACCACCAACAGGCCAGCGGTAAAAAAAATTGAATTATGACCGTGGCGGAAACCGCCAACAAAGACAGCCACTTTAACACACCGACCGCCACGGCGGTACAGACAAACAGCTTGGCGGTCACCGCCAACAGACAGGCGGGAGACAATGTACCGCCCACAGTATCACAACCTACCAATCCGCCACCTTTTCCGGGGCGGATTCACCGCGGATAAAAACACGGCGGAAACAGCCATTTCAAAGGGAAAACGCTCACCTCTACACACTCCACGAGGAAGGAGGGCACCATGGAGCCGGAACTCCATATTCTCCCTGCGCTAGTCTTCCTGCTCATCTACGAGGAGCATCAACGCCGGCGGCGAAGACAACGGTGAGTACTGCTCCTACGACATAGGGGAGGGGGAGAGAAAAACACAGGGACACACACAACCAACATCCCAACCCCCACCCCGATCCTCACCCACTACAACACACACATCAATGCATATCCAAACATTACAGTAACAACCCACAACCCCCCCCAGGAAGAATGCAAAGACCAAAGGAAATGAGTTGAACCATTATAATATATCAAAATACAGTAACCAAATATATACATATATATATACACACCTTAAACAAAATATACACGACGATTAGTAGTGCAGGTAATGCACCATTCATTGTCCGTGGACCACTGGGCCCAAAATGCATGGGCGAGGCCCACACTAGATACCTGATCAAAACGGAGAGAACACTGCAGGGGCATCAGATAGAAATACAACAGGCACCTCAGGGGGAAGGGAAGGGGGGGCACCTCAGCCGGATGAGTGCACCATGCCAGATCCACGAGGGGGCTCCATGCCCATTGATGTATGCTGGGGAGTGCAAAGCCACAGTCTCTCTAGTCTATACAGTGGGTGGTTTGCCCAGTGTTCAATACTGGGGAGTGCAAAGCCACAGTCTCTCAAGTCTCTACAGTGGGTGCGTTGCCCACTGTTACATCCTGGGGAGTGCAAAGCCACAGTCTCTCAAGTCTCTACAGTGGGTTGTGGGCCCACTGCATTATCCTGGGGAGTGCAAAGCCACAGTCTTTCAAGTCTCTACAGTGGGTGGGTTGCCAACTGTTCAATCCTGGGGAGTGCAAAGCCACAGTCTCTCAAGTCTCTACAGTGGGTGGTTTGCCCACTGTTACATCCTGGGGAGTGCAAAGCCACAGTCTCTCAAGTCTCTACAGTGGGTGGTTTGCCCACTGTTTAATCCTGGGGAGTGCAAAGCCACAGTCTCTCAAGTCTCTACAGTGGGTGGTTTGCCCACTGTTACATCCTGGGGAGTGCAAAGCCACAGTCTCTCAAGTGGATGCATGTCTCCACTTGTTCTGGAGGGGGACTGGTGCCCAGAGTGCTTCATCCTGTGCAGGACAGATGGAGTGGATGCAGGTCTCCACTGGTTCTGGAGGGGGACTGGTGCCCAGAGTGCTTCATCCTGCCAAGGACAGACGGAGTGGATGCAGGTCTCCACTGTTTCTGGAGGGGGACTGGTGCCTAGAGTGCTTCATCCTGCCAAGGACAGACGGAGTAGATGCATGTCTCCACTGGTTCTGGAGGGGGACTTGTGCCCAGAGTGCTTCATCCTGCCAAGGACAGACGGAGTGGATGCAGGTCTCCACTGGTTCTGGAGGGGCACTGGTGCCCAGAGTGCTTCATCCTGCCAAGGACAGACGGAGTGGATGCAGGTCTCCACTGGTTCTGGAGGGGGACTGGTGCCCAGAGTGCTTCATCCTTTGCAGGACAGACGGAGTGGATGTATGTCTCCACTGGTTCTGGAGGGGGACTGGTGCCCAGAGTGCTTCATCCTGCCAAGGACAGACGGAGTGGATGCATGTCACCACTGGTTCTGGAGGGGGACTGGTGCCCAGAGTGCAGCACTCACCCCGTGACGGTCCCAGTTGCGTCACTGCCCCTGCCGCAAATGGGCTAGCGGTGCTCGCATTGGCGGTCTTTGCCCTGTTCAGCGGTGCTTGAGTTTACAGTTTCTGACCTGTTCAGCGGTGCTTGCCCTGTTCAGCGGTGCTTGCCATGGCAGTCTTTGCCCTGTTCAGCGGTGCTTGCCCTGTTCAGCGGTGCTTGCCATGGCGGTCTTTGCCCTGTTCAGCGGTGCTTGAGTTTGCTGTTTCTGACCTGTTCAGCGGTGCTTGCCCTGTTCAGCGGTGCTTGCCATGGCGGTCTTTGCCCTGTTCAGCGGTGCTTGAGTTTACAGTTTCTGACCTGTTCAGCGGTGCTTGCCCTGTTCAGCGGTGCTTGCCATGGTGGTCTTTGCCCTGTTCAGCGGTGCTTGAGTTTGCTGTTTCTGACCTGTTCAGCTGTGCTTGCCCTGTTCAGTGGTGCTTGCCCTGTTCAGCGGTGCTTGCCATGGCGGTCTTTGCCCTGTTCAGCGGTGCTTGAGTTTGCTGTTTCTGACCTGTTCAGCGGTGCTTGTCCTGTTCAGCGGTGCTTGCCATGGCGGTCTTTGCCCTGTTCAGCGGTGCTTGCCAAGGCGGTCCTTCATTGCCCAGCAGGCCTGTGGCTGGCGGTCCTTCATGGGTCAGCTGGGCTGTGGCTTGCGGGGCCCTCCTGGCCAGCTGGGCTGTGGCTGGTGGTGGCCTCCTGGCCAATGACGATTGGGCTGCCCTCCTGGGCAGTGACTCTGGCGGTGGCCTCCTGGCCAGTGACGATTGGGCTGCCCTCCTGGGCAGTGACTCTGGCGGTGGCCTCCTGGCCAGCGGGGATGATGGCGGTCTTCTCCGCCGTGCTGCTCCTCCCAGACTTTGGAGATTTCTTCTGCCCCTTCCCCACCTTGGGAGGAGTCACAGCTGAGTCAACACTCCCCCCGGGACCCTTGTGAGCGGCTTTGCTGCCTGGAGTCTTCCCCCTCTCCCACCGGGCACTGTCCAACTTCTGGTGCTTCACAAGGGGGGACTGGCTGTGCTGTGGCTCCGTGCCACACTGGCTGGCCTGGTGGCCGGTGCACTCCACATACCTGTAACAACAGGCACCACTGGTCCCGGAGATTTTTTGGCTGAGGTGCTAGTACGGGACCTATGATTTGGGGGGGGGGGGGGAAGAGGTCAAGCTTGGCCAGGAACAGTTTCTTAGTAACACTGGGACGGGTAGCTGGAGGGGGTTTGGGAGTGGAGAGAAGAAGGAACAAAGTCCCACAGGTGTGTCTTGGCCAGGTATTTCTCCTCAGACTTCTGGAGGTAATCCGACAAACATTTCCCTCAATGTTCCTTCAGCCATTCCTTTAGCTCCCCCAGAACGTTTCTCAGGTGACCCCTTGAAAGCAAAATCTTTCCTGATTCAAGTGGAACTACACTTCACCTGCAAGCCACATAATTTCCCTGATGCCCAGTCCAAAGTAGCTTTCTTGTTATCATATCTGTCTGGAGATGCAGCTACCTGGGCAATTCCTCTTGTGCGTAAAGATAGACCCCTGTTGTACAACTGGAGATATTTTGTTTGTGAATTTGAGCGAGTTTTTGATCGTAGAACTGTAACACTGTCAGCAAATCGTGAATTATTAGACTTACGCCAAGGGAATCAGGACTTAGTGTCATATTTAGCCAACTTCAATCGGCTGGTCGCTGAGACATCCTGGCCTGAAGAAAAACAAGCGGCCTTGTTTTACAAGGGACTCAAGGAGGAGCTAAAAGATATCTTAGCGCAAATCGACCCGCAATCTACAGACTGTCAAGAATTAATAAACCTTGTCTTAAGGCTTGATCATCGTTTAACAGAACGAAAAGGAACGTGCAAAAGGACTGAAAAATATTCTTGCCGTGTTCACGATAACAGAGACTCAAGAACTCCGAAAGAAAGAACGCCAGAACCGATGGAAATTGGAACCATCAGGAGACCTTTGACCAAAGATGAAAAGGACCTACGCAGAAAGAATGGGCAATGTCTCTATTGTGGGCGGAAGGGTAATTTTGCTAAAGATTGTCCAATCAAACCAAAGAGCAAGCGAGGTCCAGTTCAGAAGGTTGCAGCCAATGCACCAGTCGAGTCGGAAAAACGAAAGCACCCAAGATGCAGAGAAGGGTTGCTCTTGGGTGTCACCGTGGACCCTTCACAATCTAGACATCTTAAACTGGGAATAATAGTTCAGGTTAAGAAAAAGACCTATCTCAAGAAGGCTGTAGTCTATTCTGGGGCTACCGGGAATTTTGTTGACGCCCAATCGGTTTGTGCATGGGGAATCCCATGTATTGAAATGAAGACCTCAGAAATCATCCAGGCAGTCGAAGGACTGGAGGTCCGGTAACTCTTCAGACTGTCCCCTTGTCGGTGATTTGTGAAGATAAGAATCAAAGAAAGAAACATAAAGAGAAAATCATCCTTGACGTGATCCATGCTCCCCAGTATGGGATCATCCTTGGCTTGCCATGGTTAACTCATCACAAACCAGAGATTAATTGGGCAGAATGAAAGGTCGTGTTCTCATCTGCGCTATATAAAGAACAATGCCTCCAAAAGATTCAAGTATCAAAAGTTTGCAACTCTTACATAGCTACTGCCGCGGAGAAAGAAGTTCAGCTGCCCAAACAGTATTCATCTTACAAAGATGTATTTGATGAGAAAGAAGCAGAGACCCTACCTACTCATAGATCCTATGACTGTCAAATTGATCTAGTCCCAGGTGCGATACTTCCCAACTGTCGTGTGTATGCCCTGTCAGAACATGAAAATAAACATTTACGAAAATACCTAGATCAATTCTTGGAGAATGGTTTCATTCGCCCCTCTAAGTCTCCAGCAGCTTCTCCTTTGTTTTTTGTTCCGAAGGCTAATGGAGAACTTCGAACTTGTATCGACTATAGAGCATTGAACAAAGTCACCATCAAGAATAAATATCCTTTGCCCCTAATTCCGGTCTTACTGGAACAAGTAAAGAAAGCAAAAATCTACACGAAGCTTGACCTTCGAGGTGCTTATCATTTGGTCAGAATGAGAGAGGGTGACAAATGGAAAACAGTGTTCAAGACAAGATATGGCCTTTTTGAATACACCATCATGCCTTTTGGTCTGTGTAATGCTCCAGCAGCATTCAATTTTTCTTGAATGACGTTCTTAGAGAGTACGTCGATATATTTGCCATAGTCTACATCGATGACATTTTGTTCTACTCAGACAAAGAAAATGAACATGTCCAACATGTCAAGAAAATTCTTGCAGCCCTTCGAAAGCACCATTTATATTGCAAACTAAGCAAGTGTGAGTTTCATGTTACCATAGTTGAGTTTTTAGGGGGTTATCCTTATCCCTCAAGGTATGGTGATGGCAGAAAAGAAAGTAAAAGCTGTATCTGATTGGCCCACCCCAAAGACTGTTCGTGATGTACAATGTTTCCTGGGGTTTGCAAATTTTTACCGGAGGTTCATAAATCATTTCTCCCAGACAGTGGCTCCAATCACCAGGCTATTAAGAAAGAGAGAAAAATTTGAATGGTCCCCAGAAGCTGACCAGGCCTTTTCAACTTTGAAGTAAGCTTTCTCCACTGCCCCAGTCTTGACTCATCCTGATGCGGATCGACCTTACATAGAGGAAGCTGATGCTTCAGACGTGGCGATAGGAGAAGTCTTGTCGCAACGAAACAAAGACAGTGGTCAAATTCATCCTGTAGCTTACATGTCTCGGAAGTTGAACAAAGCCGAACAGAACTATGTCATTGCTGAAAAAGAGCTTCTGGCGCTTCGTGACGCCTTTAAAGAATGGAGACATAATTTGTTGGGTGCCAAATATACTGTCACAGTATATACTGATCATCGCAGTCTTCAACTCATGAGTTCCGTCAGACTTTTGACTCTTCGGCAATTACGCTGGATGCTGTTTTTTGCCAAATTTGATTTTGTGGTAACCTTCCGGCCTGGTAAAGATAATCGCAAAGCTGACGCCTTGTCCCGCCAAGAGTCTACCACGTTGCCTGCAGTTCAACCCTCCAGAGCTATCATTGCTCTTGACAAGGTCCTATGTATCATAAAAACTGAAGATTTCTTTGAAGACATCCACAATTCTTTCACTGTTGAGAAATGGCAGGCATGGGCCCAGGCAGATCCCAAAAGATCAATCAAGCAAGGACTACCCTTTCATGATGCTTGTCTGTTCATGCCCACTACCAAACTTCGCAAGATAGTGTTTCATTGGTTGCATGTTATACCTACGGCAGGTCACCCAGGTACTCCTAAAACTCTTGAATTAATCAAACGTTATTTTTGGTGGCCTACCCTAACAAAAGATGTAAAAGCAATGGTAAACAACTGTGAAGTTTGTGCTCGCACTAAAACAAGTCATTCAAAACCGAAAGGGTTGTTACACCCACTCCCAACCCCAAGTCGTCCGTGGGAACACATTTCTTTAGACTTTATTACCGGTCTGCCAGTGGTTCAACAGCATTCAGTAATTCTGGTGGTAGTAGATAGTCTCACGAAATATGGACATTTCATTGCCTGTAAGAAATTGCCCACCTCTAGTGAACTGGCAACTATTTTACTGAATAGAGTGGTTCGTTGTCATGGACTGCCAAAAGTGATCCTCTCCGATCGGGGGTCGCAATTTGCCTCCAATTTCTGGAAGACATGGTGTAAAACACTCCAAGTGACATCTACACTATCTACTAGCCACCATCCTCAAACAGATGGTCAAACGGAGAGACTAAATCAGACTTTGAAGCAATACCTACGTGCGTACGCTGAAAAAGCACTTCATTCTTGGACATCAATGCTCTGGTTATCTGAGTTAGCCTACAATAACTCATTCCACACTTCTACTGGCGTTGCACCCTTTTTTGGTTTGTTTGGCTATCATCCTGACACCTTGCCCATCACAATCCCTCAAGAAAGTTCTCATACTCCAGCTGTGTCAGAAACCATTCAACATTTGCATCAGACCCAGAAACTGATTCAACAGCATTTAGAAAAAAAAAAAAAAAATACAAAAAGCATTATAACAAGAAACATTGTGAGGGACCGCAGTATCAACCAGGTGACAAAGTGTGGCTTTCCACAAAACATATAGACTTCAAGAAGAAGCACATGTTCAACCCCATATTTATAGGTCCTTACACTGTCCTTCAGCAAATCAATCCTGTGACCTATAAAAAGCAATTGCCAAGATCATTATGGATTCATCCAGTGTTCCACACTTCCCTCTTGAAAAAGGCAGTCCAGAAGGTCTGCCCTCATCCAGCTCCTGTTCTAGTACAGGGGGAAGAAGAATACGAAGTCAAGAAAGTGTTGGATTCTAAACTGAGAGGGCGTAACCTATGGTACTTAATCTCATGGAAAGGTTATGGCCCTGAAAGTAACTAATGGGTTTCCGCCTCTGATATTCATGCTCCAGTACTTGTGAGATGCTTTCATCGTCTCAAATCAAACAAAACAGGCCCTAGAGCGCGTCTGGTAGAGGGGAGTACTGTCAACACCAAGGCAGTGCGCGCTCTTCGGGCGACTAGAATGCAAAAACCCATCACTCTCAAGATAATGTAATTTACGCATTGTGCTGATATGTTGTTGTTTAACCTTTTGCATTGCAGAGTTCAATCCTGAAGATTTATTTTTAAGGTGCTTATAAATACTGTTCATTTGCAATGTATTGCTGCAGGCTTTCAGAGTGTGTCAGGGTGTGGTCCCTTTCCAGGGCCTTCTAGAAGTTTTTCCTGCAGCATGCCTGGGTGTGGTTGTGGGCTGGGCCAAGACTCTATAAAAGGGAGCCAGCCCAGCTCCACGTGCTCACTATTCAGAGGTCCCGGTACAGAGCAGCAGCAACTTCCTGAGCTCCTGTTCCGGTGGCCTATTTCGATCTTCCAGGCCTCTGCCTTTCATTCTTCATTGGTGATCCTTGTTCACGGCGGTAAGACGGAGGTTGGTCTGGGCCCCCGACTCCGTTATCGAGGACGCTCGAATTCTTGGGCCTAATTCTTGCATGATTAACAAATTATTCTTGTGCGTGTAAATGTGCGCTTGGGCGTTTGTGGCATTTGCATGCTGTTACTTGAATTGGCAAGACACGCAATTCTTTCTCCGTGTTTAATTCATGTTAATCATTGTGGGCTACCATTTCTTGACAATTACATGGTGGCCTTCGAATTGGCAAGACGCGCGATTCGTTTTACCTGTGATTTAACCCTTGATATTCATTGTACGCTACCATTCCTTGACAGTTACATGGTGGCCTTCGAATCGGCAAGACGCGCCATTCGTTTTCTAGTGCTTAACCCTTGATATTCATTGCACGCTACCATTTCTTGGCATTTACATGGTGGCATTCGAATCGGCAAGACGCGCGATTCGTTCCTGGTGATTAATTCATGTTATTCATTGTGCGCTACCATTCTTTGGCAATTACGTGGTGGCATTCGAATCGGCAAGACACGCGATTCTTCCCTCATGCTTAATTCATGTTATTCATTGTGCGCTACCATTCCTTGGCAGTTACGTGGTGGCATTCGAATCGGCAAGATGTGCGATTCTTCCCTCGTGCTTAATTCATGTTATTCATTGTGCGCTACCATTCTAAGGTATTTGCTTGGTAATACTCAAGTTGACAAGTCGTGTGATTTATTCCTGAATCTATGTTGTGTTATTCATGGTGCACAATCCTTCTATGGTGAAAATCTGCAATGTGCGCAATTCATGTCCCAACATTTTGACAGAACAAAAAAGGCCAGAGTTTTAGATGTAATGCTGTGTGTCCCTAGTATGTATTCTCAAAAAGGATTTATGTGATGGTTCAGAACTATTTCAGATTGTTTTCCTGATTCTCATGCAAAAGAAAGTACTTGAATTTGAAAGTTTCATTTAGGTGGTCACTACAACCCTGGCGGTCGGTGTTAAAGCGGCGGTAAAACCGCCAACAGGCCAGCGGTAAAAACATTTGAATTATGACCATGGCGGAAACCGCCAACAAAGACAGCCACTTTAACACTCCGACCGCCACGGCGGTACAGACAAACAGCTTGGCGGTCACCGCCAACAGACAGGCGGGAGACAATGTACCGCCCACAGTATCACAACCTACCAATCCGCCACCTTTTCCAGGGCGGATTCACTGCGGATAAAAACACGGCGGAAACAGCCATTTCAAAGGGAAAATGCTCACCTCTACACACTCCACGAGGAAGGAGGGCACCATGGAGCCGGAACTCCATATTCTCCCTGCGCTAGTCTTCCTGCTCATCTACGAGGAGCATCAACGCCGGCGGCGAAGACAACGGTGAGTACTGCACCTACGACATAGGGGAGGGGGAGAGAAAAACACAGGGACACACACAACCAACATCCCAACCCCCACCCCGACCCTCACCCACTACAACACACACACCAATGCATATCCAAACATTACAGTAACAACCCCAACCCCCCCCAGGAAGAATGCAAAGACCAAAGGAAATGAGTTGAACCATTGTAATATATCAAAATACAGTAACCAAATATATACATATATATATATATATGTACACACCTTAAACAAAATATACACGACGATTAGTAGTGCAGGTAATGCACCATTCATTGTCCGTGGACCACGGGGCCCAAAATGCATGGGCGAGGCCCACACTAGATACCTGATCAAAACGGAGAGAACACTGCAGGGGCATCAGATAGAAATACAACAGGCACCTCAGGGTGAAGGGAAGAGGGGGCACCTCAGCCGGATGAGTGCTCCATGCCAGATCCACGAGGGGGCTCCATGCCCATTGATGTATGCTGGGGAGTGCAAAGCCACAGTCTCTCAAGTCTATACAGTGGGTGGTTTGCCCAGTGTTCAATCCTGGGGAGTGCAAAGCCACAGTCTCTCAAGTCTCTACAGTGGGTGGGTTGCCCACTGTTACATCCTGGGGAGTGCAAAGCCACAGTCTCTCAAGTCTCTACAGTGGGTGGTGTGCCCACTGCATTATCCTGGGGAGTGCAAAGCCACAGTCTTTCAAGTCTCTACAGTGGGTGGTTTGCCCACTGTTACACCTGGGGAGTGCAAAGCCACAGTCTCTCAAGTCTCTACAGTGGGTGGTTTGCCCACTGTTCAATCCTGGGGAGTGCAAAGCCACAGTCTCTCAAGTCTCTACAGTGGGTGGTTTGCCCACTGTTACATCCTGGGGAGTGCAAAGCCACAGTCTCTCAAGTGGATGCATGTCTCCACTTGTTCTGGAGGGGGACTGGTGCCCAGAGTGCTTCATCCTGTGCAGGGTAGACGGAGTGGATGCAGGTCTCCACTGGTTCTGGAGGGGGACTGGTGCCCAGAGTGCTTCATCCTGCCAAGGACAGACGGAGTGGATGCAGGTCTCCACTGGTTCTGGAGGGGGACTGGTGCCCAGAGTGCTTCATCCTGCCAAGGACAGACGGAGTGGCTGCATGTCTCCACTGGTTCTGGAGGGGGACTGGTGCCCAGAGTGCTTCATCCTGTGCAGGACAGACGGAATGGATGCATGTCACCACTGGTTCTGAAGGGGGAATGGTGCCCAGAGTGCAGCACTCACCCCGTGATGGTCCCAGTTGCGTCACTGCCCCTGCCGCAAATGGGCTAGCGGTGCTCGCATTGGCGGTCTTTGCCCTGTTCAGCGGTGCTTGAGTTTGCAGTTTCTGACCTGTTCAGCGGTGCTTGCCCTGTTCAGCGGTGCTTGCCATGGCGGTCTTTGCCCTGTTCAGAAGTGCTTGAGTTTGCTGTTTCTGACCTGTTCAGCGGTGCTTGCCCTGTTCAGCGGTGCTTGCCATGGCGGTCTTTGCCCTGTTCAGCGGTGCTTGAGTTTGCTGTTTCTGAATTGTTCAGCGGTGCTTGTCCTGTTCAGTGGTGCTTGCCATGGCGGTCTTTGCCCTGTTCAGCGGTGCTTGCCAAGGCGGTCCTTCATTGCCCAGCAGGCCTGTGGCTGGCGGTCCTTCATGGGTCAGCTGGGCTGTGGCATGCGGGGCCCTCCTGGCCAGCTGGGCTGTGGCTGGCGGTGGCCTCCTGGCCAGTGACGATTGGGCTGCCCTCCTGAGCAGTGACTCTAGCGGTGGCCTCCTGGCCAGTGATGATTGGGCTGCCCTCCTGGGCAGTGACTCTGGCGGTGGCCTCCTGGCCAGCGGGGATGATGGCGGTCTTCTCCGCCGTGCTGCTCCTCCCAGACTTTGGAGATTTCTTCTGCCCCTTCCCCAACTTGGGAGGAGTCACAGCTGAGTCGACACTCCCCCCGGGACCCTTGTGAGCGGCTTTGTTGCCTGGAGTCTTCCCCCTCTCCCGCCGGGCACTGTCAAACTTCTGGTGCTTCACAGGGGGGGACTGGCTGTGCTGTGGCTCTGTGCCACACTGGCTGGCCTGGTGGCCGGTGCACTCCACATACCTGTAACAACAGGCACCACTGGTCCCGGAGATGTTTTGGCTGAGATGCTAGTACGGGACCTATGATTTGGAGGGGGGGGGGGGAAAGAGGTCAAGCTTGGCCAGGAACAGTTTCTTAGTAACACTGGGACGGGTAGCTGGAGGGCGTTTGGGAGTGGAGGAAGAGGTAGTGGTTGTAGGAGGTGTACGTTTGGTGACTTTGGGTGAAGGTGCATGCGCTGGAGGCTGTCGTGAAGTGGATGGCTGTTGGGTGGGTGTGTGCCTGCGTTTGTGTATCTTCGGAGGGGGCGTCACAGACACACTGGGAGAGGACACAGGGGACGTGTAAATGGGAGTGGGGGTGGTGACTGCACGTGAGCGGGGTGTGCTGGTGGGTGTGCTGGTGCGGGACATAGTGGCTGTAGTGGTAGTGCATGCAGGTGAGAGTGTAGACGAGACTGGGAGGGAAGAGGGAGATGATGAGGAGGGGGACACAGTGGAGGCAGTGGATGTTGGTGTGTCTGTATGTGTGTGATGCTTGCGTGAGTGCCTGTGGGATGTGTGGTGCTTATGTTTGCCTGAGCTTCCCTTGTGTGTTGACATGTGTGCATGCTGGTCTGTAGGTGTGCTTGGGATAGGCAGAGGTACAGGGGATTGGGTCTGGGTGGAGGAAGTTGGAGGGGGGAGGCTAGACACAGGGACAATGGCTGCCATCAGTGCTGAGGCCAGAGTTTGCAGGGTTCGATGAAGGGCAGCCTGACCAGAATAAATGCCCTCCAGGAATGCATTTTTGTGTTGCAATTCCCTTTCTACACCTTGGATGGCATTCAAAATGGTAGACTGCCCAACAGTGAGGGACCTGTGGAGGTCAATGGCCTCCTCACTGAGGGCAGCAGAGGTGGCAGGGGCTGAGGTGCCTGGGGCGAAGGTGATGCCCACCCTCCTTGGTGAGGGGGCACGGGGCGAAGGCTGAGGGGCTGCTGGGAGGGCGGTGCTGGTAGGGGGGGTGGCGGCTGTACCTGTAGAAGTGGGGTGCACCGATGTTGCCGCCACCACAAGGGAGCTCCCATCGGAGGACGGGTCCGTGTCGCTGGTTGCAGATCCTGTGACCGCCGTGAAGCTCCCCTCGCCCTCCGTCCCACTGGTGTATTCCGAGTCCGTGGTGTGGCCCTCCATAACCATGTGGGATGCAGCTCCCTCGTGCTCCGGTGCCACTGTACCTCCGCCTGATGATGCTGATGTACATAAGAACAGGGAGACCACAAAAAGGGGGGGGGGACGACAGAAGAAAGACAGGTTGAGTGCATGGCTTACCGCTACCGTTGGCGGACAATACAGACACAGCAGCCCCCTGCACTATGTCGTGCTGTTGGGCTCTACAGATGCAATTCCTGGGATATGGCCTACATGGCTATGGTCGACATCTGCACACATAGATGACACAGGGGCATGTATACCTGTACTTGGCACTCTACAGAGGTGGGGTGGGGTGCCACATGGCCTGCATTACGGAGGGGCCTAGCCTACGGAATTCGCCCTGGCCTATGGAAACCCACAGCCCTCCTCCCCCACCCAGACACCCTCACTGCGCGCAAAGTCCGCTGAATGAGAGTGTACTCACCCCCTTGTGTCTGCTGTGATGCCCTCAAGCGCCCATCCAACTCCGGGTAGGCCACCGCCAGGATCCGGAACATCAGGGGGGTCATGGTGTGATGGGCACCCCTCCCACATTGGGAGGCCATCCCCAGCTGAGCCTCCGCCGCCTTCTTGCTCCAGCGGCGAATGTCCTCCCATCTTTTCCGGCAGTGGGTGCTCCGTCTGTGGTGGACCCCCAGGGTCCGGACTTCCTTGGCGATGGCACGCCAAATATCCTTCTTCTGGTGGGCGCTGACCTACATGACATGTACAGGGGAAGAAGAGAAGTCATTAACAACTGCACTGTCTAAATGAGTGGCCCACATCCTTACCCTTGCCATGTGGCACATGCAAACACACAGTCCTTCATGCACGCAGAACTGTGCCCCCTTCCTTCTTACAACGAGCCCTCTCCACACAGGCATAGCCCATACAACGTGCTCTCGGTGTACTTACCTGTTGGTCTGGAGGACCATAGAGTAGCGTGAACTGGGGGAGGACCCCGTCCACGAGCTTCTCCAACTCCTCTGCAGTGAAGGCAGGGGCCCTTTCCCCAGGCGCACAAGCCATTGTCTCTTCCAGACCGAGGTCACAGCAGCACTTGCAGTGTAGGTCCTCTCCTGTCGAAGATCAGGTATCGAGTGATTGAACAGATAGAAAATGGCGGTCCGCGGCGGTGCGTACCATCACCGCCGGCGTACATCGTCATTGGCTCCTGGGACCCATAGGGTCCAAGGTTAACCAATGCAGCATTGCGCCGCGGTCTTCGATCGCCTACCGCGACGGTGTACAACGCCAGCGCAGTTACCTCACATCCCATTGTCCCAGTTTAGAGGTCAGGCAACCGCCATTTCAGGGGCCCACATGGCCTAATTCACAACTGCGTCACACAGACCTAGGCCTTGTCGCACAACACAAATACAGGCCAGATTCGGTGTATGAATGGTGTTCTGTTTAGACTGTGGGTACATACCTCTGAGTTGTTTGACTCTGTGGTCGCTATTGTCCTTCCTACGCACCGTCCGCTGGGACATATGAGGAGATGGCGGAATCCTCCGGTGTACCGACCGCTGGTGGACCTGTCGGCAATGGAGGAGCGACATTTGATCATCACCTACAGGTTTGACCGTGCCACAATCCAAGAACTGTGTGCCCAGTTGGAGCCAGACCTGATGTCAGCAATCCGCCATCCCACAGGGATCCCCCCTCAAGTGCAGGTGCTATCTTTGCTACATTTCCTTGCAAGTGGGTCCTTTCAAACAACAGTGGCCATGGCATCAGGGATGTCCCAGCCTATGTTTTCCAACGTGTTGTCCAGAGTTTTGTCTGCCCTGCTGAAACACATGCGGAGCTACATCGTCTTCCCTCAGGTGGAGGATTTGCCTACAGTTAAAGGTGACTTCTATTCCCTTGGACATATCCCCAACATCATAGGTGCCATTGATGGGACCCATGTAGCTTTGGTCCCCCCCCCACAGGAGTGAACAGGTGTACAGGAACCGGAAGAGTTATCATTTGATGAATGTACAGATGGTTTGTTTGGCAGACCAGTGCATCTCCCAGGTAAATGCTATGTTCCCTGGCTCTGTGCATGACGCCTACATCCTGCGGAATGGCAGCATCCCTTATGTGATGGAGCAACTCCAGAGGCACCGGGTGTGGCTGTTAGGGGACTCTGGTTACCCCAACCTGTCATGGCTACTGACCCCAGTGAGGAATCCCAGGACCAGGGCAGAGGAACGCTACAATGAGGCCCATGGGCGGACTAGGAGGGTGATCGAACGCACCTTCGGCCTCCTGAAGGCCAGGTTCAGGTGCATCCATATGACAGGGGGTTCCCTATTCTACTCACCAAGGAAGGTGTGCCAGATCATCGTGGCCTGCTGTATGCTTCACAACTTGGCTTTGCGACGACAGGTGCCTTTTCTGCAGGAGGATGGTCTAGATGGCGGTGTTGTGGCAGCTGTGGAGCCTGTGGACAGTGATGAGGAGGAAGCAGAGGAAGAAGACATTGACAACAGGGACTCAGTCATCCAGCAATATTTCCAGTGACACACAGGTGAGAACACATCCCTGCCTACTACAAGTACTTTCACACTTCTACCTCTATCCTGTCTGTCGATTTCAACCAGTATATGGTAACTGAGTTGTACATTTCCATTACGGTTTCACAGGTGTGGTTTACAACGTTTGTCATCTGCTTAGATTCCTCAAGGACTTGAGATGTGTGACATAGGTATGTTGACATTACATTTGAGAACACATTTTTTCACTGTCAATGCTAATACACATTTTTGAAATCACAGACTGACTCCAGATTGTTTTGTGCTTCAAGGGTGTTTATTTTAGTGCTCAATATTGGAGGGGTGTTGTCAAATGGTGAGGGGTGATGGTGGAGGAATGTCCATGGCAGAGTCCAGTCTATTAGTCTCACAGGTGCATTGTCCAAAGGGGCATAGGAAGTGGAGCTGGGGCAGTTCCAATATGGACAGGGTGACAAAGTGGGACAGTAGGATGACAATCAGGGTAGTCTCATTTCTTGGCGGGGGTCTTGGCATCGTGCTCTGTCTTGTTCCTGGATCTCAGGGACTGTTTGCGGGGTGGTTCGCCGTCTGCAGGGGGTGGGGTGCTGGTGTGGTGGTCCTGTGGCGGTGCCTCCTGTCCACTAGCGCCGGCGGAGGTGGTGGGCAGTTCTTCGTCCATGCTAGTGTCAGGGGCCCCTTGGAGTGCCACAGTGTCCCTCCTGGTGTTAAGTATCTCCTTCAGCACCCCTACGATGGTGCCCAGGGTGGTGCTGATGGTTCTGAGTTCCTCCCTGAAGCCCAAATACTGTTCCTCCTGCAGCCGCTGTGTCTCCTGAAACTTGGCCAGGACCGTTGCCATCGTCTCCTGGGAGTGGTGGTATGCTCCCATGATGGAGGAGAGGGCCTCGTGGAGAGTGGGTTCCCTAGGCCTGTCCGCCCCCTGTCGCACAGCAGCCCTCCCAGTTCCCCTGTGTTCTTGGGCCTCTGTCCCCTCGACCGTGTGCCCACTGCCACTGCCCCCAGGTCCCTGTTGTTGTTGGGGTGGTGGGTTATCCTGGGTTCCCTGTAATGGTGGACACACAGCTGATTGACGTGTCCTGGGTACGGAGGTATGGGCCCGCTGGGTGGGTGCTGTGCTGGTGTTACCAGAGGGTGGAAGGTCTGTGGTGGCCTGTGACTGGGTGTGGGGAACCGACTGTCCCGAGGCCCACAATGGTCCGGGCAGGTCATCTGGATCCAGTAGGACAGAGCTGCTGTCATCACTGTGGGCCTCTTCTGTGGGTGGGGTGGAGATGTCTGGACCCTCCTGTCTGATGACGTTGGGTAGTGGTCCTGCAGGGGTGTAAAAGCATGATTATTGCATCTGTGTGTGTCATGGTGGGCAATGGGTGGGTAACTGTGTACCCCAGTGCTAGCACTCCTGTGTGGGGGCTTGTGTGATGATGGTTGAGGGGGGTGTTATGGGTATGTGCAGTGGGCATGCTTTAGTGATGGGTGTCCATGCTTTGTTGTGTCATGCAGGGCTTGGGGTTGGGATGGGTGGTTTGTGTTATTAGTACATTTGTGAGGAGTTGGAGTGATAGGGGAGGGGGCGAGAGTGGGGGTCTGTGATAGCATGCAGGTAGGGTGGGGGATATGATAGTTAAGATTTGTCTTACCAGAGTCCATTCCTCCACGGACTCCTGCGAGGCCCTCAGGATGCAGAATAGTCAAGACCTGCTCCTCCCATGTTGTTAGTTGTGGGGGAGGAGGTGGGGGTCCGCCGCCAGTCCGCTGTACCGCGATGTTGTGTCTGTAGACCACGGAACGCACCTTCCCTCGTAGGTCGTTCCACCTCTTCCTGATGTCCTCCCGATTTCTTGGGTGCTGTCCCACTGCGTTGACCCTGTCGACTATTCTTCGCCATAGCTCCATCTTCCTAGCTATGGAGGTGTGCTGCACCTGTGATCCAAATAGCTGTGGCTCTACCCGGACGATTTCCTCCACTATGACCCTGAGCTCCTCCTCCGAGAACCTGGGGTGATGTGTAGGTGATGTGTGGGGTGGTGTATGTGGTGATAAGTGTGGTGATATGTCGTGGTGTGTGGTGTTTTGTGCGTGGAAGTAGTGTGGGTGATGGTGTTGAGTGCCTGTGGCTGCTAGTTTGTGGATGGTGGTGTCTCTCTCTGGCCTTCTTTTAGATTTTTGGATCGTAGGGGTTTGTGGGTGATGTGGGTGTGTGTTTTATATTGTATTGGGTGTGTGGGAGTGGTGTGTGTATGTGTATCAGGTGTGTGTATTTTGAATTGTCCAATGTGGCTGTGTTTTGTAAGGGTGTGTATTTTGAGCGCAGCGGTGTGCACCGCCAATGGAATACCGCGGTTGAAAGACCGCCGCATGGATTCGTGTGTCGTGATAGCATGGGCGTATTTCTGTTGGCGTGACGGTGGAGGTTTTGTTTTCGCCAGTTTATTACTGACCTTTGGTGTGGCGGACTTGTGTGGGTGTCTGAATTTTGTTGGATTTCGAAATGTGGGTCATAATAGCTGTGGCGGAATTCCGCGGCCGCGGCGGTGTGTTGGCGGTCTTCTGCACGGCGGTAAGCGGCTTTTACCGCCAATGTTGTAATGACCCCCTTAACCTCTCTTGATTCCCTCACAGGTATCCAGTCATCTTGAAGCCTAGTCATTTTAAGTCCAAATCTTAGGTTGCTCATGTTTTCAGAATGATGACGCTTAGAGTCGTAGCCTAGTATTGATTTCATGAGATGTAATTTTGATGTTGTGTGTTTTAACCTTTTGCTTCCTACAGGTCTCCTTCCCAGCTGTTCCCTTCCTAATCCCCTTTTCCCCACTTGGACTCTCTTACAAATCTAATCAGAGTATTGGAGCTGTCTTGTGGTGGAAGTGTTGGGAACGTGCACAGACCCCGAGGATCTGGTGACTCTGACAATATTAATGCATCCAGCATGTTAGCCTTTTTAGGGAACATCTTTTGCACATTGGGTGCATATCCTTATTGATAATACGTGGTTTAATTTTAGATGGATTCATGCCAACTGCCTGAAGTAAAGGCATGTTGTGAGTTTTTTAATCCACATTTTCCTGGTATGGAAGGTATTTTGGCAGCAAATATGTTGTGGTGGCGATCCTTTCCATTGATTTAGGGAGTTCGTGGGTCAAGTGGATTTATAAGTTAGGACAATTAGATTGATTTAAAATTGTGTTTCTTGGGCGATAATTATTTAAAAATAATTCCACACCCTTGAGCTTGAACAGGAGGTCAGCCTTATGGCTCTTAGAGCCCTCTTCTTTGTTCTGGGTACAACAGGGAGCAGGTCCAGTCCTTCAGGGCTCCTCTCATGTCACATTTGACAGGTTCACTCCTCTTCCGATCTTCCAAGGTCTAGAAAGTATTCGGAAGTGGGTACCTGGAAGTGCCATATTCTGTCTGGTACTAGCTAGGGGGATAGAGTGACTCCTGGGCACACCCTGGCAAATAAGGTAAAAGTTCTTGGGGCCTACCCTCTGTGTCAGTAGGTCTATTTGACTTACTGTAAAAAGGCCCAAAATCACATATGCATTTTCAAGATGTTGAAAGTTTTTGGGCACAGTAAACGTAGGGCTGGGTGTGTCTGGAAAGTGTACTATGATAAAACTAGCATCCACCCATATTTAACATTAAATACAGTTTGAGGAACCCTGTATCTACAACAAAGCCAGAGACAGAAGTGTTGTAGAACAAAAGCAGGGTCCGCCAGCAACCAGACAACAGACACCCAATAATTGTCTTGGCATCCTTTTCTCTCCCTTTTAAGGGTGCCCCAAGTATTACATGAGTCTTAAGAGACCCGTGAAGCAAGAGTTGACACTGTAGTGTCAAAAAGGATGCCACAATCCTCACTCTGCATATTCTGTGGCGTTCATAGGACTCATTTCTGCTTCTTAAGGGCAGCCTGATTTTTTGCTCCTGGGAGGCATTTCAAACCTATTTCACACATATATTAAAGGCTGAAGTACAGACTGAGAGCTGGTAGAGACATATGCTAATTAGCCTGCTGACATTTCAGGCAGTTATAGGGTAACTTTCTAGTTACCCTGTACCTGCCTGAACTTTTCCTAATATTTATTGCAGTCCAATTTCATCTTTGACTTGGGTTTTAAATACCTATTTAATTATTTTTCTACCTGGGCCTTTTTCAGAGATGCAGCATAAGGTGTTTAATCTGTACTCTGGATTTCCACGCAGGACAGCTAGGCCTGACACAGTAAAAATAGCTTTTAGGGACTTGTCACTGTAGTGACATGGTAATAATAATTCTCTACATGACACACTTTTAAATAACATACACCCTACCTTGTGGGCTACAAGACTCACGTAGGGGTGACTTTATTTAAAGGTGAGCTCACAGTAGCTGATTGTACTGCACTAGTCAGGCTACACAGGAAAGGCCTAAAGCTATGTTTGCACTGCTACTCCAGTAGATAACACATTCATTAGGTGATGTAGCCTACAGGTGACATTCAGCCTCCAGGCCCTGGGTGCACTTTGTACACCAGATACTAGGGACTTGCAGGTAAATGAAATGTGTCAGTCGGGAATAAGCAAGTTCACCATTGCTAAAGGGGGCGCACAGGCACTTTACTGCTGGTTAGCGGGGGCAAAGTGCACACAGCTCCAAAGCCAGCAAAAATATAGGGCCCAGCAAATGGTGAAAAATCTGTAGAGATCACGCAGAAACAGCAGATTTCCTATCTGAAGGGATTGTTATACTCCATGAGACTTGCGTGGTACAAACCCTAGAATGGGCTAGATATACTTCTTTTCATAAGTTAGCCCACAGTCATTCTTTTAGTTGCAAATCAAGGGCCTTTTACATTTAGTTTCAAGGGGGCTAAGTGGTAAAACTGCCGGATTAGGCATCACCAGTAATTGGTACTTAGCACTCTGGGTGGAATTCAGCAATTAATCTATTTTTTTATCCTGCCCCAACACCCCCGTTCAGTGGCAGTTGCCACTGCTTTAGCTGCCGAGTTGCAGATAGATGAGATCCATCAAGACCTCCACCCCCATTTTAACGGCTAAAACGGGGGATTCCCAACCCCCCCCTGTCCAAACCTATCCATCATCTTCAAACCTATCCAGCAAACCTACACATCCTTCCATCCTTTAACTCATCCATCATTTCAACCTTCCATCCACCCTTTAACGCCATCCATCCCCCTTTCACTAATTCATCCATTTATCCACCCATTTATTCATCCATCCTTTCACTCATTCATCCACCCACCCTTCCACCTACCCATACATCCATCCATTCACACATCAATCCTCCAACCCATTCACCCATCCATCCTCCCATACATTCACCCACCAATCCATCGATCCACCCATCAATCTATCCTTTCACTCATTCATCCATCTACTATTTCACCTATCCATACACCATTCACTCATCTATCCACCCTTTCAGCCATCCACCCTTGCACTTGTCCATTCATCCATCATTTTACTCAGCCATTCATCCATTATCCCCATTCATCCACTGATATATCCACTCTTCTTTCAGCCATCCATCTGCCCTTTCACTCAGCCATCCATTCTTTCACTCATCCATCCACCCCTTCAGCCATCTACCCATCTATTTCTTTCACTCATCCATTCTTACGTCCTTCCTTTTACTCATTTCGCTCAGCAGTCTCTCCGTCTACTCTTTCACTCACCCATCCATCCATCCTTACACGCACACATCCGTTCATACTTCATTCACTCACCCTTTCACTTTAATTATGAGCCTTTGTCTGTCGAGCTGCAGACAGAAGAGGCCCTTCAAGAACTCTGTTCCCGTTGTAGCTGCTAAAACGGGAGGTTCACAAAGCCCCTGCTGCCCATGTATAAACAGTGGTGATATCATTAGTGAAGCCATGGACAGTTGCCGGAGATCGTCTGGACATCTCCAGCAGAGCCCAATATCCCACCCAAACAAGCTCTTCATGGCCTTTTGCCTCAGAGCCTTCATCCATTGCAAAATAGCTGCATATATTCTTTAGCCATTGCTAGAAGCCTTCTCATTGTTCCGAAACTAACTGTGCAAGCCCCTCACCCACATGCTATAGACTTTGGGTGCAGGGCCATGTCATGAAAGAGTTAAAGAAGTAGCTCAACATTGTTTTCATTTCCTAACAAATGTGGTGCCAGTTGATAAGTCTATGTGAAACATTGGTTCTTAGAATTGAGCTTAACACGCTTCACATTGGTCAAACACCACCCAGATGTTAGCAAATTAAATGATTTTTAGTCAGGTGAAAGTGCTAAATCTCCGTTGTGGGAATGATAACTGCAAGTGATGTTTCGGATCGCTTCAATGAGTTGCTTGAAGATAGCCAGGGAACATGGCATCTTCTGACAGGAAAAGAAAGAAAGAGCCTGACCCAAGTGACAAGCATAAACCATCCATGGCATATGCAGAGGTGATAAAACAAACCTAAATGCAATTTTTTTCTGAGATGACAAACTGAACCCATGTTCGTCAGGCAGGGTGCCCTTGGTTAAACTGTATGTGTATGCTCAGACTATGTTGAGAGGTCTTTAATTGCATACTTGCAGAGTGCCCAGTCCATCTCTTGATGGTAAAGTTGTAATGGCACCGGAGATAAATATCAATCTGGCCATGCTTTTAGTAATTTTTTCCAGACACCCAAACATGGACCTGGAATATGCCTTGAAAGGGTGTCAAGATAAATGTCTTGAATTACTAGTACCACTAACCAAAATTTGAGATATAGCCCCTATAGTTAAAGACAATGAGCCTACAGTGGGCCCCATGTTCCTAGCCAGATGGGCTCAGCAAGTGATTTGGCTGCTAGGAAATGTGATCAGTGTCGTCTTGGCAGACAGATGCTGCCTCTATGGTTACCAGGCTAAACCCCAAACTGGGTAATTTGGGGACCAGTTTTCGTGGGCTATCCATTTGGTAAACCTTTTGTCAAGAAATAGATCAAGAAGGTACAGTTGTGCTTGGTCCATGACCAAGTTGCGGCAGACTACTAACCAGAAGATGGAATTTCTAGGCTTTCAGATTGATGCCTAGTCAGGGACTCCTTTTCTTCTTACCTGCACAAAGGTATGATGGAAAGAAGTGAGAGCACTTAACAACAAAGACAAGTTCTTTCTCATGCAGTGGGCAAGATTTGTGAGCCTGTTATCATTTCCAACCCATTTGCATTCCAGAACTTTTCAGAGGATTAAGATTCTCCACCTCAGGAAAGGACTACATTTCTCTATCAAAGGAATCCAAACAGAAAATGCATATGCTTTAAGCACCACTGAGCCATTTTTGGGTCAGCCCGGGACACGGTGATAGAGTCAAATGCCAGGGGACAAGGTTAGAGGACATGACCACGAGGGACTTTGTCTGAGCAGGAATTCATATTTCACAAAAACCACCTGGAGTTGTTAGCTGATAATTTGTGATCAAAGCCCTTGCCAAAGACAGGACAAGCTGTGGTGTCCTAGTGACGACGGTCAGGGTTTTAGCAATGCTTTGTATTAACAAGCTGGAGATGGGGAGAATAGTGGAAGTAGCAAAAGATTTTTGGCACAATTGCTTGAAATACAGCATTTCAGTGACAGCAGAGTACTTGCAAGGCAAAGACAATCTTGTAGGAGACTGGAAAGCTAGAATCCTGAACAACTCAAATAAGTGGAGACTAAAGACTTAACATTTTCAATATTGGTAAAAATCTGGATTTTTTGTTCAATAGGCCTCTTTGCTTTCTCATTTTTTCAGTTGGCTGCTGGAACTTGGGGATTTCGCCACAGATGTATCCAGGGGCGTAGTTTGGTCAGTAAGATTGGGAGGGTGAATTTCAGATTTCCCAATTATGTGAAAATAAATTATACAACAAGCAGGGCACTCAAAAGGGCTTAAGGGTCAGAGGAAATGAGAGAGGGATGTGTATTGGTAGGGGTACTAAGTGAAAGAAACACAACATTTTGTAAAATAACCAACATTTTAAGGACTTTCAAAACAAAGATGAGAGAAAGCATTTGTGTTTTTTAAGTTTGTGCATGCAAAAATCCCTGGTAAAATATGACAGACACCTCACCAGATTCGACTTAAAACACGTGTACCTAACTATTCATCAGCGAATACATTTATTAGAGGAGTGTAACACCCCATACACCCACCCTGAAGCTATGCCCATGGATGTATTGGACTGGTCGATAGGTCTCCAAAATGCCTTTCCTCCATTTGTGGTGATCCAAAGAGTTGCAAAACAAGTCAGGCTTCAGCAAAATACCTTAGAAGCCATCACTCACTGGTGAAGGTCCCCAAGTGTGATTTGTTTTGTTACTGGAAATGTCAGTGACAGCCCTAGTGCTGCTGCCAAGATGCCAATTCCCTCTACTAGTGTCAAGTCAATTACATTTTATGGCATGGAAAGATTCTGAGGGTAATGGAAGCTTGTAGGCCTTTTGTGAGTCTTTTGAACTCTTTTCGTAAACCTGGGCCAGTGACACCATGACACGATATAAAATGGTCTGGGTTAGAATGGCCAGTTGATGTTGTGAACAAGATTTTGCTCTCTTGGTGATGGAAATAGTCATCACTGATAATTTGTCTGCAGAACTAACAAGTCCAGTTTCGGGTCACAGGATGGTTATTTCATAGTCATAGAGTTCAGCATGGAACAAACAACACAAATCTTCCAGTGGGTGAATACTCTCTGAAAAGAGACTATTGAAGAGTGTCAGGATGGTGCTACCTTCATCACTTACATATTATTTCTTGTGGGACTTTAACAATGTTCCAAGATATCTAAAAAACTGGCCAGCAAATTCTGAGTTCGTTATTAAAAACTACCAGATACATTTGCCATGGTATTCTGGATGCTGTCCTGTTGTACAGTGTCTGTATAAAGGCTTTAGATGTAAATGAGATATTATCTTTATTTTTGAGGGACTTATGGTTGCTGTGGAAAGAAGAATTAAATCTGCAACAAGATACATCTCATACCAAGCTGTTCTGGACAAACATACAACGATGGGAGAATTTGTACCTAAGGCAGTGAATATGTCAAACAATTTTACCCTGTCTCGATTGCCACTTTGGCTAGCTCAGTGAAATGGAATGCTTCATACAAGTATTGATGTGGTTAAGCTTTCTGTGCATTCTATTAGAGGTGCTATAGTGATCAGGTCAGTTCTAGCAGCTGTTTGTCTGAAAGATGTTATAAATGCATCTGACCCTGTCTAAACATTTAATATTCAGCACAGTAACTAAGCATAATCCACAATTCCCGTCCTGTCAGATTACAAAATGTCCTAGGTTTGGTGTATACAATTTTTAACCCTATAAGGACATGAGGGTGAGGACCACCGTTGTAATCAATGTCTTGTTTACATGGATAATATTCATGCATACCCACATTTAATTTTATTGATTCTGTATTTTTTTATCTCAATTGTGTGTTTCTTTCTTGTCGAATATATGCCCATCCATTTGTGATTTATGGGATAGAGAACTGTGTAAATTATAGCCAACAGAATTGTTTTTTCCTTCTAGAAAACATGAAAGAATATTTTTTTTTCGAATCAGTTAAGGAACTTCAACAGCATATTAAAAGAAAAAGGAGAAGATGGTTGTTACTTAGGGGGTCATTATGACCCCGGCGGTCACAGATAATATGGCGGTAAGTACTGCCAACAGGCTGGCGGTACTCACGCCCAGCCAACCTGCCAATGTACCACTCCGACCGCCACAGCGGTAACAGCCTCCGGCTGGAGATATCTATCTGCAGCCCAGCGGCTGTCACTGTTCCTCCTGCGGGATTATGACCCTGCCTACCGCCATGGTTTTCGTGGCTTTCTTACTGCCACGAAAACCATGGCGGTAGGCACTATCAGTGACAGGGAATTCTGTCCCTATCACTGATAGGGGTCTCCCCACCTCCCCCTCCAGTTTGACTCCCCCACCCCCACTACATTCCCACCCCTCCCTTCATACACACACAGACACACACACGAATAGACACACCCATTCCCACATGCCTCCACGCATGCATACATTCATTCACACACACATCCGCACAGACTTTCATACATACACGCAGACACACATTCACATTACACAACATACATGCACTCACACCTCCATACATGCACACACACATTTAACACGCAACACACACCCACATCCACGCACACACAGACATTCACACACACACCCACACACTCACACAACACCCCCCTCACCTGTCGGAGACCCGACTTATCTGTGTTCATGGGGTCCTCTGGCAGGAGAAGGGACAGGGTGCTGCTGCCACCAACAGCGTCCGCCAGCAGAACACCGCCAGGCCGTATTATGGTTCATAATAGGGCTGGTGGCAGTATACTGGCGTGATGCTGCTCGTGGCAGCAGCCCCACCTTACCACCATCCGCCGGCATGGCCACAGCCAGATTTTCTTCAGGCGGAAATATGGCTGTGGTCATAATACGGCAGACTGTTGGTAGCCGCGGCGATGGTCTTTTGCCACCCGTCGCCACGGCGGTAAGCAGTTTTTACCGCCAGTCTCAAAATGAGGGCCTTAGGGCCATATGTACGAAAACTTTTTCCCATAGACACAGAATGGGTAAAATCCTTTGGTACATCTGGCCCTTAGGCCCTCATTCTGACCTTGGCGGGCGGCGGAGGCCGCCCGCCAAAGTCCCGCCGTCAGGTTACCGTTCCGCGGTCGAAAGACCGCGGCGGTAATTCTGACTTTCCCGCTGGGCTGGCGGGCGGTCGCCTTCAGACCGCCAGCCAGCCCAGCGGGAAAGAGGCTTCCACGATGAAGCCGGCTCGGAATCGAGCCGGCGGAGTTGAAGCTGTGCGACGGGTGCAGTTGCACCCGTCGCGTATTTCACTGTCTGCGCAGCAGACAGTGAAATACATGTAGGGGCCCTCTTACGGGGGCCCCTGCAATGCCCATGCCAGTGGCATGGGCACTGCAGGGGCCCCCAGGGGCCCCGCGACCCCCCCTACCGCCATCCGGATCTCGGCGGTCCGACCGCCGGGATCTGGATGGCGGTAGGGGGGGTCGGAATCCCCGCGGCGGTGCAGCAAGCTGCGCCGCCGCGGAGGATTCAATGGGGCCGCGGTACACTGGCGGGACCCCGCCAGTGGTGCCGGTCCGACCGCGGCTTTACCGCCGCGGTCGGAATCCCCATTGGAGCACCGCCGGCCTGTCGGCGGTGCTCCCGCGGTCCTCCGCCCTGGCGGTCAAAGACCGCCAGGGTCAGAATGACCACCTTAGTCTTTTTTGGCTACCGATTGCCTTGTTTTGGTTGTGTGTTTTGTAGTCCAGTTAACTCACTTGTTAATGTAGTTTTTATACTGATGGTGATGTGGAGCTGTTGTTCTGAATTAAGCAGAAATAAGTGAAGCATAATTCTCAACTAGAATGAAAACTTTTGGACGCGAAAACTAGAAAATGTTGTGTTTTGTGGCTGCAAGCACTTGTAGCATGGGAAATTTAATTATCTATAAAGGAAAGCATACAAATTTAGGGAATCTTATGTGGATAGTATGTATCCCCTATTTATGCGTTCAGGTTGCCCGTGATTCAGGCCGTGGGCCAGCATTCAGCAAAAGAGTTGTTCCTACATTTGGCCTGTCTTTGTGTGAAGACGTGCTGTAATTACTGTTACATTGGTTTCTATACTTTTCTTACAAATTATATTTGCCTATGTTATCACCTCTTCCTCGTCTTTACTCCCCCTCCTTCCCCTTTGGAGTCTGCTGTTAGAATGCTTGGGTGAAACTCATGATTGAATGTCGGCATTAGGGGACACAGAGGTGTACCAGGAGCATCAGCTCAGGGAGCTGGAGATTGCCAATATAAACCTCATAAATCTACTTAATTACCTTCGTCCTCCACTCTTCATTTTTCAGTTACATGTACATAGAAACGTCAGCACAATTTTGTATGGTGTGCTCCTACAAAAAATAAAAATAAAGAGTGCTGTGAAATGGGCCATGACTTTTAGGCTGTTTCTGTTGCAAAATTAACTTAGCAATTGTTTAAGTGTTTACTGTTCGGTTTCAGATAAATCTAATAAATGTACACCCATCATGGATAATCTACACTGTCTACTTTCAAGTGCCACATTGGGCCACGGTCCAATCATGCCTATAATACTGGGACAGGTCAGTCCACCCAAACAATAAATGCAGGGGATAATTTGATCATACCCCTTGTGCTAGGTGCAAATGGGATGGACTATGGTGCAAGAAAAAAGAAGCAATAAAGCAGCCCGGCAAGGCTTCCATGTGGCCAGTTCACTAACAACCTCTTGTGTATGGTCAGTTTGTATCTGGGACCCCTGAGTTAATGTAGGCCACGCTGCCTATACAACAAACTGGTGCCAAAGACGGTGGCAATTACGCACACGCACTCACCAGACTCCGGCTCATGCAATCATTTGCAACACTGGCTCTCCTCCGGCCGAGCATTCAAACAGTCTCCTTCCGTGATGCGCCCTGAGCCCAGCCCAACTCACCAGGTGTGTTGCGTGCTGCCCGGCAGTACTCATTCTGGCGGGAACGCAGCTGCTCGTGCACCCAGGCGGATCACATGACTTTAAGAAAGGACGCAACACGATCTGACAACTTCACCACAGGGCCCAGGGCCCTTCAGGGTGCAGTAGCCCCACCCACAATCCAGCAAGAGTGCTTCTTCCCCTCCAGCACACGGCCCTTGGTGCTCTGTGTGATGCTCTGCATGCCACACATTCAGGGCCAGAAGGGATAAGGACATTCTGGGGACTGGTTTCATGGACAGCCACAGCACATGAGCCCATCCAGTCCTACATTCTCTGCAGTAAGTTAAAAGAGATTCCTCCCAGTGCCACACATTCTTTTTTAAAAAGAAGGGTGAACTCACTGGAATGCAATAGGAAGAAAAAGGTAGAGTGTGTCAATAGGTGCACATGGTAAACAAAAGCCCACAAAATTGAACCTGCCAAACTTCCACGCGCCAGGAAACACCACGTTTTGAACATTTGGCCTACCGAACCTCCGCCACTCCAATGCCCAAGACAAGGTATAGTCATCTGAGCAAACCAGGCAATTTTCAGTAACAAACACCTTGACAAGTAGTTCACACAGAAATGTGCAGTATCCTGTATTAATATTTCATGACATCTGTGGGGTGCCAGGATTCATGAGGTAAGAAAATCTGTAACTGAAGAAGGTCCACCATTCACCTACCAGACCCTGAGATGGGCCTCCCTGCGCACTTCTAACAGCTCACAAACCCTGACTTTGAGCAGTTCCTTCATCGCCAAGCCAGGCGGCTTCACGATGAATCAGTACACACCTTTTACGCAAGGCTCAAAGAACTTGCAAGCACCTGCACTCTACCCAATGCTGAGGACGAGATCCACACCAAGTTCCCACAAGGATGCCACTCAATGTGAAACTGAGACAATACATCCTGCAGGTTCCCGGTATGCCCGTAGCGGACATACTCACCATGGGACGTTGAAAGGAGCTGTCAAAAGTGTGCTTTGCGCACATGGAAGTAGCCTTGCAGCAACAGATAAAGAAACAACCAGTCAATACCGTGACAACAACAGGGACAGAAAGGATTAAGGTCCATCCCAAATCACCCACCAGCACCAGAACATGCTACACATGAGGAGGGTCATGCCCCCATCAAGAATCATTCCCTGCTCAAGAAAAACGGTGCACCAACTGCAACAAACCCTACCACTTCGCAAATGTCCGCTGCTCCTCCACATCCCAAAAGACTCAAACAGCGGTCAGTCAACATCACACAAACCACCACGACTCCCGAGGATGAAGGGGACATGGACGATGATGATGTGGAAGGTGCAGTACGGGTAATCCATGCCATGCAGCCCGGAGGGCACCCTAACATAAGCATCCCAAATCTCTCTTGCAGGCCATCAGATCTCAGCCCTCATTGACAAAGGAGCATCAATAAACATCCTAGCACAGTCAGTATTGCAAACTGTACCCATCCGCCCCATACTAAGCCCCACCACCACTCAATTCTATGCATTTGGATCATCTACACCACTCTTTATGGCCGGGGTGTTCAAAACAGAAATATTACATGAATCGCAGTCAGCACAACCCAAGGTGTATATTACCAAAACAGGATCTGAAATGCTGCTGAGCTGCAAAATGGTGGAGAAACCCAACCTAGTGTCCTTCACCTTCAGTGTACACCTGGGAAGCGTGGGGTGAGTTGGTGTTGGAATTCTCACAGTTGTGTGAGGGTATTGGATGTCTAAAGGACAGACTCGTACATCTCCACATCAATGAGTCCATCCAGTCTGTGGCACTAAAACATCGCCGTGTTGCATTCCACTTGCGTCCCAAGGTGGAGGAAGAATTCAGAAAATTGGAACAGGCAGACATCATCAAACGAGTGGACGACCAGACACCGTGGGTCTCCCGGATTGTGGTCACACACAAACCAAAACAGCCAGGCGATGCCAGAATATGCGTGGATATGCACTTACTCAACATAGCCATCTGATGTGAATGCCACCTGACACCCATGGTAGATGACATTCCCCGATTGTGGTCATGCGCAAACCAAAACAGCCAGGTGATGTCAGAATATGCGTGGATATGAGCTTACTCAACATAGCCATCTGACGTGAATGCCACCTGACACCCATGGTAGATGACATTGTCGTAGAAGTGAGTGGGTCACAATGGTTTTCCAAAATGGACCTCGGAGCAAGGTACCATCAACTGCTGCCGGCTCCAGAGTCAAGAGCCATTACCACTTTCTCCACCCACGTCGGGTTGAGAAGGTACAAGCATGTGTTGAGCGCCGCAGAAGTCTTTCAAGACACCATTCGTGGAGTGCTGGCAGGACTAGAAGGAGTCATTAATGTCAGTGATGACATTTTAGTGCATGGTCCTATGATCAAGAAACATCTAGCGATACTGAGGGCTACATTCAGATGACTACTTAATAATGGACTTACTCTCCACCGCGAAAAGTGTGCTTTTCTCCAAAAAGATATTGCCACCTTTGGATACTGATTTTTAGAAAACCGAGTCATGCCTGATCCGGATAAAGTCAAGGACATTCAATTAGCCCTTTTCCCCAACACTGTCTCTGGAGTCCGGAGCCTCTTGTGGATAGTTACATACTGTAGAAGATTCATTCAGAATCTGATCTCCGTCACAGCACCCCTCAGAAAGTTAACCAAGGCAAACATCAGCTGGGAATGGGGACCAGCCCAGGAAGAGGTGTTCCAAGCAACAAAAATGCCCTGTCTGCGCACACAACACTAGTTTACTTCGACCCAAGAATTGAATCCGATATCTCTATAGACGCCAGCTCCACTGGCTGTGGAGCAGTCCTATCTGAAAAAGGAGCCAATGTAGAGAGGATCCCAGTGGCATATACGAACCGTGCACTAACGGGCACTAAGCAACTATACTCGCACATAGAAAAAGAACCTATCGCAGTTCATTGATGGTGTTGTCAGTTTCATTTCTACCTGTATGGCCAACCGTTTACTGTACACACAGACCACAAACCACTCATCCCACTATTCAATGGATCTGCTTCCAAATTGCCTCCCAGAATCGAGAAGTGCATCCTTCAACTTCATGAGTATTGATTCTCAGTGGTATATAGACCTGGGGTGCAGAATTTGACGGATTACTTGGCCCGGCATGCATGACCAGCCACCAGTCATGAGGAGGCTGACGCTGAAGATGTGGAGGAGTACAGGAGGATGGCGGTGGAAGTCACTGCCCCTTCCTATCTCTCTAGATGACATCAAAGTGACTACCCAGGAGGATGAGTGTCTTTGAATCTCAATATCAGCCATTACCACAGGAAACTGGCACAGTCTTATCCACAGTGTCTTGACGGCCAGAAAAAGCGCGTCTGACCCTATCCTCACTACACAATATCAGGCAAGAGCTCGGGATTTCCCCGGAAGGGTGCCTGCTGTGTGACCCTCAACTGGTGATTCCTGCTTCGCTACAGCAACGAGTCGTGGATTTGGCTCACTCTTCACATCAAGGGATAGTGAAAACAAAAACAAGGCTCAGATGCAAAGTATGGTTCCCGGGGCTAGATGATGTTGAACGTGCTGTGAGGCACTGCACCATCTGCCAAGCCGCTGACCCCGCCTAACCCCCGGCACCCATTATCACTGAATCCATTCCTTTCGCCCCATGGTACAGGGCGAGGGCAGACTTCGGGAGTCTACCAGATGGTCGTCACATGATTTTGATAATTGTTGACTTTTCAAAGTATCCGGAAGTGGAAATTCTGGATTCAATCACCACCCCCCAAACTATAGCTCGATTAGAGAAAGTCATGGCCACTCACGGACTGCGACACAAACTAAGGACAGACAATGACCCACCGTTTTAGAGACAAGACTTCATTGACTACCTAAGTTCCAGGGGTGTTCATCACCGCAAGGTCACCCCTCGCTGGCTGCAAAGTCTTGAGGATTGCGGTGGCCAACAATCAAAACATGGAGTGCGCTCTGGATGCTTTTCTGCGTGAGTATCGGCTCACCCCCATGCGACTACCAAAGTGCCACCCAGCACACTATGCATGAATCGAATGGTGGGAGATACCATCCCCATATTGAAAGACCCTCAATGACACAAAACAAAGAAGCAGATGCATTGCGTTGTCACAACATCCAAAACGACCGAATGTCGAGGAAGAGGCACGCTAAGCACCATGACATCCACGTTGGAAATCTCGTATTGGCCAAGAACCAACATCCCGGAGGAAAGTTCAAGTTTCCTTTCAAGATGGAACACTGGAAACTGAGTAACATCAGAAGGACCATGATCACAACTCGACGAGGTTGTGAGACAATCATGTGAAAGGTTTTGTTCGTCAAATGGTACCGACCGCCAAACCATGAACTGGAAAGGTTGGGAGATGACCAGACATTCACCCACCACAAGAATGATGACAACAGTGCCAGTCCTCCGCAGGCTGGAGCCAGTAAAATGACTGCCCCTGTGTCCAGCACAGCAGATGAACAACATCAGTTGGTCGGCATGCAGGAATTCAATGTGACAGGTATGAGGGAGGGTCCGTCTGGAGATGATCAGGAGAGGAGAATTGATGAGGCCATTTCGCAGAGACAGGGCACCGGTAGGTACAACCTGTGGCCCAGGCCCCGACTTCCACCAAGTTAAGAGATTTTGTGCTCACTTTAAGTAATGTCTCTCATTTCATTGTGGGGGCCACATAAAACCTATGATGCCTCTGTTAGACTTTTCATCCTTGGCGTGGTCTCCATTAACTTTTTGCCCCTGTTCCCCAGGTTGTTGATTTGTGCTGGACTCTGATTTTGCTGTTTTTGTTACTCTGGGCACTTTACCACTGCTAACCAGTGCTAAAGTGCAAGTGCTCCTTTACAAAATGTGTATGTGATTGGTTTATCCATGATTGGCATATTTGATTTACTAGTAAGTCCCTAGTAAAGTGCACTAGAGGTGCCAGGGCCTGTAAATCAAATGCTACTAGTGGGCCTGCAGCACTGGTTGTGCCACCCACATAAGTAGCTCTGTAATCATGACTCAGACCTGCGATTGCAGTGTCTGTGTGTGCAGTTTTAACTGTAAATTCGACTTGGCAAGTGTACCCACTTGCCAGGCCTAAACCTTCCCTTTTCTTACATGTCAGACACCCCTAAGGTAGGCCCTAGGTAGCCCCAAGGGCAGGGTGCAGTGTATGGTTAAGGTAGGAAATATAGTAATGTGTTTTATATGTCCTGCCAGTGAAATATTGCTAAATTCGTTTTTCACTGTTGCAAGGCCTGTCCCCCTCATAGGTTAACATGGGGGCTACCTTTAAATCTGATTAAAGTGTAGATTCCCTTTGGGAGCGGATGGACATGTGGAGTTTGGGGTCTCTGAGCTCACAATTTAAAAATGCATCATTTAGTAAAGTTGATTTTAAGATTGTGTGTTTCAAAATGCCACTTTTAGAAAGTGAGCATTTTCTTAATTATACCGTTTCTGTGACTCTGCCTGTTTGTGGATTCCCTGTCTGGGTCAGTTTGACAGTTGGGCTGGTTGCACCTCACACTAGACAGTGACACAAAGGGAGCTGGGGTGTAGCCTGCATATCCTGATGAGCCATCTGTGCTAGGAGGGAGGGGAGGAGTGGTCACCCGCACCTGAAAGGGATGTGCCTGCCCTCACACAATGCAGTCAACCCCCTGGTGAGTGTCTGTGGTCTGGCCTGGGCAAGGCAGGATTTCACATTCCAAAGAGACTTTACTTTGAAGTAGGCCTACTTCAAAGAAGAAACTGGGTATAAGAAGGGCACCCAAAACCACAGACTTTAGAACACTTCTGGAAACAAGAGGAACCTCTGCCTGGAGAAGAGCTGAAGAGCTGAGGAGAAGTGCTGCCCTGCCTGTGACTGTGCTTTGTGGAGCTATCCTGAAGTTGCTGCTTCTGCCAGAGTAAGAGGGCAAAGACTGGACTTTGTGTGCCTTCCATCTTGTAAAGCAATCTCCAAGGGCTTGATTTAGAGTTTGCCTCCTGTTGTTTGAAGTCTCAGGGACAACAAAGACTTCTCTCTGCCAGCACCTGGAGTCTCTGGAGAGACTCCTGATCTGACAAGTGGTGCCCTATCCAGTCCCTGGGCCCTTGAAAGGAAAGCTGGTGGAAATCCAAGGAAATCGACTTCGGACGACTTAGGACCAACGCCGCTGCAGAATCCGGAGACGCCACCTGCACCCGACGCTGTGACCTTCGCTGGAACGCAACGCTCTTTGCAGGCCCAATGCCGCTGCAGCGCCGCTGAAGTCTGCGACTCCGTGGAAGTCGCCGCACCACGTCGTGACCGACGCCACTCGAAGTCCGCGGATTCAACGTTTCGCACAGACGCCGCGATCCCCGACTTCGCGCATCGACTTGTTTTCACTCTTCACCAAAGGTACTGTACTTGGTGGTCTAAGTGACTCCGTGTCCGGCGCGGCTGGTGTCGGCCTGTTGGGAACGACTCCGTCACGACGCCGTATTAACACCTCATCAAAGCATTTTTTGTTTCTAAGCGCTATTTTTGAGTTTAATCTTTAACAATTCATAACTTGACTTGTGTATGTCGGATTTTTGTCGTTTTGGTATTGTTTTGTTTAGATAAATATTTCCTATTTTTCTAAACTGGTGTTGTGTCATTTTGTAGTGTTTTCATTAAGTTACTATGTGTGTTGGTACAAATACTTTACACCTAGCACTCTGAAGTTAAGCCTACTGCTCTGCCAAGCTACCAAAGGGGTTAGCTGAGGGTGATTTTCTTCTACCCTGACTAGAGTGAGGGTCCTTGCTTGAACAGGGGGCAACCTGACTGTCAACCAAAGACCCCATTTCTAACAGCCTCTGTATCAGTTTAAGCAAATGTCTGAAATGTCAAATTCAGTTTTTTTTGTTGATTTAATATTTATTTTTGTTTGTTTGGGTAAGGGAGGAATGTTTTTTTTTGGGACAGGTCAGTCCACCCTAACAATAAATGCAGGGGGAAATTTGATCATACCCCTCGCGCTAGACGCAAATGGGATGGACCCTGACGCAAGAAAAAGGAATCAATAAAGCAGTCTGGGGAGGCTTCTTCGTAGATAGTTCACTACCGACCTCGTGTGTGTGTGTGCGCGCGCATTTTGCATCTAGGGCCCCTGAGTTAATGCAGGCAGCGCCGTCTACACAACAATGCTCTCCCCCTAAAGTTTACCATAGTTTTAATTGTAAAAGGCAGTATCCAATAATCCATATATTTAACAGTCTCAAAATATCTCTATGAGGTTTTTGTGCTTGACTAAACTTGACTAATTTACCAAATTTCAGTAAGCGCACAATCCACAGGTTTTTTCAAGTTGCACGTTTTATTTTTCTAAATGTTTATACGTTCTTGATAATAGATTTTACTGAACGCTAACAAAAGATAAACATGCATTTACTATACTATGCAATATCCAAAAAACTACATAAACAACTTAAGATTTAAACTGTTTAGGAAGCTCCAATCCTGTGCCCTAGGACCGAGTTCACATTGTATAAAAACTGAAAAACAGTCATTTGAGCTTTGATTTGCAATCTGTTGGTTTCAAAATATTTACTTGCACGCGGACTGTCAAAAACACAGCAGTTATATTGTTCTGTTGGCCTTTCTGATCTGATACTGATTTTGTCTCTAGGAGTGTGTTTTGGTTATAATTCCTTGTTTATTTCTGCCATAGAGTTGCCTTCAGTTTCTTTTCGGGCAATTGAAGTCACGTGACAGGATGTTCGCTGACTCACTGCAGATCTCTTCCTGCATCTTGTGCCCCTTGTCGCGGAAGCCGGAGGGTCAGTGCACGCAGAAGTAATTAGAGAAAGTAATCATATTAGTAGCTGTAAATAAAGAAATACAACCTCTAACACAAAGCCCTCAGCCGTTCCAATAAAAGTGTTCCGCACATTGGGTATGAAAAAAACGACAGGTCATGAGAAATATTTTGACATTGTTCGATTTAGGACAGTGTTCGAGCCAGGAAAGATCATTTTTATTTATTTCACTTACGTTGTAGAGCCTATGTTGCGCATATGGACCCTTTAAAGCGCCATTCAAAACTTAAGATGTCAGGATTCTGTCCGAGTGTTTGTGTGAGACAACTGATTAGTCCAGTAAAATGTTATTATTTGTATAGCGCCTACACCTCGGATGTGCTGCTTTAAATTGCTGCGGTGGTGACAGAATCTGAAAAAACAAAGGGGGGTGTGTGAATTGTAGAAAATACTGTGATGAGAATAGCTCAAATTACGTATACATTGTTGCTATTCTGTGTATTTGTTAGATTCTTAAGAAAGAAAAGTGAATACAAATTGATTTAGAAATGGTATAACGTCTGCGGGCAAAGTTCCAGCGTATTATAAGTGACGCAACGTTTCTCTTGCTTATGTTTAGACTGAAGCTCTGCCCTGAAGGCGCATCTGCTGAGCCGGTCCAAGTACAGTTTCTCTCCAGCCTTCCTTATTGCAGACATGGACTTCTTCAGCCGCACCCTGCGATCTATAAGACGAAAAACGGACACTCAGTCCTCTAGCCAGGTAACTTGATGACTTTCTGAATGGGTGGGCAAGCAATGGCAAGTTAAGTATATAGAGCTGCCACGGGATCTCTTCTCATGTGAGACCTTTAGTTTGGCTTAGATTTTTAGTCAACAGAATGTCGCATTCTGGGACTTGTAGTTTTGCTTTTTAACTTGTAGACGGATAACTGTCAAGGAAGCATGGAAGCCAGAATATAATCCATATTGGTGCCCTGTTTCGTAGGCAAATTAGCGTTTGTTGATGATAAAGCTTTCAAACCACCAGCATGGATTATATTCCGGCTATCATTTAAAAATGGATTTAACGTCATTGCTATACCTTTGATTTTATACATGAGGTGAAATATTGACCTCTGTACCCTAAAAAAGACTATTTGGAAAAATAAATCAACATTGATTATTTTACAAACGTTTCTGTATTACAAGCTAAACGCACATTTCAATGATAAAGTTCTTTTTTTGGGAGGAAACAGGTCGGCTGTGGATGTCTAGGTTTTAAGCAACAGAAGAGTTTTGGAATTGAACATACTTTAAAGAGACTGTTGAAATTATTTACCTTTGTGAACTACTTTCAGAATAAATTGGTCGAGTGGTGATCTAATTCCTGTATGCACATTTGTTTTTTTAAAGTAAATATATATATATCTTCTCATTTATAGAAGTGGACCCTGAATTCATGGTGCTCAATATTTTGGAGTACGGATATTGAGTGCAGGTTTACTTATGAGTACTAGCTATGATTGTAAATTGTTTGATGTCTTTGATTGTTTGTGTTATGTGATGAGAAATGTTTCAGTGAGTATAAATGTAGGCTTTAAAAAGATATTTTTTTAGACAATGGCTAAAGCATGTTCTTGTTAGCGCTTTGCCCTTGAGCAACATAAGTGAAGTGCCTTTATGAAGTAAAAATGGCATAATTGCACATTCATTTTTATGTTATGTATTTTTCTATTGCTTCTTAGGCTGACTCTTGGCTTCTTCAACTCACTCGCCAGGAATGGGGTTACTGAGGGGGGAGGCTGGGGAATTCTAACACAGTTAGAAGAGGGAAAGCCCCATAAAATGAAGATACTATTAGCTGATATTCAGCCTATGCACCTGCAGGAACAGGATGTTTTCATGGGTTTTGCAAATTTCATACAGTTTATAATAATAACCTCTGTCAGGAGAGACTTCATATTCCGGAAGGACCATTACCTGAAGTTACTGACCCCATCAGTTATGAGATTCACACCAACACCACAGATCTGTGTTGTTCAACCCAGAGATTTCAGGTGAAAGTCTAACGCACATAGCAGAGTTATCAGGGAATTGGAGCAGAAATTACCCATTGTGCTTGTAATTTCTCATTTCACTTGTGTAGCCAGTGTTAGCCCACTAAATTATGAATACCTTTATTATAAGGAACTTTGATGGTGCACATTTAACATGGCCAAGTCTGAGGTCCAAATGATGGGTTAGTGAAATGGAGTTCAGTATGGAAATAGAAGCCCAGTAAGTGTTAAATTGTGCACCCAAAATACTTTTATCTCACAGGTTGAAAGGAAAATGTAGATTTTCCTAATAAATTATGAAGGGAAGTCTTAATTTTATCAAAGACACGGAGGCGAGTATTATGCATTCTAGTTTTACTTTTAGCAGCAGTCAAGAACATTGGAGCTACAAATCCCAAGAGACGCAGCAACAGAAACAGACTAGCCAATGTGATAGAAACATGGAAATAGAGTACCCACCACTCCAAAGTCAGTAAGCTGTATAACCCCCTTACTTGACTGCGAACGGCCCTCTTTTCTTGTGCGAGGAGTTCATAAGAATCATAAAAGAAAGTAAATATAGGTAACACAATAGAACAAGTTAGCGTAAACGTAAAAAAACTCTTGTCAAAAGTTCAGAAAAGCGAAACTCCTAGAAGTATCCAAAGGAAAAGGAGGACGAACACCCTGGAGGTCCGTAGAGGTAGTTGATGAAGAGGAGAAACCAGTCGGTATGGTGACATCCTTAATAGGACACAGGTGGCAACACCGTAGCCACTGTCAGGGAAGGAAAGAAACACCAATTACTAAGTATTGATGTGGGATAATACTCTCTTTCCTGTCTTTAATAAAATTAAGACTTCCCTTCATAACTTATTAGTAAAATCTACATTTTATGTCAAAACCGGAGGCTCCTATAATGTTTGTTTAAAGCTTGCCAATTACTTCAGAAGCTGCAGTGTGAGCAGGTTTGCAATAAAACATCCTAAACACTTTTATCATTAGACCAGTCAGCTGATCTCAGAATGTCCTCCAGTCTGAAACCTGTGCAAAAGGCTTTAGAGGCCATGGCACCCCTGGCGGAATGAGCCCCAAATGCAGAAGTATTAATGCTTTCCAAAGACATAACCCTTCGGACCCCACGAGCCAGGGCGGCAGAGGATACAAGATGATGGGGCTTACGAAAAGAAATAAGTAGTTGAGAATGAGAGGACGTTCTGAGATCAAATGTCTGTGGTTCGTATACTTTGAGGCATTGTCCAACATACAGTTTGGGATGATCTAGACAATAAGGATAAAATGCTAAATTTAAATGAGTTTTCATGCGTTTATTAATTGTAAACATGAATCCGGTGAGGTCTTATTGGCAAGAAGACACATCTAACGCTTTAACGTCTGATAAACGTTCAATAGAAATCAAATATAATAACATGGTAAGCTTTGCAGACAGCATCTTTAAAGAAAGCTGCATTGTCAGGCCAGGAAACAAACAACTTCAAAACCACATCTATTTCCCACAATTTGTTACACTTTGGAAGAGGAGGGTTGGAAAATGTTTACTCTTTTAAAAGACGACTTATCTGCGGATGTTCTCCAACTTGTTTGCTGTTGATGTGGGGATGATTCAAAGAAATTGCAGATTTATATAGGTTTATGGTTCTGTAGGACTTACCTCCACTAGCTTTAGTTGCCAGAAAATTAACAATATAGATTATATCGGCTGAAAAGGGATTTTGATGTTTACTAAACACCAGCTAGACTATAAAGCTCAAGCAGACTTGTAAGCTGGGGTGTTCTAAACATGAATCTGGATCGATGCTGATAGAATCCGAATAAGTCAGGCCTTTGTGCAGGTGACAAATCTTTAGTAGTTGAAGGACTCAGTAATGAAGAGGACCCAGGAAAATCGCCTGGATGGAAGAAGACAAGAGGCCTGCTATCCTTGCTAGAGATCTGAGAGAAATCTGAGAACTGTGGAGTCTGAAGGACCTCTTTTTGATCGCTTTTTACTTTTGCTTGAGGAAGATGCAGAGTAGCACATGAAGAATTTACTAGGAAGCCTAGGCATTCTGTCTGTTGGGTGGGAATCAGTATTGATTTTTCTGTGTTTTAAAGGAAACCCAGTTCTGAAAGAAGAGAACAAGAGAGATGAAGATGATCACGCAGAGTCTGTATGCCATGACTCATGAGGCAAATGTCATCCAAGTAGATTATTAGTCTGATTCCCAAAGACCTGAGATAAGCCACCACAGGTTTCATTACCTTTGTAAAACACCGTGGTTCTGATGAAAGACTGAAACCGAGAGAGGAAAACTGGTGATTTGTCCCTGCCACTGAAGTTGAAGAAATTTTCTGTGAGAACGATGAATGGGAATTGTAAGGTAGGCATCTTGTAAGTCCAGCCTTACCATACAAACGTGTTGACGTGAAGAATCACTGAGATGAATTATAGTCTCCATTTTGACGTGATGGCACACCACAAACTGATTAAAGAGTTTGAGGTTGATAATCAGATGCATCTTTTTGGTTTTCTTCTGTACCAAGAACAGGGAACTGAAAAACCCAGAGGGAAACTTGAATTGCCTGCTTTTGTAAGGAATATTGAGCTGTCAAGGATATTAGATTGGTCATGTCTGATGAAAACCATTGAGGAAGAGGAAACACACTTTGAAAAGGTGGTGCGTAAAACTCGATCAAATAGCCTTGTATTGCGTTTAGAACCCAAGAATCTGCAGTTATTGTTTGCCACTTTGTGAGAAAATTCTGACGACTGCCACCTACAGGAGGATGTCCAGAAGTAAAACTCACCTTTGTTGGTTGTTGTTTCTGAAAATCTTTTGTCACAACCTCGGTAACCTCTATCTCTTTGGGGGTAGAACCGCAGCTTGTAGTATTGGTAGTTGTAGTTTGAATTGAAGGAGCCTCTGAATCCCTGATTATGGAAGAGACGCCCGTAAAGCTGCTCCTGCCTCTACTAGGCTGTGCAAAAACATGCTAGGAAAACATCTTTTTTTAAAGACTGTTGGGCTTTGTCAATCAAAGAAAAGGTTGTAACAAATCTACTAAGATCCTTGATAAATGTGTCCCCAAACAGAAGACCATATGCCTTGATGCCTGGATCAAGAGTAGCCAGGTTAGCCAACTTTGAATCCAACTTTAAAAGGAAACCTTTATTCCGTTGATGTGTGATTGCAGAATTGGCATTTTCAAGTAAGAAAAAAGCTCTCTGAATCCACATAGAGAGATCTGGGGGAACAATATCAATATTGTCCAATCTAGCTGCCTCCGCCATATCGAAAATGCGAGCCAAAGGAACCACCACATCAAGTAATTTATCTTGGCAAGTCCACCAGGCCATGTCAACACCTTTGCGTGGATCTTTACCAAATTCTGAAAAGAAGAAGCTAAGACTGGTCAATTGATGGAGTGAAAGTAATGTTGGAGGAAAGGGAAGGCCTTGGACATTCAGATTTTAACTTACTCCTAGTTTTTTTTTTATCTAGAGGAAGACATAACCTGGAAGATATATAATCTCCCACATGGGCAGCGGGGAAGCAATGCATTGAATTAGGATGGTGAATGAGAGTGGGATCGAACATAGGAGTTCCTTCTGTGTCCAATACTGTTTTGATTAGAAAGGAATCAGATTTGGACTTTATCAGAGAAATGGGATGAAGAAGAATCATTGTCAAACATATCAGTATTGTCATCTGCGTCCCCCATATCGTCATCAGTGTCCAAACTATTAGAAATAACTATTTGTTGGGGAGCATTTTACACTTTTTTTTGTTGTAGTCTTGCACTTACCATGTGTTTTGGTTGTTCCATCCTTCCTAGGAGGTCTAGGAGGAACGACATCCTCAATCTGCTGTGAGGAAACCTCACTGCTCAGAGGTACCAAATCCGGATTGGGAGTTGTGATTTGTTTCTTGGTAGGTAAAGACAGTGTTTTACGCTTTCCGCTCCCTCCCTCCCCAGAATGGGCCAATAAAGTCTTAGACATCATGTTCACTATAGAAGTTTCCATTTTTTTTTAACATCTTTTCAATAGAAGCTGCAACGGCCTTTTTAACTGATCAGTGAATAAAATAATTCAGGTCATTCTTAAAAGCTTCCACAAAATCATAGTCGTCCTTGAGCAAAGGGGAGCTGTCTATTTCCATTTTGTTAAAAAGATTTAAAAAAAATTAGGCAATAAAAGCGTTAAACTTGCGACACCACCAGTGAGGGCGGAGACCAGGGCCTAAAACACTCCCCCAGGGTATTAACATACTAAACAAATTACAGAGCAAACTGAGGAAAGGTGGAGTAATAGGCCACACCGCTCCGGTGATGCTTTAGCATGGAAGTAAGGCAAAGGGGAGAAGAGAACAGGAGGCAATGTTCAGTTGTATAAGCCCTAACATGGCAGGCACCACATTGAAGAGAAACGAAGCACTGCGCATGCGGTGAAAGAAACGGAAGCAGAGAGCGTGAGGCGCTCAATGGGATGGCACAGATTTAACCAGTTAAATAACAATAAAACGAGTATACATATCAGGAATGTTATAAAGTTAGAAATGCAATGTCCATAATAGTAAGGAAGGTACTTATCTTGACTGTGAACCGCAAGAAAAGAGGGTTGGTTGCAGTCAAGTGAGGGGTTTTACAGCTTAATGACTTTGGATTGGTGGATACTGTATTTACATGCTTTTATCCCATTGGCTAGTCTTTTGCTAAGCCTCTTAAGATTTGTAGTTCCAATGTTCTTGACTGCTGCTATTATTTTAAAAGCAAGATTAGAATGCATAATAGGAGCCTCTGGTCTTGAAATGAAATTTGAGTAGCCAGCCACAGCCTGTTGGTTGACTGGTTGGCAGCAACAGTTTTAAGTAGTTGGTTCACTTACCAAGCAAAGAATTGTGAAGTAGGCCTTATCACAGGCGCATGTGTGTGTATCAGGCAGGGTGGCAGCCATGTAGGATGTGCTCCAAGATGATTGCCCAGCAATATTGATCCATTCCTGCTATAATAGAACCCTCATCACAGCGTGATCTGCCAAGGGGTAATTTTGCAGATATGAAGAGAATTGGTTGTGGCCATGTCCAGAGTTATTTCGGGCCTCACACGATGTAATACAACACTGCAACTTAAAACTGCATAAGAGCACCAGAGTGGTATTGCTCGGCTGATCCTGAGTGGCAGTGTTGTTGTGGGTGGGCGGAGGCTTGATTTGCTGAAACCATTGAAGATGGCTGAGCAGAGGGAAGTCTAAACTCTTTTTTGCCATTACTAAATACAGCAGCATGGCTACCTGTGTTACGCTGACAAGGACTTTGGCACTGAGAGGCTTTCCCAATAGTGGGACCAACAAGGAAAGTTCTTGCAGAAAGATGTTAGTGAGGACAAGATGGAATAGAGCCCAAGACAGCAGCACAGGGAGAAGATCAGTGACAAATATGAATAGTGGTGAGGAAATTCCCTGGTTCTGTATGTTTTTACCTTAAAGCCCTAGGAAGAACTACAAGGAAGTTGTGTGCACTGAGGAGGTTATATTAATGACAGGAAAATACTGTGACAAAACATGGTCACCAGTATTTATACACTGCCCTGGTGTTAACAAGACGAGCAGCAAAATGGGGCTCTTTTCCTGTCCTTGTTTGTGAGTTGGCAACATTGCTTCACCTGGTCTGTACTTACTACCCAATGAGTAAATGCAACCTTATCATATATGTAAGACGGTGCTCCATCACACTACTGCAATAAACTGCATGGAGTGAAGGAACCAAGGGCCAGATGTAAGAAACAGGTTGCACGTCGCAAACAGCGAATTCCGCTGTTTGCGACGTGCAAACTGCACTTTGCAATGCACAAAACGGGTTTGCGAGTTGCAATTAGGAAGGGGAGGCCTTTGCGACCCCCTTGCGAGTCGCAGATGGTGTCAGGGACACCATCCTACATTCCAATTTGCGACTCGCAAATTGCGAGTCGCTCTGACTCGCAATTTGCAAGTCGCAAATTGGAATCTATCTACATCTGGCCCCTAATCACATGTGATATCAGAAACAAGGTGCTGGTTGCTAGTTTGCACTTTCTCCTTTATTTCTTTCCTTCCCCACAGGCTAGACTGATCAATGAAAGAACTTGAAGATTATTGTTCCCCCCCTCCCCCTCAAACTGAAGTGAACATAAACAAGAAACTGCATAAAGGCCTGAATATTCTGAATTACTCACAGTGATTAATATACTGTCATAGACATCTTGTGTAACTAATCCAGATCTGAAGGTTTAGCTAATGTGGCGTGATGTGCACCACACAGAAAGAGAGTCTGCAATATGGTGAAGCCAACAGGTACTAAAGCTCTAGGACAAGTGGAAACAGTGGATCCCCAACACTCAGATGGAGGACAAGCACCAAATGCCACTGCACACAATTTAATTTGAGGTCATGCTACTGCCATTCTGGATGTCAGAAGCATGTATCAATTCAAGATCGACACTATGGCACTGGCAGTAGGTTTGCTATGGGAAGACCAATGGAATTTTACAGACAGGGTGGAAACAAACCAATCGATATGAAAGGTGATGCGACCTTCACTAAAAGATATGCAGGTGCACAGGAAGTTGGTTTGTTGAAACTGAAAGCAGACAATATCAGACTTCTCTCAAGCAGAATTTATGTCTGAATTATTGGGCTACCAGAACAAGTGTAAGGCCAAAGCATGGAGTTGTTTCTTGAAAAGTGGTTTGTTGGCAAACAGTCAACCTTTTTCTCAGTGGAACGGGCTTACAGAGTCACATGTAGAATGCTGACCCCAGGTGAACCTCCCAAGTGAGTGGTGGCGCTTCTCTTCAACTATTGTGGAAAAGGCAATGCCCTGAAAACTTCTCTGAGTAAAGGTACTTAGATAACTGAAAACTACACAGTGAACCTTTTCCGGGCCATCCTGCTGATGTGCAAACACGAAGGGAATCATTCCTGGTAATAAAAAAGAGTGTGCGGAAAATGAATCTCCAAAGACTCCTTAATGTATCCAGCTAAACTGCAAATCACAGTTACTGACAAATCTAATTTCTTCCCTACCCAACCAGAGGTACGGCATGGCTGGAATCAAGAGGAGAAACTGACATTACGGAACAAGGAGATTTGGAGGTGGAGCTGGCTGTCTCAGAGCGGTAGATGTAGAAACGCCAAGAAAATGCAAAGCCAACGAACCAGAGAACAAGCTGCTAGACAAAGGACTATGATCGTGAATTGAACAGTGCTCTGACCCTGGTCAGGAGCTGATACAGAATGACCTGGGCTCACAGAGAAAATTAGATACTGCAGAGCTTGCGGAGTTTGAATTGGAGTTGAAACAGAGACCAGCGCTCTCACAATTGATGGTGGGCATGGTGCTTTAATATTTTCACGGACATGCTCATATCCTTTTTTCAGATTGTAGCTTCATGCGATAGATACTTTGGGCTCAGAGTCTGTGTTACAAGGCTATGCAAGAAGGGTAAGGTAATTTAAAAAGCTGGTAATGGTGGAAGGCTAGTTCACGTGGGCTTTCAAATGTACACTTATGATTGTATAATTCCTCCCACACACAGACAGAAATTGACAGTTCTGATGGCACATTTTCGTAGTACTAGTTTGTTGGCAAGGTAGTTATCGAAGCCTTTGACCAGGGAAGGGGACTTGGGAGTTCAAGTGTTGTAGAATTAATTTGGCACTATGTTAAACTGTTATGTATGGATAATTATGCTAATTGATGGAGATGGGAAGCATGTTAGCCAAGATTCCTTAATCTTATTGATAGATGGCTGGTCATGACAGGGAGCCTTCTCCTAAGTATAATATAAGCACCTGGAAAATGAGAGTTATGATCACATCCATAAAATGCTATAGAATAGAAGGCCTTCTTTAAGCACTGAGTGGTGCAGTTTGCATTTTCTGAGAAAAGGCACTGTTCGTCATCAGAACTTGCCAAATTACATGAGCGATGGCAGGGCATTATATTGGGGACACTTGGTCCAGTTTTGCCAGAGGCGTTCTAATGTAGGCGATACCGGGAGATTCATCCACACCTAGGGTCACCAAAGTTGATCTAGATGGCAAATATGGGGTATTGAAAGGGCAATTAGATGAGGTGTTGCGCATTTTATTTGCTATGTATGCTCCAAATGCGATAACAAAAATCACCATATATTTGGGGAGATGAATTCATCCAGGTACCTCATGTAGAAATGGATCGAATAACCACACCTCTGACTGGTGCCAAGTCACTGGTCATGGCACGTCACTTAATACAACTGGGAAAAGACTTAATAATGACTGAAACATGCACACAACTGACAGGGCATACGCTTGCCATTGTAGGATACATGCACTACACACACACATACATTTATTCCACTGCAACATAAAGTCCACAGAGTTTGTGGGTGATTTGAAATACTTAGGATGCACCATGTCAGGTCACAATGTCCTCAAAATAACACTTACACAGGACCGTTTGTCTCTTTACATAGCTAAGTGGAGACTTTCTCCGTTGATGCTTCATGACCCGTTGATTTAGGCTACCACTGAGGAACGCATAGAGCAGTATGTCAACAAACACATCTGGACAGCGTCAAATGGTCTAATAGTATGGGATGCATTTAAGGTGACCTTTGCAGCAAAACGAATTACTGCATGAAACAAACTCTGGCATGCAACCTGACCTTTATGGAAAAGAGTATTAGAGCTCTGGAAATTGAGTCAATTGGCCAAGACAAGCTGTATAATTGTCAGCCTACTCTAAAGTGCAATATAGAGCGTTAGATTGTTTAGGTGAATTAGAATTCAAGGAGTACATAGGCCGACAACACGATGAAGGAGACAAGGCGGACCATATGTTAACCTGGATCCTAAAGTCCTAGCTCCCAAAAACTCTACTAGAAACCATACAAGATGAGTAGGTGTTGATCATCCACACACAGAGCAAGATCAATGCAGTATTTCAGGGCTACTGCACCACGTTGTACACTTCGCCCCAGTGATAGTTGAGGTCGATTAATAGTTAGACACAATTCCACTCCCTGAAATGAACGCCACACGTTGCTCAGAACTAGAAGAGACAAATCCCCTTCAGGAAACACAGATGGTAAAGCTAAAACCCTGGGTCCAGATTTGCTTCTGGTGGAATTTTATGCCACAGATAGCTCGAGATTGGTACTTTAATTGCCGTAGGCTTATGATATACCCTAAAGGTTGGGACAATTACCTGCTTTCATGCTGGAGTTGCCTGGCACAGATCAATTGAATTTGAGCCCTTAAAGGTCACTCTTACTTTTGAATCTTGACTAAAAAATATTGGGGAAAATATTGGCTAATCGGTTAATACCCATAGCCTAGACCATTGTTCACAGCAATGAAAAATGTTTCATTCTCTGCAAGAATACTGTACTGAACCCATGAAGACTTTAGAATAGTGGACTGGGCTAAATGGCAGGGAGCTGATCTTTGGATCACCTCCTTGACTGTCGAAAAAGCATTTGATACACTGAGTTAGCTGAACCTAATGGGAGTGCTGCGTTGATTGAGGATGGGTCCAGAATTCCTGAGATGGGTTCAATTTCTATACATGGACACAATGGCAAGACATAAGACTAGTAGAGTGATTTTGAAGTCCATTAGGGTAAAAAAAAGACAGGGTGGCCAACTGTTGCCTGTCATCTTCGCACTTGCCATAGACCGACTGGCATATGCTTTCCATATACAGGGTCCAGACGAGGAAATCTAGATAGATAACAATTGGCACATAGTATATACATGTGAACACTACTGGAGATACATTAGTTCCTCCGATGACTCTGCTGGATAAAATTGGTAAAGTATCAGGATTTAAAGTTTATTGGGCTAAATCATGTTTGTTCCCACTAGTCAAAAGGATGGATGGGAGTTGATTTCAGCTTCCTCAAACAGACTTAAGACTAGCGATACACACTATTAAATATCTAGGAGGTAAACATATATCATGATGAGAAAGATATAATTGATGCCAACCTGGGAAAATCAGTTACATTGATTTAGCATTCAATACTGTTAGAAATGGGGTTTTTGTTTGGCAGTCAGGTTACCCTCTGTCCAAGCAAGAACCCTCACTCTAGTCAGGGTAAGTCACACACAATCCAAATTATCCTGTGCCCACCCTCTGGTAGCTTGGCACAAGCAGTCAGGCTTAACTTAGAAGGCAATGTGTAAAGCATTTGTGCAATAAATCATACAATAACATAATAATATAGCACCACAAAAATACACCACACAGTGTTTAGAAAAATATATAATATTTATCTGGGTATTTGCAGGTCAAAACGATCAAAGATGCAATATGAATTTGTAAAGATATCACTAAAAGTGATATGAAGTGTCTTAAGTCTTTAAAAAGTAAACAAAGTCTCTTTCAAGCACAAAGTACCTGGTTTGGAGTGGAAAATCTCCGCAGAGGGCCGCAGAAGAGGAGATGTGTGGAAAAATAGTGTGTGCGTCGGTTACGCCCCTTCACACACGGACTTGCGTCGTTATTTTTCACGCGGGGAGACGTGCGTCGTTCTACAGGAGGAAAAACGGTGTGTGTGTCGGTTTTGCCCCTTCACACACGGACTTGTGTCGTTATTTTTCACTCTGGGAAGACGTGCGTCGTTTTCCGGCACGCGGACCGTCTCCTTCTATGGATCGCAGGATTACCAGATGTCCCAGGGTCTGTGCGTGGATTCTTCGGCTTGTTTTCCGGCTGCGCGTCGTTCCGGGAGGCTGTGCGTGGAATTTTCTTTCTCACGGCAGGCGTATCGTCGATTTCCCCTCTGGAAGTCGGGCGGCGTTGTCCATGCGAGGCCGTGCGTCGAAGTTCCGGTCGCCCCGTAAGCGTCGCGTCAAGCAGTGTCAGCGTGCGGCGATTTTCACGCCACGGAGCAAGCTGTGCGGCGAAATTTTCGGCGCACGAAGAGTCCAAATGAAAAAGAGAAGTCTTTTTGGTCCTGAGACTTCAGGGAACAGGAGGCAAGCTCTATCAAAGCCCTTGGAGAGCACTTTTACAGCCAGACAAGAGCTCAGCAAGGCAGTAGGCCAACAGCAAGGCAGCAGTCCTTTGTAGAAAGCAGACAGGTGAGTCCTTTGAGCAGCCAGGCAGTTCTTCTTGGCAGGATGTAGTTTCTGGTTCAGGTTTCTTCTCCAGCAAGTATCTGAGGTGGTAGGGCAGAGGCTTTGTTTTATACCCAAATGTGCCTTTGAAACGGGGGAGACTTCAAAGAGTGGCTTAGAAGTGCACCAGGTCCCCTTTCAGTTCAATCCTGTCTGCCAGGGTCCCAGTAGGGGGTGTGGCAGTCCTTTGTGTCAGAGCAGGCCCTCCACCCTCCCAGCCCACGAAGACCCATTCAAAATGCAGATGTATGTAAGTGAGGCTGAGTACCCTGTGTTTGGGGTGTGTCTGAGTGGATGCACAAGGAGCTGTCAACTAAACCTAGCCAGACGTGGATTGTAAGGCACAGAAAGATTTAAGCGCAGAGAAATGCTCACTTTCTAAAAGTGGCATTTTTAAAATAGTAATATTAAATCCAACTTCACCAGTCAGCAGGATTTTGTATTACCATTCTGGCCATACTAAATATGACCTTCCTACTCCCTTCAGGTCAGCAGCTGCCACTTCAACAATGTGTGAGGGCAGCCCCAATGATAGCCTATGAAGGGAGCAGGCCTCACAGTAGTGTAAAAACGAATTTACGAGTTTTACACTACCAGGACATGTAACTACACAGGTACATGTCCTGCCTTTTACCCACACAGCACCCTGCTCTAGGGGTTACCTAGGGCACACATTAGAGGTGACTTATGTGTAGAAAAAGGGGAGCTTGAGGCTTGGCAAGTACTTTTAAATGCCAAGTCGAAGTGGCAGTGAAACTGCACACACAGGCCTTGCAATGGCAGGCCTGGGACAAGGTAAAGGGGCTACTTGAGTGGGTGGCACAACCAGTGCTGCAGGCCCACTAGTAGCATTTAATCTACAGGCCCTAGGCACATATAGTGCACTCTACTAGGGTCTTACAAGTAAATCAAATAGCCAATCATGGATAAACCAATCAACAGTACAATTTACACAGAGAGCATATGCACTTTAGCACTGGTTAGCAGTGGTAAAGTGCCCAGAGGTCAAAAGCCAATAACAACAGGTCAGAAAAAATAGGAGGAAGGAGGCAAAAAAGTTTGGGGATGACCCTGTCAAAAAGCCAGGTCCAACATGACCCCCTAACAGCCTAAAGCCAGGGGAGAACAATCACTATCCTGATGTACTTCCCTGTTTGAGGTGACAGAACAAGGACCCAGGCCCACAACAGCAGGGGCATGCTCCAGTTCTTCACCTTCCTGACTCAAATTGGATCCCTCTGTCCACACTCTCAGGGCCCACTAAGCCAACCCATGGGGAACCTTTCTCCTTACCTGCGGATACCACCTGTGCAGCACCTAACCTTACTTTGCTCACAGATGTATCCCAGGAGCAGGATAGTACCACCAGGACCAACACAGTGGTGTTGCCCACTCTACCCCCGGGGTGTGACATTTGTCCCCTCCCCAGGGATAACTCTGTCCACCCAGACAGCAAGCCACAGTGGTGACTGACAGCTGTCAGGGAGGAAGGCCAGGCCCCAGGCCTCTCAAAGCTCTCCAACCACTGCGGCTGTGGAGAGTGGGGGGCGGTAGCCCCAGGTGCTGGGCACCCTTTAACCTCTCTCCCGTCTACCAGGTCAGGGATGCCAGTCTGAACCTGGTCCTTCTCTCTGGGGCACTGTACCCTCCCTCCTGGAGTGGTACCCCCAGAGTCCAACATGGCCAGGGTGCTTATGGAAGCCGCCCTGTACCATTCCTCCACCAGTGCAGGGCTCTTAACCTGCAACTGGCCCTCCAACCTGGGGTCTGTACCTTCAGGTTGGACTAGGGCCCGGGGCGAGGCTTCCCTCCCCCTGCCCTCCCTTCTGGGGTCCAGCACCCTCCAACTAGGAGTGGCATCCTCAGAAGACAACATGGTAGGGGCACTGTTATCAGTAGCCCCTCCCTCCAGATCCGGGGGGACACCCTGAACCTGGTCTTCCAGCCCAGGGTCTGTACCCTCAGACTGGATCACTGCCTGGCAAACCAGGACTTTCTGGGGGGCACACCTACCCCCCACCAGATTAGAGTTTACCCTCTGAACCTGGCCATCCAACCCAGAGTCACCACCCTGAGGTTGAACAATTGCCTGGCACACCAGGACTTTCTGGGGGGAACACCTACCCCCCACCAGGTCAGAGTATAACCCCTGAACCTGGTCATCCAACCCAGAGTCACCACCCTGAGGTTAAACCATTGCCTGACATGCCAGGACTTCCTGGGGGGCACACTCACCCCCCACAAGGGACACACCGTCCCCAAGGGCCACACAAGAGTCTGGTTGGTGCAGGTCTCCTGACCTCTGCCCATCCGGCAGAGTCTGGATCTCCCCCAAACCAGAAGCGGTTTCACCTGGGTCATTCCTGGGGGGCTCTGCTCTCAGAGCTGACCCCTGACTCTCCAGGACCTCCACTGGGGTCCGCAACCCCCTCTCAACCCTCTGTCTGGACTTCTGCACCCCCTCACTAGGAGTGGTACTGCCAGACACCAGAACTGGTGGGATGCTGGCTACAGTCACCCCCCCAAGTTCTTCTCACACTGCGGGCCTCCCTCAACAGGTGGCCCTACGGTAGAGGCTAGGCTTCCCTCCTGGCGTCCCCTCAAGGAACCCTCTAGGACCTGGCACCTACATGGGACACTACAATCCTCTCCCACCTCACTTGGTTGGGAAACACCTAGACCACTCCCTTCAGGAGCACCCCCAAATGCCTCTTCAGACTCTCTGGTATTCACCCATAAGTCTGCTCCAATGTAAGCTCCCTGGGGTCAGAGAACTCACACTCCACCTGGTGTTGGCGTAGCTCTGGAAAATAAGGACCAGACATATGCTCTCCCGCAATTAAATCACTCTGCCCTTTACATGTATTAACCACAGTACCCTTCACCCAACCATCCAGTGACTCAGCCCTGAAAAAGCACTCTACATCACCCTCCTGAGACTGGTGAGACAGTATCTGACTGTCCCTGACACTCAACCCATACTCTTCTGGGATGTCTCCACACTCTGTATCCAGGACGTCCACCAGGGGAGAACCCTTTTCCCTGTCACTCTCTTCTAGAGCCAGTAAAGTGTCCCTCCCCCAGTTGGAATATGACTCCCTGTGCCAGTTCCCCAATCCTTCTCAGGGACCCTGTGCATAACGGGAACTACCTCATACTCTTGAACCGCCTGGGGTGTGTCAACTCCCTTCTTCAAGTTGGGCACCACATCTCTGGGCTTGTGCCCTTCTTCAGCAGTACTGGATGCAAGATTTTTGCTGCCACCATCTGAACTGGACTCAGCCCTTCCGGCTTCCAGTTTCAGCTCTTCACAGCTCAGCTCTTGAGCTGCAATCCTTTCTTTTTCCAGGGCTAAGGCTCTTGCTGCCTCAACCCTTTCAATAAAGTCATCTTCCTCCTCTCTCCACCGCTCTGCCTCTAGGAGCCATTCATTTTTCACTGGTTCTCTTTCCTCATCTGAGTAGTCTTCCCCCTCATCTGAGCAGTCCTCCTCCTCATCTGAGGAGTCCTTAGTCATTTGGTTTTTTGTTGCCTCTTCCTCTGCCCATCTTTCTTCCCCCAGGTTATGTAGGTATTTAGCAGTTTCATCTTAGTAGATCTCCTTGACATAGGAAGTCCCCATTTTCTGCAAAGCCTCCTTAGGTCAGCCTTAGTGAGGGATTCAGTAGGCACAAAGAATGACACACAGTAGATACCCATTCTCAATCTGATAAGGTATCACAGGCAAAAACCAAATCCAAAGTCCAAAATATCAATAATATATCCAGGAGGACATCAGAGAACCAAAAGCAAAAAGATGAAAAATCAAGTTAACCTTCAACTGTAGGTAGGTGTGAAATACTTAGCTACTGTATGTCACTGCACAAATACAAGTCCTATCCTCACCGCTGATCACCAATGTTAGAAATGGGGTTTTTGGTTGGCAGTCAGGTTACCCTCTGTCCAAGCAAGAACCCTCACTCTAGTCAGGGTAAGTCACACACAATCCAAATTATCCTGTGCCCAACCTCTGGTAGCTTGGCACGAGCAGTCAGGCTTAACTTAGAAGGCAATGTTAAAGCATTTGTGCAATAAATCATACAATAACATAATATAGCACCACAAAAATACACCACACAGTGTTTAGAAAAATATATAATATTTATCTGGGTATTTGGAGGTCAAAACGATCAAAGATGCAATATGAATTTGTAAAGATATCACTAAAAAGTGATATGAAGTGTCTTAAGTCTTTAGAAAGTAAACAAAGTCTCTTTCAAGCACAAAGTACCTGGTTTGGAGTGGAAAATCTCCGCAGAGGGCCGCAGAAGAGGAGATGCGTGGAAAAATGGGGTGTGCGTCGGTTACGCCCATTCACACACGGACTTGCGTTGTTATTTTTCACGCGGGGAGATGTGCGTCGTTCTAAGGGAGGAAAAATGGTGTGTGCGTCGATTTCGCCCCTTCACACACGGGCTTGCGTCGTTATTTTTCACTCAGGGAAGACTTACAGCGTTTTCTGGCACGCGGACCGTCTCCTTCTATGGATCGCGTGATTACCAGATGTCCCAGGGTGTGTGCGTGGATTCTTCGGCTTGTTTTCCGGCTGCGCTTCGTTCCGGGAGGCTGTGCGTGGAATTTTCTTTCTCACGGCAGGCGTTGCATCGATTTCCCCCTGGAAGTCAGGTGGCGTTGTCCATGCGAGGCCGTGCGTCGAAGTTCCGGTCGCCCCGTAAGCGTTGCGTCGAGCAGCGACGGCGTGCACGATTTTCTCGCCGTGGAGCAAGCTGTGCGTCGAAATTTTCGGCGCACGAAGAGTCCAAATGAAAAAGAGAAGTCTTTTTGGTCCTGAGACTTCAGGGAACAGGAGGCAAGCTCTATCCAAGCCCTTGGAGAGCACTTTTACAGCCAGACAAGAGTTCAGCAAGGCAGCAGGCCAACAGCAAGGCAACAGTCCTTTGTAGAAAGCAGACAGGTGAGTCCTTTGAGCAGCCAGGCAGTTCTTCTTGGCAGGATGTAGTTTCTGGTTCAGGTTTCTTCTCCAGCAAGTGTCTGAGGTGGTAGGGCAGGGCCCCTGTTTTATACCCAAATGTGCCTTTGAAACGGGGGAGACTTCAAAGAGTGGCTTAGAAGTGCACCAGGTCCCCTTTCAGTTCAATCCTGTCTGCCAGGGTCCCAGTAGGGGGTGCGGCAGTCCTTTGTGTCAGAGCAGGCCCTCCACCCTCCCAGCCCACGAAGACCCATTCAAAATGCAGATGTATGCAAGTGAGGCTGAGTACCCTGTGTTTGGGGTGTGTCTGAGTGAATGCACAAGGAGCTGTCAACTAAACCTAGCCAGATGTGGATTGTAAGGCACAGAAAGATTTAAGTGCAGAGAAATGCTCACTTTCTAAAAGTGGCATTTCTAAAATAGAAATATTAAATCCAACTTCACCAGTCAGCAGGATTTTGTATTACCATTCTGGCCATACTAAATATGACCTTCCTACCCCCTTCAGATCAGCAGCTGCCACTTCAACAATGTGTGAGGGCAGCCCCAATGATAGCCTATGAAGGGAGCAGGCCTCACAGTAGTGTAAAAACGAATTTAGGAGTTTTACACTACCAGGACATGTAACTACACAGGTACATGTCCTGCCTTTTACCCACATAGCACCCTGCTCTAGGGGTTACCTAGGGCACACATTGGAGGTGACTTATATGTAGAAAAAGGGGAGCTTTAGGCTTGGCAAGTACTTTTAAATACCAAGTCGAAGTGGCAGTGAAACTGCACACACAGGCCTTCTCAATCTGATAAGGTATCACAGGCAAAAACCAAAATCCAAAGTCCAAAATATCAATAATATATCCAGGAGGACATCAGAGAACCAAAAGCAAAAAGATGAAAAATCAAGTTGACCTTCAACTGTGGGTAGGTAGTGAAATACTTAGCTACTGTCTGTCACTGCACAAATACAAGTCCACATTAGAGGTGACTTATGTGTAGAAAAAGGGGAGCTTGAGGCTTGGCAAGTACTTTTAAATGCCAAGTCGAAGTGGCAGTGAAACTGCACACACAGGCCTTGCAATGGCAGGCCTGGGACAAGGTAAAGGGGCTACTTGAGTGGGTGGCACAACCAGTGCTGCAGGCCCACTAGTAGCATTTAATCTACAGGCCCTAGGCACATATAGTGCACTCTACTAAAGTCTTACAAGTAAATCAAATAGCCAATCATGGATAAACCAATCAACAGTACAATTTACATGGAGAGCATGTGCACTTTAGCACTGGTTAGCAGTGGTAAAGTGCCCAGAGGTCAAAAGCCAACAACAACAGGTCAGAAAAAATAGGAGGAAGGAGGCAAAAAAGTTTGGGGATGACCCTGTCAAAAAGCCAGGTCCAACAAATACCATTCTGGAACCCATTGCCATTGTCAGCAATGGATAGGGAGGCAGTTTCTAGGATGTTGATACTGCCCTTTTGGCCTTGCCAGTAATACTACCGAAGGCTTTTTCTAAGAGTTGCAGTCGCTGCTCACCTCACTGGTAGGGGGAGGAGGGAGATGGAGAATAGCCATCACAAAATTATAAGCTCCTTTAATGGAAGGTAGGAAGGGGACTCCCAGTTACAAATTGTACTATACAGCTGCCCAATTATAGTGGCCTGTGCACTGGATTACTGATACCATGAATCCTGAGACACACATTGCCAAACGGCAACAGATGAGAAGCCCAACTTTAGACTGCCTACTGGGAAATGATGGGAGACAGGCTAAAGATAAATATACTGTTACAATTAGTGTGCTGGTGCTGGAGAGCATATATACAAAATAAAGCTGATAAAGAACCATATGCACCGGAATTGCCTGTATGGTCTCTTCAGTGCTGTGTGACTTTGACCTTGACATATGATACATGCCCCTGGTCAGAGGTGGACATTTGGATATGGGTGGATATATATTTGGAAGAGACACTGTGGTCATTTGACAATTTCTGTAAGATTTATGAAGAGGCTCCGGCTAATTTTTGTTATATAGTTCGTTAGAGCAGCAAGCAATAATAAATAATTGGGATAGTGGTGGCAGGGAACCCACCTCTCCACAACCACTTCAAGTAATACGGACACATTGCACTCATAGGAAAGCGGTCACTTGCCTGTACTCAGCGCTCCAGTGACATTTTGGAATGGAGAAAAAAGGATTCTAGTAGTAGGAGCAATGTTTGGGATCTGAGTTGTCTGAAGTAAAGTGGACAAAATATCTCAGGAATGTAAAATCAGTTTTCAGAAAATCTGTACTCTGATATATGCTATTCACCTATATACACCACACCCTCTCACCGAATAGGCTGCATTTATCCAGGAGCGTCATCTAACTGTCTCAGATGTGTGGAGAGAGAGGCAGACTTTTTACATATTACATGTCATTGCTCAGGAGTATCGCTATTTTGTGTTTGAAGAACTTATGGGTCTGATTGAGATGTCAGGGAGTTTAATACCGAAAGACCCAACAACATGCCTCATAAGACTGAATAGCTGCTCAAAACAAACTAAATATGCCTGTAATTTTATAGATTTTACCTTGAACTTAGCAAATTGATACATTGCAATGTCTTGAAAGAAAGCGGAAAGCACTTCAAATCCAAGACCGATGGAGGAATGTCCAGAAGTAGACGAATGCAGAGATTGATATAGTATTGGGGCCTTACAGAAAGAGTGATAGTCATTTTGGGATACCTACCTAGAAAAGGTGGAAGCAAAATCAGATATTCGTTCCCTATAGTGTGATGTGTGGTAGATTTCATGAAAATACACAAAATGGTCATACGCTCAAGTTAGATAAACTGAGAAAGACTCATTAACATAAAGTACATTTGCTGACAGTCTTTACCTGGTAACTGCTGTACTGTCATTGGATCATTCAGAATTACAATCATGTCACCTGTGATTTTCCTGTGCTGTTCATTCGGGTGGGAGCAAGATGCATTTCGATCTGATTCTTTTTGTTTGCCTTTTTTCTGCTTATATTACTTCGTTGTTAAGTCCAACCATGGTAGGGTGTGTAACTAGTAACACCTTTTGTAACAACGATTATATAACTGTGGATGAATATATCATGTTAAACTCATCTATTATGCTCATAAATGTGTGATCCCTTTAGCATGAGGACAAAAATATTGTGTATAGTGTGTATCACGTTAAGAATACAATTCAATAAACATGATGTAAAAAGTACCCCATATCCTGAATTCAGTCAATTTCCAGATTTGTAGCCAAAGAAGTGACATCAGGGTAGCCAAGAAGTGGTCCGTGTGTATCAAGCCGAACAGTAAGTTGACTGTGTTTTTAGGTCTTGCCTACAAACTGCTTTTAGACAGCTATTTTTGAACGACATCTTGTTGACCATACCAAAAGCTTACAGTGGGCTTTGTGCCAGCTCATTGCTTACTATTGTTCGGCTTCTTTGTCACCCCCATTCCCTGGCTTCTTATTTGAAGCCTTTCCTTCCTCTTCTTGTGTTTATCCCTTATCCGGAGCATATCTTGTTTACCATCTTTTTGACTGGATAACATGTATCCTCCCTATGCTCACAGTAGGAAACTACTTTTTCTTTTTCGTTCAGCACTCCAGAAGAGTGAATGTGTTTTCTAACTTTCTCCTTTATGTGCTTCTCTCCCCCTGAAATACTCCCCCCATACTCTTAGAGTTGCTCCACACTCCTCCCAGCTTGATAAAGAGCAGGCTTTAAGGGTTGTTAATACGTTATGTCATTTATTACATGAAAGCACTGGCTGTGGCAGACAAAGTATTTTCTACCGTTTGAGGATGGTTTAGCCGCTGCACTTACCCTGCTGGCTTTCGAGGTAAAAGGTACACTAAGTATGACTGAAACGGAGATGTCTCTTCTTCTAAAGACATGTAAATCTGCTCCCTTGGCTAATGCAGAGGTCCAAATGGCTATAACATTTGTTTCATTTTAATCACAACTAGAGAGGAGGGGAGTGAAAAAAGAAGGACACCCATACTTTCTCCCCTGGAAACAGGAACAAATACACAAGGCGTATGGGGTATCTTATAGGTGCAAAGTAAAGTTAATTTGCCCTAGGCTGTTGATATATCCAAACTTCGGGACTCATTTATGTGTCGGGGATGGTGTTGAGCTTCATTGACGGACGGGATCTGAACTAGGTGCACCAGTGTTACCCTTTGACGGAAGTGTGACTATAAGGGGACAATCCCCCTCCCCTAGACCAGGGGCCATTTCCCCTCTAATCAGAGGCCTCCCTTATTTAGTAACCCACAGGTAGGCCCAACTTCATTACATCATTCCAGCCACCCCCTTCTGAGGGAGGCCACTTTTTCTTCTTCTTAGTACATGACCATCTAGTGCATGACTCTAGGGATCCCGAGGCCCTGACGAATGCCCCAAGACCTCCTTTGGCTTGAGTTTAGTGGGCAGAAACATGAGTTTAGTAGGTGACTCTTCGAGCCATTACCCTCTAGAACTGTCCCACTTTGTCTTTTTAATCTCACCAGCAATCACCACTAATAAAGGTGAATTATCACACAGGTGATTGATTAGGTGTGTTTAGTCTTCCTTTAGCACAACTGGATCCCATCACTATCCAGATAACCTTTATCTCTGCACTCCCTCCAAGTTCATTTAACTACGAGGTATTGTCCTACCTGGATGGGGCTAGGTGGTCATATGATGAAGCATGTAACTATATAGTGTGTGAGACCACCTAGTCCGTAAGGAAATTCCCCTCAACACCATCCCCGACACACAAATGAGTCCCAAAGTTTGGGATATATCAACAGCCTAGGGCAAATTAAATTTACTTTGCACCTATAAGCTACCCCATACTCCTTGTGTATTTATAACATTTGTTTCAGCACTGAGTCCCGTGGCACATAGATTAGTCATTGGCAAGCATTTTGCTTAAAATTCTGACACTTCTTAATCTTTTCTAATTCTTTCCTATTTTTCTTGAGTGAAAACATTTTGGAAAAAAATAAACATTTTCCTTTATGAAGCCTCAGAATACCAGTTCCTGGGTACACTCTTTTTTTAAATAGTGTATTTATTGTTTTTATAAAAGTAACTTTCAAACAGTCACAGGTAACATTCTGAGCCGCCACACTAGATAACACAATAGCTCACCCCCTCCTTCTCTAATCCACTCCCAAATGACTTCAGTGTGCCAGTACCTCAGATTCTCATGCCAATTAACAATGTCTTGAGCTCGATTCAGGGGCACAGCAAGGGAGCTTTGAGGCAATAGGCAACATTCTATCTCCCCTTTAACAGTTCACTTGGGCTCTGCGGTCCACCTCCCATATCTTAATGTATTTATGGGGAAATCATCTCCCCTGATGCACCAACATCTCCCTATTCTGCCCATCTCCAGGCAAACCTTTCAATCTCGCAGATGTGGGCTGAGGTCTCTGCCTCATTTTTGGGCAGTTTCCCTTTTTGCTCCAACATATCCCAGGTTCATAATTTTTTTTCCTTACTGTGTTGCATCGGCATCCGCCATGATACCCAACAGTACACGGGAGGCCTCAAGGTCAAATGTGATCCTCGTGGCCACTGAGAGGGTGCGTGTAACCCTGTTCCAGAATTCGGCCACCTTGGGATACTCTCACAAAATATTTATTAACATGCATCAATGTCCTAAGGTACAGATCATCTTGGGATCTACCAATTTTATGTGAGAGCGTAGAGGTGTAATGAATCCTATGCTGAATTTCTAGTTGAATAAGTTAGTAACTTTCTTTTCCGGCCACCTCCAGAGAGACATGCAGAGCTTCCCCTCCAGTCTCCTGCAGGCAATCCTGCCACCTTCACCCTGCGTGTACCTCTACAACGTCACATACGTGAGGGTGATAGCTCTTGATGTCATATGGCCATCCAAGAGTTGGGATTCCAACTGAGAAACCTCCATTGTTTCCCCCCATCTTGTTATTCTTGCCTGTAATGTAGACTGCAGTTGTAAATACTTAAAAATCTGCGTTGTGGGCATTGAGTATTCCGTCCATAAGTGCTCGAGGGCATCATTATTTTCACATCCCATACATCTTTTAACATGGAGAGGTCATTCACATCCCACTGTCTGAAGCCTGTCAGTTCGGTCACCTGACTCAGCTGTGTCCCCACCCACAGGAGAGTTTGGGAACTTAGGCACTCTGGCGGTCGGTGGTAATTTGGGGAAAGGTGCTGCCAACAGGCTGGCGGTACCTTTTCCCAAATTATGACATTGTCGGTTTGGCTCAAGCCAAACTGCCAATGTACCACTCTGGCTGCCAGGGTGGGAACGGCTGCTGGGCTAGAGACTTCGGTCTCCAGCCTGGTGGCCGTCACAATCCCACAAAAAACATGGCGGTAGGCACTATCAGTGCAAGGGAATTCCTTCCCTGGCACTGGTAGGGGTCTCACCCGCGCCTCCCCAGAGTTCTCCCCCAACCTACCCCTCCCCCTCATGCCCCCCCTCATTTACACCCCCCACGCGCACACATACACAATCATACACACATGCATACCCACATCCACCCATGCATGCACTCATACACACCCACACACCCCAACACACACCAACATACATTGTTACACACATGCCTTTACCACACACAACATACACGCACACCCACATTCAGTCATTAACGCACGCATTCAACGCGACTCACATCTGCATGCATGCATACAAAAACAGACACCCCCCCACACACACACAACACCCTCACACATGCACACACCACCCCCCACCCCCGTCTCCTGTCAGAGAACCCGACTTACCTGCTTGCAGGCGGTCCTCCGGCAGGAGACGGGACACGGCGCTGCTGTCAGCAGCATCCGCCAGCAAAACACCACCAGGACTTATCATTGCTCATGATACAGTAGGTGGTGTTTTGCTGGTGTGGCGCTGCTGCTGACAGCAGCGCCACCTTACCGCCATCCGCCGCCATGACCGTCAACGGTATTCCGCAAGCCTTCTGGCAGAATTCCGTCGAGGGTCATAATGCGGGTGGGCGGCTGGTAGCCACGGCGACGGTATGTTGGTGGCTGCCACCGTGGCGGTAGGCGGCAGTTACCGTCAAAGTTGTAATGAGGGCCTAAGTCTCTTTCCCCAGTCGACTTCTCAATTCAACTTATGCCAGAGAGAGGCCAATATTGCTGTGGCCGGTGGTGCATCCTCTGGCAGTCTCTACCCATGCAACACATGGAGGTACCTCTTCAGCGCAAGCTTCTCTTTGTCTGTCTGGAAGGCCGTGTTCCCCAATGAGACATATGCCCATTCATTCACTACCTGTAGCTGCGCTGCCTCATAATATTTACGGATGTCAGAAAGCGCTATGCCACTCTCATATATGGATCTCTGCAGAGTGGAAAGGGCTATTCGCAGTGGGCTGTTGTTCCACAGTAGAGACCATAGCAGGCCATTTACCGCCCAAAAGAAAGTATCCGGGAATGTATAAGGAATGTTTTTTTAGGATGCTGGTAATTCTCAGAAGGGTGATCATTTTAAACATTGCTACTCTGCTGAGGAGGGATAACAGCAGATGCCTCCTGTGTTGGAAACCCATTTCCAGTCTCTGAAGGAAGGGGCCGCCACACACCAGGTCCCCACTGGGAAGATCAGTGATTTATCCCAGTTTATTCCACAAGCCCAATAAGTACCCATAAATCCTAAAGATATCTGAGAGGCTCTCTAGGGAGAGGTCTGCTTCTACGATATTTACTAGATTATCATTAGGTGGGAATACAGTGATATTCGATCCTCCCAGGAGTCACCCCATCTCCAGCCCCAGACCTGGACATCCACCCGAATCCATTTTTCCAGGGCCTCTGTCGCTGGAGCGAAGGGCATCGGCGACAGCTGGCATCCGTGCCTCATACCACTCTGAGTGGGTGCCATTGAGCCGTAACCTATCCCTAGACTGGGTGTATAAGAGCTGGCTCCATTTGAGAAATCCGGGCCTCAAACCGATTTTGTGCAGTATGGCATAGAGGAAGGCCAATCAACAGAGTTGAAGGCCTTATTTGCATCAAACTGTGCAATGACCAGGGATAATCCCAGCATGTTGGTGGTCATATTATTGTAGAGGCAGTGCAGATTCAACTTTGTAGACCGGTGAGGTATGAAGCCATTCTGGTTCGGATGCATCAGATCAGAGATGACATTTTGCAGTCTGTTGGCTAGTACCCTCACCAAAACGTCAGTATCTGCATTAGGTAGGGATATTGGCCTGCAGGAATCCAAACTGTCCCAGGGTGAGCTCCCCTGACATAGCGCTGGGGAGTTCACCCATGTGAAATGACTTAATATGCATGTCAGATAGCAGGTTAACAAGCTTATTGGCCTTTCTCCTGAAAAAGTCAGATGGTATTCTGTTTGGGCCAGGTGTTTCCCCTGAATAAAGCTGCGTAAGCGCTAGGCTAATTTCTTCTGCTGTCATGGGTCCCTCCAGCTCGAGAGCTTGAGCCCAGTCCGTTCTGCTGCACTGGCAGATCCAGACAAAGCACAGGAGCTCTGCCTCCGATATAATGCTATGGGGCGTGTCGAAGTCCTGCATATAACCACCATTACCATCGCTATTTCCCCACTTCCTGTGACAGTTGAGCCATTCGGACCTACGATTTCCCCAATATGATGTCTGTCTCTACTGTGAAGGTAGATCAGTAGTTTTCCAGCTTCATCTCCCTACCTCATATTACCTTTTATGTGTTGTCATGTGTGCTCGTCAGAGTTTATCCATAGCTAGAAGTCTATATTCCTCAGTCTTGAGGTGAGTGAGCTGCAGCGGCAGCAGAAGGTGCCTGCATATAGTCCACCTTATGGACATGGATTTCCTCTTCCAGCGCCCCACATCAGTGGGCCCTCTTTCTCTTTTCCCTGATTTCCCCTGCTGTGATTACTCCTCTTATAGTGGCCTTAAAAGCCTCCCAATGAGTTATTGCATCAGTAACCTCTGTGGAGTTCTCTTTAAATTATAAGGCCTTCACTTTATCGAGGCCCTTCAGTACTTTTTCATTTGCAAGTCGCCATGTGGCCATTCTGCTCTCCCTCACAAAGTCGGTGTGGTGTGGGTAATGCACAGCAGTGAATAGTCTGAGATACCTCTTGCCTTAAAGTCTGCCTCAGTGAATCTGTGAAGTTTTGCTAGCGGTGTATGTAGTCTATACTGGAGTGAGAATTGTTCACCCCTGAGTAAGAGAAGTAGGTTTTATTTGTCCTAAACAGTGATCTCCACACGTCTCCCAAACCCATGGCCGCGACAAAGGTCCCTATTTCACTGTTGCAGGAGGAAGACCGAGTAGCAAGCTGATCAAACGTGCAGCATCTCAGTCTGCAATCCTGGTGGGATGTATACTTTAACCAGAGCAACTGTTTCCACCTCCCACCTTCTCAGAACTGTAGTATAGCATCCCCTATCATCAGATTAGATCTTTTGCACCTGGAATGCATCTGTTTTGCTAATCAGGATTGCAACTCTCCTGGATCCAGAAGTATACCCAGAGTAGCTAACCACCACATACCTACCCCTTCCCCAGGTAGCCACAATTAGATCCTCTCAGATGTTTCCTGCAAAAACACCATATCTGTAGCATAGCGCAATGGTGCCCTGTTCACCAGTTCCCACTTAATTTGGCTACCCAGTTAAGGTTCAATGTGAGTATTTTGAGTGAGCGTACCTTACGGTTACTGTGAACATCATCGCCCATCATAATGGTCCCCAAGTCCTAAACAACATAACCCCTCCCATCAGATGCATATTTACATAATATGTTAAAGAAAGAAACGTCCCCCCAACTCCCCTCTACACCATACCTTACCGTGCCGCAGTCTTGGAACTGGCTGACACCCCAATGTATGGTACGTCCATTGTCCCAGAAAAACAAAATCTTAAAATACCATCTTAAATGTAGTTAAAAACATTATGTGTCCGTCCTGAAAGGAAGGGAGTTGCGGCACAGCCAATGAGCAGGAGCACAATCTCAGTTGGTCGAGATCGAGCAAGCCGGTCGGGTCACACCCACACCTTCCCGAAGAAGTAATCCAGACCTCTCCGCCTTTCTGACAATCTCTTCAGGAGTCATTGGGGTTAACTTTGGTGGGGCCGGAATCGCCTCCCTTCCGTCAACATCGGAACTTTCATGTAAGCTGGCTACCTCTTTCTCCAGAGTTTCCCATCGGTTGGGAGAGACCCATTTTTGCCTAGTTTTTTGTTACGCTGTATGTGGGCATCGCGGCTTGCGACCGTTTCTACATTCCTACCATCTTGTGGTCTTTGAAAACCAGTCCAGGTTGTGGTCGCACCTTTCCAGCCACCCCAGATCCCCCCAGCATCCGTAAAGAAGTGTGCTTCTTCCCTGTCCATTATGCAGAGTTTTGCCAGAAAGAAGAGGGCATAACGGAGGTCCAGAGTACTTAGGTGTTGCTTAACTCCTCGAAAGTCTTCCCTTTGACGTTGTACAAGTGTGTTATAGTCCAGATAGATATAAACAGTCACATTCTCCACTTTCCATTCACCACGGGAACAGGCCACCTGCAGTTTGATAACCCTATCTCGAAGATTTACCAGCTTATCTACCATGGCCCATAGCGGTGGACCCGGGATTGGCAGTCTCTCCGGTATCCTGTGTGCCCCTTCACTCTAAACCATTTCAATGTTTTGCCTTCCAACACCACTGATGAAAGCCACTTCTCCAGAAAGAGCTCCAAACTGGGGCCTCTACCCTCTCAAGTAGTCCCATGTTCAAGAGGTTATTGCTGCGGGACCAGCCATTGGCCCTCTGCATCTTCCACCCGTTCCGATAGCTTAGCAATTTCCACCTCCAGGGTTGTTATATGGGTAGAGGTCTCCTTTACAGCAGGCCGCACCTGCACCAGCGTGAGCTCCGCAGTTGACACTGTATCAGCTAGTTATGCATGATCAGCCCTAAGGAGGTTTACTTCCTGTGCCACTGTATCAATTTTACACTCCAGGGTCATTTTGGTGTCCTTTATTGCTGCCAGAGTAGTGGCAGTGTGAATTTCCAAGTTCCAGACCATGACCTGGGGGGGTGGGTTAGGCCTTCTTCCCCCAGTTCAGTGGAGGGCAGTCTTTGTTCAGGGCTCATCTGGCAAGTTTCAACCAAACCATGGTAGCAGCCCCTCAGTCCACCTCCACTGAGTCCCCCATATGCACCGGCTTAGAAAGGACACAGTAGAAAGTACAAGTCCTTTGGTAAGCCTATAACAGGGACAGGTGAAGGGAGGAATAAGAGTCCCCACCGAGGACCGCCACTGATGGGTAACATCACCCATCACAGTGGGAGACCATTGTACACGGCTGCATAGGCATCCACCAGCACCGTACCCCTGGGCACAAGCACCCTCCATGATTCCCTCTGGTGTTTCCAGTGATGTCTTCAGGGAGGATCCACTCTCAGTGGCTTCCGTGGCCTTATGGCATCCCCTCAAGGCATTCCAATAGCACTGGCCTCCCCCATCCATGCTATAGTTCCACCGGAATCTGTAGTTACTACTCCTGGTGAGTGCTGAATGCAGGGAGCCTGCAGCAGCTCCCCCCAAGGGAATGTGATCATCATACTCTGGCAGAGCAGCCGCCACTTTCCTAATGGGTGGCTGCTTGCCAGACTCCATAAAACTTTCGGGGTGAAGGCAGATTCAAAGGGGCGAGATCCATGTGGCAGAGCCCCTCTCCCACAATGCACCAGATGCCCACTCTGGGCCTCTTCACAGCAGTCCATGCAGTCCTCCTGGGCTTGGTGTGGGCCTTCCACAATGGCAGACACTTATTTCGCCGCTGCCCATCCACTCTACTGTGACTTGAGGCTGGCTCTCTAGGCCTCCTCCTCAGCCGTCACAGCAGCATGATGGGCTCCTGTCCCAGGTCCACTATGTAGTGGGGGGTTTGTTGTCTCTGGGGAGAATGGGACAGAATGTTCTGCTCACAGGCCGCAGCATCGGAGCTCGGCATTTAGGCAGATGTCTTCATGCTGCCCCTAACCACGCCTCTCCCATGGGTGTAGTTTTGAAATCCCTTACAGTATTTGTTTGCATTTCTTCCAGCATTTTGAATGTTTTTTCTTTTCTTTCTTTAAACAATATTTTGCAAACAAGCATTGGAAAAAGCAGTAGATTTGTACTTTCTAAAGGCAAGACCATTTGACTTTGACAATGTTTGTTTGTTCTTTGAAGCTTGATAATCTTCTTGACTGAATGGCCCATAGATTTTATTGTACTGTTCAATACATAAGATTTTGTCTATTATCTCTTCGCAAAACTTGGTTTTCACCCAGAGCGACTTGAATTGGAGGCAGATGCCTGAAAATCTCCTACTCCTCAAAGGCTTAGCAGTGCAAAAAAAGATTTTTCATCCTGATGTCACCTTGCAGGCATCACAAGCCAATAAATATTAAAGGCACAAAAAGAAGCTGAAGAGACGCTTCATTATACTGACATTATTTTGTACCGTTACTACAAGGCATACATCTTGGGAATGCCTTTCTTCAAAAGACATTTGGCTCTCCACCCTTTAATTCCATATTATGATGATATCATTAACCCTCCAGATTCAGAATTTGAGCAGGATTTCAGTTCTTCCCTAAATTCCTACTGAGGGCTTCTTTTTCAACTAAAAAGTGTTGTGTAGATTTGACCAGACCTTCTAGATTCTACTCTTTATTTAGAATTTGGTCAAGGTCCTCCTTTGGTCCTCATCAATTCTGAGGTACTGAGGCCAGTGGTTCTGAACATATATCATAGCACTGTTCCTCTTACTAAGGAGAAAGGCACTTTTCCAATGTCATTAGATGAAGAATCTGCTTCATGACCATCCTGTCTGTGACATGACTAGAGCCACTGTAGATGCTGTAATAACGTTCATTCTGTCACATCTGTCACAGTCTTCCTTTGCCAAACTGATGAAAAACAAGGTACAGGCACTGCAAGTAAATGTGGCCCCTGCAACAAATGGTTTGCCAGAGTGCTAGCATTTAAGCCGTATAAGAAATGTTAAGTCAGCACAGTTAAAGATTTTCTTGACATGGAGTTCCACTCTGAGCATTAGAATCGACAAAACAGTTTACTTTTGTGATATTAGCACCACACCGATTTTGAAACCAATGTTCTCATTTAAGCCAGTTGTGACGGGATTGTTTTTGGTACTACCACCTTCCTCTCCTGATATGCCATATTGGGGCATAGTACATTTTAATATGAAGCCCTGCTTACTGACAGGAGACATTACTCCCTCAGAAGTAACAAAATACAGAACCCCCAAAGAGGAGTCCAATGTATTAGTAATATCAATCAACAATCGATGTGGCTCCAGTGACAGCTGTTGTAGGAAAAGAGAAGGACCCTACATCTTTGCCTTTTTTGTAATAGGGAAAATTGTCTGCTTGTCTTTGAGAATAATTTACATAGATGTAACAATGTTCTAATGCATCCCATATAATTGAATCAACCTGAATGTGGTTCTAGAGTTTTCTCATCCTGCGGCTGCAGAGGAATTCTTGTTATTGCTCTAAAAAGGGAAATATGTAGAACTATAAGTTGATGATGGAGTAAAATAAATGTTCCCAGTCCATGCCTCCTACAGCAGTAACAACTACCATCTGAACTCACAATGAAGCCAGCAAGTCATTCATACAAGTTCAACTGCATACAGTTTATTGCACTGTTTTTTAACAAACACACTGACTACCTTTCTCCCCCCTGGTACCATTGGTCATTTCTGTGAGGAAACCAACTGCTTCAGTCATCCTTGTTGGTTACTTCAAATAGATGCTGAATTATCAGCTGCAGAACACTATTTCTTAGCTATTTCTTTCTGATCACTTGTTATCAATACCCCCTAACACCAACCCATCACGTAGGGAACCCCCAGACCTGCTACTCCTAATAAACCCACTGTCTTTTTCTAAACGTCTCATCAGCCCTTGCTCATCCAAATTATCACATCAGTTGACACCACCCTAGCACTCCCTCCGCCCTCCTAACATCTACATTTCTATGAGAAAACACTTTCCAGGCTCCCTTCCTCCAATCCTGTAACAATTACAATATGACCTCACTGCACATCAAAACAACACATAGGTCAGTTCATCAACTGCACTGTGAAACACGTTTATGGCTTACACAACCAATTGCATATCTTTTTTCCACCACCTAAGTACCTTACACTGGATATAGCTAAAGATTTTAATTCTCAAACTCAGATTGAGACCAGTTCTACCTACGAACTTGAACACCACAAACCACAAAAAAGACACAGGCGATACTCTACAAGAAACCATCCCAGGTTGTTTGTTACTTCTAATTTTTCAACAGACGTCACTGTACTAGTCTAGCTATAATAGATCCACCCTAAAAGTGGTACAGGATCTAGCACCTTACTCAAATTGAACAATCACACAAAAGAAACTTTTGACAAGTCACACGGCCCTGGACTCTCCAGGTATCTAGTTTTGAGAAGTGTCTGGGTTTAATAGTTGTCTCTGGGTGGCAGCCAAGTCCAGGACCAAATATAGCAGCCCTCCACATTCACTAAATGGGGCAATATTCATGGCAAAAAAATGATGTCACTAAATTGAGCTTTGGGGCTTGCACTTGTGATAGACACAGCCACACAAGTGAGGCACTGTTTCATTAGAAGAAGTGTGGCAATACAGAATAGTAGAACATTTGTTATTATCTAGTGAATTTCTCTCAATTTTTTGACTGTCAAGCCAGTGTGCAAGAAATACTGCATTTTGCAAAATGCCCTCTGAATCACATGATAGTTTAATTGTCAATACATTCAGAGCTGTACAAATAACCTCTATTTTCGTACCAAGTATCTTGGGCTCATTAAAAAAATTAATTCCTACCCATTTATCGTTCATTAGATGGAATCGTATGAATTGCTGCTTAGTCATTACACCATGAAATATCGTTATGAGTTGCAGCTCATTTATTAGCACAGGGTATTGCGTATGCTTTGGACAACTGACAAATCCTACATATACCTGTGACCGACGGACGTTAACTGTATATTATTTTTAAAATTGGTCACAGAGGCAAAAAATAACTGATGAAAACGATGTCAAATATTTTTATCTTTGCTGTTGTTTTAAATAATGTTCTTTGCGAAAACCATCAGTGATCTTCACAAGTTACACCTTTCTGAATTCAGACTTTTATCTATTTTCAGAAATGTATATCTTTTGCGATTTTCACTAGGTTTCCACCACAAACTGCAAGTAGGTAGAACCGACAACATATTAGAAATATAGACCACAACTTTAAAAAATGCAAAAACTGTTGTAAGAATTTTTCTTACAACACTGGTTGTATGAAAGCTGGGAAAATGGTGATTGTGCGACATTGGGTGGTTGATTGACTGGGGTGTGAGTCCAGGTCGAGCCAAAGCCATAATCCCTTGCAGGGTGAACCACAAAAAATCACTAAATTAATCTCTGCTTAACCCTGGGTAGCTTGGCACAAAAAACAATCAAGCTTAACTTAAAAGCTATGTGTAAAATATTTATGCAGCACACAAGAGTAATAAAGTGAAAACACAACTCAAGAAAAGTCTCAAACCAATTTAGAAAAAATATAGTAAATATTAATAAATTATTTTAAACCAAAAGGACAATAATTCAATCAGTAGAGCTGGAGTTATGAATTTTTAAAGTTTAAGGTTCAAAATAGTGCTTAAAGGGGAAATGCGCCAAATGCAGATATCTGGTTGCGTAAGACAGGGGCAAAGTCAAAAGTTAAGGCTGAACGCGATGGAGTGTGGTTCGGATACAGCAGTGGAATAGGCTCAGTCAGAGCTTACCTTTGGAAAATTGGGAAGAAAAAGCATCTGAGAAGGTTGAAGTTCAGCGGGACAAGGCTGCAGAGGTGTCCAAGGAGGGAGCATCACCCTCAGATAGCTGTAGAGCAGAGCTGCAGCGACAATTTTTATCTTTGGACTTAGTTGTCCAGATGGAAGTTGAAGATCTCCAGAAGGGCGAAGCAGAAGGCTGTAGCCGAAGACAGTTCTTCAAGTTTGGATACCCCTTTAGCAAAGGACCACTGAAACAGATTTGCTGCTGCAGAAAATAATGTAGCTTAGCACCGCAAAGTCAGTCCGACCAGCGATGCACCTCAGATGGATAGGCGTGTAGGTTGGTTCCGGTCTTCTCCTGGTTCTGTTTGGCCTGATTTTGTCTGTCCACAGTTTTGGAAAATGGGCATCTTGGCAACTTTAGCACTACAACAAAGAGTACAGAAGTGGAAGGAAACCTTTCGGGGGTTCAGGACTGATTCAGGCTGGGTCTAGGTGCGGGTTCAGGAATGTGGGAGCCTGTTATGTCCCTGTTGCTTTAAACAGAAGGCCAGCAAAGAAGCCATTGGAGTCACTTCTGAAAGTAGTGGGTGCAGGTGAAGATGAAGGGCTCAACAGGTCGGCTGGCCTCTGAGGGCCCGGCAAGGAGGTATGGTCCGACCAAAAGGTCTGCCCAGTTGCCTAAGAATTTTGACAGAAAATATTTTGGTGGTGTCTGCATTACATTTCAGTTTGTAGGGTTCTCCAATAGAATACAGCCCCTAGGCAGGATTTAATCAAATTCCCTGCAATTAATTGAAGCCCCAGCAGTGACAATACAGGGTTGTTAGGCCTATTCAGACGGGATAGGACACAGCCTATTGAGGTGCAAGTAGAGCTGTATTCAGCTCTACCCCCCCCCTCCGCGCCAGTCAATCCAGTTAATTGCCCTTTGAGGCTCAGCTACTCCCACTATTGTGTGACTGTCTCTGAGGAATTCACAAAGTCTAACTGTCAGCTACACCCAGTCATGTGACCCAGGACAGGCTACAGGAACAAAGGGCTACATGCAGGAAAATGCCAACTTTCTAAAATGGCTAAAAACTACTTTACCATTAAAAGGGGTTTTATCATTACAATTCCATAATTACCAAACATGACATATCTACCTCATCTCGATCAGGAATTACAGTGAATTAAATGTAATAAGGAATCCCCAATGTTCTATGGCCTCATGTTAGTGAAAAACGAATTCGAGAATATTTCATTGCCAGGACATGTAAAACTTAAAAGTACATGTCCAACCTTTTATTTACCCAGAACCCTACACTATAGGCTACCTAGGGCCTACTTTAGGGGTGACATATATAATGAAAGGAGAGTTTAGGGCTTGGCAAAGAGGTTTAAATGCCAAGTCAACATGGCAGTGGAACACTGCATTCAGACTGCAGTGGCAGGCCTGGGACATGTTTGTAAAGGCAACTTGACTGGTGGGGCACAATAAGTGCTGCAGGCCCACTGATAGCATTTGATTCACAGGCCCTGGGAATATGGTATACCGCTCAACAAGGGACTTACAAGTAAATTAAATATGTCAGTTGGATATAAACCAATTTGACCATGTTTTAGAGGGAGAGCACAAACACTTTAGCACTCGTTATCATTGGTAAAGTGCACAGAACCATAAGGCCAACAGAAACAAATTCAGCAAAAACTGGAGGGTAAACAGCAAAATGTTTGCGGGTGACCTTGCAGAGAGGGTCAGGTCCAATATGATCTTCGCTCTGCAAAATGTTTGTTGATGCTATTTTTTAGAAACAAACACTATAAGCTTTCTTGTTCATCATTTTTTCCTATTATTTTTAAATGCTATAGGTTGTCTGTTTTCTTGGTTTCATACAGGGGAGTCCACAAACCAGGGTACCTTTAGAATTTGCAGTCTGTGGTGAAAAGACACAAACATGGCCTTGATACCTTTTATGGATAGAAAGTAATGTGAAGGCTTGAGCACAGAGGGCCCAAACTTTAGATGAAAATAGCCTGACCTAGGAGCGGTGGGAGGAGAACGTGGTTTGGGAGGAGGAGGGGTTTAGCCGTGGGTGTTTCATGGGGCGAAAATTAAGAAGTGGGAGCCTCAACAGCTAAGTGATAAAGGACTGGAAGAAGTTGAAACTAAATGCCAAATTGTAGATACAGAAAACTTTGAATTCAGCTGCTTTAGAGAACATTTCATACAGTAATAAGGGGAGGTTAAAAGTATTCAAAGGGATATGATGTATATTTGTGGATTTTTCTGGGTCAGCATGAGTACATGGCATTTCATGAAAAAATTAGTATGTGATTTCCCTTAATTATATGTATTATAAAATCTGTAGCATAATGAATTTCAGGTAGTTTTTGCACATTTTTTTTTTTTTCCTGTTTTAAGCTTTTAACAGGAAATGTGTATAATTATGGTATTGTCTTTCCAATGATTATTTTTACATTGTGTTGGGCTATGTGTTAGGATTGGAAATGTAGAATGAAATTCTTAGGGAGGTGCCCAGGTTTTAGGTGGGGTAGTTGCTGTGTGGACCTGGGGGCTGATGGTTCATAAGGAATAACCCAGTGAACTCACCTGTGTGTGTGCTGTTTCCTTTCAGTGGCAACGAGGTCTGGTCACATTCCATTAAGTAAACATTATTGCCCAGTGCTGCCTGACTACTTGGTGTTCCTTTGTTTGCGCGGGGTCTCTGAGTGGGCAGCAGCTACGCAACAGTGGTCAGTGTGGAGCATTTGGTGTAGGTTCAGTGAAGTCTTGTCAGGTGATCTTATTTTAAACGTTTTCCGCTGCAAGCTGCACGCTAACCTCCGGCAATCGTTTCGGTATGTGCTGAAGGCTACAAAACAAGCTCCACTTGCCGTGAAAAGCACACTGCATGCCACACTTGGCAGCCATCTTAAAGCTTTGAGTAGGTTTCCATAGGATTACATTGGGTCACAATTTTACATTGGGTACAATGGAGCTTCAATGCCACTGGTAACCAATGCTAAATGTACTTTGGCAGCCATCTTGGAGCATTGGGCCATAAGGTAAATCATCTGTCTAACAAAGGCATTGGTGAGAGGCACACCGTATTCCAGTACCTGAAACAGTGCTTACAACATCAGTGACAAGCACGCCTTGTTCACAAGTGTGACTTAACCTCAATCTCCTACAGTCTGTGGGGTGGCTTATTTCTTTTGGTGCAGTCATTACTTTCATTGGTCGGGCATGACTATAAGTGTGGCAGCAAACACCCATTCATTTTACTAATAACCATGGAGAGAATAGTCTCTGCTGCCTCCATTTGTCCATGATCCTGATACTCCTCCCCTTAATTGGGAACAATTGCATGAAGTATTTGAGGCATATCTCTAAGCTATTGATGGAGACACTTTCACTTCTAAGAATAAAAAAGCAAAGCACTTTTAATGTACAATTTAATATCAGCAGGGAGAAGATTTTTTAAAAACTCTTCCATTAGAGGTTTGAAATGTGCTTATTAGTGGTGGTGCTATGACTGAGAAGCAGGATGTGATGGAATCCATTATCAAGACATTGTGTAAGAGATCAACCTGAAGAAGAACACCATTTTGGAGCACAACAGTTTTATTCAGCGGGCCCAAATGCCTGGAGAAATGATAGATGACTTTGGCCCTTATGAAGAGTGTGGCGGTCTTACGACCGCCACATAACAAACTGCCATCTCCGCCAGGATCTTGGATCCCGGTGGACTGGTGTTGGCGGAGATCCTAATCCGCCAGGACAGCGTCGCAAGCAGCAATGCCCTGTGTATTACAAACTTGTTCTCTGCCAGCCTTTTCATGGTGGGAACACCATTGGTTGTGTCTGCATAGAAGTTAATTAGTTCTATTTCCAGCAGTGTCAATCTATTCAATGAGTGATTTGGGAAAATATAAACGTTTCCAACACCGCTCAGCATGTACACAAAGTACGCAAAGTCCTGATGAATTTGAGAAAAGTACCGATGTTAGAACTTGAAACATTGCACAGATTGGGAATCATCAAACCCATTGAGGGTTCATAGTGTCTTGCTCCTGTAGTTCTAGCATGCAAGTAAGACAAGTCTTTGAGACTTTATGTTGAATTGCAGGACCTGAACTTGAATATTTGGGTATGATCGATAACCACTACTGAATATGTTCGCTATGCTGAAGGTAACAGTATTATTCACATTCCTGGACTTGTCTGCTTCCTATCATCACTTTGAAGTATGCAAAGACTGCAGGCACCTAACTTCTTTTGAAACACGTGAGGGAGCATATTGTTACTTTCAAATGCAGTTCAGCTTAACATCAGCTTCTTCTACTTTTCAGAAACTGATGAACAGTTTTTTTTACGGATATAGATTGTGTCATCTACTTCCAAGATGACTTTTTGATCTCTGGAAAAGATGAATGTGAACATAAGGATGGTGTTAAAGTTCACTGGTGCTAGTGACCGTAGTCTCAGAAAGGACACATGTACATTTCTTCATCATGGACTGGATTATTTAGGGCACTTTGGGGGTCATTCTAACCCGGAGGCCGCCCACCAAAGTTCCCCTGCCAGAACACCGCTGCGCGGTCAAATGACCGCCGCGGTGATTCTGACTTTCCCGCTGGGCGGGCGGGCGACCGCCAAAAGGCCGCCTGCCCGCCCAGCGGGAAAGCACCAGCAACGAGGAAGCCGGCGGAGTTGCTGTTGTGCGACGGGTGCAGTTGCCACGCAGACACTGAAAATCAATGTGGGGCCCTGTTAGGGGGCCCCTGCAGTGCCCATGCCAGTGGCATGGGCACTGCAGGTGCCCCCAGGGGCCCCATGACACCCGTTCCCACCAGAACCAGGCTGGCGGGAAGGGGGTCGGAATCCCCATGGCGGCGCTGCTTGCAGCGCCGCCGTGGAGGATTCCCTGGGGCAGCGGGACCGCCGCGGTCAGAATGCCCCCGGAAGCACCGCCAGCCTGTTGGCGGTGCTTCCTCCGTCACCTACCCTGGCGGTCTATGACCGCCAGGGTAGGAATGACCCCCTTTGTCTCAGGGAAAGGCACTGAAGTCTAAAATCAAAATTTTGAAAACAATTGAAAGTGGATCTAAACCTATCAACAAAGATCAGTTGAGGTCCCTTCTAGGACTAATAGACTTATCACTACTGATACTAGTAACCAAGGACTGGGTGTAGTATTGATGCGAAGAAATGAGTAATGGTTGTACTTTTTACTTCCAGAGCTTTAAGTGGTGTGAAATCCACATGCTCTACCATTGAGAAAGAAGCCCTTACTTTGTGTTGGGGAACCCAGTAATTAAATAAAATCAAATAGTCTTTATTCGGATATTCTCAAGCCATTAACGCACAGAGTAAAACTATACACTCATAAAACTACACAGAAGGAGTAATAAAAACATAATTAATTGTAATACAATGCAAATGATCACAAAAATGCATAAGTTCATAAATTCATGTGCCTTCATGCACAGCCCCATAAAAGCTTCTGATCATTTCTACACAACAAACAAAGTTTAATACTGCTACACAAAAATCCAACTCACACAGTTTTTATACAAAAGAGTGATGCTCCCCTATGTAATCTGGCTTTGGATAAACATAGAGTTTGACTCATGAAGCACCTCCAAGGGTTAAAAGTATAAATAGCAAAATAGAGTAAAATGCATGGTGCTTTACTTTAAAAACACCACAAAGCAGTTTAAAAAGATTGTGCATCGGACAACTTCCTTAAAAGAGGCGGACTGTAGTGATTCTCTTTGTTCAGTCCAAACATAGACCAGTTGAGTGCAATCAAACATGCAACAATACATAGGAAGAAAAAAAAGGAAAATTTTAGGGCTCCTATGGGAGATAAGCTTAGAATCCGATCATCAGCTCATTCCTGCAATCTCCTCTTGTGTTGGGGAACCCAGTATTTTAAAAACTTTGTTTTGGGGAATTGGTTTGTCCTTAGGCAGTATAGACCACAGGAATTTCAGTACACACTTTGGTATGTCTCTGGTGCGAAAAGGTTTGTTGTGGATTGTTTATCTAGATTACCCCTATGTGAGAAACATGCTGAAGGGCTGTATCCTGATAATGTTGAAATAGCCTTTGCTATTAGTTTTGTGGATGCTGGCATGAAAGGGGCATTATCTGAGATAGAGTGGAAGCAAGCGCTGTGGAGGACAGTGATGAGCAGGCATTCCTGAGGTAATTGTCTCAAGGTTCACCTTACACTAACGGGTTGCAGGAGGTGATTAAATTGAGCCGGTGGTTGCTGGTGGAGACCACCGGCACTCATTTTTGGGGGCAGATCCTTATTTTTCCTCATCTGGACACTTTCCAAGAGCAAGAGAGGGAAAATGCACAATGCGGAAAGGAGGAGAACGAAAGATGGAAAAAATGTGACAAAAGTAGAAAGTACGAACCTGCAATAGTCAGATAAAGGGGGGGGGGGGGGGTTGTTTGATAGTTGATTAAAGAGGCACAAGCTAATTTCCAGAATGCCCAGCCTTTGTATTCGGTGCAGCGCCATATATAACGCCGGCTGCGGACTTTTGAGCAGAGCTTTGGGTACTGACAATGTTTCTTTGACAAATTAACCACTGGTTGCAATTTAATTCTGTTTGTTATAGAAGAGTAGTTAGTGAATTGTCGATTGTCCGGGTGTGCTACACAGATGGTTAATTGGTGGTTCCAGAGGACTTCGCAGCAAGGTCCTAATGTCAGTGCACAAGAGGCATCTGGGCAAACATGCCACACAGTGGTATAACAAAGACCCCCGCAGAGCCCGCAGTGCGGGGGCCCCCCCGAGTTCCAGGGGGCAGCCTCAGCACATTATATTGTGCACTGGAAGCAGGTCCCTGACTGGAGGAGGGGGCCCCCTCCAGGTACTTTGCAGGGGGCCACCTCAAGTTTTGTTACACCACTTTTGTAGAGCAGATTAATAGAGGATTTCTGATGGCCCAGTTTTTTTGAGGTACTGGAACATTTCATCAGAAATTGTTGTACATACACTCTTAGTAACAACACACAAACACACAGTTAGCAGCATCCATCCAGTCTTGTCTCTCCTGTAGTTTGCGGTAGTTCTCCTTGACACAAATTAGCCCTCAACATTTCAGGCCCATTTAGACTTTTAGATAGTATGCCCAAGTTTGCTGCCGTTTAGATAGATTATTTCTGCAAGTGACCTGAAATAACGTTTGTGGAAAATATTATTAATTCAAGTGATGTCATTGATTTTCTTCAAGAAGTGTATCTAAGGCATGGTTATCCAGAGGAGTTGGCCACTGATAAAGGCACCCTTTTGGGGGTCAGGGAATTGAAGGATTGTTTTTTAAATCACTTGGCGTTAATCATGTTAAAACTTCCCTGTATCATCACTACAGCAATGGACTCGTAGAAAGAGTTAACTGTGTTGTAAAAGACCAGTTGCAGTTGACATTAATTATTGGTTTAGGATGGAAGTCTGTTAGTAAGGATATGTTATGGGCACTGCAAATACTCCACACATCAGTACTGGGACATCATTGTTTACTTTCTTGACAGGGAGAGTAGTGGTTTCCATATTGAACAGGGAGTGTATGGGCAGGAAATATGTAAACTTTGATAAAATTGAAGGCGTTATTGACGTTAGGCATGCAGTTCAGAACAAGTACTGCACCATGGGGAAACAATTCCGGTGCATAATGGTGCGTGACTGGGTTATGATTAAAAGAACAGGCTATGGCAGAAAGGGTTTTCACAGTACTCCGCCCCTTTACATGGCAAAGATGTCTAAGACCGTGTAGTAGTATTAGAGAATGGAGAAGTGCAGAATACATTTTTCATGTCTGTTGTTCCAGATTAATTGGCTTGGTATGTACGCACTAAATTTGGTGAGAATTACCACAAATGTGAAAAATCCACAAAAGCGTATGGATCTGGTCAGCGTCCTTAAAGGATTAAGGGCAACCCATCAATATTTAAAGACTTTGTGATGTCATATATTGCTAGCTGTAGTCATCTGTAGCATTTCTGTCTGATGCCAATACATGTTTATTTTCTCTTCATGGATTTATGATGTAACTGGTAGGTTGACATTGTGTTATTCTCAATTATCCTGGTTGCAATGTATCATTTGTTCCTGATAAAATGACATTTATTTTTATAATTGTTGTGGGGAGATATGAGCATATATCTGCTTATTAATCATAATGTCATTTTTATATTTAGCTTCTCTTTTATGATATTCTTTTGATGTGTTTTGTTATTTTATGTATGAAGGGGGTGTATTGGTTTATGTATTGGAATTTAGAATGTGCGATGGAATCCTTTAGGAGACCCCCGGGTTCTAGGTGATCAGATACAAAAAAACAAGGTGGTTGATGTAATACTTGAATAAATCTAAGCCACTGGCAACTGCTTTGGCCACATCCCAATCCATAATTTTTCTGTCCACCATGCCATCTGTTTGGACCCAGCCTTATGCAAACCAGTCTTAACCCTGCTCCTAATGGGAACAGTCCAACCCGAAAGACCAGACCAAATTCTCCCTGAACCAGAACACAAGCAACCCAGGACCAATTTATCCCTTATAAGGGCTCTTCAGCCAGGAATGGCTTGATTTGATGGATTGGGATGCAGCCTGAGAAATTGCTAGTCGCTGAGATTAATTTAAGCATTCCATCCATCACCCTGTTGTTGTTGCAGTTGATGCCCTAAGTGCAGTTGGTATGCCCAGACATGGGTCCCTTGCTTAGTAAACCTCTGGAATCAGGCTATAACTGGCTGATAAGCTCTTATCAGGGAAGAACCGGTCCTAGGTTGGTTGTATTTCGGTTTAGGGAGAAACTAGCTTGTCGTTTCGGGCTGCACTGTTCCCATTGGAGCTGGTCAAGACTGATTTGCATATGGCTGTATCCAAACTGAGGTGGCATGGTGGGCGAAAAAAGATGGATAGGGATATGGCCCGAGCAATTGCTAGTGGCGGAGATTAATTCAAGCATTTCATCCATCACATTGTTGTTACAGGTGAGGTGAGGCAGTTGCTGCCTGGACCTGGGGGGCGTCTTAAGGAATTAAACTGGTGAGCTCACCAGTGTGTGCTGGTTCCTTTCATATCTGTAGCTTGTATTTGGTAATATTGAATATATTGCAGTGTTTGTAAGGCAATCCATAAAGTTTTTTTTAATAAAGCAAAAAAATGCTATTATTTGCAAGGAGGCAAAGAGTTCTAGGTCCTATAATCGGAAATTTCCAAGACGAACAGCTAAGAGACAAGGTTAAACCTTTCTGCTCCAAAAGGGATGTGGTGCAGTAAGTAACCCACAGAGACAGTGAGTCCACATGTGGCAACCACCTACATTTCTTATGCTTGACAGATGAAAGCTGGAGGTTGATAAGCTTTATGTAAATGAGACACAAGTACGTTTATTTCCTATATTTCTTTATTATTTGATTAACCGTCTTATTTCATGGCAGACGGCGAATGTGGGGTCAGTGGACAGAAGAAAATGGGAGGATCCGCTAGATTTTGATGCTGTAAGTTCTCTTATTCATACTTTTATTTGAGTGACTGATTAGAGTATTTAATAACTTTCAGTGTGTCTTTTATGAAACAAGTTAATTGTTCAGGTAATCTGTCAGGTACTAATTTGTCTTAGCTACTCTGCCACATTAAGGTCTGAGGATTCGAGTCACAGTTGCGGTGGATAAAAGTCAAACTGTTTTTTTCGTCATCCACATCCTCATATCAACGCACCCTATGGTTTATTTGTTTGTGCTCTTCTATATGTGAACACAAATGCTCTACATAGGAGTTTAAATACATATGTATGGAACATAGCCTGAGGAGCTACTGAGCGGTAGAACCATGAGAACCACCTACCTTGTCAGGGCAAACAATTATAAAGGACTGTTCACTGAAGAAAGAAGAACAGTTAGGTCTCCCAGTCCTGCATCACCTGTATAAGGAATTGGATTATTATTTGGGGTGGGTGACTACCCAACTGAAGGAACAGTCACAGCCCCAGTCAGAGTGATCCCTGAAAGTCACTATATTACCTGAGCTCAACTTGCCTGGTAGCTATAGCACACGGCACACAGGATTAATTTAGGACAATGTGTAAGGTATTTCTGCAGCACACAAACAGTAATAAAGTCAAAATGAAAAAACAATACGAATTCCAAACAGAATTAGAACAATAGAGAAAATGCAATAAGCAAAAACACAAAAAGCAGAAAGCAGCATTGGTAGTTCATGGTCACGGTAGAGCAAGACCTAGGTGCAATTTGAAGCTGACCTCAATGGAGCAAAAGTCAGATACACAAACCAGGTTCCTTCTGGTCAAAGATATTACCATCTGAATTAGAGCCCAATTTAATTTTTGGCAGCGAGGGAACTCAGTCGCAGCAGAGCTCCCTCCCCGGTAAACTATGATCCACCTGCCTGATTTTAGTTTGGACGGACCATAGTTTGATGACGGCAGATACTACTCCATCTCTGCCGTGATCATACTTCTCCAATGGTCCAACGAAGCAGTGGTAATTGGAAATTAGATGGACAGAGATAAAGGTGTCTTTCAATTCCTGCCACCTCAAGTTAAAACCTTCTTGGAAGGGGTGCTGAAAAATACTTACTACCCTCCTTGCTAGGGGAGAAAACTCCCATGGTAAAGAGGGACAGTGTTTTTTAAATTTACAAAAAGAATATCTAACTCTAGGGTTTTCTTTTTTGAAAATGACAAAAGAATTGTAACTTTGCTGGACGGCTCCATCATGTTTGACTGAGCAGTCCAGAAAATTTATAATGCGTTGACAGGAACTGTCTTGACACCGGTTTCTGTTAATGCTTGAAATGTCCGTCTGGCCGACAAACATTTAAAATTTTAGTTGTCAGCATCTTCATCAGGGCGATGGAGTAATTTACTCTGTCAGCCTGGCGGAGGATAAGCCAACCGCCCAAATATAAATAAGCCCCTTAGGCTTTTAAGTCCCACCAATCACAGGAGTACACGTCTAAGAACCCGAAGACATCAGGGGGGTACATAGAGAGGCATAGGGTGTCAGGTAGACGCTTGCAGAGAGGCATAGGGTGTCAGGTAGAGGCTTGCAGCAGTGCCCAGTCCAGATCCAATTGCCCTTCCAGGAAGAGGCCTCTTTCAGCTTGTGATTTCTCTGTGGCCACAAAGCAGGTCAACCAGCTGACCCTTGGAGTCCAGTTCTTTGTCCTGGGCACAACAGAGAGCAGGTCTATTCTTTCAGGGCTCCTTTCAGGTCATAGACAGCAGGACCAGCCCTCTCCTGATCTTCCACAAGTCCTGAAAGTATTCTGAGGTGGGTGCCCGGAGGTGCCACATTTAAACCTTGCCAACTTGTGAGAGGCACTGACTACCCAATTGGGTAAAAGTACCTGGAGCCAACACTATCCCTTTTCAGTAGTTCCTGTTAGCCTTCCTGCAGACAGGCCCAAATTGCCATTATTTCAAGGATCTTCAAGATGGCAAAAATCTTTGGTCATACCGGACTTGGGTTCTGTGGCCTTGGCATGTGTGCGTTTGTGTGCAGGGTGTGTTTTATGGTAATCCTAGTGTCCTCCCACATCTAACACTAAAATCCAATTTGAAGGAGGCACTGTACCAACAGCAAACCCAGAGACAGAAGTCTAGTAGAACAAAAGCAAGGTCCTTCATTAACCACGCCATAAATCCAAAGCTTATCCTGTCCTCCCCCTTTCAAAAATGTCCCAGGTGCTAAATGTCGTTCAACAGACATGTCAAGCATGATTCCACACTTAGGGGGTTATTCTAACTTTGGAGGAGTGATAATCCGTCCCAAAAGTGACGGTAAAGTGACGGATATACCACCAGCCGTATTACGAGTTCCATAGGATATAATGGACTCGTAATACGGCTGGTGGTAAATCCGTCACTTTTCCGTCACTTTTGGGACGGATTAACACCTCCTCCAAAGTTAGAATAACCCCCTTAGTGTCATAAATAATGCCCACAGCCCCCACCCTACATATTTTGTGGAGTTTAGAGGAGTCATCTCTGCTCATTGAAGTCAGCCTACTGTTTGCCCTTGGGAGACGTTTCACACTTTGTCCCTCACTTATTCAAGGCTGAGGACAGGTTAAGAGCTGGTATAGGTGTATACTAATTACCCATCTGACAGTTCAGGCAGGTAAAAGGCAATTTTCTAAAAGTTTCTTTTCTTTAATATTTTATTATTAAACTGACTTACGCAATGTAATAACTAATAAAATAGTGGTTTCATTATTTGTCTAGCTTGCCCATTCCCAGGACTCAATATTAGTATTTTATTTTGTACTTTGGGGTTCTACATAAGACAGCTAGGTCACAGTGAAAATAGCTGTTAAGGCCTGGTTTCTGTGAGACATGGTAATATTAATTTTCTACATGTTCCACTTCTAAATACCATGCATCCTTCGTTGTGGTCTACAAGACTCTCATATTGGTGACTTGATAATATTTAAAAGGAGGGGTTTTACCTGCCCATATGGTTATTTTAACATGTAAGACTGCAGATTTAAACTGTGGCAGTCAGGCTACAGTGGTAGGCCTAAATCTATGTTATTCCTGTCACACTGGCAGATGGCAGAATGAGTTCTACAGTCCACAAATGACATTAAACTTTCACGTCCAGATGCATTTTTTACACCATATATTACAGAGTTACAGGCTGGCTAACTATACTAGTTAGAAATGGGCCAGTTCAACCATAGTTAAAGGGGGAGCAGAGGCACTTTAGTATTGGTACTAGGTGTAAAATGCATGGAGTTATGAAGCCAGGAGACAAATATAGGCTCCAGCAAAGGCGAAAAATCTGAGGTGACCACGAAGAAAAGGCAGATTTCCTTCCAATCACCACCATTAAACATTCTAAAATATCCCTTTATTTGATGTCACCTCGATTATGAGAGCTATTGTGACGTCATTCATGGAATGGCTTCTTTAGTTACATTTAAAATGACACAGCTGTCAGTTCAGCTCTGAATGGAACAAGCTAAGTTGATCTTCGAGCCAGGGGCTGGAAATGATTAGGTCACACTTGGCTGAAAACCCCATGCCTTAGATCTACCCCTGGCCCCACATTAGCTAGTTATTGGTAGCTTATGGCATGCAGGCAAGTGGAATGTATATGGGTACAGGTTGGATGACATTTTAGGGGGAAGATTGTGCCTACAAACATTTAACTCATCAGGATAATTCCCAGGCCTTTGTGCAACCACACGTTTCACCACCACCACTTTTACAATACCTTGTACTCTGTATGTGATCATTGATAAGCCATACCTCGGGCATGCGGTAAAAGAGAAACATTTGTCACCGGTTGCTGGGTAACTTGCAAGATCAACAGCAGGACAAGTGAAAACTGACATTGCATTCCCGGGCATGCGGAAACAGGGGCACTCCTGTAATGGGCATGTAAAAACGGTCTGTAACTGTTTCTTGGCAAATGGAAACTAGCGATATTTGTTGCTTTGCTAATGAAAACCAGCAGTATCTACATAGGAATGTGTCAAAATGTTATATGTGTGTTATAAGACATGTGGAAAAGAATATTAACCGTAAACTAGCATACAGTAGCTGATAGAAGCTCTTACTAAGCATGTGGAAACAGGCAGTATGTCTGTCAAAAGTGCTTTCCAAGGGATCTACACAGATTCTGCTCCCAATCACCTTGAGGCCTTGACAGGCAACCAATGGCAGAACGTTTAGTAAAACAAAATAAGGTAGAAACATAAGTGAATTGAGCATACAAACCAGCAAAAGAGAGGAATGTAATATACAGCAGTCCGTACAATAATCCTTTTTGTTATCATCGCTACTTAAAACAAAAGATTAACAAAGTGAAGGAATTCATGATGCATTTTATGGCAAAACTGATGCAATATAATTAATATGATTTGATGCAGCAGAACACTCTACCAGTATGGAATAAGTCAAATAAGTTTAAAAAGCTGTGACCAATGCCATCTTTAAGTTTAACAATAACCCTTCGAGTGCACTGTGTTATAGGAGTAGTGAAACAGTTAAGGATGCCAGTGAAGCTTCAGAGTGGTTTTTAAAATCATACCATGGATGCCACTCCTTTCAACTATTGGCCCCTATCTGAGCACATAATAACCTCCCATGCGCATTCCCATCTCTGATCTTCCACTACAGTGTACCTGCTGGTCACAGGGTGTGTGTGTCTGATCTAGGTTCCAATTTTTCAAGGTAAATGTCACATTCAGGGTAGCACGGGTCTCTATCTCCTTGACTACGGGGACCACACAAACACGTTGATCTCTGCTTGGGCCCATATTTATATCTGTGTCGACCATTCTCCAGTTGTCAGTGCCACACTAGTCTTCCATGGCATTGCAGTGCACCGTTTAGCAAGCAGCAATGCTGAGTCAGTAACTCAAGACACTTTTTTTTTCCTTTTCGAGCAGGTGATTAGCCCCAACAGACACAGCAAGGCATATTTAGGCATCAGCTGGCCCGTAAGTTCTGATATGCATTGCAGTATTGCTTCCCAGTATCCCACTATAGCCTTACTGCAACAAATTGCTAACTTCCACTCCACATTTGGGACACATTGTTTCTGCTCCCAGAAACCTGTGTCCTATTCTTTGGGGGATTAATTAAGTGTGATGGAGATGGTCAAACAGGGCATACCTCATTCTGGGATTTCTAGAGAGCCCTTTGACCATCTCTAAGCATTTCTCGCATTGTTGGCCTGAAAAGTCCAAGCCCAGCACTCGTTGCCACCACTTCTTAAGATGCCCTAGCTGCTATGCTTGTTATGCTGCAGAGTTGTAAAGAAGCACTGGGACAACGCGCCTACCAAAAACATGTGTCAACAATAATTGTAGTGGTTTTGAGGTTGCCGGTTCCGTGGTCCAGCTCCCCACCTCTCACGGAGCAGGTTGCCTATTTCTGCATAGAGTAAGAAAATTACCTGGTCCCAGATTATTGCCTCTTGCAGAACATGAGAGGGTTGCAAAATCCCTCAATAAATCAGTTCTCCTCATACTTTAACGTCCGTCTCCATCTAGGGGCATGTTTCATGTAAGTCAGCCATTGGCCCACTTTCTGGTACAGACCAAAGGGTCAACTCTGGTGCGTCTGCTGGCTTTTTCGGGGGTACTCTTCATGTATTTCTTCCAGGACCATGAGCTGCCCTGAACAGCGGGCTGGCGGTAGTTAATTTTTCATTCAGTCCCCAGAGTCCCAACAGCTGCAGTAATCCATCTAAGTGGTCCCGTATAATTTGAGTCTCCGGCTCAGCAGGCACAATAGCTATCGTATTGACCACTGCAATTGTGCTGCTGCGTAATATAATTCATAGTCGGAAGCAACCAGGCCCCCTTCATCTTGGGGTAGATATCACCACTGATAGTAAAGAACGCAATTCATTAAAAAAGGGACATGTCAGTGTGAGTGACAGTGCTGCATGCTGTACAGTAACCTAGTGTGCATTAATATTTTTGAGATTATTGTGTGATCTACTGTGGATAACAGTAAAGCACTCCAGAATGGGAGGGAGTTCTGGATCGAAGTGACAGTCTTTTTTAAGTAACCATTGAACAGATCTTTTACAGTGTGATAGAAGTGCACTCCCAAGCATTTTAATGTGTCCATGCTAAATGCCAGTCAGGTTCCTTGGCAGTTAAAGAGAACAGGCAAGATTTGTTCCAGTTCACTTTGAGGCCCAAGGCCATCCGAAGTCCTCTAGTAATACCAACAGTGAGGAGAGGTTTCATTCAGTGATAATTTCCTCCTGTAAATATATTAGGGTGTCTGGGCATATAGTAACACTGTGTGCCACTCTCCACTCATCTGGATCCCCAGTCTTGCAACCCCCATCGCAGGGCGCAGTCCCGAGGCTCTATAGCCAGAGCAGATGTAAGAGGGGAGAGTGGGCACTCTTGTTGCATTACTCTGCTGATCTGGTAAGGGGATGATATAAGTCCCAGCCTTTTTCTGGTCCATGTACAGCCAGCTCACCCTTTGAAGGAACTCAGTCCCGATACACAAGTGCTGCAGCATCCCCATCAGATAAAGCTAACTGAAGGTATCAAAGACCTTTTCAATATTCAGCATGGCCACCCAGTCATGGTGGCGCCTAGCCCAGTCCATGATCCCAAATAAGTGTCTGAGATTTAAGAAAGTGATGGCGCCCAGAATAAAGCCATTTTGGTTAGTGTGTATCAGAGTCTGGAGTAAGGGTAACAAGCGGTTGGTCAATACTTTTCTCAGAATTTTGTAATCTAGATTCAACAGTGACGAAGGACGATGGGAGCCTATCGCTATGGGATTCCTGCCAGGCTTAGCAAGGCCACTACAACGCCTCCCTCATAGACCTGGGCAGGTGGCCAGCATCCTTGGCTAACTCATAAATCTTTAATAGGCATGCCAGTAAACCCGGTCTGTAGGAGGCATAGAATTCCAGGGGAGACCATCTGAGCCCTGTATTTTGTCTCTATTAATCTGAGTTATCACCACATGTATTTCATTGGGTTAGAGGGAGGTCATCCAGTACAGCTTTCTGTGTGACATTAAGGGTAGGAAGGGAAATTGCACTCAAGTAAGAATCTGTGTGCATTAACCACCATTCCTACTATGACCTGGATCGCAACAGTTGAGGTTCTAGGGAAAGTGGATCTCGGAAGCCATGCTAGTGTGTGCCTCATTTTGTAGCCCCCTCCCACCATGTTGTTGGGCTGCACCCTCACTATGTTCTATATTTCCCAATCTGTATAATGCTATAATCCACGTGAGCAGTAGAGAGATCATGTCAGGCTTGCTTTAGTCCCACTGCCTCGCATTCAGGTGTACGTATGCAGTCTTCTAGAGTGTTGAAATCCCTCCTTAATGTGCGTTTTGTCCTGTTGATACACAGTCCCCATATTACAACCTTAAGTGCCTCCCATTCTATCTGGTGATTAGACGTCATCTTCTTGTTCTCTGTGAAGTAATTCTAGATGTGGTCCCCAATTTTAGCCGTCAAGGGATCGTGCAACATTTGTAACGTAAGTTTCCAGGATGGGATACAAAGCAGACTGTTATCCCAGGCTAGGGTTATGATAGGAGAGTGTGTGGGCCAAATATTCTGTATCTATCAGTTTACCCACTAATGTCTCTCTACAGTAAAACAGATCTATGCACATGCATAAGGTGTGCACCCAAGAATAAAACAAGTACTCCTTGCCGGTTGGGTGCATGGCTCTCCAAAACTTTGTGACTGCAGTGTTTGTCGCCCACTGGGATAGAGACTTCGACACTGCCAACGAGTAAGCCCCAGAAACGGGGAAGGGATCTTTAATTGTCAGTATTGGGTTTCACGTTGAATTCTCCTCCCCACATGCATGGTAAAGTTGGGTCTGAAAGTAAGGAGGGGTTGAGTTGGTGAAGAAAGCTGCTGGCAGCGTTTTAGGGGTGTAGACCGCTATTAGTGCATGTGCTGTCCGTCAAGTAGCCCCTCTAGAGTTATGTACCAGCTCTCCTGGTCTGCCCTGGAGTATGTCAGCTGGAATGGAAACCTGGGTGCAACCCAAATGAGGACCCCTCTGGCATAGTTATTGTGATACCAGTGTTCCGTACCATCTCTTGCGTAGTTTGGCATTTTCTGTGGTGCTCATATGCGTTTCTTGCAAACACGCAAAGTGTATACTTCTGCATGTACGGAGGGTGTGAATTCTATAACGCTTCTTGTGGGTGCCCATTCCAGTAAAGTATATTGTATCAACAGAGGAGCTTTTGTAAATTTATCAGACATTGTATTGAAATGTATGTATCACATCTCCGCACCATTAGGCGTGGACTGACTATACTTAGTGCCATGCCCACCTGGTTTCCAATATGTGCACTTGAAGCATAAGCTGCAAAAAAACACAAACGGTTGTCCCTGGTCGAGGATCTAAAACTTGCCTCGCCAAAACTTTGTCATCTTAAACTGGTGCCCGTGTCTTGTCGATCATGTCCATTCAGTAGTCGGGATGCTATACAGTTACACACTCAGTTATCTGTGCCGCACCCCAGGCACTTGCCCCTCAAACATGCATTATCTTTGTCCCCCTGTCCCCCACCTCCATCTGGTAGTAGTAGTAGTTCCTTTCTTGTCATGGGCAGTTCATTTGAGCCATCAAAGGATGCACAGGTGCTTAGTTCCTTGGAACGACTCTCTGCAGCATTGTGTCTCAGTGGTATTGTCCGGAGGAAAAATGCTCACTTTTCTGTTCTCGTTCACCCATGGCCCTCGTGCTCTGGATGGTTGTAAGATGTGGTCTCTACCCCCCCAGTTGAAAAGTCTCACCACCACTAGTCTGTGGCGGCGCTTCCAGGGAGGTCCACCCAATACTCTGTGTGCTTGTTCCACTGAGAAAAAGTGTGAATCTGTTTCACCATGGTGCAGGGGAGGCACAGCGCTTACACTAGACCCACTCGCTGCCAAGCATCTCCTTTCTGTGAGCCAGTTGGGGATTGCAGTGCTGGGGCACCCCCTTGTTGCCAAACTACACGCTGTGGGACCGCAGTAGGCCTACATCACCTTAGTCCAGCGCCAATGCTGCTCATGATGCAGATCCTGCCAGGCCACACCAGCTCTTTAGTGTGCTGCAGTGCACCCTGCAACCGATCAGGCAGGCCAACACAGAAAAGACAACACTGGACCCCCTGACAGCAAGCTATGCACACTCACCATTAGGAGTAAATGCCTTATCCACATTGCAGGGGGTCCTGTAGCAAAGCCCAGTTCTCCAATAAGGTCTCCTTGGCCGTCTGTCTAGATCTCAGTGAAGGGGGGCTCCCCAATCTACTTGTCCTGGGTGGGGGGACGACACTACACACCCGGCCTCACACCCCCATTGATAACAGCTATTACACTGGGCCCATGTCATCAGGACCCAGTTCCGGCATCACTCATGTTGCAGGCCCGACCAGGCCACCTCAGTCTCGCCAGTTTCCTGCAGTTCTTCCCAGGGCCAACCAGGAGGGGCAACACAGGCAAGGCAATGCTTGATCTCCATTTCAATGCTGAGTTGGTGGAGAGGGAAAGGATATCAGCAAGCGCTTGTGGGCATGCCAGGTAGCAGAAACCCAGGCTCCGCTCGCAGTGCCCGCTCTCCTGCGTCCTCCAATGGGGGTTGCTATGCTCCACCCAGTGCCCGTGCAATAGTGTACCATCACCGCAGAACTCTCCAGTCAGCAGCCGACAGCCCCAGGTGATCTCCAGCAGTCAATGCTGGCAACGTGGATTGCGGGAGCTGTAGATCAGGATGTGCTCAGGGGGAGAAAACAGCCTGGTCTGGAGCACAGAGCTAAGTGACTTAGTTAACTGTAAATATGACAACATACACAGCCTAGCTATATACGCTCTCTTATGCTATTTTTCACTATTAACCTTGTGAGGCCAGAGGGTGGCATCAATTGCTTAGCTATAGGCTGTTCAATGCAAACATCTCAAAGCCCGAAACAAAACTGCTTTTTTTCATTTGAGTACATCTAGCCCCCTAGAACCACCGTCATCAGTGGGAGCGCATTAAAGCAACTGCCTACAAGTTGCATTTCGGTGGCACCAGCCTCAGCTATATAGCTCATAATAGTATTTGGCTTAATACTGGCTCGGTAATGTACTCTGTAGGATGCAAAGTGGCTTTTGCTGCAAAGAAAGAAGATTTTAGCTTTATTTGAAAACATGGACTTTGGCATTGATTTGAAGGATTGAATTGCAGTGTAGGAAGTCTCTTTCAGGATCATGTAGATACCTGTTCTTTTCAGCTATGCAATGCCATGAGGGGCAATTATAGGCATATATTGAAACATCAGATTGGCCTTCCTTGTTAAATGAGATGGAGTACACTTGGTCGGAGGCTGAATTATGAAGGCACAAGGTTACTGATGTTCCAAACTGTTAGTAAATGTAGGCTAAAGAAGGACCACTCCAAATTAGCGCAGCATAGTTTTCATTGAAATGACTACTAAATTTGCACATCCATGCAGTTTTACTGATACAACAATATTGCACGTAAATGGTAATGTGTGGAAATCATGTTTCAATTAATATTCATTATTTGTACATCATGAAGTAAAATCTCTTGATTTGTTTTGATCCTATTAAAATCTTTGTTTTCATCACACTTCAGAATTACTGTAACATGTGCTTCGTTGTTGCTTTCCTAACAGCTAAATGTGTACAGTTCAGTTACAGGTATTTACGTTTTGTTGTGTGTTACAAAAAAACATGACATCTTACAGCATTTCCTTTCAGACCTCCTGTACCCTTGCAAGATTCTCACATAATCCACTTTACTTTACTTTACTTTCTCTGACTGCAAAGTGTGAGAAGTTTGTAACCACCAATTCCAATGTTTAAAATAAGCGCCAATTTGTCAGAAGGCATTGCCTGACATTTGACCTCTGTGTTTGAAGCATAGCAAATTCGACAAGGTAAACCGAGGATTCACAGACATCTTTATTTACTGCTTAGAATTTTGTGAGCCCCCCCCAAAAAAATCAGCTCACGACCCACAGTTCGGCAAACACTGGTCTTGTCTTTGCTGCCCATTGGCATGGGAATGTGGGTGCTTGAATGCAGATCAAGAATTTTATGTTCGTGGGATAAACAATATTACATAGAACCTGGACTGCGAAAGCTTATGCGCTGCCATGCTGAGCTAGTAATATGTGGGAACAACATACTACCAGAAAAATCCTGATCATGTTGGTTATTCCAAAAGATGACTGGTCTGGGCATTTTAGATAGGCTGTCTATGGCAAAATGCTACCATATGCTGGTACGATTTTCGATTGAAAGCAGTAGTAACATTCATCCAAACTCTCTGGATCATTGGAAACAGGGGTAATGCATACCTCTGATAAGACTCCAACTCTGCGGAAAAGCATCCCTTGCACGTAGGCCCTGGTCTGTCCACCAACTGAAGTACATCTGTACCAGAAATGTCAGCCTGCTTGCAAACAAGCCTGTTTCTATGGGATCGCATTGTTGTACAATCTCCTGAAATAAAATTGATTTAACATCTAATCCCTGCAGTCTGTTATGTTTCTTTAATTGCAGACTGCTACCTGATTGTGTGTTCCGGATAAATATTCTACCCTCAGTGAGATTTTGTGCTCCAAACAGTAATACTACAAATCTATTTCCAAGTCTGCCAGTTGCTTCGATCTGCTCCCACCTAAACAGTAGATATAAGGCATTGTGGCTAGATTGTCCATTCTTACAAAAAATGCATGGCCTATCAAACAAGTTTTGAAACTTTTCTATAAATTCAAACTTGCTAACAGTTCTGGAGCTATATGAAAAAACCCTCTTCTTCTAACCATCTTCCACCCTGTCTCCCAAAAGAACTAAATCCTATGCACCAAAAATAGCTGTGCCTGTTCTAAGCTTCTATATTGTCCAACCACCAACTTAACTCTTTGTTCTCTTCCTTCTGCAAACAAAGATTGTCTGCATACAAACCTTTACTTACACTTGCAGTCTTCACGCTTTGCAGGGCCCTGCAATGCGATGGACCCAAAAATATTGACATTATAAAGGAAGAAAGAAGACCAATCACCGAGCCAGATCTCTCAGTGGTAATATCTCCCTTTTAGAATCAAACAAATTTCCATTTTTTATCAGTTTCATTTTTCTTTCTGGTTACAGTAATCTCGCTAAAGGGTTAGATACGTTTTCTACATTGATATTGAAACCCAGATCCTCCAAGAAGGTTCTTGTTAATTTCAAATTCACTAATAACACTGCATGATCCTTAGATATTAAAAGAATGGTGTCCAGATAAATGATTAAACACACTTTTCTCTCTTAAAAGTAAGCAAGCGAGTAAGTAAGTAAGTAACGTTTATTAATGCATAGGTAATTAAAACCATTGCATAATACATATACATAAAAGGAACTATTAAAATATTAACATCCTTACACGATATAACCACTGTAGCATATTGATAAAAGTTTTAGCTAGACTATGGAAATACTTTAAAAATTGACCTCCTTAACAAGAGAGGCAAATCTAAAATTAAATACAGTGACCCAGTGTATTAACAGCCTAAACCTGAGCCTTTGGGAGACCATGCCTGTGCATGTTCAGACCAAAGGTCTAGCAGCTTATCATAACTCGCGGGAGTGGAGCCCTTCGATTTACTATACTTGAATTGGTTGAGTTGAGCCAGAAGCACTAATACAAAATTGTGCTTTCATGCTAGTAAATCTAGAAAGGAAATTACTAATTTGAAAGTGCCAACTAAAACAAGATAATAAGGTGACCGAAGCTAGCCGATCACTAACGTGCAGAGGAGAGCAAAATCAGTCATAATTGTTCAGTACAAAGTCAAAAGGCTCTCTATCTATGCGTAAAAAAAAACAGTACAAGCCTATTGGTGAGGAACGACTTAGGAAAGTTTTTCCTAGTTCTCTACCTACTAATCGGGTGAGCAACTCTTTAACATGCAATAACAATTTGGCAGCTCAAGCAATTTCTTTCTCATGGGCTTTACCACCGAACAGATACACAAAGAATGTAGAACGCTTTCGGTCAACAAACCACAAAGGTGGGAAGAAGGATCTGACCAAGTTTGCTTCCACAGTGGGACCAGATCCTTAGATGGAAAAACTCCCATGCTGATTTTGAGAAAGAAATGTTGGATGGTGCCTGCAAGATGAGTCGTAAGATATGGCTGGGAGTGCCAGGAATGTAGGAAGAACCAATCCTGGCATTGTCTCTCCATGTCTGCTTTATCTGACGTCCAAGAATAGAGTTTAGAAGCCTTGTTAGTTATTTTTTTTTAACAAAGGAAAAGCAGTATTTGTGTCCCATACTTCATGTAAGTTTAGGTTGGGCAAAGCTTGCTTCAGTACAGATAACCAACATGATCTATCATTTGGTTGCAGTCCCATTTCCATCCAACATAAAACGGCCATTGTGTCAGCGGGAACGGCTTGTAATTTCCAGCACATTTTTATTATTGTCCCCCAACGAATCGGAGCTTGATGGAACAACCCAAATTCCAGCCTCATATGAGCCTGAGACAAATGCTTAGGTAGATGGGAAATAGACTTAAACAGAACTGACTGAAGCCAATTAAGCAGAGGGGCATCACACCCTTTAAGTAACTCCAAGCCAAAGGTGAGCATTGGAAGGAATTTCGCTCCAATAACCTGCAAAAGATCACTCTGCGATGTGCTTCCTAACTTTTTTTATAACTGTAAAAAGGCAAAGCAGAATTTGTGGGCCACCCCTCGTATTTGCAATAGATGCTGTTTATATAATAGACTTGCGTCCAGCGTTACTCCAAGATATTTATAGTACTTTGCCTGCACTATCAATTTGCTGGCAGCCTCCCATTTAAACTTGATGCAGCTGTTATTTCATTTGCCCGAAAAGGGAATCACTGTGGTTTTATTATGATTTAACTCAAGACCTCAAGTGGTCATATATTCCACCAATTAGAAAATTAAGCACTGAAGACCCAGCAGGTCAGGGGGAAGTCTGTTGTTGATTGAAATCCCCTTCCAGTACATCGTCCTTCATAATAATACTGGGATCTTTCCAATACTTAAATGGCAGCCAGTCCCCTCGTGCCAGCGTTTCTAAAACAATACTGCCAAATACACACCTCATATTTGAGTGAGCCCTTATATAGAGCAGTGAAAGTTGACACATACGTTCTTCATGATCTAACAAGACCCTCACCAAACAACCATTTTGGTTCATAAGAGGCATTCTTTGCAGCCATGTCTCCGATTTGTGGGTCTATGTTCATTAAAATAGCCTCATGTCTCGCAGATATTAATCCAGTATTTACATTCTCCATGAAGCAAATTACTTTTTGGTTATAGACTCTAATTAAATTGGCGTCTCCTCCAACCCTTTCAGATGTGCCTCCTCAGCCATATCCAAGATACAAGCCAAAGGTCCCAGTCTATCCAATATCCTACCTTGCTCATTTTTTAAGAACATTCTAACCCCTTCACAGCCTCTCTTACAACTTTAAAGAGGAAGGAAATCAACTCAGGATCTAAATTTGGGGATCACATAAATCTTCTTCCCAATGACCGGTCCAGAACATTCTGCATGCATCACATTACTTGCCTTCTTTCCTAGTGGCTTCCTTAGCCATCCCTTGACAAATTGTGCCACATGCTACATTGGCCACCTATCAGAACGACCTGGATGCCTTAGAGAGTTGGGTTCAAACATGTTCTCCCTTGAGAATCTTTGAGCACACTCTTCTCAGTATCTGCTAATAAGTTATCATCCAGCCCTCCTAAATCTTTCATTTTATCCAGTAGGTCAAGAACATGCTCATCGATATCCCAACACCCCAAACTCACTCTTCAGTATCAGAGGACTCGGTCCTCTCTTTTTGTCGCCTTGCATATCTGTATCCCTCAAGAGACACCGCTTATAAATATTTCTTGTTTTTATCTTTTTTAGTCATACACTCACAGCACAAAGACATACACTTTCCTGAGCATAATCATCCACTGTAGATTTCCCCTTTCCAGATATGTTAGTATGGGTGAAATCCACTAAAGCAGTTGTGTCAAATCATCCACACATTTTAGTTGAAAATAAAGGTAACCTGCCCAACCCAAAATGACTCATAAATATTGTGCCATTTGAAATCTCGGAACCTGACAAATGGCAGTGCTTTTTAGTTGAAAACAAAGGCAGCCTGCATTATTCAAAATTACTCCTAAATATCACTCTACTTGAAATTCCAACCCATCACCAGCCTACAAGTTTCACACTCTCCTGACTGCAATAATCGCTTTTAGCTGTATGTCTTGCTGAGATGGAGTGGTCAAAATCCTCAGCCACGGCATTGTGTTTGAGAGAAAATACACTAATACACTAAAGCGTGAGCTCTACTTATGCTGCAGTCAATAACAAAACTAAGATATTCACAAACATGCTTCAATATAAGGAAACAAGTAAGGAATATGTATCAACAGTATCATTAAATCAAGACAATCCTATCCCTTAAGCACTGATACCAATTCAAATATAAACTCCCTAAGAAAACATAACTTCTATGAATTGGTAAAACACATCTCCCAATTTTCACTACTTAAATTTCAAATTTCTAACAATAAGTTAGCGGAGATAAATTGTACTAACTTTACACAGACCAGCCAGTAAAAGAGGGAAAACTGTGTTTGGCTGTTTTATATATTGATTTGCTTTGCATTCTATTTTAGAAGTTAACTGCAATGCAGTATATTCTTTAAAGTGGCTGGGTAGGGCAGGCTAATAAAATATGATGGGACTGGTTAATAGAAGGTGATGAATAATGCTAGTGTCTGTTTTTATAATGAAATATTTCCCATGAGTATCTTTGACCGAATTATTGACTCCTCTTGATGATTAGAGAAAATATTTAGGATGGGTTTAGGTCTGGCATTACCACAGTTCTTCATAGCACATTTGATAGATCTGCCACTTCTCTCTGGAACGTATCTAAAACTGTGTCATTGTGCTACCACTGCACTAAATTCAGGACTTGATGGATGCATCTTATGTTTGTGGTGCAGTCTGGAGTCTGTTGCCTTTGCCCTTGGTATGTGTGTAATGTAAAATCTTTGTATACATGTAATTCCACTAGTCAATTTGAATAGCTTATATTTCCAGGTCCGAGCTGATAACGTTTTTGCTCCACGTGGGGTATTACAGATCTACTTAAAGCTTCTCAAGCTACTTACCAGCGTGGACTTCCTATTTTCCATATTCATTGCTAGTGTAGCAAGGTTCCTTGTAGCAAGGAACCATTCTGGACTCTACAGTACAGGCAGTAGGCTTCTGTTTTTTACATTTCAGAAATACCAGGCTCCGGTGCAGGTTACAGGTATATGTTTACAGAATACCCCATCGAAAACATGGCACTTTGCTGCTCAGCATCAAGTTCTAAATTGTGTAATTGTCAGACCAACATACCAAGTAACATAACAACAATCCATGTAGTATCATACTCACAATGGAGCAGGGACACATGAAAAACAGGTAAAGCAAGACACAGCAAGGGAACATGGGCCCTCATTATGACTTTGGCGGCCTATTTCATAGATGCCGAAGTCACCGCTACCATATGACCGCCAACACATATTGTGGCTGGTGGCTGCTCACCGTCACTATTTGGCGGGGAAGTCACCAGCAGCCAATGCTGGCAGTCAGCAGTCTAGTGGAGCCTGCTCCGTTGCCACTGCCACGTCACCACAACACCGCCCACTGTATTACAACATTGTAAACGCCGTGGCGGTGTTGTGTTGGCAGGGTGCTGACGGCGGATCAAGCTCCATGGACCCCGTTCCCTCCCGGACGACCATTGCGACCACCAGGTAAGGTGATCGTCTGACACGGGAGGGGGGTGTTGAATGTTATGTACGTGAATGAGGGTGTGTGTGAATGGAGGGGGGCGGGGGTGTTGTGTGTGTGCAAATGTCTGTGTGCTTGTGTGGATGCGAGTATGGAGGGAGTATGTGTGCATGTATGCGGAGGTTGGGGGGAGTATGTGTGTGTGTATGCGTTGTGATGCAGCCAGTTCACTAGTGCTGTCATAATTTGGCGGTCCTGCACCGCCACGCTGTCGGCGGTCTGACCGCTACTGTAGACGTGGCAGGGCAGGACCGCCAAGGTCATAATGACCACCATGGTCTTTTACTTTTCTGAGCATGATATCTCATCCACCTTAGTTTATTTCCAATTTCCAGCCATGTTACTATGTTGAAATTAAATGTTATGATTTTAGGTAGGGTTAGTCATAGCCATCTTGTGTTGGAAGTGGTATTGCCTACTGGTGATAAGATGTCTTACATGGTAGATATAGCTATTTTACTTAAACTTTTTATTTTGCATTTGACTTATGTCACAAGATATTTTTTATACTGTTGGGAGATGTAACACAGCATGATAGATATTTGCATGTAATATGAAGGATATATTTGTCTATATTGGCGTGAATTCTTTCCTCAGTTGGTCTGATTTCTTTAAAGAGCAAGACACCTGGAGGAGGTACACTGATGTTATGAAGAGATCTTGTTCGTTCTCTCCCTTGCCTGACATACGAGCTTATCAGATCTAAGAAAACTACATGATTCTTAATAAACAGCTAAATATATGAACATTTCAGATTACATGGCTATCCAAGATATAGCCAGTTACCTGTTTAGTGGTTACAAATTAAGATCAGGTATGTAAGAATATATCTACCCACATTCTCTATGAATATTATGTCTCATTGCGTCTAAATGGTCTTTCTGAAGATTACCAGGTAAGGATAGGCTGGAAGTCTTGTGGTTTGGCAAAGCATATCCAGATGAATTGTCTTGGGAGATTTTCCTTGTCCTCCAAATCATACTGATCGATTTCGAGTAGAAACTCAGTTCAGTGTAAACTGTTGGATTTCTTGTGGGTCCACAAATCTGCAGGGTTTTCTAGAAAAGTCTTTCAAATGTCCATTTATAAGGGAAGCCTAAGTCATCTTAATGTGAAGTGTTACACACTTGCACCCCAGCTAAACTAGCATTTAAATGGATGCACAAGCTGAAACGGAAATCTTGGTTTGCTCTAGGACAGGATACATTTTCAATTTGCTTAATAGATTACTCTGTTTTCCCTCAGTCATAATAGATGTTTAGACATTTGCTGACAATGTCCCTAATAATCCTAAATCATTGGACAGCACAGTAACAACAACATTCCCTTCACTTAACAAATGTTGTTTACAATCTGGATTGGGTAGTTTCTGGCTAGAACCACAACTCACCACCTTTTCCAGTTCACAAGTATACAGGAAGTACCTCCATGAGCTCAGATGCTCCTAAAAGTATACTTCACTCAGCAGAGGGAGCTATCAACTGACAGATTTCTTTAGTCAGGAAAGGTGAACAAGAAGGTCAAAATATCTGACCAGTGTGTTCTCATAGACTTGGGTGAGCCATGCCTTTAGAGACACAAGAGGGATACTTTGAAGGAATCCTGGGGTAAAGTTTGGACACAAGCAGCAATATCCTTCATAGGTGCTTAGTGCTAGGAAAAAGCAAACAAGATGGGCATCCAGTGGTATCTTATGGTCACTCTCTTGAAAGCTGTTTTTAGGGGCATCTGTGAATGACCAGAGTAATTTTTTAAAGGGATATTAGAACGCATAGGAGATACTACTAATATCCAGATTTTCCAAAACTGTAGTGTGTAGTTTTATTAGGAGATTTAGGTGAAGATAACCTATACTCACTGACTTCCTTTATAAGCAAATTGATCTTGCTGCTTTTTTCAACAGCTTATCTCACAACTTGCCAGAAATGAAAAACAACTAACCTAGGGCCATATGTAGGAAAGCTTTTTCCCATAGACACAGAATGGGTAAAACCCTTTCGTACATCTGGCCCCTTATTTCTTTGCGTATGTAGTGGGTAAACCTATGGGACATATGTGAAGTGGAAAAGTTGACGGCCTCTACTAGAGGCAGATTTTAGAAACTGTGTGCCTAGAGAGCCACTTGAGCTGCTAGATTCTACCCACATTACAGAGCCCTGCACCAAATCAACTGTAGGGTGAGCCATCCTGTCACATACACCTCCTACAGTAGCCTGGTTTAATGTGCTGGGGGTTGCTGAGGCTGAAATTGCCGTACTTCACTGACCTCGGGGGCCTCTGAGCCAGGGGCAAGGTGGTGCAACATGTCACGCTGCACAGTGCTGAAGACCTTGCAATCCAAACTGGTGAGTGTAGGCCATGGTGATTGTAGATCTGACAGCATCAGTAGGCACACCCTTGGGGCAGAGAGTGGAGGCTAGACGAATAGCCTGAAAGTGAGGAAGCCCCCAGGCTGATGATTCATAGTTGAGTTACTGAGTAGAGAGCAGCCACCCTGTCTGTTGTGGCGGGTGCAGCCTGGTGCCAGCTGTGCTTAACGCTTTAACGTAAGGGGCTTGTTTTGAGATCGGGCCCTGAGGGGTGGTTAGGGCCAACCATTGTGCCACGGATCGTCTACAGGGTGGGACATTGAAAAGGCACTGTCTCATACACTATATCCATTGGACTCTTCCCTTAACTATCCCCCCAGACATTGCTAATTCTTGCCTTACATAAAGAGTAGGGTGCGGGATGCAGTGATCATTATTGTTGACCCTTGTGGCACAAAAAGCATTCCGGGAACGTCTTTGTGGTACTGTGAAAGCTAAACAAACCTTGACACAACTGAATGCACAGATGTGGAGTCAGTAGTCGATAACTGTCACTGTCTGGGTGCCCCTTTTCAGGCTTGTGCATAAATATGTCTTCAAGTATCATAAGAGAGGGAGCTTGTAAAATATGTTAATCATGCATTTTCTCCCTGATCCAAGAAGGGGTTCCCCTATTTTTTGTAAAATAACCCTCACCCACTAGTTATGGTAGTCATATGCTTCATCATAGTGTTCCCTCCCAGCATAATAAATCTATCTGAGTGTGCTTCAACACTTAATTTATAGTGGATAAAGTTATTGTCCTGGGATCTACTGTTTTTAAATTGCCTGCAGGTACCCCTTCTTAGATTGTAATTTTTATTAGTGGGACCCGTTGGTAAAGTTAAAAACAGCGAGGTGTTATGTGAATGGAGATATTATGAACTCCCACATCAGTATCTCACTCTACATGTTTTATCCATATCGCAGGTGCCAAATAAGATCAACAACATTTTCAGGACCAGCAACTCATAAAGATCTTGATCATATTATTATATCTGGTGTAGAACACAAAGTTGTGCACCTGTGATCAATTCGCATTGCATCATGCTATTTTTCTTATTTCTTATGGCCTTGAATCTTTCCTGTTAGAGATCACAGGGAGAAACATTATTATTTGCAATTGTAATATTTCTGGAACTCTGTGCTCAAGTCACTCACGCCCTGCATTTTATACAAATCTGTAAAAAAGACAACACAGCGGTCATTTCATACAGTATTTTAAGGTGTACATGAAGAGGAAGCTGATCGAGGCTTGTGATTAGGTGCAAACAAGACATCAATCCATGATGCACATGCTATGCATGCAAAACATGAAAAATCTCAGTTTTTCAAAATATACTTGTTTTTAGATGTATATCTCCCCATTGAGCCTTAAAGTCACGTGGACCTTATTGTCACACTATGAGGAAGGAGAACAAAGTTATGATCACTATATGATTTTAGCTCCCAATTGTTAATCTGGCATAGTCCCGTAATCCCCCCACTTACTTTGTTAAAATGTCTTTCCCGCAGAGGACCCAAACTGTCCTGTTTTTTTTCTGGTGAATGCACGGTATACGTAACGCCACGTATGACATGAAGAGGTTATTGAATACAGCTTTCAAGCCACGGAAGGATATGCTCATTGACATGTAAAGGGAATACCATACCTTGTTAATGCTGCACTGTTGGTCAGGAAAAACATAATGTACTTGTTATTTGTACTAGCACATGTGCAGTTTTTTTGCAAGTTTAGGTACCAAAGGTATTTTATTTTGTCTCCTTCTAGTCCGTTTCTTGAAAGCTGGATGCAATTACATCATCAAGTCATAAGCGATGTTACGTATACAAGTTCTCTCTTTTATGATATTTTAAGATGTATCTTTTATGATATTTCAATATGAGATAGCTTGGAAGTGGGGTGAATGTATACACTTCTTAGTCCTCCTGATGGTTTATGTCCTTATGGTGAATAAGTCTTCTTCATTATTAATAGTGTTTTTCTGGTTACCCGCAGCTGTAGTACCTCTGTGCTCCTTTGACTACTTTGTAGGAGAAGTAAGATGCCAGGTTGATAAAACCCTCTTTTAAGGGAATAGAATTTACATTATTTCTATATGCTACACCGGCTGCCAGCTTGGAGGAGACACAGTCAGATGTGGCCTCCACATCCATGGATGACTTGAAAAATATTGTGATTGAATGAAAAGGTCTTGACAAGTAACCCACTACTGTCACGGTTTTCAATGGGCTTACCGTCGAAGCTGAGAGGCGTGGGGGAACGGCCCCGGTCCCGGCAGGTTCTGCTCTGGCCGAGGTAGGGGCGACCCCCTTCCGGTAGCCACGGTGCTGTTTGGTATGAGCAAACCACTACAGTCCGTGCCCTCCAGAAGGAGTCCCAGAGGAAAAACCCCCAGTAGGGTAAAAAACCTCCACAGGAACTCCCTGAAACGAAAGGAGGACACCAGGGCGTTAGGACCGAAGATCAGGAAGACTGGGAAACAAGGCAGGTCAGGAACACACAGGAATCGCAGGAGGAAATCAATCAGAGCGTGACTACCACCAAGGAGTGTTGCAACGCAATGGACAAGCAGCTGAATTCCCCTTATATACCCCTAGACAGGAAGTAGAAATACCACCATCTTGGATTGGGGAAAAGAAAACAATAGTGAATCAGGTACATGCGTCTAATAAAGAAAAAACAATGCATGCTGGGCAGAGAGGAAGTGGTCAGCATGCTGGGAAGGAACAGGCAAGTATAAAGTACACCATGTGCAAGGGTTCGGTTTTGTTCTGGGGATATCGGTAAGTGGTGAGCAGGTAATGCAACATGCAAGAAATAAAATGTAAAGCGCATAATGCGCTGTATGCGGCCAGGCCTGAAACCCCCTCGGGGCTTCAAGCCCTGCCGCGTCTGCCTTTATGGCAGAACCTGAAGTAAGGGAAGCGGCGAGTGCCGCAACCCTTAAACCAGCTCCTGGGAGCCTCCACGGCCCGCGCTCGAGCCGCGGCGTCCCCCGCGACCCGAGCGTCGGCCGCGGCGTCCCCCGCGGCCCGAGCGTCGGCCGCGGTGAAAACAAGGTGCCGTGCTGCGGCAACCTGAGCCCACGGCCGCGGCGAGCGCCGCGGCCGCCGCGGCATAACAGTATGCCCCCCCGAGGCCCCGGGTTTGTGAGGGAAGAGCCGGAAAAAGCGACGGACCAAAAGAGGAGCATGAACTGAAGAAGCATCCTCCCAGGAACACTCACTCATAGGGTACCCCTTCCAATGAATAAGATATTGGAGGCGTCCATGGAAAAACCGAGAGTCACAGATTTCCTGAACCTCGTACTCAGGCACATTATCAACCAACAGAGGAGGGGGACAGGGTAATTGCCTATGAAAAGGATCAGGACGGTAAGGTTTCAGTTGTGAGACATGGAATACAGGGTGGATCTTCCACGTCCGGGGTAGGCGAAGACGCACAGACACTGGGTTGATCTTTTTGAGAATTAGAAAGGGACCATAAAAGCGGGGTTTGAATTTGTTCTGAGTGAGTCGGAGAGGTAGGAATCTAGAGGAGAGCCAGACTTTCTCATGGACCTGATATGGAGGAGCCGCACAGCGTCTCCTATCTGCTATCCTTTTCATGCGGGACTTGGTGGACACAAGGTTGGAATGGATAATTCGTTGTATACCCCGTAGCTGTCGAACGTAGGAGGAGATGGCAGGAAGATTGGAGTTATCTCTCAGGGGAGTTGGGAAGTCCCTGGGATGGAAACCGTAGGAGCCATAGAAAGGAGAGACCTTCGAGGCACTGTGTAGAGAGTTGTTATAGGAGAATTCTGCAAGCGGTAAGTAGGGAGCCCAATTACTTTGTGTAGCATTGCAGAAGCTACGTAAGTACTGTTCGAGACCCTGATTGAGTCGTTCCGTTTGTCCATTGGTTTGAGGGTGGAACCCGGATGATAAGGCCACCTTGATTCCCAAGGTCTTATAGAATTGATTCCAGAATCGGGAGATATATTGAGGACCCCTGTCCGATATAATGACTTGGGGTAACCCATGAAGCCTAAAGATTTCTTGAGTAAAGATCTGACCTAATTTCTTTGCCGTTGGTAACTTTCTTAAGGCCGTGAAGTGGGCCATCTTGGTGAAGGAGTCCACAGTTACCATTATGACGTGGTTTCCCATTGAGGAAGGTAATGCGCACATAAAATCTGTGGAGATAGTATGCCATGGGCCTGGTGGAACAGGTAATGGGTGGAGCAATCCCACTGGTCTGGTTCGGGGTGTCTTGGCTTGAGCACATATAGGACAAGATAATACATATGCCTCAGTGTCAGCCTTGAGAGTTGGCCACCAGAAGGAGCGAAGCAACAGGTCTTGAGTGGCTTTCATTCCTCGATGACCTGCGACAGGGGAATCATGGCACATGTGTAAAGCTTCGATTTGCACTGCTTTAGTGGGTAAAAATAGGGCCTTGTCATGATAATAATAGCCATGATCTGTATGCAGTTGCGGACGTAACTTATTTAGTTCTGTTTCGTGTAGACGGGCATATTCGGACTTGACTTGGTCTAAAAAAGTTTGTGCTACCCCTATGATCTTATTGTTGTCAAATAAGTTCTGAACAGTGGAATCGCCACACTCAGGATAACGTCGGGACAAGGCATCCGCCAGGGTGTTCTGAGAACCAGGGATGTAGGTGATATAGAAGTCATATTGGCTGAAGAAGAAGGCCCATCGAGCCTGCCGGCTATTTTGACACTGAAAGTTTCTTAAGCACTGTAGATTTCTGTGATCGGTCCGGGCTTCAAATGGTTCCTTTGATCCCATCAAGAAGTGTCTCCATTCTGTGCACGCGACTTTTAAGGCGAGTAATTTGCGTTCTAGCACGGAATAGTTCCGCTCAGAATCAGATAGAATGTGGGATAAATAAAATACAGGGTGTTCTAGATCATCATCGTCTTGTTTTTGCAATAAGGCAGCCCCAATGGCTCTTTCTGAGGCATCTGTGACAACAATGAATTGCTTGCTGGTGTCTGGGTGTCGTAGAATAGGGGCTTGAATAAAGGCTTTCTTTAAATCCTGAAAGGCTGACTCGGCGCCTGGTGTCCAACAAAAACCCTTTTTTAGATGTTCTTTTTTAAGGGTTTGAGTAATGTAGCTGGTTCTCTGGGCAAAGTCTGCTATGAATTGTCGGTAGAAGTTGGCTAGCCCCAAAAAACATTGAGTCTCCTTGATGGAAGAAGGAGATGGCCAATTCAATATAGCCTGTACCTTGTCTGAGTCCATGGCGACTCCGGTTTGGTTTATGCAGTATCCCAAGTATTTTACTTCTGTCTGATCAAACTCGCATTTTTCAGGTTTGCAGAACAAATGGTGTTGTCGAAGTCTCTCTAAGACTTGGCGAACGTGCTTGGAATGTTCCTCTGGATGAACCGAATAGATTAGGATATTGTCGAGATACACCACCACTGTTTGTTGCAAAAGATCAGAAAAGATAGAATCCATTAACCTTTGAAAAATGGACGGGGCATTAGTGAGTCCGAATGGCATTACTCTATACTCGTAGTGACCAAAAGGTGTTCTAAAGGCGGTCTTCCACTCATCACCTTCTCTTATTCTTAGAAGATGATAGGCTCCTCGGAGATCCAGCTTGGTGAATCTCTTGGCTCCTCTGACTGCTTCTAAGATGTCCTTTATGAGGGGTAACGGATACCGATCTTTAATAGTGATCCTGTTTAATCCTCTGAAATCAATACAAGGACGCAAATCTTTGGTTTTCTTTGGTACAAAGAAAAGAGGAGCCCCGGCGGGTGAAGAGGAGGGAGTAATCAACCCGCTTTGTAGGTTCTCATCTAGGTACTCCTTCAAAATCTGTTTCTCTGGTTCTGTGAGAGAGTACATCCGCCCAAAAGGAACCACTGTATCTGGTTCTAAAGGGATGGCACAGTCGTATTCTCTGTGGGGTGGCAGTTCAGGCCTTTCCGGCTTCTGGAATACATCGGCATAATCCTGATAATGCCTGGGAACTCCATGTAGGACATTAATGGATCCTCTCACCTTAGAAGGTGCTGTAGAGAGACCTTTTGGGGACCAATAATCCCCGGCGGTTTAGCAGTGGTGTTGGCAAAAGTGGGAGGACAATGAAATGGTTTTTGTTTCCCAGTTGATGTAAGGATTGTGCCGTGTAAGCCATGGAATTCCCAGGATCATGATGTGGTGTGGTGATGAAATTAAATCAAACGAAAGATTTTCTTGCTGTTTTCCAAACTGTAAACAGAAGGTAGGGGTGGTATATTGTACAGGTCCAGAGGCCAAGAGTGACCCATCCACAGTATGTACCTGTTCTGGTACTTCTTTGGGTATTTGTGCTATCTGTCGTTCCTTAGCCCAGGCTTCATCTAAATAGAGGCCACTGGCTCCGCAGTCCAATAAGGCCAAGGTTCTTTCTTCCTGACCATCTGTTAAATGAAAGATAACTGGTAAAAGAAAAAGAGCAGTTCCTTCCTCCCTGGAAGAGCAAATAGAAGGTATATCACGATATCCCGCCCTCACCCTTCTTACTGAGGACGGGAGTTGGCGTTTCCCAAGGGCTTGGTTGGACGAATGGGGCAAGCGCGAATTAGGTGACCAGCTGCACCACAATATAGACAAAGCCCCTTCCTTCGTCTATGTTCCCTTTCACTGGCTGATAAAGGTCCTCGAGCCGTGTCAATCTGCATTGGCTCTTCCTCTGTATTCCCTTTAGGTTCAGGACGGACTTCCTCGGTGCGATGAGAGAAGGAGCGAGACGGTACTGAGTGAGATGGCAAACAACTCTTCTTTTTCTCCATTCTTCTTTCATTCAACCGATATTCTATCGTCAGAGCCTGGTCCATTAATCCTTTAAGGTTTTCTATTCTAGCAGAGTGCACTAGTTCATCTTTAATGTCCTCTCTGAGACCTCTACGGAACAGTGTCACCAAGGTACGTTCCACCCAGGTTGTTTCTGCTGCTAATTGTCTGAAGCGGGTGATGTATTGTAATACATCTTGACTCCCTTGTTGGACTTCGCAAAGAGCCTCTTCTGCTGACGCCTCGAGTCCAGGGCGTTCAAACATCTGTTTAAAAGTAGTGATAAAGGTGGAATAATTAGATAGGCAGGGATCGTTTCTGGTTACTAGAGGTGTAGCCCAAGCCAAGGCTGGCCCCGATAAGGCACTAATCAAATACCCCACCTTGGTCTTGTCTTGTACAAATTGCGAGGGGCGAAAGGCAAAGTACACCGTCAAGGCATCCAGGAATTCTTTCAATTTGGTAGGATCCCCGGAAAAACGAGGTGTAGTGGCAGCTACTGCGGGGACATCTGTGGTCCTGGATGCAAAGGCTTGTCGATAGACAGTATTTTCAGTGCGTAACTGCTGGAGTTCTTGGGCCTGTTGTTGTATCGTCATCAGCAGGGTCTGGCTCGTAGGTTCCGTGTTTGCCACTGGATTATCCATAATAGCGGACTGCAACTGGAGTTTTGGGCGTTGCAATCTGTCACGGTTTTCAATGGGCTTACCGTCGAAGCTGAGAGGCGTGGGGGAACGGCCCCGGTTCCGGCAGGTTCTGCTCTGGCCGAGGTAGGGGCGACCCCTTCCGGTAGCCACGGTGCTGTTTGGTATGAGCAAACCACTACAGTCTGTGCCCTCCAGAAGGAGTCCCAGAGGAAAAACCCCAGTAGGGTAAAAAACCTCCACAGGAACTCCCTCAAACGAAAGGAGGACACCAGGGCGTTAGGACCGAAGATCAGGAAGACTGGGTAACAAGGCAGGTCAGGAACACACAGGAATCGCAGGAGGAAATCAATCAGAGCGTGACTACCACCAAGGAGTGTTGCAACGCAATGGACAAGCAGCTGAATTCCCCTTATATACCCCTAAACAGGAAGTAGGAAACAGGAAGTAGAAATACCACCATCTTGGATTGGGGAAAAGAAAACAATAGTGAATCAGGTACGTGCGTCTAATAAAGAAAAAACAATGCATGCTGGGCAGAGAGGAAGTGGTCAGCATGCTGGGAAGGAACAGGCAAGTATAAAGTACACCATGTGCAAGGGTTCGGTTTTGTTCTGGGGATATCGGTAAGTGGTGAGCAGGTAATGCAACATGCAAGAAATAAAATGTAAAGCGCATAATGCGCTGTATGCGGCCAGGCCTGAAACCCCCTCGGGGCTTCAAGCCCTGCCGCGTCTGCTTTTATGGCAGAACCTGAAGTAAGGGAAGCGGCGAGTGCCGCGACCCTTAAACCAGCTCCTGGGAGCCTCCACGGCCCGCGCTCGAGCCGTGGCATCCCCTGCGACCCGAGCGTCGGCCGCGGTGTCCCCCGCGGCCCGAGCGTCGGCCGCGGTGAAAACAAGGTGCCGTGCTGCGGCAACCTGAGCCCGCGGCCACGGCGAGCGCCGCGCCCGCCGCGGCATTACAACTACACTGATTAAGTCAGAGAAGTGTATCTCTGACCTAGAAGGTGGCAGCAACTTCTCCAGTGATCTCCTAAATCAGCTGGGACATTCTTTGGTCACCTTCAGGTCAAAATGCGAAAACCTGGAGGCACGGTCACGGTGTAACAACATTAGAATTGTGGGAATTGCTGAGTCAACAGCCTTTGACAAACCTGGGTCCTTTGTGGAATGACTGCTTACAGAAAACTTTGACAGGGAAACATTTTTACAGTATTTTATAGTGAAACATGCACCCAGGTTCCTTTATGCTAGTCTGACACCTTGGGCACCTGCTTGACCCATCCTTGCTAGGCTCCTGGCTGTTAGGGACTGATCCCTTATCCTTTCACAGTCCAGAGTGCTTGGCACGCTAGAATACCAAGGAGCAAAGATCTTAATTTTCCTGATTTTACTTCTGAAGTACAAGAGTCCTGATGTGCCTTTGTTGATGCCACAAGAGCACTGTGTGAAGCAGGTGTGAATTATTTATGTTGTTCCTAACTAAACTCTGAGTGCAGGTTGAAGGCTGTACCATTTGTTCTACAAATTTGAATGAGGGTTTGAAATTATACAAACAAAACACAAAAAAACGTTGAGAAACTACTTCTGCTTGCTGCACAAATCCAAGGTTCCTTTAAGGGATGTGAAATAAATTGTCATTGTTCTGCCAATCTAATTTGATGACATTAATATTAATGCCTTTTAAATTGATGTTTGATTGCCGGGTTGTAGGAGCCTAAACAATGTTTCACTTCAAGTTGTTTGGATAACAGGGATATCGCAAAATGCGCACTCATGATATATTCACTTCATATAATAAAGATTGCAGATGTGGTCTTAGTCAGGTGGTGGGTGATGGCATATGCCTCATAGTAGATTCCACAGGGTTTAGGTAGGTTTTTTCTAATAATTTTGATTCATAATGTTTGAGGACTCTACACGGTTACTTGGGGATGACAGTGTGCGGAAGGGGCGCTGGGATGGGATGTTTGGTACAGTTAGGAAGTGTAAAATTAAAAACACAACACTCTGGATAGCTTTTAACATCTAAAATGCCCTTACTGCAAATAGCCAGCATGCATGCAAAAATAATGCAAGGTAATGTCCCATTTAAACAGGTCACAGCGTCACCCATAATCTTTGGGAGCACTTAATGTCTTGATTTACATGATTGAACTCATTCTTATTCAGTTTCTTTAAAACCAAGTGCATAGGAGCACAAACACCTGATGAAACAAAGAAAAGTACTAATGTGCAGGTGTCAGGATCTTCTCATGGGAAAGTGTGTGAGAATTCCTTGATAACATGAAACAAGTATTACTAACAGGAGCTGACTTTACTACTTTCTAATATCCTCACTTTGCTGTGCCAGCTCTTCAAAACAAGCATTGGCAGTGGAAGTAAGTCTGGCTTTACAAGAATATTGTATGGTAAATTAAAGCATTATATGTAAATAGCAAGGGAATTAATGTATGTGTGTGTGGAAGCAAAGAACTGTAGAATAACATTGGTGTAGTTTGAAAGGTCAGGTGACAATTGAATGTCAGGCCCGACCTCAAATTCCATGTAGGTTAATGACTGCTGTTCCCCGATCCGTGCTCCTGCCAGAGAAAAACAGCATAAATTATCTTTTTATCTAAGACAATTTAATAGCATTACAAAGTCATATGTGTGTCTCAGAAAGTTCAATCTTGCGTTACCGGATAAATAAAATGCAAAATGAACAGATGAATGTAATGCAGAACAAATCAAACATTGACCACCAGTCACAGATCTGGGTCTAATCCATCGGTTGTTTTGCTTGCCATGCCATTCTAGTTTGGACCCAGCCATGGGTCAAGACTGATTTGCATATGGCTGGTCCCAAACTGGGGTGGCGTGGTGAGCAAAAAAACGATGGATTAAACCCAGATCTGTGACTGGGGGGGTGAATGTTTGATTTGGTCAGCATTCCGTCCATCATCTAGGTTTTTTTGGTAAAATAAAAAGCACTTTTTTGTGGAAGCACATAACTTCTGCCGAATCACAACATGTACTCCTGGCTCCCAACATGTGGGTGGAGCCAAAGACCCTCTCTAGTAATGCTGACATAATTATCTGGCTACAGCTGCGCTGTCATCCCAGACCATAACTAGGCTATGCTTTACTAACACAGTTCAATAAATGTGTAATTGTAGAACATTAAGGTACATAATTGCAGTATATTAAAAATACAAGTAAATCAGTGGTCTTCATAATTTATCATGCCAAGCCACCCATAACAGTTTGTTCCCCATTGCCCTTCCTCCCCCCGTCCACAATCCGACGTTCATGGGGTGATTACATTTTTGGGAACACAGGTAATGTACAAGAGATTACGACTGCACTGCATAGTGGGATTGTACTGGGGCGGAAAGTATAAAGAAGTAGGCCTTTGCCCTTTCCACTTCACTAGTCGAGGTTCCTGCTGCCTTTACTCATTACTATACTCTGACATTGTTTCTGTCAGGCCTGCACATTTCTGGCCTATCCCCATTCCCCACTAACCCTTGCAGCTTTCCCTCCCTCTTGCCACAATGCTAGTCCTCTGGAATCTTGCAGCTAACCCTCTCTCCATGACATACCACTCAATTCACCCTCATCTCGAGAGTGTCGCCTTGCAAAGGCTCATTTTCACCCTTCAAATGAGCAATATCTCTCCCATTAACCTAAATGAGATCACTCACCCTGGAAACATTTCTAAACTGAAAAAAATGTATTCTTACAATTGATTTAAATGGGATCACCCTACAAAACATCTCCATCTTGCTGAACTTGGAGACTCATAAGACTGAGGCTCCTGCAGCACTTTCTCTCTCCACTCTCCTGCAGCTTTCTTTGCCTCACACTGCCCTAGTGCTCCCCTGGTTCATGTTCCTGCAGAACCCCCTTCCTCCAACGATTTAGGAATTCTCCCCACTGTCTGACTGATGCACTTCTCAGCCCTGCCAATTTCCCCAGTCCCAAGCATTATGTGCTGCTCCAGTCCAGGTTTTTTCTTTTAATTCTGGCACTTAGTTTTGTGTATGCCATAATAAAACAGGACTACAAGTCCCAGGATTCAAATTTTAAAAAAACCTGCACTGAAGCAGGACATCACACGTGGACCTGGGAAACTTGGCAACTATGACATCTCACCCCCTCCATGCATTCTCCCTCCTGAGTTTATTATTACCCCATCTACACTGGATCCTGCAGAGTCCCCTTCCTTAAGTTTCCTGCAGTCCTCAATAGCTGGAGGTTCCTGCAGCTCCCCCTTCCAGCTCTGTCTGCCCATTCTGAGCTCCTGTCCTCGCCTTTCCTGCAACACCCTCAATGCTCCACTACTCCAGGACACTGCTCAGCTCTCCATTTTCTTATCCCCACTACAACAGCAAATACCTCTCAAAAGAAGTCCAAAGCAAAACTAACCTACAAAATGATGCTGATACACCTATCAACATTATTGTGTGAATTAAGATTGTTTTAGTCTTTTGGTCTTTTCTTCTACAGGCAATTGTACTTGTGTTCAGGCCCATGCTCGTTTTATCACAAGGTGGGTTATTTTTCAATTTCTATATACAGGAACTCACCCGCCTTCAGAGAAGGTCACACTCCACTAGAGGGGTGCGACCCACAGATGGAAGACCACTGGTGTAAATGTATGTGATATAAGTTTCTAGTGTTTTTTACGATGGGATGAAACAACATATCAAGTCAGTAATACAATGTAACAGTATACATTAAGGCATGCATAAGCACTGGTGTTTTTAAAGTACCCTTAAATATAGTAAAGCACAGATATGGTTAATTTTTTTAATTTACTTTCTCACAATCAAGTGCATTAACTTTGGCTTTTTTAGAAAGTATTGTATTTGGGCTGCGTGATATATGCCTTTCATATATGAGTGATATCGGGGGGAGGCGTGGCCAACAAGACCAAGATGGCAGATGCTCTCTGAGTGAGCTCCGAGACGCGGCCCTGTTATCTGGCAAACTTTTAGGCCTCAACGAGCCCATTGGGCGCCTGAGCTAATTGTCCTACATTGAACTCGGTGGACCACCACCACGCTCAGCCTTAACCTGGACATTTATCCTCCAGGAAGTGTGTCGCGTGGTCAGACGCGGCCTGCACCTGTGCATGGGAGGCAGACGACTCCTGCTGCCGCCACTGCCTATATTGACCCAAGAATCGTGACAGGCCCTGCCCAAGCCCTGCCGAAGTTCTGCCCATAGGAGATTACAGGAGTTCTCTCCTGTAATCAGGCCATGATCCAAGCCCGACTGGAGCATGCAGCCAGCCGTGTCAAGGTCTCGTCTGATTGGTGAGGGCCTGCGGCAGAAAGACTGCTACGGAGCGCAGCAGTGGGAGTGAGAGGCGCTGAGAAGACTCCTCTGTTTGGATCCGGGGATCTCCTCGTAACTAGTAGACAGACGTGACACACAGGTGAGCCTGAGACCTGTCCCCCATACCAGGGAGGTTGCGCCACTGCCATGGGCGACAATAGCCAAGGGGTCGTATCGGGCCCAGGCCTACACCATACCTACCCCTCCACCCTAACGCAGTGGGGCATGCAGGAGCCACTCTGACATATGAAGACCGACTGGGCACCTTGGTTCACAGAGCCTGGGGGGAATCTTGGAGTCTTGATCAGTACTTAGCAGTGTTCCTTGGTTAATGTCCTTTCCCTTCTGATCAGCTTCCCCCTAACCTGATGAACACTTTCCACAATCTCTGACTCTTGGGTGAGTGAGAGCACATTGGCATGGCCATCCTGCTCCAGTCATAAAGCACTATAATTGTCTGATACTGCACCTCTGCTTATAACTGCAAAACGGACATTACGCCAGGTACTGGCCTGCTCGCCACCTTGTGTGGTGCCCCCATAACTGGACTTGAGAATTAAATTACCAAAATTGTTTATACTCCTTACAGTCAAGTTCACCCTATCTTTGCACGGTAGGTAATTCACAGGACCCTCAAAGGTAACAAACACAATAAATGAGTCATCTTTCATCAATTTCTTGCTAAAATGTACCTTACAATCCACATCTGGTACAACTCTGATTAATTACGAACTACACGAAAGGATACCCTTCTTCCCCACTGCCTGTCCTGACTAGGTTTGCTGTCCGAGCCCCACCTCTGCTAGGCAGTCTTGGAGTACGGTTGTCAACTATGGGCCGCTTCAGTAGCAACACACAGGGCACCGTGGCACATCCATCCATGGCCTCCTCCACTACTGGAATGGGCAGTGTATCGGCAATATATCCATCCCAAACAACGTCTTTAGAAAAATAAACTGGACACCGTACTGGCTGCAATAGAGCAATCCAGAGTATCACTAGAAGCTAAACTTGAGAGTGTGGCCTCTGACATTACTGCATGTGGACCACTGCAAACTGGCTGACAGAGTCGCATTAACAGTGCAAATCCTCATGGATCTCCTACCACCAGTAATACAGCCTCTTCCCTACAATCACTGCAAGATCGTGTAAGAATTCTGGAGCAGAGAGCTGAATATGTGGAAGGGAGGTCAAGGCAGAATAAAATTCACGTGGTGGGCTTACCGGAGAATGTAGAAGGACAGGAAGCAACACAGTATATGGAGTGCTGGCTGAGAGACCTTCTCTCCCCACAAGCACTATTGCAATACTTTACTGGCATGCTGGGTCCCAGCTAGCAGGCCCCCAACTGGCTCTGGCCCCGCCAATTTGTAGTGCGATTGCTACACTTTCGGGACAGGGACTTAATCTTGCGCAAGACCATAAAACTCCTGGAAATCAAAAAGGATAGTGCACTCATTCTGTCCTTCCCGGACTCCACCATACCAGTCCAGAAACAGCATAGCTCATTCATGAAATTGAAAAAGAGACTTAGCGAGCAAAACCTGAAATATTCACTCCTGTTCCCTGCGTGGCTTCGAATAGTCCAGGGGACTCTGCAGAAAGCGTCTTGCACATCCACCCCGCATGCCAGTGTATCCTTTCCATCCATGACTGGAGGAAAGACTGGTGGCCGAACTGGTAGAAATCGGCCTATGGCACCTAAATTGACACCAAACTTGAAGGAGATTATAACAGAACACCGGCAGGGGGCTGTAGCATGACATGACCATTGTAGATAAAACTCGACTACGTGGTCCCAAGGACGACCTGCTTCACTCCTCCAGCGATGAGAGCTCAGTGTCAACCTGACCTTCCCATACTGAGTCGAGGCAACCCCCTGAGGTTACCCCACAAACAGCAGATGATGTCATGTAGCCTCTTCCTTGCTTTACAGTGTCAGCTGAATGTTTGCTTAATGTCGTGCCCAAACTTCATCTGAGTGGACTCTTCTACACAAAGACTTTGGGGGTCATTCCTACCCTGGCGGTCCGAGACCGCCAGGGTAGGGGACCGCGGATGCACCGCCAACAGGCTGGCGGTGCATCCAGGCCCATTCTGACCGCGGCGGTAAAGCCGCGGTCAGAAAAGGGAAACCAGCGGTTTCCCGCCGGTTTTCCCCTGGGCTGCAGAATCCTCCATGGCGGCGCTGCAGCCAGCGCCGCCATGGGGATTCTGACCCCCTTCCCGCCAGCCAAAACCGCCAGAACCAGGCTGGCGGGAACGGGTGTCGTGGGGCCCCTGGGGGCCCCTGCAGTGCCCATGCCAATGGCATGGGCACTGCAGGGGGCCCCTAACAGGGCAACTGCACCCGTCGCACAAAAGCAACTCCGCCGGCTCCATTCGGAGCCGGCTTCATCGTTGCTGTGGCTTTCCCGCTGGGCGGGCGGGCGGCCTTTTGGCGGTCGCCCGCCCGCCCAGCGGGAAAGCCAGAATGACCGCCGCAGTCTTTTGACCGCGGTACGGTCTTCTGGCGGTTCCCGCTTGGCGGGCGCGACCGCCGCCCACCAAACTAGGAATCAGCCCCTTTATGCCTAAAGTACTGCAGGCACACCCAGTGCTTCACTATCATGACATGGTCGGATGGTGGGGTGATACAGCTGTTTACCCCCTAAAATTGATACTCTTAACAGTTGGTAACTAGGGGTCCTGCAGCATTAACATCTATTCTCTCTCCTCCATACACATAGTATTTGAGCGAGACTGCTACATGTTTGATATTCTCTGGTTTGGGTGGGCACTCATTTGGTGTACTGCTCATGTGCTATTACTTGTTTTGCATTTATTTGCTGTTTGTTACATGCTATGTCATGCACAAGCTCACCATATCCTCTGCTTTCCTCCTCATCCCCCCTGCAACCCTGTCATCATGCACCAGCACAGGGTTCTTGCCACATTACATGGTGCACCCTTTCAATACCCACTATCACTATCATGGCATCCATTAAGGTATTGACATGGAATGTTTTCGGGATCCACACTCCCAAGCTTAGATACACTATTTATTCATACCTACAGAGACATTCCATAAATATTGCCTTTCTACAGGAATCCCACCTGACTCACCAAGGAGCCACTAGATTACAGAGACACTGGCATGGCCAAGTATTCGCCACTGGTTACTCCTCATACTCCTACGGGGCGCTTCTCTGAATCAAACCAGGCACTCCATTTGCCTCAGATAAAGTGGTCATGGATCCGGGAGGCTGCTATGTGTTCATCAGAGGCAGGTTGAATGCCGTCATATCCTCCTGGGAAGCATCTATGCCCCTAACGTGGAGCAAGCTCTTTTCCTGCAGTTGCTTTCACAAACTCTCACACTGCAGTAATATGCACACGTAATGTCACCCCCAACATCACCCAAATAGACTACCTTGGCTGCACTCACTCCTACCACAACCACCAATACGTACACATTGTATTGGAAACTAGTCCTCCACCATCCCAATCTGGCATCTACAACTGGCAGCCTAAGAAGAACACCCTTTTCGTGAGTCAGCTGCCGCAAAGATCACTGAATATTTAGACCTTAACACTTACACTATCACAACACGCTCCACAGAATGGGACTCCTTCAAGGTCAGGCTGAGGGGGCACTGTATGGGTCTACGCTGGAACATTAGGAGGCAACTAGACACGGAAATATTGAGCATTGAAAGGAAGCTGCTACGCTTAGAAAATAAGATAGTAACTGACTTTTCTAGGCGATGCAAACTGGTTGAAGCACAGAGCGAGCATCTCGCCCTGCTTGAGCACTTGCGTTGTCAGAATTACGCTGCCCACTCAGCCAAAACACATGCTATGGCAAATAGGTCTGGCTCCCTCCTCGCAAGGTTGATACAAAGTGAATGTCCGGGTAACCCCATTGCAGTACTTTGCTCTTCTGTAGGCCCTATGTTATATACACAGCATGAGATATATCAAGAATTGGCTACTAGATGTACCTCCTTACATCACTCAACCATGATATCCACATCGGAGGACATTGCCTTCTATCTATCCTCTATACCCCTTCCTTCCCTCACCAGGGACCAGCGGGAGGAGCTGGATAACCCAATCTTGCCTCTTGAAGTATGCGATCAATCTGAACTGTTAGCAGAGTTCTGGAAAGCCTACGCCACACTCCTAAAGCTCCGACTGCGCTCACTATATGCTGACGCATTGGATATATCTAGGCTTCCAGCCTCCCTAAATGAGGCTGTCCTTGTTTCTTTACCAAAGCCTAGCAAAGATCCCACGGCCTTGAGCTCCTATTGAACACAGATTATAACATTCTGGCAAAAGTGTTGGCGGATCACCGGTCCCGATTGGTGCCAAGCTTAGTGCACCCCGAGCAAAATAGGGTGGTACCAGCCGGGAACACATCTCTTAACCTGCATCGTTTCTGTTGTATAATGGAGTATGCTCCAGTGGTGTGGCCAAGGGCGGGTTGTCTGGTCCTGGATTTGGAACATTTGTTTGGCTCCTTGGAGTGGGAGTACCTATTTACTGCTCTGCCTCGATACAGGTTTTGAAAAATGTTCTTGAAACTCATCCACCTGCTATACACATTTCCTACAGCCAGGGTGAGAACCGACTCACTGATTTCAGACCCTATTTGCGTGGGTAGAGACACATGTCGGAGATGCCCATTGTCACTGCTGCTGGCAGTGGAACCCCTGGCAGCCTGCTTTCACATGCTGGGTTGCGACTGGGGTATACCCCTCTGAGACAGTGTTCATGCTGTCTCACTGTACGCAGACAACCTCCTGGTGTACTTGAAGGATACCTCGACCATCCCCGAGTCGATCACTCTTGTCTTGCACTAGTTTGCCGAACTATCGGACTCAAGGTTAAATGGGCTAAATCCTGCGTATTTCCTCTATTCCAACATGTCCCAAGCCCTGAAGCATCTCCCTTCGCGCTACTCTTGGTGTGGCAGCCGCACAAGTTCAGATATCTGGGCTTACAGATATATCACACATCATCAGATCTGCTTGAGGGCAATCTGAGGCACGCTGTTACATCACTACCTGCCCAGATGACCTTCTGGCAGACTTTGCCTTTATCAGTGACAGGCAGGGGGTGCTACTAAAAATGGTAGCCCTCTGCCAACTTTTATATTACTTTGCCAACTTGCTGTTGTATGTCCATGTTTCCTTTTTTCGATCACTTGAGAGGATCATCAGGTGCTTTGTGTGGGGCAACTCCAGATGTCTCGTGGCACTTAGTAAGCTGTACCAGCCTGTGTCTAGGGGGTGGGGGGAGTCTAGCAGTCCCTAATTTTGAGCATTATTATTTAGCGTTCCAACTCCAGTTGGTTGTGACATGGCTCACTGTGTGGCAGCTTGCAGAAACTGCTACTCTGCCTGCCTGGACCCATGATAGTATGCTTCAGCTGTTCCAACCCTCTATAATCTTCCTCAGCTGACCCTATTACTTGTGGCGTACCAATGCTTTAATCGTAGCTTGTACATCACCAAAATGGTGGTGCCTTATGCTCCAGTCCTGGCATTGCAGGCCACTCCACGATGGAGCTGTTTCACTACCAGGGCGGAGCTGGCCACATGGGCAGAGATAGGGGTGCTGACAGTGAGAGATCTGTATGAGGACGGTGCACTCTTATACGACACACTGGCAGGGACAACGGGACTACCCTGGGCAATTTGTACCGCACGCTTCTCTTACTAGCGCCTTGGGATGAGATATCGAGCAAACCACCTATGCACCTAACCGTGCAGTACCTCCATGTCATGGGCCTCAGTCAACACTTAATTGTGTTGGCATGCTAGCTCACTACGCACAAAACATGGCGAACTTACGCGAGAAGTGGGAGCTGAATCTTGCCCTTCCTTGCAACGATAAAGAGTGGTCTGTTATACTAGACAGCCCCACTTATGTCCCAGTTCCGGTTAGTTCAGTTGTATATTATGCACAGGGCGTACCTCATCCACTTCAACATCAACAGGTACTTCAGCTCCTCGGACACCGCTTGTCTGTGCTGTGAGTTGATTGATGCAAATATAGTACATATGCTATGGGCCTATTTGCACTTGCAGTCGTATTGGGATGGGGTAGTGCGTCGTCTAGTGCATTGTACAGACAGCCATCCCTAAAACATGGAGGTGTGCATATTAGGACTGTACAGCAGAAGCAAGAAACATAAACTCATATCACGCTTCATCGACCTGGGACTTCTAGCTAGACGCTTGATCACATGCAGATGGAAACACCTGACCCTCCACATTCAAAATACTTAGCTATGTTCATTCACGAATTTGGCACAAGACGAAAGTGTGGCATTGTGGCATGAAAATTCCATGGGATTACGCAGGCAACCTATGGCTGACGGTGGGGTGTTATAGTAAAAGGCCTTCACACAGACTTCCCTGATGTATGGGAACCACATGACTCACAGCCGTTTCCCACCACTACAGTTTGAAGGGGGCACTCATATAAATTCTTCCTTACGCACCGAGGATTATATCTGACATATGTTGGCACGCTCTACAGTACACCTTGGTGTTTTCTTGTATGTAATGCTTAGATGACACTGATCCATTCCTATGCTACAATATAGGATATAAACTTAAAGTAGCATGTATTGGCATATTTGTTTTTGTTATGTTCCTATCTATTGACATTTGGAATATATTGTTTGTAATGTTTTCATTATATGCACAAACTGCTGGATAGTGTTGATGTAAGTAAATGCTATACACCTATCTCTGCACTGGCACACCTGCTTGGAATTGTTATTTGGCTGAATTACACTATGAGTTGTTACCCACTTCCTAGCTAGTGTAACCAGGTAAGTGCAGGCACTGAGAACAATATATATGCCTGAAACTGTTGCTTTATGCCCTGCAACTAATATAACAGTGTTCCTACTCACTAAAGCGGAGTATGAATGTCAATCACATATTGTTATGGTAATGATCCGCATAATATAACCACGGCTGTATGTAACACTTTCATTGAAAAAAACAATAAACAGATTAAAACAAAAATGAGTGATACTGGATCAGAGAAGAGGTTATACAGTGAAAAATGCAGGCGACTTTAAGGGACACAACTATCCCATGCAAATTCGAGTGGTACTGAAATATCTAGACAGATTAAAAAATAAACATGGCTGTACTGCCGGAAATGCATTGGCATCCTAAAAGACCTACCTCCTTCGCTTCGAAATGGGCACTCTTTTGATATTTTGCATCATTTAATATGTACAGAAGAGATGTCATTTTTATCACAAAAATGGTGCATTTTCATTTTAATCAGATAAAGATGTCCATTTGACATTGGATAAGGATATCTTGGATCCTGAAGGTAGAATCCTTGTGATTTCCATTCTGCTATAAGAGCAGAGGTGTACGATTGTGAACTTATAAGCTCTCAACAATCTCCACAATTCTGTAGTGACAATGATCTCTTAATACAGCAGAATGGAAACTCCAAGGTGGTATGTTGTGGTGACTTTAATCTTGCTGTTCACTCTCTGTTAGACAAACCAGACCTGACTCCAGTGAAACATGTCAGCTTGGTGAATCCCCTTTCTCGACTGGTAAATTAAAAATGTCTGTTATATGCTTAGAGGCTTAAATGAGGCTCAGAGAGTGTTCTTGTGTTCTCAGCTGTGCATTTACAGACACTTGAGGTTGGACTATTGATGTGTCAGCTCAGTGATTGTACATTGGATCTCGGAGGTTCAGTACTTGCCATTCACACTTTCAGATCAATCTCCATTGCGACTGAGGGTGTAGATAGCTGGGAGCCTTCATACTATGTGATCTGGCCCTTTCCCTCCCTTGCCCTATATGATTGGATGTTTTATGAAGAGTTGTCTGTTTTGATTACTGAGCTCTTTGGTATTAATGCAGGTTATGGTGTTATATTCCATAGTTCAGGAGATGTTTAAAGTCTACTGATGGGGAATGGCTAGAGCCAAAAATGCTGGGGCCCTGAAAGTTGTTTGACAACAAATATATATATATATAAGCGTGAGATTGAACATACATTGCAGTCATGTCTTACGAACCCAGTGGGGGATGAGAGGTGAGAGTCACGTAGAAGATATCCAAGATTAATGAACATCTTACTACACTGAACTGTACACTTCCAAAACTACCCCTACATCTGCAGAAGCCAAGCTTGGCCTTATTTGAACAACATTGTTAGTCTGGGTAGGAAATGGGAGACCTTGAAACCCATAAATGTTTTGGTGGCATTATTAATGCACTAGCATCCCACAAGAAAATGCCCCTTGAATCTGATTGACTTACTGCTGAATTTTACAAAAATTATAAGCATCTCTTAGCACCTCATTTATCAAATGTTTATAATGATGCATTGTACAAGTCATATTGTCGTCTTTCCCTCCTAAGCATGAAAAATAAAATATTTACCAAGTTAATAGCTGGCAGACTGACTTTTTCTTTGAAGAAGCTTGTACCTCCTTAACAATCAGGGATTTCACCCTGGAGAAACACAGTACATAATTTGCGCAGCCTTTTGCTTTTGTGTAGCGAATGCACCATGCGTTCAAGCCCTTCTCAGCTTTTGTAGATGATGAGAAGACCTTTGAGTCTTTGAAATGGCCATTTCAGACTGCTTTCCGGTTCAGAAGGAAATGTGCTAGGGATCCTCAATTTTTGTTTTTTTTTCCATTTGCTCTTAAACCGCTAGCTTGCCTGTTGTTGCAGGACTATTACAAGAAAGTTAGCTTGTTTACTGCTACAAAGATGCTGTTGTCATTCTACGCAAATAACATCTTATTATTCATAAAAAATCCTTCTGAGTACTTGCTTCAGTTCATACTGAGATTTATTAAGTTTGGTGGGTATTCAGGATTTAGCATTAAAACTAAATGGTTTCCTCTTACCCTGAACAACGCCAGACCTGGCAGACAGTAGCCTGTATGGTTGTGACACTCTTTGGTGAAGTGCTTGTGGACAAAGGTTTGACACAATAGTGAATGACTGATTCAAGGTCACTATGGACCAGTAGTGGATAAACTATAATCATAGGTAGACAGATGGGCCAGATCACTACTACCAGTTGTGTGCAAGATTGCAGTCCTAAAAGGGTGTTACCCATGTTTTTTATCTATTCTTGAATATGCCAATTACCTTGAATGCATGCTTCTTTGAGAAATCTCCAATCCATACTAACTAGATTAATATGGGATGGCAGCAGCCAAGGATAAGGTGGAAAGGACTTATAAGGGCCGATGGTGGGGGGAAGGGGGACTTGAAGTCCCAGACTAGTTGGCATTCCTTACCTTTCCCATACCTCTGTTGTAATTTACTCCGTTGACTCAAATTATACTAGCAGAACCTAATAGTTTCAAGGCTACATAAACAATGTTTTGATGTGACTGTTACCTCAGCCTTGCCTGCTAAACATCTCTGGGATATGGACCTATAGGTTGAGACTAATGATAAAATCTGGTTGTACTTCTACTCTCAAATGATGTTGGGTTCAGTGTCTTACTGACAAAAGCCTGTTCATTTTAATTATCTCAACAGATTCTATTTCATTCATATTTTACTGCATAAACTTGATATATCAGTCAGTGTGGAATGTGTTTTGGATGCATTTATGCTAATGGAGGTTTTCTACATTTGCCTTGGCAGTGCTCAAAGATATCCAGTGTCCTCAGAGATGTCATCTAGTGTCATCTATACTGACCCCCACGATGGTCCAGTTGTGATTTGTGTTGGATATCCCACACCCAGTTCCACGGCTCACAGTCCTGCTAAGAGAAGGGTAGAAATGGCCTGGCGGAAGGCCCTGCCCCCAGTTACTGCTGACTTTTTTCATACTACAACCTGCTCGGTAAAAACCAAGAACTAAATGGGGTTCTCTACTGAGTCAAACCAATGCCTAAGAGCACTGAAGACATTATGTAATTGGAGGTCCTTATTGATGTATGGCCATGCTACTATAGCTATATATTTAATTATTTGTGTTGATTCACCTGGTGAGATACAGAGGTAGATCCACATTTCAGAATACTTTTATCGAGATCCCAACTGTAACTTGTTGATTTTCTGTCTCTCTGAGCACTATTAGGAAAGCATGCTCAAAAGTATTTACTAAAGCAGCTTGACTGTTTCTTGTTCATTGAAACGTGATGAGGCAATAGATTTATCGATGTGCGCATATAACTTGATTGTATCTTGTTATATGTTATTTTACTTTACTAAAAAATTACTAAATAAAATGTTAAAAGAGGGAAGTTGTTTTGGATTGTAACTATGCCCCTGGGAAATGTCCAGAGCAGAGATCTTCATCGTTTGGGGCTTGCCCCTCAAGGGCAGGGGAGGGGGTTGCCTCCTCGAGAAGGAGGTGCACCCCTATGTCAAACAAATTGAAAAATAATACACCTTGTGACAAAACGAGCATGTGCCTGAAATGAAGCACAACTCTCTGTTGAAAAAATACTAAAACAACCTAAACCCACACATTAATGTTGATAGATTTAGCAGTGTCACTGTACGGCTTAGTGTTATTTCGTACTTCTTTTGAGAGACTGTTGTGAGTATAGTGGGGAAAAGTCCATAGCAAGAACTGAGAAGTATCCTCAAGCAAAGCAGCATGGCGAGTGCAGCAGGGAAGGAGAGGAACAGAGCCCAGAGGGAGTAGACAGGTTAGGAAGGAGGAGCTGCAGGAGACGCAAGGGATAATGTGGTGCCGAAAAATTAATAGAGGAGGCTGTACAGAATCCAGGGTAGATGGGGTGATAATAAATTGAAGAGGGAGAGCGCTTTGAGGGGTTGAGAAGACATGGCTGTCAAAATTCCTAGTTACATGCGGGATGTCCTGCTTCAGTCCAGTATATTTTAGTTTAAATTCGGGGACTTGTAATCATGTTTTATAATGGAATAAAAAAGACTAATTCCCAGAATTAAAAGAAAAAGCCTGGATCTGAGCAGCACATGAATGGAACTGGGAAACTTGGCAGTGCATCAGTCAGGAGGTTAGGGGAATTCCTAAATCAATGGAGAAATTGGGTTCTGCAGGAGCATGAATAGAGGGAGAACTAGGGCAGCGTGGGGCACAGAAAGCTGCAGGCGAGCAGTGGGAGTAGGTGTTGCAGGATCCTCAGTCTTCGGAGTCTCCAAGTCTGACGAAAGGGAGAGGTTTTGAAGGGGTCATCCCATTTAAACCAATTGCAAGAAAACATTTTTTCAGCCGATGAAGGTTTTCAGGGTGATTGATCTCACTCAGAATAATCGGAGAGAATTTGCTTGTTTGAAGGGTGAAAATAAACCTGTGCAAGGTGACTCGAGGTGAAGGTGAATTGAGCAGTATGTAATGCGGTGAGTTGGAAAGTACCTTATGGTATGCAGTGCAGTTGAATTAGCCCCTCCCCTCGTACAGCATTTGTACTCTCAAAAATGTAATCACCCCATACACGTCAGTTGGTGGATGGGAGGGGGCAATGTGAAAACAATTTGCTTGGTACGGGGGCTTGGCGTTATAAAGTTTGAAGACCACTGGTCCAGATAAAGAGGTAGCCAGGAGTGTACGAAATTAAGTTTGACAGACTCCATGAGACAGTACCCAGACCAGAATAATACATTAGTTACACCGAATAAACATACTTGTGTCATGATCCTAGAATACTCTAAAATGTTATTTACCCAGCAGGGTCTCATACTTGAGTATGACGTTCAATCATTTTTAAATGGAGTCAGTGCTTGAACCGGGATAAAGCACTGACCATGGACATGCCTGTAGGTCTCAACATTGTAGCACTTGTTCCAAACTTACGTTCTGGGAGGGTACTTGAGCTATACTGCCTGAGTACCTCACTTTGGTGGTGGACTAAACTCTACTTTGCTAAAGGAATAGGAAAGGGCACTAGATAAGGGTGAGATTTACGTTACAAAATAGAAAAGTAGCAACTGTAAGGTGTTTAAACCCTAAGAAAATTCTGAGTAAAGCAGCTCATGTCGACCCTCACATTAAATCAACAGGATTGCAGCTGATGGGGACCCTCACATTTAATAAATAGCTAACGGTATTTAACTGTGCCTTTAATTTGTATTAAGTTTGGAAGGTAATGGGTTGTGCTTCCGAAACCTGGTTGCTTGGTCACCTAAACTGCCTACCCTGTCCGATTGTGTTGACTGTATATCGAAGCAATTTTTCTATAGATTTTAATTGTGGAAAGGTAGTCCTCCCACCAGTGTCTCCTGCGGATGGCGAATCGGACATGAACTTGCATTCTCTCAGTTACCAAGTGCAACAGAGATGTATTCATTACCTTCATAATCAATTAAACCATAACAAAAAAACAAACAAAATAAACGTACCTCTATATTGCTTTCCAGAATAAGAAATAGTGAAGCATTGACCAGCTCTTCCCCGAATGGCTGTATTTTGGATATCCAATGATCAATGTCTTCGAATCCCACATTTCAAGCTGTATATGCTGATATTTCTTGTGTGATCAACAACCTGTATAATGTAAGCCATTCTCATTGTAGGGTACATGTTCCTATGTAATCTTTTTAGCTGGCAAATTCATCAGTATTTGTCAAATTTTACTGAGATGTACACGGCAGATGTCTTTTATAAGTATTTAGTTATTTGTTGTTGCATAGTTATCCTAGTTGTTTTTAAATGAAGTGATGTGTATGAGATTACTTAATCTACCTGTAAAAAATCCAAGCTTCAATCCTATAGTGCAATAAATAAGTAAAAAGACACTTCAGCACCTTATGTAGTTCATACATATCTTATGGACCAAAGTGCTTACTTTATTTAACGCTTTATGTGGCTGAGTTTGAAGATTTAAGCTTGGGGTCCAATTGAATTGTGGTTTATTTCAGAAACAATGAAATCTTTCACAACATCAAATTTATGTCACATAACCATTATACTATATAAGTAAAAAAGAAAGGAACACTTCCATGTGTAATTTAAAAAAACACATAGATGCAACCAACTATTAATATTCATGAACATGAACTACTCGAGCGCAAGTTTGATGTATCTTACTTTACAGACTTGAGCCAAATTGTTTCAAAAGCTAGACAGAACTAAGGAACTATGGGAGAGAAACAGTAGAGATATGCCATGAGGAGTTATCTAAAATCCAAAAGCTGTATTATATGTATGATATACTGTTTCAATAAACAAGTAAATGCATCAGTGTTACCACATATAATGATTCAAATCACACCCATCAAATTCAGCCAGGTTCCTTTTCTTGTCAGCATTAATTGAATACACTTTAGGTGCAACTCCAAATTGGTTTCTTAGTTAAAAAGATGATTATGGGCCCTGCGAGGGATCCCTCTCTAAACTTATTTGTAGAACAGTAAACCATTGAATTTTTCTGCTAGTGCATTGTTGAGGGAAAAGCTCAGTTTGTTTTGTCTATAATCTTTCATTACTAGGAATGTTAAGTGTAGCCAATGGGTTCCGCACATTTATTTCGCCAGGATTTTTCACTTTTGACTAGGTTTTTGAACCTTTACTGTGGGTCACCCAAAGAAAATTCACTGTAATTGGACTGAGCGAGTTAACCATCAGTGTCCGCCTTTAAAGGTAAGGTCACTTTTGCGTAGCTTGTGTCGAAGCCACTGGGTCGGTTACATGTGAACCCAAGTGCACACTATGTGCGGGCTGCACATATGAGACTACCATCTTGTAAAGCCCAGTAATTGCACACAGGTCGCCTGGTGCAAGAAGAACCCTATTAGTTGGCATTCATAATTTACGTCTGTAGGGCTTAATGAAAGATCTGTAGTGCTTTCACTGTACTATACATATATGCGAAACCTACCCTAAAGTACAGTATCGCTTCACTTAGGCCTTCATGGTCCAGCAAGGTATCAAAGTGGGTCAAAACATGCACACTGAGTTTGAATGCGCAGGTCCCAACACACTACATCCACCACTTGTGGAACTTCAGGAACTGTTATATTTGTCTAGCTCAGCTCTTAATCAGATTCCAAGTTCAGTAAGAGGTGGATGAAAAATGCTTTATCCAATGTGCAAAAGGCAAAATGTGTCTCAGTACTTGTTACCGAATCGCATTTTGCTTTTGCAATCATTAGGAAGGGGCGTGTTTAGGGCGTCCCTTCCTAATACCGAATTGCACCAGTATGTGTGAATGTTTTGCAATCGAAATGCGGTCCAAAACATTCTCATTTTACTGACTTCTTGAAGGGCGTGGTAACACATTCGCAAATGGAAAGGGGTCCACAGGGCGACCCCTCACCCTTCGTGAATGTGGTTGAATATATTGTAAGAGCAAGCAAAGGTCCATCAGACCACTGCCTGTTCTTAAAAAATGAAAAGAAAAAGTTTCAGTTTCTTTTTGAAACGCATCACATTTTCCGTTAAGGAAAACGGGCTGCATTTAAAAAACATTCTTTATTGAAAAAGCAGACACAGACGTGGTGGTCTGCTGATCCCAGCGGGCCACCATCCCTTTGATTCTTGCTATTCACAATGGGTCGCAAAACTAGACCTACCTTATCAATACTAATGAGGTAGGTCTATTTGCAGCCCACTGCGACTCACAGTGTGTCAAAGACACATCGGTACATGGGTGTTTACGATTTCCTAATAGCAAAACACAAAAAATCACAGTTAGGAAATCGCAAAGCCAAACCTATGTACATCTGGCCCTAAGTTTCTTTCCAAGTACAAATGCATATGAAAGTGGGCACCTTTATAAATTATACAGGCAAGCTTGAACTAGATTCTAGGACCCAACATAAACCAGGGATGTTTCTTTAGTATTGGAACTATCTTATCTTCCAAGCTTTTCATTCAAAAGGAAGAGTAAGAGGGACTCATCCCAGGGTTATCCTGTCTATAGCCATGAATATGTGCAACAAACAAAACCCGGGAACGAAGGACAAATAACCCCTGTTTTTATAGTGATTAAACGGGTTCTTAGGCGACTCTAGAACTAATGTACAAAAAAGCAAAGGTCCTGAGGGGAATAAATAAATAATATCAGTACTGTATTGTAAAGTGAAAAATTGGGGAGACGCCTCATGGAGAAGCAGAGAAAGGGTTCTGAGGTGTGTTGGAAACCACTCAGATTTTCATTATTAGTGCTCTACTGAGTCAGGGAAACAGAACATTAGTCCTAACGTAGTGCTTAAGAAGATTCTGCACCACAGTCCCTCACCTACAGTGCAATCTACCATTGTCCCTTATTAGTAAAGTGTGCAGTGGGGTGCTACCTCGATTTAACACCTGAGGTCTAAGTCTCTATACCCCTGATATTGTATGGAAAAAGGAAAGGTGTATGTGAGAAGACAAGTATTGGATCACAAAGGAATCCTTTTCTCAGAGTGATTCAATACAAATAAAAAACACAACATGTCACCCCTATGGACCAATAGTATGAGTCAACATGTTTCACTGCTTTTTGAAAGCTTGAGTAGTTTCATCAGGACCAACAGAAGCAGTCAATACAGAGACTGTCTTGTCACTTCCCCTAACTGAGGATAGGTGTCTCAGGAACAAAATTATAAAAAACATATTGAAACCAGTTAGTGCCCATATTGGCTCTGTCACTGGCTCTAAATGAGGATAGATGTCTCTGAAAAATATAAATATATGTCAGCAGTTGACATGCTTTATCTATATTGGGAAACCAAAGAAGAAGTGATAATAGTGCCTGGCAGAATCTTAGCTGCTGCATACCAGGGGCAACCTATGGCTCAAGTAAGGTTCTCTGCTGCATTCTTGTGGTCACCGTTTGGGAGTCGATGTTCTTGGTTTCTGTATATTTTTAACCACTAACAACCAGTCTGGTCTTTTGACTGTTATGACCACTACCACCTAAAGTTGCCTTTAGTGTGCATACTCTCAAAGATTCTACATGAAATTACATGACATTTTACTGTTGTAGCCACTACGAAGCCTTATTAGTCTCATTTTTAACGTATCCCCAAAATCTAAATTTCCTGTAACAGTTGTGGTCTTTTTGAGCTTTTGTGTTTTTTTTGGGCTGATCACTTTTACATTTAGAGCATTTCCATGCTTAACATGTAGATTTTTCCTGCAGCCCTTTGCTTAGAGAGGTAAGTTCTGACATGTGTACCCACTCTGAGCTATATTCAGTCCTTCGGAATACTCTCATAAGTGGACAAGCTTCTCATGAACAAGCACTTACTGTAATTATGTCCAGTGCTCTAGCTGGAATTATCGTGTGAGTCTGAGAATGAGGTGAAAGGCTGGTAGCACCCCCCACTCTGATGTACCAAGCTTTAAAAAGTCTTGGTCATCATGCCTGAGTACAAGTGCTTAATTTGTAAAAATAAAAAGTAAGTGCTGGGGCATATGGTTTTTCTAGGAGCCCCCTCTGGTGCGGCCAAATACTGAAGTTCTTGAATAAAAAGAACCACAAGAAGAATTTCAAGAAGTTTTTATTCCACTTTGTTCCTCTTCCTTCTTATTTTAAGAGCACACTGCTTGCACTGTTGAATACCTACATTGCCTATTCTTGGTTCAAACTCTTGCCTCTTCCTTCCACAACCTTCCACTTCCACTTCATCTGACACTTGCAGCTTCTTTTTCATCCTGTGCTTCTCCCTTTGCCGTTGTTTCACTATCTTTCTCTTGCTCCTTTTTAGGGTCCAGCCTGCGAGTGCATGCGCTAGCATATGTGGCTCGCTTGCGAGACTCTGTCGTGTTCAGTAAAGGGCTTGGAGCCCACCTATCGCTCATCATTTGTTGGTTTGCCTGGCACTCTTCTTTACAGCCTCGTAATTCGTCAAAGCATATCTGGCATCATTTCCGTTTCTCTGTGTGGAGTAGGGATCAAGCACTAATTGATTCAACTTAATTAGTGCCTGTCTGCTGTTCCTGATGTGTTCGAGGTACTATTTGTTCTTTTTATTAACTTATAGTGCCCAGCAAACAGAAGGCTTGTGGCTGGCAAAAACGTGCCCAGCAGGACAATAAAAATTGCAAAGATTTATTTTTTAAAGCTAACTTTCTTTTATTTTGCCAAGTCGTCTTTTCTCAATTGCCACTCATGTTTTCTTTTGTTTTTGCTCGTGGGTGCTGTTGTCAAATGACGATTAACTTGTTTAAAATCCCGGGTTCGGGGAGGGGTTCAGACCTGGAGATAAACCAACTTAGTTTGCCTAACTGTGACACATTGTATCCTGAAACCTAAGCAATATATTTAATAAATTATCCACCAACGTGACCTTGGAGAAGGGTAAATAATGTGTACGTTGAGCAGCTTTCCATGTTTGTGTGCTAAAAAAATACACAGCAGATAACTGTGTAAATAGTGCTTTCGTTTCCTTATAGGAGAGACAATGAACACTTATTTCTGTTCGTCTACAAAAATTTGGTGATTACAATAATTTTTAAAAATAAGAATGTTACATTGTTGAATAAGATCTTGTTGGTTCTTTTCTTGTTGTAGGTTGAAGTAGTACGTGTGTATTTTGTGCAAATGCGCCTGTTTAGAAGCCACTTTTTCCCCACAGATTAATGCCATGAAAACATTCTTCCATAGCTCCACAGCCAGTGTGCTGCTGCCATAAGAGTTGACCGGGAATCGAAAATTCAAGATTGTTTCCACCCCCAGCTAGACTTTGAAAAACTTCATGTTAGCAAAGCTGCCAGCGGCCGCAGCCACAAATCTCACGGGGAGGGATTAAAAAATAATTAAAAAAATAACGTACGTCTTTCAGCAGCCGCCGCCTTCCGCCTCGATCCTTTTCTGGTGTCCCAGCATTCACTGCTGGGACACCATCACAGGCTCCCCGCAATCCTGGTGCTGCTTAGCATGTAAGCAGCATCAGGATTGGTCTGCCTGTCACTCAGACACAAGCCTGGGGTCTGTGCAGTTTGTGTATGCAGCCTGGCTGGAGAAACCTAAGTGCGCATGTGTGTTTGTCCAGCCTCAGATGGCCGGCCAAACACACATGTGCACTTAGTGCACTCACCCCTCCTTCCCCCTCCCTCCTCCCGTGGCCCAGCCCCGCCCTCCTGCACTCCTGTACCAGAAGTAGACAAATAGAACGATAGAAAACTATTGTTTTATTTTCCTGCTTCTGGCACAGCCAATGGGGTGGCGCTCCTTTGGCATGGGGCGAAGGAGCCGCCCATGAACGCTGTCATTGTGGGGAAAAGTTGAGAAAGTGCTTGTCTGATGAGTTTGTCATATTGTAGCTGCTGTGTTTTGAAGGTGGAGTCATAAAACAGACCATCTCTCACTCTCTCTCTCTCTTTCGCCCTCTCCTCTTTTGTGAGTCTGTAACACTCTTTACCTATCTCAATTTTTCCTCTCTCTATTTCTAACCCCCCTCTCCCTTTCTATATTCGTTTAATTTTTCTCTCTCTCCCCAACCCTTCCTTTCTGAGTCTATTACACTCTTTCTCGTTGTCTATCAATGTATCCTCTCTCTTTCTAACCACTCTCTCTTTCTCTATTAATTTCCTGTTTATCCTGGTCTGTCTCTTTCTTCTATCTCTAGCTATCTTTCTCTCTCTCTCTCTCTCCCTCTCTCTCCTCTCTGTCTCTCTCTGTCTCTGTCTCTCTCTCTCTCTCTCTCTCTCTCTCTCTCTCTCGCTGTGATCTTGTATGTAAAAGTGCGACCGATTGGCATTGTCAATGGTTGTTTGAGAAATGCCATTTTATTCGGCGTTTTTCCGGCTAGACGTGTTATTTCTTCGCGGCAATCCACTGGGAGGAATATCTTTTAGTGGCTTCCTGGACGTGTCCCTGATTATAGTTTTGAAATATTGGTGTCCATACATAAGATTGTACTGCAAGCATCAAGGCTAAAATGCGGTGCATGCAACCATAGAATTAAATGGATAGCTCCGTTGGCCGAGTACCTGTTACGAGTGCTGAGAGTATCAAGCAGGTTTGGCTTGTCTATTGTTTTTCCTAGGAGGATATATGAAGCCACGAGGGGAGTAACGTTTTAGAATCAAGAGCTTTCAAGAATAAACTTTGAATTTATGTTATTACTCTGATCTAAGCAATACTGCGTTGAGTAAAGCCATTGAATGGGGAAGAGCGAGGCAGTGTATTTTTTCCGGTGGCAGTGCTTTTTTACAAGTGAACTGCAGTGAGCTGAAGCTTCTCTCTAAGTCTGTGATTCTCAATCTGGTGTGATACCAACTTGGGGTTAGTCATCATTTTATTTTAGGAGAAAAAAAACACATTCATCTCACCAACCTGTGTCTTAATGTCATGCGGATTTTCTATTTGTCTTTTCTGTATTTATTTATTTTATTGGAAAAGCATAAAACAAGCAAAATACAGGTAAAACAAAAGAGCGCATTCAAATATGTCCCTAGGCCATTAACAAGCAGAGGATAAAATGCAATGTCATGCATAGGCACACAAAGCCTGCAAAATTCGTAAATTCTTGAATTAATACCTATCATGGAAAGGTAGTCGGGCATACCAAGAGCAAGGCCTTCCCGCACTGCGGCTCACAATTTCCCCAATTTACGTCTCTTCGTGTTGGAATAAATGTTCCAGCCCGCAGGTGGTCTATTTGTTTTTATGACATTTTCTGCGTTTTCCTTCAGAGATTAAAAATTGTGACATATTCCTCGGTCCACTAGCAGGGTGCCACATCTTTGCAGTGGAAACATTAAAAATATCACTCTAATACAAGACATCTACCTTGCTTGCATTGTACAGGAGACTAACCAACTCCCAGATAGCAACCAGCTCTGAATGCAAGACTGAGTTACTAACTCTCTGATCCTCCTGCATACCCAGCATCCATCAATCTGCATCCTCACCCAGTCCACACTCTCCCATTCACCCACTCATGTATCTTTCCATTTATGTCATTTTGATCCATCTGAACCCTGACACATCATCTAAGCTCCACACAAACCGGTCCGTTTAAAAACCCATCAGTTTGCCAGCAGACCCATCCAACCATCAATCTCTCAGCTAAACCATCATGGAATAGAACACTAATTCATCCATTTAAATATTAATTCATCCTTCTAAACAATATATTCATTTACACGTACTCATCTATCACTGTACTCATTTGACCACCGGGCCACATTTGAATCCATCTGCACATTCATTTTTGCACACCCTCACCCCTTTATGCACTTACACATACCTCCATCCTAACACTCATCGTTTCATCCATCCAAACATTCTTCATCCTGCCAACACACTGATCCATCCACCCATCTGCAAGCTAATCTATCTATCAAAACCTTAATGTACCTACCGGCTTTCATGCATCCTAAATTCACCAATCTACATGGTCACTGTCCTGCATCTAAACTCGGCCCATCTAGTCGCACAATCTGTATAGCTCCCCGTCCATCAGCATACCAATTTGTTTACCTAGACACACTCGTCCATTGCATACTCTTCCATCCGCATGCAAATTCAACCATCTGCACTTTCACCCATCCAGTCACACATTAATCCAGACATTTTTTTACGGACTTGTGGTTTATCTGCCACCAGCCCTTGGAATAGTATTCGTAGAGTTGTCCAGATCCCTAGTTCAATGAGTGATTGGCTCATTTAGTTTGTTTCTGCTTTGCATTCTGTAACTTGTAGTTTTATGTATAAAACGTGGTACAGGCTGTGAATACAAAGCAGAAATCTGCCTAGATGAACTACACGTGTTTGAGTCTGTGAAACTTCAACTGTGTGTGCGTCTATTTATAAAACTAACCTCGAGGACAGCTTACAGTTGATTATGCTATACATTGGTAAATATCTCATAACTAATATTTCAGTTCAAGACTAACTGAGGATCATTAATATCATGTGAGATGGCTCTCCTCAGGCGTGTGAAAAATCACGGGCGTTGTGTTCGACTCCCCAGACTGCAGTAAAGTGACAGTGATCCAGTAAGAACGTATTATTGGAGTACAATTAGTTATTCATTGCCCCGCGGGCAAATGTCACTTGTACCAACTGTCAAGTAAATATGTCTTGCACCTGGGAGTAGTTTGTGTTATAAGGGCCTTGTTTAAAAAAACATTTCAGTAGGCCTATTAGCCCTTTAGTTAGATGCAGGGCCACTGGAATTATGTGGCAGAAAGGACCAAAATATGATGCAGGGTTGACCAATTAATGTGGTAAAAAAGTCCAGTTATGCACTCCCAGTGCCAACAGCTCCAACTGAGGTATATGTGAAACCTATTGCATTGCAAATGCTTGTTTATTTCCTGTCTTTCATTTGCTCTGGTTAAGTCTGATGATGAAAAATAAGTAATGATCCCCAGAAATGAGCATACATGCCCACCGACTGCGATCATCTGCACTAATTAAGCACCGCTTGAGCATAGTAAAGCTTTTGTGTCCTTCTAACTTTCCAAACAAAAGCGTTCTGCTCCATAAGTGAGTCAGAATAATTGGAAGAAGAAAACTAATTGATGTAGGGAAATTAAAGTATTATAAAGTAAAATTCTACTTAAGAGAAAGTGAAATTAAACTATAATGATGATAACAGTTGAGTTAATGGAGCTGGCAGTGGAGAGAAATGAGAAAATTCAGGAATTACATATAAGAGGTTAATAAGTGTGAGAATACAGAATAGATATAAGGATATTGGAGCTGATAGTGAATGCATGTTGCTAAATACTAGTGGAAAAATGTTAGTTTGACAAACCTCATGACGAAAAGTATTCAGGGAGGAACACTCAGCATGTCTTACATCAGGAGAAACATGACCTGATAACATAAATAACAGCTTCTTATTAACAAGTAGAGGATATAGATTTGATACAAGTCATATCACTAGGGAAGACTCTCACAGATGACATCACAAATGTATAGCAGACAAACAGGCAAAACAACAGGATATTGTGACCGTGTTATCTACACAATTAGCTAGGAACGACATGTTAACGGAAATATGGTGTGGTTTACCACACACACAAGGAACCAACAAGAGAAGGCAAATAGAAATAGGGTATATTGTCCCAGACCTCCTTTTCTATATTTCCTTAATGTTCTCACCAGCACTGCCACATTTTCAACATATCTTTCTTCTTATAGACGTTTTTTTCTCAAAGACATTTCAGGAAGGACAGCACTCATTAATACCCATAAGACATGAATTAGTAGGGGAAAGGCCACTCTAATGAAAGCCTTACTTTGACTGCAAGCAAAATCATGATGCCCCAGCAACACCTGAATGTTCTTCACTTTAGCCTTGTCTTTCGGGATAATCTTATTCAACAATCTCAACGTCATTCTTTTGTCCTCCGGGAACCTTACTTCCATCCTCACTTCATCCAGCTCCACTCCCAGGAAGTTCAAGACCTCCGCTGGTCAACAATTATTCTCTGAGGCTATTGGAACTCCTATGTCCTGTAAAGTTTCCTGAAATCTGCTTAGCAATTCCTTACACTCCAATGAAAAATCATCTAAATTTTGATCATGGCTGCTGAACCTGTAATGCTTTTAAACAGCTGCTGCAAAATCGTGCTGAATGCTTCTCACAATGAGCAAGAAACAAAATAACCCATAGGCAGAGGCTTGTTCAAACAGTCAGGTCTTGAGGGCCCTTTGGAATTCCGGAAGATAGGTGATGGTCCGGAAGTGTGTGGGGAGACTGTTCCAGTGTTTTGCTGCGACGGGAGAGAAGGAGTGTCCTCCACTTCTGCTTCGGTAGATGCGGACAGTATGGACAAGTGAAAGGGAGACAGAGCGTAGTCTTCTTGACGGTTGATGGACGTTCAGGCGGTGGTTAATGTACGTGGGTCCTTGGTTGTGTAGACCCTTGTGTGTGTGGGTCAGCAGCTTCAATTGGCATCTCTTCTGCAAGTGGAGAATGTGGAGTTACTTGAGGTGGGGTGTGATATAGGTTTGTTGGGGAAGGCCGAGGATGAGCCTGGCTGCAGCATCCTGTTTGGTCTGAAGTCCCAGTAGGAGGTGCGCAGCAATTCCTATGTAGAGGGCGTTGTCGTAGTTCCATTGGCTGGTGATGAGGGCTTGTGTCACAATGCGTCTCGTGTGAAGATCTTACGTAGCATGTGCAAAGTGAGGAAGCATGGGGAGGAGACAGCGTTGATCTGTGATTAAATGGTGATGATTATTATGTTTCTGGCGTGGTCGGAGCGAGTGGGTCCTAGGTGTAATGGCCACCAGGAGTCGTTCCATGTGTTGCTGCTGTTGCCAAAGATCAGTACTTCCGACTTGTTTGTGTTCAGCTGCAGGCAGTTGTTCTTCATCAAATTAGCGACGCTTGCCATGCATCTGGAAGCTAGTTCTGATGGTGGAGGGGTGGTCGGTGAGTGATAGAATGAGTTAGGTGTTATCTGCTTAGGAAATTATGTTGAGACCGTGGGATCTGACGATGTTGGCCAGTGGGGTCATATATGCGCTGAAGAGCGTGGGGCTGAGGGATGAGCCCTGGGGGGACACCGCATGTGATCACCTTAGGTTCGGAGTTGAAAGGTGGGAGGTAGATCTTCTGGGTTCTTCTGGTGAGGAAGGAAGTGATCTAACTGAGTGCGTCCCCTTGGATGCTGATGTGGTGGAGTCTTTCAATCAGCATGTGGTGGGATACGGTGTCGAAGTCTTCTGAGAGGTCACGGAGGATCAAAGCAGCCTCGGTTTAGGAGGGTTCAGATGTCATGGGTGGCTGCCATCAGGGCAGCTTTGGGGCTGTGATTGCTGCGAAAGCTGGATTGGGAGGCATCGAGTAGTTGGTTCTGCTCCAGGTATGTCATGAGTTGCTTGTTGATGATCTTTATCAATACCTTCGCTAGGAATTGGAGCAGGGAGATTGGCCGGTAGTTTTTGGGTTCACTGGTGTTGGCGGAGGTTTTGAGTAGTAGTCTGACTTCAGCGTGTTTCCAGGCATTGGGAAATGTTGCAATGTTGATAGAGGTGTTGAGCAGGGTGGTGAGTTCCTGACCAATCCTTTGGTTTCCAAGGTTGAAGATGTAGTGCTGGTATAGGTCTTTGGGAGCTCCTGAGTGGATGGATTTTGTGGTGGAGGTGATGTCCTGGGTAGAGAGGAGGTTCCAGGTGGTCAGTACGTGGTTCGTGTCGATTACGGTGCTGGCGTATCTGTCGAGGAAGTCTGTAGGTGTGAGTTGAAGTTTCTGTATATGGTTGCGATCTTGTCATAGAAGAAGTGGGCATGGTTGTCACTCAGCTCCTGTGAGGCTTTGATGTTGTTTTCGCTGGCAGCCAGGTTGGAGAATTCCTTAACAATGTTGAAAAGTTTGTTGGTGTTGTTGGTGCTAGTTTTGATGCATGTGACAAGGAATGGGTTTTTTGTTGGCCCCAGCAGGCGGTGGTATAGGTTGAGGTAGGTCTCGAAGGCTCTGCTGGTGGCCATCGCCTCTCCAGCTGTTTGCTGTCTTTTTGCTGTTCTGAGTTCTTGAGTGTACCTGCTGGCCTTTTTGGAGATTTTTCTCTGGATGTTGCTCTTGATGGGGGCAATGCCGTTGGCGCAATTGGTGATCCAGGTTTTGAAGTTTTTAACTCCCTGTTCAAGGTTGGTGGTGGTACCACGGTTGGACATGTTGAGGGCACCCGTCTAGGTGGTCTCTGAGATTTTGTTCCATTTCTGGTAGGGGCGCTGGTCATCTTTGGGGTGGAGGTGCGGGGGCTGGAGATGCTGAAGTTGACGATGGAGTGATCGGTCCTTGTGAGTTCTGTAACATGGCTGTATTTGACGCAGTTGCTGGAGGTGAAAATGGGCTCCAGCGTGTGTCCTGCTGTGTGTGTGTGTAGGGCTGTGGACGATTGGGGTCAATCTGAGGCTGCTCATACTGTCGAGGAGGTGTGCAGTGTTGTCGTCGATGTGGAAATATAGGTCACTGAGGAAGGAGTCTAAGGCTAAGGGCGCAATGAAGTCTGCAATGCATTTGCAAAAGCTAGAGCACAGGCCTGGGGGTCGGTATACAAGGGTGCCCCCGATGGTTGTTATGTCATCCATGTGGAGCTTGAAGTTGAGGTGTTCCATGGGGGTGGTGGTGTTGTCGGTGGTGGTGGTGGTGGTGGTACACTGTATGGTCTCTTTGTGGATAATGGCTGTTCTTCCTCCCAGCCTGTTGGTGCAGTCCTTGTGAGTGATTTTATATCTGTTGGGTATCGCTGTGGCAATGTCTGGGCGTATGTGTGTGGTTGAGCCAGGTCTCGGTGAGGAAGACGATGTGGATGCAAGGATGGGGATGATGAGGTCCAATAACTCAGTGGAATGCTTGCATAGTGAGCTCATGTTGAGAAGGGCACATGCGAGTTGGTGTTTTTGTTCAGGTGGTGTCTGCGGTATGTTCGGGGTAGGGCTGGTCAGTGGGCTCATGTGTGTGCTGTGGCAGTTGAAATGGCAGTGGGTGCAGATGAAGAATCGTAATGTGGAGCGTGGGTCAGCGCAGTTGCAGTGTTTGTTGCGGTGTCTAGAGTTGAGGGCGTAGAGCTTGGTGATGGTGTATCTTCGGGGAGGGAGAGCCAGGGGTCATGGCGCAGGCGCAGATGTGTGCTGCGACCTGCATTTAGTATGTCCTGGGGTGGCAAGCCTTCTGTTGGCGGAAAAAACAGTAAGTGGGAAAACCCCAACGGGAAAACTCAGACAGCTATGGTGTCACTGGATCAGTCTGACAAAGCAGGAACTGGAAGCCGCAGGAAAGTGGCAGGCTAGGTGTCCAGGTGCCTACATCAACCTATTTAATCAACTAAAGCCACACAGGCTCTTCCTGTGCCTGGGCGGAATGCAAATTCGCTGCCTAGCGGCGTTCCACGGGACGGTAATACCCCAATTTAAATCCATATTCAAAATCTTTTAACAATTGTTCTCCTTTGTCTGCCAGTACGCAATAATACATCCAGTATCTCAAGTGATAAATTTTAACTGGTGTACAAGCCTTTTTCCATTCTTTGTGGGTCACCTCTCCCTCTACCCATATCCCTGTTATTCTGCCACTGACCCCCTTAGGCAGCTCTTTGGGTGCTCCCTTTCAGAAGACCACATTGCAGAACAGGATGTCACGCCCCACATTGGGAACATTTGTGCCGAAAATTGAAATACTCCCTGTTGCATGTTCCCTTGTTAAATGCGCCAAACATGCCTGTTGTGTTCCCCTGTCCTCTACTGTTCAACCCCCACCCCCCTATGTTGGGACGGTCACGAAAGGTCTTATAAATAACAGGCCACCCACTATCTGTGTAAGTTGTCAGGGGGCCTCGCTGGCATCATTATTTGCACAAAGAGCTCTTTATCAAGCTGGCCCCATACACCATAGTATCATCCGCTACACTAGCTCTAAAGTCCTTATCATACTTTTCCCATACCCATCCACCAAAATTAATCTGCACCATGTGCACCAAATCTAAGTACTTGATTAAGGCCACACACCTGCAGGAAACTTTTCACAATCTATGCTTGCATATATTAAAAATGCTGCCATCCAATTTTCAAAATTTTCCAGCACTTTTGGGCGTTTGACAGCTTGTATTGCTCCTCCTTAGACACTTCTTTTGCCCTTACTTCCCTGTGCAGCAGTTTGAACATTTCTATCTACTCACCTTTCCTAATTCTCTTTTTGTGACTGTGGTAAGATGTATGGAAGCTTCTTATGTTTAACCTCTTTAATTTCTTTCCCGTCATCCTTGCTCATCGCTGCCTCCCCTGCGTCTGACCTTGTCCCTTTTTCCTCTCTCCCATCCGCTGGGACCTTACCATCATTCCCTGTCTCCTGATCTTGCACGTACTTCCCCTTCACCAACCTGATCTCTGTCTTCCTCACATTGTGACTGACATCCTACATTCTTACTCAACCTGCTCGACTTACCTGGTTTCCGACAGGGTTTCCCACCCCCGGTCCATTGGCCCACCATCATTCCTTTCTTGGTTTGTACTCTAGACTCTTTTGTCCTTGTGGTCTTTTTCATGGCCTGAAAAACACTAGCAGGATCATCATCAGCCACCCCTTAGTGCATGTGACGTGAATTATTGAGTGCTAACCACCAGGTTACTGTACTTCACCCAGGTTGCCTCATCATCCTGCAGCTCATCTTCCTCCAATTTCTCATCATCATAATCCAAAAGCTCATTCAAGCCCACATCCACATCTCCATACTCATCCGCACTCATGTACTGTAACTCCCAATCGCCAATGGCACCATCTCCAAGATGTCTTACATATGTTCTATTACGTCACTCCGACTGGGGCGGGAAGGCTGCTGTAAGCTTTCCCCCAATAAAAATATTATGGTCCTCCATGTCCCAGAGCTGACCACATAGGCACGTGCACTGCCTTCGGGCGGCATCGTTGAGCCGTACTGAGCTCTTCCTGCTGCGCGCATACTGGAGTTGGCAAACCATCAATGTCCCCTACCTGTCCCAGCTAGTCAGGAGCTAGTAAAACTCTCCCTGCCCAGTCCCTCACACCGGACACTATCTGGTGTCCATGGTCACCTACCCCCTTACGGCTTGACAACTTTGTCTGGGCCCCCGACAAGATGCTGCCTGGGCATTCTCACTGGCGACCCACGCCACTGTACCTGCACTCAACTGACCAGCAAATGCCCATCCCTGCCTCCCTGGAACACCCCCAGAATACCCTGTAATTCTCTGGCCCCCAGACCTCCAGCTGCCTTGCTACTCCCCATACATCCTAGACCCTCTAGAACTCCCATCCACCAATGGCATAGAAACACCAGCATCCATGTATGTGGCTGACCCCTAATTAACCTCAGCTGCCTTTGAATGCATGTATCTGATATCCCAACCTGCCTGTCTAAGGGGCCCAAGTGCTGTCTGCCTTGTAGGAGTGGCACTTGAAAAACCCTCATTGCCTACCCCAAGATGTTTTCAAAATTCATTACTAAACCAGACAGGTGCAAAACTGCCCCCACGGCCCACTCTCAGCACCAACACCGTTGTCTTCTTCCCAACAACTGGCCTGCATGATGCCAGGTGACAAGTCCAAAGGAATCCCTGCATCGCCCTAGGCCCTGCCCCCCTGCCTGAACATGCTCTGATTTGGGGAGCTGTGCAGGCCCCAGAGATACTCTGGAAGAGCTGATGTACGCCTCGGCCTGGTGCGTCCCCTCCGCTTAATTGGCACTTGTTGCCCCGCAGCACCAGAAGGCTCTGGCATGTTAATGGTGTCAGCGGAGTTCCCGGGCGACTATACCTGTGAAAGAGAGCCACCCTGGGCTGCCCTACCACGTGTAGTTATGGAGGCCACAGACACCGCCCGATGAGGTCTCTCAGTCCGAGAGGGCCTGCCTGCCGGGAGTCCGTGGTATCTTGTGGAGCTCCACTCACCTGGTTCTCCTTTCTCTGCACATCCCCTTTGGTTGTAAGCAAGCCCTCACGCCGGTTACCACCCCACTAGCGGGCCTGCGTTGCGCCCTCATCTGCTTTGGCACGCCAGGCTTCAATAAGTTGGCCTGGCCCTCTGCCTCCGGCTTCAGAAGGGCCTTGACCACTCTCCTGCTTTGTGCATTCATGATAAGGCCGATAAAGTAGAATTCAAAGCTTGAACTGCTTGAAAACTAGAAAACTTTCCCTGCTCCTGCTGATGTTTAAGGCTAACTGCCTTCCTATTCACTAACTCGCCCTACTCCATACCTTAACCCCATCCCCTTGCTATTCTACCCAATCCTGTCTCCACTTTTCTCAGGCTGCACCACCCGCCCAAAAATCCTGGGTGCAATCTTCGACTACCAGCCCCAAGCCCCCATTTTCAAGAACAGCGTTCACTTGTTAAATTAGTAACATGTTGCACAAAGAATGGTTCAACGGCTCAAAGAGGGTCAGAGATGGGGTTAACTTTTTAAAAGAAATCTTTTTATGGAATTTCCAAGCACAGACTATTATTCAATACGGTTTTGGTAAAGTGAATCTCTGTAGGTTGAACAACACACATATGCAATATGAACTAATTTAATCTATTCCCCATACTCACTCAAGCATCATCATCAAAATACTGCCACATTGATTCTCGCCATCCATTCTGGTGTAGTCGTCTGTGTTTTTATTCGCTGGTGTGTCTAGGAACTCTTCCACGTGGCTGAGATTCTCCCCACATCTTTGGGCATCACCTTCCTTCTTATACAGTCTTTTTCCTAGCCAGGCTCCAGTCTGTTGCCCAACGTCAATCATCCATACCCCAAGGTAAATGTGTTTGCTGAATTCTTTGCAATAGCTCTTGTCACCAGCATCACTCCCAAGGGGCACATCTACATCTCCACATATTCTAAGTGAGGAAGGCAGGGGCTTAGTTCAATCTGACCTCAGGCACTGTCACCAGATCAGTATGTACCCCTTTCCAAAACATCTGAACATCAGCACAGTCCCAAAGCGTGTTAAAGTGTACCTTAAACCTGTTAACACCTGATACATACCGGGAGCCCAGACAAGCCCATTCAAAACAGATTGGACCTATGGTGAGAAACCCTGAATAATAAATAACTTACGCTGGATTAGTCTCAGGTTGGACTGTCTGAATCCATGTGACCCACATCTTCCACCCGGTTACTTTTTAGGTTACTTAACAAGCCCCTTATATTATAAACATTGGTACTTTAGCCTTTCAATGTAGTTCCTCCATGAGGTGCCTACTTCTAATCAGAGGACAATATTACATATCCTTTTAGTCCAAAACCTGCCTTCTTGAGGCATGATACACACAGAGGAGTCTATATCATTCAGAGTACACTGGCTCAAAATCATCCTGTAGTTTTTAAGGCGAGTGCACAAGTGCTCTTGCCTTTTGTAATCTATCTGTTGGCTTTTAAACACGCCCACCGCATGGCCATCACTGTCACTCATTTGTTGTCTTTCCTTTCAAAAAATCCTTTGTTTTCATTGGTAAATGTTTTATGTTTGTCCCTCCTTGGGGCAGTTTTGCTACCACCTTGACCAGTGACCCTGTTACATGGATAATTGCACGTTTGCCAATACGTCGACTGCGAGTGAACTTCTTTTTCTTTTTGTGTCTCTCCTTCTCGCTCACACTCATGCCTGCCAGGGCGCTTTGAATTGGCTTGCTCATGTCGACTGTTTTACTTTTCATACTTATGTGGCTAGAGTAGCCCAGTTAGAAACTTACAACCCTAATAGCTCCAACTCAAGCAAACTTGAGACCCATTGCATTACAAATGCTTGTTTTTATATGTATTCAGCCTCTTTCCCATTAGTATTTTTTTAGATGTATTCAGCCTCTTTTCCACTTTTAGAGTTCCAGATTTTGTGATTTATTTGAGGTTCACTAATCAGTACCCTTCCTGTAGCATATTTCCAGACCAAAGTAGATTTTATTTGGTTGCTTTGGTCTTCTGTCCCACAAACCCCATTGCTGATGACTTGCCTATAACTTTGGCGCCGTTTGAGGAATCTTTACAACATTTTCCCAAAAAAGTCTCCTACTGTGCCTTATTGTGCATGATAAGTTACTGGATGATTCATCAAGCTGGGGCTGTAAGAAAAGGGAGGAGGGTCAAAAAAGTGCATTCCCCTGTTTATTCCCATACAGATTTTGAACACGGCTACAGCCGGCACTGCTGGATGGAATTACTCCAAATTTGGTAAAAGCTAGCTTTTGGTCCAGATGTGTATTTTTTAAGATTTGGTGTAAACCTGTTCAGTAGTTTTCGAGATAATAAAGGGATAAGAAATAAAGATTGCCATAGACCCTGTGGCTCAGTGGATCACAGAGATCTTGACCAGAGATCTAATTGGCTGCCAATTCTTACACCAGGCAGAGTTGGCAGCCATTTTGGGACTTGGCTTCCGCTGAGTCCCAAAAGAAAATGTGAAAAAAAAGATAAACACAGGACAGGGTAGGAATACCCTAAAACCCTAGTGTAGGAAAGCACCTGTTTTTGGCATGGTTAGCTCCCACTTTTTGCCTAGTTTCTGATGTGGCTTCGACTGTTAGTGCACTGGGTCCCTGCTAACCAGGTCACCAGTGCCAGATCTCGCTCCCCAAAACTGCACAGTTGTATTGCACAATTGGCACACTCTGTGGCATGACTGTAAGTCCCTAGTAAATGGTACCTTGTTACTTTTGGCCTAGGGTACTAAAGAAGTCCCCTGAGGGCTGCAGCACCAGTTGTGCCACCCCAATGGACCCCTCACCAAACCCACACAGTGCTGCCATTGCAAGCTGCATGTGTTAGTGCAGGACAAATTGAAAACAGGACCTGTCACAGACCACTGTGTACCAGGTCCCCTATCACTCCATGTGCCAGGTGGAAGTCACCCCTAAGGAAGGATGCATCAAGACACATGGAAGGGCATATAGGCACAAGCAGACATGCCACTGCTGTGTGGCTGAGACATAGTGAGTGAACAGGAAAGCCATGTTAAATGCATTTGCTGGACACTGGTCAGTACGAGTTCTCCAGCTATATGATGGCTTCTCTGAGCCCTATCAAACATCTCAGAATAATAAACCCTCAATGAATCCAGTGATAGGGCACCTCAGAGGTGCCCCCTGAAAACCTACCAGCTGCTAGTGTGCAGACTGGTCCTGACCAGTTCAGCCACCACAGACGTGTTTCTGGCCCTCCAGAGTGAGAGCCAGAGCTCTCAAGGGCCTGAGACAAAAACCTGCATTGGGCAGAGGTGTTACCACTCACCCTGGCAAGATGTACATTCAAGGGCAGGGAGCTTCAAAGGCCTAGCCGCCTTTGTAATGCGACCCAGGTCTCTCCAGATGGTGGAGACAAACAACCCCCCTGCCCTAACTTTTGGCAGCAGCACAGGCAGGAACATTAGCCAGATTAGGAGGTGTGCCCATTTCATGCCAGTCCCACCCCTAATGTAGATGAGCTGAAGTGGACACCACTTCTCCAATTCATCCATCTTGCTTGGAAGGAATGAGGCCACAAGGGTTAGGATTATGCTCCCCTCCCAACAGAAGTATTCAGCCCATTGCCTACCACCTGGTACTCCCTGTAACACCCCAAAATTGAGTATTTAGGTGGCATCCCCAAAACCCTAAAACTCAGATCCTGATGACCTAAGAAGTCAAGGACAAAGAAGAGTTGCACCTGCAGAAGAGGAAAAGAAGAAGCAGCTGACTTGGAACCGGCCCCTCCAGCCTGCCTGCAGACCTTGATGGACTATGCCCAAAAGACGACTCATCCTGCAGCTGAGCCTCCAAGAAACCCAGGAGGACTGCCTGCCTTCCATAAAGGCTCAAGACTCCTGTGAGCAGCGACACTGCTTTGCATCAAAGTCTCAAGAAAAGACTTTGCAGCCTCCGGAAAAGCAAAGATCTAACACATGAAGTGACCACTGCACCCGATGTCCACGACCCAAGCAGGAGCCAACCATTGGTGCCAACGAGGTTCCCCAGCTGCCCAGATACTGAGTCCAATGTGGTCTCATCCATCTTGGACTCACCCACAACGCCTGCAGGCTCTGCACGCAGGTCCCCTCTCCTGCAGCCTTGTGTTGAGAGAAAACCTGTTGCCTCCAGCAACCACTGCAGCCATCGCCCCTGACCCCATCTGAGGTGGGTCAATGGTGCCAACAACATCGGCCAGCTCCTAATAGCTTAAGTTCACCATGGGTCCACCCCTTCCAGACTCCAAGATGATGCACGCAGCCTCAACACACAGGACCCCCTGACAGCAAGTGCTCCTGGAGTACAAAACCCGAATACTAAGGACACCCCTGCATCCATTACCCCTGGGCCCTGAAGAAAAGGGCCAAAGGTGCACCTACATCCCAAGCACCCCAAGTCTACTACCTACGTGTTTGTTGTCCCTGATTGGCTTTACAGCCAGAGCATGCAGTTTGTTTGTCATGAGATTCTACTCCTGCAGGGAACCATTGACACCCTGCATTCGGCCACCCCAGTGCAGCCCGGAGTGACCTGTTGGTTTGGTTCTGATTAGTGCCCAGTACTTACCTTTGTGCCCGGAGCTTGACCTCGTAAGTCATTTTTAACCCTGTGTTTGCTGAACATTCTTTGAATTGAACATTCATTATGAATCAGAATAGAGAAACAAATAAGTTAGTAGGCGACAGCTGGAGCATAAGGCTATGGAAATTAATAGGAAAATAACACTACTTAAGAGAAGAAGAACGCGGCTGAAACTGGCTATCCGAAGGAAAGAAGAGGATCAAAAGTGGATCGCATTGAGGGAAGCAGCCACAAAGAGAAACCCTGGTAAATTTTAGGCTATCATCTCAGAGGGGTGCGGAAACTGTAAAACCCTAATCGCCCCCCCCCCCCATAGCAGAGGAAGACTGGAAGCTGTATATCCAAGTACCGTACGCTGAAAACCGGGTTGTTGACCCTGGGAGAGTGGTGATAGTATTAAATGGAGGGGGAGAAATGGACAATAGGGGTGCACATACTGTGTCTGAATTAGAGGGGATTATAATTTCAATGCGCTCATCGGGTGCCATGGGCCCCGACGAGGTTCTGATGACTTTAATTAAAAGGGAGCCTTCGCTCTGGGCAAAACTTCTTCATCCAGTATTCGGCGCCTGCTATGCTCAAGGTAATATCCCGGAATCATGGACGGGTAGTATAATACTTCCCTTACATAAAAAGGGAGATAGAACAGCACCGTCAAATTATAGACAAATTGCCTTATTAGATGCAACAGGAAAGATATGTGCGAAAAGGATCTTATTGCAATTAACTGACTGGGTTGGGGAAAACAGTATTATTCTATTGGAACAGGCAGGTTTCAGAAAGGCCTATAATACTTTAGATAATATTCTTATAATGCAAACCATAACTAACAAATATATCCAGACTGGGGGGGAATATTTATGCCACATTTATTGATTACTCCCCAGCATTTGACAGAGTGGATAGGAAAATCCTGTGGAGGAAACTTCAGGAATTAGGGGTTCCGCCTTGTCTCCTGCAGTTGGTGATTGCCCTGCACTCTTCGACCTGGTGTAAAATCCTCATGGGTGGAGAGCAGGGATTGTCCCCAAAATTTTCAACCAAAAATGGCCTGAATCAGGGCTGTTTATTGGCCCCACTGTTTTTCTCTCTTTAAATCCATGACCTCCCCAAAAAACTTAGGAGTACTTTCGGCCATGCCCCATGGTGGGTTTTCGACCAACCGTATGCTTACTATATGCGGATGACATAGTTGTGTTCGATCTCACCCCAAAAGGCCTAAGTCAATGCCTGGCTGCTCTAAATCTTTACTCGGAGAAGCACTACTTAAGAATCAATACTTCGAAGTCTCAGGTTGTATGTTTCTCTGGGAAAAAAAATCAGAAGGAAAATCTGTTCCCCCTGGGTTCTGGGTCAACATAAGTTGGAGCGGATAGATATATATCGGTTTTTGGGTGAGATTTTTTCCACCTCAATAAATGAGCAAGAGCATATTCGCAATAATACTAATACGGCTATTTCACACACCCAAGGTTTGGCGGCTTTCTTCAATGCAAATGGTAAACAACACTTTTCACATTTATTGTCTGCTTATCAGGTTAAGATACCAGCTACTTTCCTATATGGGATAGAACGTATAGACATAAATAAATGGTATTTCCTTGACAAGACAGAAGGCCGCATTCTAAGACACGTGGCCTCTTGTAATCACTCAGCCTCAGGGGCAGTGCTAAGACTTGAATTTGGCTTTAAGAATATCTTTGTGCAAGGCCTTGCGGCAGTGATTAAAAGGGCACATAGCCTTATCCACAGCGAAGAATTTACGCTGAGAAACCTGGCTTTCAACAAAATCTTTAATAATTTGAGAGAAAAAGCTGGGTTTTTCAGAAACTACTTCCATGCTATTGGGCTCCAAGAGCTGGACCCGGACCTCACTCCTTCAATGCCCTTCATAAGTTAAAAAATAAATCTTGAAGTGTCATGGTCCAAAGGCTTTTTAATAGACCTTGATGCATGTCCCCATAAAAGAGGTCTCGAAAAGTTAACCAATTCTGTATCTATGAAAGTGGTGCAACCTTACCTTGGAATCTACCACGTGGTGTGAGGTGACTTTTTTTATCCTGATCAGACTTGATAGAATACCCCTGAGGGATCTTACTCCAAATGGGATGGCTCTACCAATTCCTGTGACTTGTGTCAAGGTGGGGTACAGAATATCAAACACATTTTATTTGTCTGTCCCGCTTTAGCCGCACAGAGGAAACTATGGCTGAAACCCCTCTTTTGTGGCTAAATAATAGATCTTATAGAGAGGCCTTGAACTTATGTTATACCCCTCCTAATGAAAGATTTTGTTATAGGATTTTTACATTTTTTCAAACCTTCCTGCAGATATTTTTATCTTTTGTGTTCTTATAGAAAAGTGTACTATTTATTATGTATTTATATGGTTCTGTTTTCTTTTTTAGAAAAGCGTATTATTTTATTATGTATTTATATGGTTCTGTATCATTATTCATGTGGATCTCTTCGGAGTTCCAAATCATTATAATAAAAATTGAATTGAATTGAACATTGTTTTCCTCCATGAGATAACATTGAGAGAACTCTGAAAATTGCAATGTGTTGATTTTTGAAACTGCAATGCTGAAAAGTCTACTTAGCTGATTACGAAATTCTTGAGTTTGAAACATATATAAAAAGAATTGTTATTTTTCTAAATTGGTCTCAGATTTATTCTTTGTGTGTGTGTGTCATTTGTTGCCTCTGTACAACAAGTGCTTAACACTACCCTTTGATAAGCCTAACTGCTCACCCACACTACCACAAAAAGAGCATTAGTCCTATCTACTTTTGCATCTCAGCACAGTGTACTTCATATTAGTGCACTATATAGAGAGCCAGCTTCCTAAACCTGCCTTGGTGCTGGGGTTCCCCTGGGGCCTCACTACGGCAAAAAAAGCATTTTAAAAACATTTTCAGCAAAATCCGTGTAGGATCTACGAATCTGCAGAAATTTAAACAGGAGTGTGGTCTCCTGTGCTTATTCTGAACTTAGATCTTTGGTGGGTCCCGAAGGCATACCAATTAAAGAAAAAGTAAAGGAGGGGGGTGCAAAGGGTCCCCTTCCTAGGGCTCTTAAGAGCCCCCGAGATTACCACCTCCCCTGGGCGCTATTATTATTTTTGGAGTGGTTGCTGTACAGACCTCCCTCCATGGGCTCAAATGAGACCCGGGGACCACCTCCCGAGTGTTTAATTCATTCTATGGAGTGGGGCCACACATACCCCCTCTTGGGGCTGTTTAAACCCCAGGGACCACCACCTCTCCGGGCTACATAAAAATTAATGTGGTGGACCGCCACACCCCATGGACCACCACCTCCCCAGGGGAGTTACTATTTCTAAAGAGAGGGGGGGCTGGGTGGCCCCCTTTCTGGGTCACATGTCCCCTCCTGGAGCCATAAATGGCCCTGGGGACCATCACCCCCGTGGGCTGGCTCCTGCTATCTCGCGGGGTGCCCACTCTCGGGAGATAGCTGTTTGCTTGGCAGGAGCTCTGGCAGCTCCCTCCAACCAAAAGCAAACAATAACTCCGCTCCCAACAAGCAGGAGCATGAAAACTGCTCCAGCTTACTGGGAGCGATGTTTTCATCTGTTTCCCTGCCCCCTGTCATGCAGGCAGGTAAACAGATGAAATATTGCTCCCCCATGCAGGGAGCTGAATATTTAGCAGCTCCCACTGTGCAAGAGCAGTGCCGGCTCCCTCAGGAGGCGACAAGCTGACTGGGACTGTGGGGACCTTGAGGCTTGCCCCACGGTCCCCATCATATTGGCAAAGCTTACTGGAGACATTATCTTGGTGTCTTTTCGGCAGCTGTAGTGTAGGAGATGCACTATACATTTACCCAATGAGGCAGCACTTACTAATTAGCCATTAGAAAGTGCTCCAATTGGGTAGACATTTTACACAAAACGGTGGCCTCTTCTTGGATGAATACCCAGGGATGAATTCATTCTTACACGTTTCGCATTTCACAAAAAATTAAACCTCAACATTAAGTCCTTACAGATATAAACAAAGCAAGTGCCCAAGTTGAAGCTCCTCTTTTGTAAAGTACCAATCATCCTAACTTCTTGCGCATGGCCACAGCCAAGCAAGGGTTTTTTCTCGGCATTTACATCCTTAAAAGTTATCTGTGATCCTTGATGGAGGTGCTTTCAGCCTTGCTCTTTCGAGCACAATATCTGATGTAGTGACAGTGACTAGTGGGTTCTTTCTTGTCATCTGCTTCTGAAGCCAGAGATCGCTCTCTCCTTTTAAAAACTACAAGTATTTAAAATCGTTGAGAAGCCCCGCCCGTTGGTCCCCCCATATACATTATTGGTATGCAATGTTTTTTCGCTCTTTTCCAAGGATGATGGACAGCTTACTAAAAGGCCCCAAAGCGTGTTTCATGCAGATTTTGAAGCTACGTGCTGTGTTGGGTGGGTATAGGGTGTAGACCGCAGGGCCTGGCCACAGAAGCCATGTGCAGTGGTTGTTAGATTAACGTTACTCAACATTAAAAAACCCATAGAAATTAATTTAATAAACAAAGGTTACAAGAGCTTTATAGTTAGGAAATAGAAATAAAAAAACATAAAAATTGAATTAAAATACCAAAGGTTACAGGGGCGTTATACTTAGGGGCACATTTCAAACGTACAAAACCATGGAAATTCAGCAGGTCGAGTAACTATAACTCGCGCCCTAAGGTAACTATAACTCGTGACCTAACCCTGCTCTGCTTAGTACCCCATATTTTACATCCATGATGACATTTTCTGCGGCATCATTGGAATTGTCACTGCAGCATTTGCAATAAAATTATTGATGAGGAGACTGTGCATGGTGGGGTACGAGTTATAGTTACCTTAGAGCATGAGTTTTAGTTACTTGAAGGAACTATAACTATAACTGCTGAATTTCAGTGGTTTTGTATGTTTGAAATATATTCCTAAGTATAACATCCTTTGGTTTTGTAAGTGAACATATAAATATATATATATATATATATATATATATATATATATATAGTTAGGACCTAGTTCCATAGAAAAAAGCATTTTTTGTTTTTCCAATTTTGCCAATAACTTTAATGCTGCTTGACGAATCATCACAACATTTTCAAAACGAGTTTGCATCACTTTAGCTGCTTTCTTCAAAGTTTCAGGGTGATTTATCAAGCATGGGCCGAAAAAAAGCAGGGGTCCCGAAACATGTTTTCCCCATGCAATTTTCCATAGGGATTTTGAACACGACTACAGCCCAAACCACTGGTAGGAATAACATCAAATTTGGCATAAAGGTAGCTCTTGGTCCAGGAAGAGACCTTTTTCTTATTTAGTGTACATCTGTTTAGTAGATTTTGAGATATTAAAGGAAAAAGCAATATAGATATCTAGGGATGCTGATTCTCTGCACATCCAACAGTCCCCATGCTGATATCTGATTGACTGCCAACACTTCAACCAGCCGAGTCCCAAACACAAACTTAAAAATAAGGCGAAGGGGCATGGTAGGAATACCCTGACTCCCTAGGCCTGGTGCTGGGGTCCCCCAGGTACTCCCCCTGGGCCAAAAAGCATTTTCATTAAAAAAAATTGCTGCACAATCGTGAGCATCTGCAAATCTCAGCAAAAATTAAGAAAACAAAAAACACGCGTGGTCTCACTCCCTTGTTTCTGTTACATCCCCTGGCTATATATTAATAAATAATTAGATGGGGTGCAGGCACCTCCCCCCTTGCCCCCTCCCCCCCCCCAAGGCCAGTTTGGGCCCAAGGACCGCCACCTCCTCTGGACTTCATATTAACAATTAACAGGCAGTGGCCACTTGGCCCCCTATGTAGGCCTTTAAAGGACTTGGCCTAGAAATACGAGAAGGACTGCACAGACGTCCCTCCTGGTTTGCAAATTGCCCTATTAGGTGGTAGCCCTGTACTTGTTTAATGGAGAGGGGACTGTTTTTGCCCCGGGGACCACCACTTCCCCGGGGCTAGCCCTATGCGAAAGGAAGGAGGGAGGGGAGCCTCCTCATAGAGCTATTAATGGCCCTAACAACTGCCACCCCCCCCAGGCTGGGTCCCTATTACCCTAGGTGCCCACCCTCAGGACACAGTAGTTTGCTTTCCTTTGGCAGGAGTTGTCAGAGCTCCTGCCGAGTGAGAGCAAACTGTTTAGCCCGCTCTCAGGGAGCAGGAGCAGGAAAACTGCTTCCGCTTGCTGGGAGCAGACTTTTCATCTGTTGTCCTGTCCGTTGTTAAGCGTGCAAGAAATTAGATGAAACAGTTGCTCCCGCACGCAGAGAGAAGCATTTATTGCTGACCCTACGTGCAGGAATATGAGACCATAGGGGATTTGAGGCTCTACCCTTGGTCTAAACCAATCTAATACCGATCCTTATGCATCAATGCTAGATTGGAGCACAATCTATTTTTTAGTGTCTGTCTTTAGTGGGATTGTTCCGCTGGTCCTCTTCTGGTGAGAATAGAGCCCAGTTTTCATCCTTTTATTTACTATGGGTGGGCAAATTCACAAAATGACCTCAAAGCTCCATCTGTTTGGGCCCACCCCATATGTTAATTATGCATAGCTGTTCCCGCCTTTTCCAGCTTGAGGGACAACTTACGAAAAGGCCCCCCTGTGTGTTTGTAACGCAGAGGAATATCAGCACATCTCCACAAAGAAGCAGCTACTTTATATAATTAAGATGAAGTACTGTTGCTTCATGGAGATTCAACTCTTTGTAGTCTTGCGTCGGCACAGATTTCAGCATGAGACACTTAAGGCACAATCACATTGCTAAAATTACACCACACATGATCACTCGAGACATTACCTCGTGGTCCTTTATGCAGCGGTAGTGAAGAAATGTGCACTATACATTTACCCAACGAGGTAGCACTTACTAATCAGTCAGTAGAAAGAACTCCATTTGGGGAGACATTTTGCACCAAACTGTGGACTCGTTTTGGATAAGGTAAAGATCCATCCTAGCACCAAAGTTAATTTGACAAAAATTAAAACTCAACGAGAAGTACCTAAAAATATATACATAACAGGTGCACAAGTTGAAGCTTTGCTTCTGTAAAGGACAAATCCTCCCAACTTCTTGAACTCATCTAAGGCAAAGCAAGGATGTTTTCTCTGCGAATGCATCCTTGCTGTATTAGAGTGCAATCTCTTTTGCATTGAACATCGCATTGCCAAAATTATACCAGACATGGTCACTGGAAGCATTACCTCGTGGCCCTTTACACAATAGAGGAGTAGAATGTGCACTATACATTTACCCAAAGAGGTCTCACTTAGCCAGACCCTGCAGCCAACCCCCCATAGGCACCCAATCCAGTTTGTATTGGTAGGCACATCACCCTGATGTTACTTGCCTTAGACTGTCCCTCTGAATCCTCTGCATGGAACTCATGTAAGCGGATTCTCATCTGCAAGTTGACTACAGAAAGGCTGCAAGTATACCACCTCGTGTTGAATTGTGCATAAAGCTTTCTTAGATGTATTCAACCCTCCATCAACCCTGCATTAAACAGCCCTTAGATGCAACACCAAGAAAAACAGTGACAATCTTGTTTTCCAGAGCAGAACATCTCTCTTTTTAATTGCTCGAGATGGGTGGTCTAATCTCCCATCCATTTCAGAACTGTTAAGCATTGTTTCCTTCTCCCCTGTATCATTAATTGCATCCCCAGCATGGGTATCAATGTGGTTGGCATAAACACCCTAGGCTCTGAGTGTGACGTGCCACCAACTCTTTCATTCAAACATTAAAATCAATACAATTTTCAGCAACTGAATGGCAGCTACTAGTGAGCACAGGCGGCCACAAAATCTGTGACCTCACAGTCCATTCTCATTTGCAAGGGAGTACAGCTTTTAGAAGAATCTCAGTGCCTTTGGAGCAGTCCTTATACCAATCCTGGTCCAGGACAGATTCTGTTTACCTGGTCAAGAATCCCTGATGAGCTGCGGTAGAGATCCCAAAGCAAGTGTCTGCAGCTTGCAGAAAAACTGCGAAACCCCCACTGAAAGTATAGTATAGAGTAGATACAACCCTCCACAAGATGATTAGCATAGGTGATCAATTGTGGTAATGTTATTTCTCCTCACTTAGATGGTAGCTACAAAGTCTAGTTCCCTACTGTTGGGTTTTAATATCCATAATCAACGATCAGGAGCTGCCAGAACCTGTTTGGGTGGGGCCACAGGACACACCGTGGTTACTGGTTCCCAACCATGGGGGTTGGGTTAATTTGCCATTGATGACCCGAGACCAGTCCTTTTATGGTACTGCAGACTGGGACAACTACACCCCTGCACTGCTTGACTCTCATGGTACTGAGGTTGACAGATCCTATTCATCTCTGGGAGTGCATGGGGTAGAGACTCATAACTCAACAGTCACAACCAATGAAACAATTGAATGTTCAGCCCAATGTCTTTTTTATGAAACAAGAAGTAATTTAATCACACCAAATCTTAATACAATACATACAGAAGCAGATGCGTCTACTGGGATGAACACAATGGAATACATAGGATTTACAGCACAATAAAGTGGAAAGGCTTTGAGTAAAGCACAGGTGAAATCTCACTATGGCTGGAATAGTGCAGTTTCCATGCAGTCTCTGACCCATTTTTCCATCTGTACTCTTCAATGCAATTCTGTTATTCAGGTTGAAGTAGAATGGCAAAGTCCCACCAAGCAGTACTCTTTTGCAAGCTCACACTCAAGCTGTCAGCAGGGCTTGTCTTGGTTGCCCTGTTACCTTTTTTTTGTTTCAACCAGCAGCGGCTCAACAAAGGTGCACAGCCCCGCCACTGGTGGTGGGGAATCCACTTCTGTCTGGACACTGAGATGCAGTTTTCGGCTAGAGGAAGGTAGAACCTGCACAGATCCCTTGGTATCTTCTGTGGCTGTCACAGACATAGATGCAGAGGTGAATCCCTTTGATGATTAACCTAGTCTTTATTTTAACAGGGAGTACAGGAGCCTCTCGGGTTCATGCAGGCCAGATATGGCACACCTTCTTTGGCAAACTTAGTCTTCTGGTCTGCTCCTCTTCTGGAGTCAACAGCTAAGCTTCTCTTATTAGGACAGGCAGCTCCTACAGGACACAGCTCTCTCATTCTCCCTTTTTATCAGGCTCAGGTAGACCCACAGCTTTTCCAGCAAGACATGCAGTTTCAAGCAGTGTCACTTCTGGGTGATTAGCTGTCAGAAATGCCAGCATTGGATCACAGCAGCTCTTTAAGTATTCTGGAGAGTACCCTTGTCCTTGGTCAGTGAAACAGCTTGAAAAGGAAACCACTTTATACTGAACTTCAGGCAGGTGATGTGGATCCAGTGTCTACTGTTCAGGGACCGTTTTGGGGAGGTTCCTTTTCATAACTCCATCTTCAATTAGTGATAACAATTCTTTGTGTAAGGTGATTGCTCTCACGGAAGGTAGTAATGATGGTAGCTTCAAGCAGAAGAACCCATAAAATGAGCGTGTTTATTGTGGAGGTATACAAATGGCTGTACTCAGCCTTCTTAAATGGGACAGTCCAGGGAATTCAAAAGGTCCAGGTCCTCCCTAGAAACATCTCGAACACTAAAAACTCAATGTGCTCAATGACCATCACCCAAATAGCAGTGCTTAGGAAACAGTAATCAGCAACCCTTTGCTAAATAGATCATTTTGAATTTCTAATGGCTGCCCTACCTTAATTAATCCACGCTTCTGTATCTAGGGCTACACCTCATATAAGATGGGTGCCCCCACCTTAGCTGATTTTAGGTCTGGGAACAGGGAGCCTAATTCTGCAGGGGCAGTTTAAGTCTGTGACCATCCATGTTAACCCAGAGGGGGACAGACACCACACATTACTTCTGACATTTGTAAGACTAATTGATATCTTTAAAGGATGATAAGAAGCAAAGCGTGTTTATTCACACATCGGGAAATGACATGAAACATGCACGAGTCCCCTCACTGTAGCTATTTCGGGAGTGCTAAGATGCCATTGTGATGATAGCACTAGTTTGGAGTTTTTGAAAATAATCAAAACAACTATAAAGAAGCTGACCTCCATGAATGGCACAATCTCCCATATGTCCACAAGAGTAAATATTTCAAAGTATGGTCCTGAAGAAGGTGGATTCTTAATTATTTTTACCAACCGAAACTTGTGTTGATTGCTTTTTGGAGAGATCCTAACCTGCAACACAACAACGGCTGAAGTAGGCAGCATTTTCCAATTGTAATTCTTGGTGTATGTGGGGTGTGACTGTGATTGATATGAGAGGTGTATGCTAAAGGGTGTGTTTTTGGAGTGAGTGAGTGGATTGATGGATGGGGGAGATAATCATGTTTGTAGTTATGTTATAACACAATGTATTGCAAATGGGTTTTTATGAAAAAAGTACAAACATGGTTTTGAATTTTGTAAAAATGTTTTTGATATATGAAGGAAAAACGTAAAGATTTGACGGTTTTGAGTTCTGTAATTAATATTTGGATATGTGATGAAAAAGTACTGAAATATACATTTACGAATGAAAAATAAAATAGTGAAAAAAATGATGTAAATGTGTCAGTTTATAAATTGTTCGAATTTGTTCTTGGTCAGACCACAAGGCACTTTAAGCTACAATAGAAGAATCACAGGTCATGTGGGATGCAGAGTTCTATTCCTGTTTTTGAGGGCTACACGCTCCATCTCTGTAATGGAGGCAATACACATGCAATGTCTCAGAAGGCTGTATCAACGCCCCCATCTTGGTTCTTGTAAAAGCCAAGGGCAAACCAATCGCTGGCCTTTGGCATACATACACTACCAACCTGAAATGTTGTTAGCAGGCACATTTTGTAAAAACGCTAAGGATTCAGAAACAGTATACTGCCATCACTGCTCACAATGCATGTCTGAGGATCCCAGGCAGTAGTCTTGAGCTGCCAAAGGGGTATGCTTTTGGCGCTCTCCCTAGCCTAGCTTTGGGTTTTGGAGTCGCTTTCGGGCTGAAGTATAAGTGTGCAAGCAGTATTTTTTGGCTTTTGTGGTGAAAAGAATGTGAGAATACCAAACTCACTCACAGTTAGGATAACTCTGGACGTACATCTGCCATGCAGAGACCTTCCCGTCACAATAGCATTCTTCTCGCCTTCCGTAGGATATGAAAGGGGGTGGTAAGCAAGTACTCTCTGTAACAGACGGAATTCTTATCCCTAGGTGCTTATGCTACACATTTGATTAAACCTATTTGCAGTGACATTTGAACCACTTCCACTCCATTGGTTTGTTGGAAGAGCTCTTAGAGGTGAGAGGGGGCAGTGAACTCCCTCCTTCAAATATACCTCTGTGTGTCTTTAGTCTGTGAAATCTTTAAAGTTTTTGTTACTTCGCCTTACCTCTATTAAGACTGGCAAAGTCTAAAACCGAAAGCACGGGCTGTTTTCTCTAAAGTTGCAGGTTAATGTTGCAGTAATTACCAGGGCATGGATGGCTGTTTTTGAACAGCTAACAAGACTTTAGAAAGATTGCATACAGCACCTGAGTGCTCTTCACTCCAAAACACACCTGACTCCTCTTCACTCCAAAGAACTCAGCATGTCTCCTTTGTTCCTGTTTTCCTTGCCTGGGGCAATATTCAGAGCTGTCAGACACTGACGCCTTACTTCCTGGTCAGGGAGTGATTTTCTCTACTTCACCGTGGCGATATCTTCTCCATCTTTTCCCTGGATGATCCTGAATTACAGTTTTTTTCTTTGTGCTTCTTTAATGAGTTGATATTGACAGTGGACGGCATTTTTACTTTTTAAATCAGGTCATAGGCTCCTGAACCCGAGTTGCAGTAAATGTACAGATATTTTGTAATTGGTCTCATGCACATTATGACAAAGCCTTTGGTTCTTGTTTATATTTCCCAACTCCTGTTTTAGACCAAGGCTGCTAATAGCTCAGGATTTTTTAGTCATGCCATGTTATCATTTGTTTCTTTTAAGTTATGTCAAGTGACATTTTCAGCATATTTTTCAAATTATTAACTCTTCCCCTTTTCAATATACTGTTTATTGGTTTTGAGAGAGTGAAAGAAAAACAGAGAATCATTACTCTACAATTCTAGTAACACAATTCTCGAATGCAGCCCAAGGTTATAGGAAAACATTATTTTTTCATCTAGGAAGTATTGTATTATAGTAAGTCATTGGATCGTTAGTTGACGTGGATAAGTACCCATCTCAATTAATAATCATAATCCTGGTCAGGGTGAACCCTTAAAGTCTTTAAATTAACTTGAGCACATCCCCTGGTAGTCATAGCACAGAGCAGGCAGGATTAATGTAGAGGCAACATGTAAAATATTTCTGCAGCACTAAAAACAGTAATAAAGTTGAAATGCAAAAAAATAAATATCCCAAAACTAATTAGGACAGTAATGTAAAATGTAATAATAACCAAAATGACAAACTTCCAAGAAGGGGAACTGGAGCTATGTATTTTTAAAGTTTTACATAAAAATAATACCAAGAAGCACAAAGTGCCAATGATAGTCTATGGTTGCAGGGGCACAATATGACTCTCACAGTGATAGAGTGTGGATTGGAAACACCAACCAGATTCGTCTTGATGAAAGATTTTACCTTCTGACTTTGTGTCCTTTAAGTCCCAGTCCTCTACAGGGATACACTTCTAACCCCCCCCCAAAAAAGACTCCAGGGGAGGCACTTAGTGACCCAGAGAGTGTCAGGTAGAGTACAGTCTAGGTTTATTTGCCACTGGTCAGCGGGGAATTTGCAGGAAAGGCCTCTTGTACCTAGTTGTATCTCTGTACCTTGAACAAGAGGTCAGCTTTATGGCCCTTGGAATCCACTTCTTTGTCCTGGGTACACGAGGAAGAGCAGGTCCAGTCCTTTAGGACACCTCTCAGCTCTAAGACAGGAAGTTCATGCCTCTTCTGATCATCCATTTGCCCATAAGTATTCTAAAGTGGGTTTCTGAAGATGCACCATTTATGTCTGGCACGTGCTAGTGGGTAGGAATGACCCCTGAGACTCCCTGACCAATGAGTTGAAGGTTGTCCGGGCTTGCCCTACCCACTTTGGGCATTTTCAAGATGGCTGAAGTCTTCGGCCACACTAAACTTCAGCTCCGAGGGCTTGGGTGTGTTTGGGAATGTACTACAGTAAACCTAGTGTCCTCTCAACATCTAACACTAAACGCTAGTTTGGGCAATCCCTGTAGCCACAGCAACCTCAGAGACAGATGTTTAGTAGAAGAAAGCTGAGTTTTCAGCAACCAGACAGTGGACACTCACAAATTGTTTTGACATCCTATCTTCCTCGTTTGAAGTCCGCTGCCCCAATTGTTGTATGTAAATGCAACAGAGCTGTCAAACAGGCTTTGATACTGTAATGTCAGAAGAGGCCCAAAGTGATTGTGCCTGCCCATGTGTCTGCTAACATTACCCTGTGACAGGGGAAGCCTCTTTGAAATGTGCCCCAAGTGTCATATGAATTTCCCCATCAGAACTGTGACATTCAAGCAGGATTTGAATCTTTAATGTCATGAAGACCCTAACTGCATATTACTCCAGCAGTCGATCTTTCATAGATTCACGTGCTTGAATAATTCCCCATCGTTGAGATGGGAGTACCTGGTACCTTAGAAAAGTGGTGTCACCATAGACCTATACATATATAGGTCTTTCAGTTTAGTACCATATCAAAGTAATTATTTTAAAAGGACCAAACGTAAGAGATAACCAATCAGAAGACACCACCCTGTAGAACCCACCTGAGAGAAGCTCCAGTCCCTCAGATTTTCTACTGGACTTCGTGCTAGGGAGTGTCCACTGAGCTCTGCTCAGTTTTTTCCTTATTGGAGACTTTCAAGAAAGAATAACTGTTTTGTTGTACTGGGAAGGTAGTTTCCTTGGTTTCATAGCATCCTTACTTCAGTAAAGCTGAGACTGACTCCTTTCATCATGCCAGATAAGGAAAAGGTAAGCCTATTTAGGCCTTGCAGTTCCTGTGGAAAAATAGGTTTCACTTAGAAGACCCTCACCAAGACTGCATTTATTACCTGTACCCAGACCATTCTGAAAAAGATTGTAAGGTATGTCATACCTTTTCGACTAAGACCTTAAAGGACAGGGAAGGAAGGCTCCTAATCTAGCTTCAGAAGCTCAAGAACAGAAAAGAGCCTGTTTCTAGTTCAGAAAGTGAGGACTCTTCTGTTACCTCAGCAAGTTCCTATGGGAGGAAAAGGTCACCCCATTCTAAGCCTTCCTCAGAGCAGCAAAAGAAAACCTTAACAAAGACCTCCCATGGGTCTTACAAGGGCCACAGTCCTTCTAAATCTCCTCAAAAAGAGACATTCTCTGCTAAAAAGGAGTAAAAACAACAGTATTCCTCCTCAGAAAAAAGACAGGAAATCATCTTCTGAGCCGACTACACTACCTCCTAAGATAAGCCATTCTTTCAAAAAACCTTCTTCAGCTCTGTTGACGGATCCATCATCAACTAGGATTCCATCGTTGGCAAGAACATTGTCGTTGGCTTCAGCATCAAAGACAACATAGACAGGCACAACAGTGTCCACCACCCATTCCTCCTCATGGACTACATCTTCGTCGATGATGTTGGCTATGACCAGACTGTCGACATTGAAAATCTCCATCAAGCTGTCGTTGACTGTACCGTTGGCAGCTCCACAGTTGAAACTGGCTAATTCGCTGACAACAGCATCCCAGTCGTCTACTCCTTCGTCGATGGCCATTAAGAAAAAACTAACCTGCCCGTGGACGTACCGTCGATGACCCCGTCAACTACATCATTAATGACAGAAAAACATCAGGATCGCAGTAGGAGCATGCTATTAACTCCAGAGCACATTTCTCCTAGTAAAGTGATGCCCCTGATTCCAGTCCATCTATTAGAGGAACAGGATTCAGATGATGTGGGACCATTTGGGATTGCTCATAGTCCTTCAGAACTACAGGTTTAGTGCCAGGATTACAACAAAGGCTATGGGCAGGATTATGAGCAGCAAGAATATTTTCCTTCACATGGACAATATCTGCAACAAAAGGAGATGGTTTGTCTTCCCAGCTCTCTATTTACTGGCCTACAACTGATGATCTCGGATTACAGGAAGAGGTTTCCTCCTACAACTGTTCCTACAGAACAGGCTTCTATAGTCTCTCCTCCTCCCATGACTCAGCCATCTACTCCACCACAAAGGTCTAGGTCATTGCCTACTTTGGCATGAACCAGATACCTCTGACAAAGAGAGAGAGTGGAAGGAAAGATTCAAGCCACTCATACGGAATGGGATGAATACCTCATCCCATCACCATATTCTCCATCGCCCACCTCTATAGACTCACCACCAGAAGACATTGGGGGTTCTCACAATTTACTGGAAAGGGCAGCTAAGAGGTTTGCACTCCCTATGCCAACTGAACAGATGGACTGTTTTTTATATGACTTCAAGGAACCACTTCAAAAGTGTATACAGTCCATGCCCGTTGTCAGTTACATTTGGGAAGAGGGCTTATAAAGCCATGAAACATACAGTAACAGCCGTTCCCCCACGATTAGACAAGGAATATAAAGCCCAGGAAGATGCTCCAGCTTGTCTAACTGGTCATCCAAAGCCTGATTTAGTGATAATGCAGACAGCACAGAGGCGATCTAAGAACCCATCCGCCCTAATCTCTGCACCACCGGGTAAGGAAGGCAGATGCTTAGACAATATTGGAAAGCGGTTTCCCTCAATGTCAGGGCTCACAATTAGGCCAGCAAATTCCCTGGCTCTCTTCGACGGCAATTATGGGCTGACATTGCACCATATATCGATCAGCTCCCCGAAGAACGAAAGAAAGATGTGAGGAAGGTATCACAAGAAGGAGAACGAGCCTTGGTGGAAATTATGGATTGTTCGATGGATATCGCCACCACTGCATTTAGACAGCTTGCAGGTTTGGCATTACTTAGGAGACAAGGATTGCTTAAGGCAACCACCTTCAGGCCTGAGGTGCAAAACAAGATCTTAGACCTTCCGTTCGACAGAGAAGCTCTTTTTGGAAAACATGTATATGAAGCCCTACAAACAATAAAAACTGACACAGACACGGGCAGATCGTTGAGGACCCTCCAGTTCAACAAGGTGACCTTTCGTGGAGGCAGAGGACGAGGGATACCATCTTATAGAGGAGATTTTCAGCTATATTGCTGTCTCTTCTACACATTCTTCACTCAGCATTTTCGCCAGTAATATGCACAAAGACAACCTCCGCAAGCAGCCTACAACAGACCTCCACCTAGAGGGAGAGCAACGCACCAGGGAAAAGAAACAGGTCGTCGCCAATCACCGGCTCTGGCTACTTATGCGTCTCACACACTCAAATTAGGAGGAAAATATTCCTGTTCTCCCAACAGTGGTAGGAGACACCATCAGACATAGTGGGTACTAAAGCTTATTCAGTTTGGCAACACCTTTGAATTTACTCAGACCCCACCTTCGAACCCTCTACACACATCCATTCCAAAGCATCTAAAACTTTTCAAGCTGGAGTTGAGGACCATGATAGGGAGCTATAGAGAGTCTCTTTCTCACAATGTGGGAAAGGATTCTACTCCTGTTTCTTACTAATACGTAAGAAGTGGAAAGCGTGGCGGCCTATCCTCGACCTCAGGGAGCTCAACAGATATCTAAAAAAACAATCATTCTGCATGGTCACATTGCAAGATATATTCCTGCACCTGAACCACGGAGACTATATGACTATAGGTCAACTCTGGATTTACAAGACGCATATTTATACATCCCAATATGTCCTACCCATAGAAAATTCCTCTGATTTACAGTAGCCGACAGCCACTTCCAGTTCAAAGTTCTACCCTTTGGCTTGAAGTCACCCCCCAAGATATTCACAAAGTGCCTAGCTCCGGTGGCAGCATTCTTGGGGAAACAGAAACATCAAGTATTTCCATACTTAGATGATTGGCTTATCAAGGCGTATTCCAGTTGAGCTACTTAGGAGTCAACAAAAGCTTCCATAGACCTATTCAACGAGCTGGACCTTACTCTTAATTGGAAGAAATCAAAACCACCGGCCATTGAGGGTTATAGCATTTTAGGAACAACACTAGACACAGTCAACAACAAGGCCTTCCCTTTTTTATAAAGGCAAATAGAGATCATATCCTTGGTAAAGTCTGTTAAGAGAGCTACACGTCGCTCTTGGGGATGATGTTGTCATGCATCCAACTAGTTCCATTCTGCCATCTCAGAATGCGACCCCCTCCAGGAGGAATTCGATCTTCAGTGGGTTCAGACGACAGGCTCATTCAACGATACCATCAGGGTCACTCCAGTCATGATCAAAGTCCTCGATTGGTGGACGCTAAAGTCAGATCTCACAGTAGGTCTTTCCTTTCTAGTTCAACGTTCCCCATTCATCATTACCACCGAGGCTTCCCTTGAGGGATGGGGTAGCTTACCGCCAGGACCTACAGATCAATGGAAAATAGCAAAAACCTCTTCAGAATTGTCACATAATTCTACTCAAGTTCAAAGCAGTGCATATGGCTCTGCAAGCTTTCCTCCCCAAGGTAAACTTTGCTGTTCTAATAAGAATGGACAACACAACACCAATACACTACTTAAACAAGCAGTGGGGTACAAGATCTCTTCCCCTCTCTCTAGAGAGTCTCAAGACATCTGGAACTGGTCTGTTTGAAATGGAGTGCAGCTAAGAGTGGAGCACGTCCCAGGAAAACAAATGAGATAGCGGACACCCTCAGCAGGATCAGATTCTTGTGCCACAAGTGGGAATGGAGTCAAGACACACTCAACCAAATATTTTTGCAGTGGGGCAAACCCAATCTCGACCTCTTTGGCAACCCTCAAAACACCAAATGCTGATTCTTCGCAAGCTGGGATCATCATCTGGGATCGTGGGGAAATGAATTTTCAATGGCATGGAGCTGAATTGTTGCCTTCCCTTTTCAGCATTTCCGCTTATTCCCCAAATTCTAAGGGTTCTCACAAAGATTAAAATAGAGCCTTGCAGACCAATATTGATAGCGCCAACATGGTCTCACCAGCATTGGTTTTCACAACCTCACATTCCAATGAACCTCACATTCCACTGAAGATCTCTCCGACTAGGAATGGAAGCATCTTACAACCGGATCCTAAGTCTCTGAAATTATAGACATGGCTCCTGAATACAATGAATTTGCCCATCTAAACATCCCTACGGAATGTAGAGAGATTCTCGCTAAGGCCACAGAGGATAGTACAAACAAGTCTTATTCTCACTAATGGAAAATATATTGTTTAAATTGTTGTTACCTGAACACATTTTGCCTATCTATTACATTTGGCAAGGACAGGATTTGCACATGCATCCATCAGAATGCATCTGGCAGTAATATCTTGCTTTAGATGTTCTCCAACATCTCCTTCTCTATGGTTGTCAAGACTCATCAAACAATTCCTCAAAATATTAATTAGGGTTTTCCCTCCAGACCCCCCACTCCATCTTGGCATCCAAACACAGTACTATCACAACTCATGAAACATCCTTTTGAGCCTATTCACAGAGCAGACTCAAAATTCATATCTTGGAAAGTGGCTCCTCTTGTGGCCCTGGCTTCTGCCAGACGCGTTCGTGAGATCCAAGCTCTCACAACTCAAGCACCCTTCTCACAATTTAAGGAGGACAGATTAGCTCTTCGTACGAACCTTAAGTTCATCCCTAAAGTTCAGTCGGACTTCCATATCAACAAACCCTTGATTTTAAAGACCTTCTTTCCGAATCCAACAACACCACATGAAAAAGCTCTTCAGTCTTTGGACTTAAAAGATGCTTCAAATTTTACTTAGACAAAACCAAAGACTTTTTGTAAATATAATCAACTATTTCTATCTTACAGCGCTCCTCGGAAAGGGCAATCCCCTTCAAAACGAAGAATAGCTTGATGGATAGCTACTACAATCAGATTTTGTCATCAGGCAGCAGGAAAGCCATTACAACTTCTGTGCATGCTCATTCCACAATATCTGTCTGAACCTCAATGGCATTATTTGCTGATGTGCCACTCCAAGTCATTTTCAAAGCAGCCACATGGAAGAATAAACACACCTTCATGCAACACTACTGCCTGGACTTGATCCTTCAAGGGGATGTTGCTTTTGGCGAAACAGTTCTCAGACATCTTTTCAAATAAAGGTAAGACGACTCTTTCTTCCCGTCCTTTTTATAGTTCCACACATTGCATAAAACATAGGCTCTCATTACGACCCTGGCGGACGGCGGTATTTTGGAGAAAAGTACTGCCAACAGGCTGGCAGTACTGTTCCCAAAAATATAATATTGGTGGTTTGGCTCAAGCCAAACCGCCAATGTACCACTCCGTCCGACAGGGCGGTAACAGCTGCTGGGCTGGAGACTTCATTCTCCAGCCAGATGGCCCTCACTGTCCCACCTGCGGGATTATGACCCCGCCTACCGCCATGGTTTTCGTGGCTTCCTTACCACCACAAAAACCATGGCGGTAGGCACTATCAGTGACAGGGAATTCATTCCCTGTCACTGAAAGGGGTCTCCCCCCTCCCTCCATCTCCCCCTTCTCCCTCCCCCTCCTCCTCCCCAGAGGCATCCCCCACCCTCCCCCTCCAGACCCCCCCACGACAGACACGCACATTCACGCACCATTATACACACTCATACACACACTCATACCCACATGCTCCCACGCATGCATACATCCATTCACACACACATCCACACACTCTTAAATTCATACAAGCACCCACACATTCACACAACACAACATACACGCACACTCACAACCATGCATGCACACATGCATTCCACACGCCACACACCTGCATGCACGCACACACAAACATACATCAAAACCCACACACACACACACAACACCTCCCACCCCCCTCCCCTGTCGTATCACCCAACTTACTTGATTGCAGGGGGTCCTCCGGCAGGAGACGGGACGGGGCGCTGCTGGCAGCAGCAGCGTCCGCCAGCAGAACACCACCAGGCCGTATCATGTGTCATGTGCTGGCAGCAGCAACATCTTACCTCCATCCGCCGCCATGGCCGCAGCCGGATTTCCGCCATCCTTCTGGCGGAATTCCAGCTATGGTCATAATATCGCAGGTAGCCGCAGCGACAGTCTTTTGGCGGCCGTCACCCCGGCGGTAGGCGGTCAGTACCGCCATTGTCATAATGAGGGCCATAGTGAAATGTTTTCTCAAATATTTATACACACCTTATAAGCTGAATGTAGAGTGGTTAATAATATTATGGTAGGATTTTACGTTTTCTACTATAATTTCTGCTTTGAATTATAGTCTTATCTTTTCTTTGTGCAATGTGCCGTTTATGCTGCTTCCTATTCTGATTCAAGCATATGAATTTCCAATACTGGTGTAAGAAAATAAATTACTTACCTGTAACTGTATTTCTCCAGTATTGGAATCTTTCATAGATTCACATGTGGTCCACCCACCTCCCTTGAGAAGCTCACCTTTATCCCTCTCAGATCAGTACTACTTGGAAGCACTAGTGCTATGAAAATCTGAGTTGCTGGGACTTCTCTCAGGAGGGTTCTACAGGGTGGTGTCTCCTGATTTGTTATCTCTTAAGTTTGGTTCTTGTTTAAATAATGACTCTGATATGGTACCAAACTAAAAGGCCTAAGGCCTATATATGTTTATGTCTATGGCAACATTACTTTTCTAAGGTAGTGGGGACTCCCGTCTCAACGATGGGGAATGATTCAAGAATGTAAACCTATGAAATATTCCAATACTGGATCTTCAGTCAGGTTCAGATGGGTCGTCTATGACAATTTGGGTCAATCCAATGTTTGGTCCAGAGCAAGTTCTTACTTCATTCACACCAATTCAAATACTAATTACTGGCAGGCAAAAGTAGGGGAGCAAAATACAGATTTAGTGTCCAGGAATCTTTAGGCACAGCAAAAGTAACTTTCTAAAAGTCCCCTTTTCAAAATAGTTTATACAAATTCAACTTCACCATTTAATTTGGGCTTGTGATAAATATTTCAGAAAGTCCAAGAATTACATTTGTAGCTATTTCCAAACCAGAGAACCCATTTAATAAACTTAAGATTTTAGCCTAACCCCTTCCTATGGAGCAACCAACTCTCATAGAGTGTAAATAGCCTTAATATATTTTACTGTAAGGACATGTTTAACATTAACATTTTACATGTTCTATTTTTAAATACCATGTTACCTGCTTTTATGGCCCATACAGCCTACTTAGGGGAGACACATAAATATTTAAAAGGAAAGTTTGAGCCTGTCAAAAGGGGTTATTTTGAGAGGTTGAATTTGCAGTTAACAGCTGCATACACTGTCTACAATTGTAGGCCTGGAGTCATGCTTCATAGTGCCACTGCTATGGATGGCATAATGAGTGCTGCAGTCCACTGGTAGCATTTAATTTACAGGCTCTGGGGATGCTTGGTATCAGCAACATATGTTCATAGTTCTACACCCCTCAAGTGGTAAAAGAATTCCAGGTTCCAAACATCCAGAAGCCACAAATAATATAAAAAATATATACCACACTTCAAAAGGAAATATGACCAAGATAGACACCAAGCACTTGTGCAATGTACAACCATAAGCCTGGCTGGGTAAAGCATACTGGCCAGATCTTCCAAGAAAATAAACTTATGGTAAGGACTTCAAAGACTCTACCTTTGGACTGCCTTGGTTGACCTGATATTAGAAAAAAGCAGTCTACTGCCAGCATGAGATGGCCCATCTTAAACCCTTGTCTTGTGGAAAATCATCCTGAAAGGTCAACAAAAGAGTTCTTGGATAATTCTCAATACTACACTTACTTTTTATAAGCTACCTATTTATTCTCCTCACATTCACCTCATGGATGTCATCTGGAACCTCCACAGAAGTGTGCAAGAAAGCCTTAATGAAGCCCCTCAAGTCGGTTTCTCCTTTGAGGTTCCTCCAGCCCAAAATACTAACATTCTCCTCCCTTTTGACATTTGCAAGTCTCTCTGTCCATTACTGTCAAACTTGATGTTAAATCATTGTAATTTGCATGCAATTGCTGGCCTCTTTTTTGTGAACTTGTGAAATACAGCTGATTGTCTCTCCAGAGCCTAGATGGCTGCTTCTTTCCCTGCAAATTTGGTCAATATCAATACTAATCGCACTTCAACAGTTGTCACTTTTTTCATTGCTGGCCACTTTGTTGCAGCAATTCTCCATTGAAGTCATTAACATTCTCTCACTTCCAGTAAGAATAGATTCTATGTGGTCTGAAGGGCCTTCTAAGGTAAGTCATGCAGTGTCTGTGGGGACCCCTGGAAAAGGTAATTATCCACTGGTGTGTCCATTGTCACCTTCCTCCCAAAAGAGGGTTCAGTACCTTCAGATCTCTTCTGTGTGTGTTATCCATGTTCACTTCCAATACAAATAAGTCCTACCTCTATGATATGTGAGCTTCCTCCCCTTACCATCTCCACAAGCTCTAGGTGATTTAGCATCCTTTGACCCATCATTGGTGATTTGGGTCACAAGTCGTCATAATAATGAAAAAATGAAGGGTAAGAGGAGTCACCTCTGCATGCATCGCCTTCTGCCGTGCATCCAGTCGCACCGGGTGGCCCACCAAACACACCTTAATTCAGGCAGGAAAGCAGCCTGTCCATGAATCCCCAACTCCAGTTCCGTAAATGCGCTGATGGATCCACTCTTCAGCTGGCTCACCTCTCATAAAAGAGACACAGAATGCACTGCCATCTTGGATTGTGAATTAACTTTAAGGGAAGGGCACATCTCAGCTCTGAATCCCAAGATCTAGCACCTGTACCACTCCCAGGCTCCAATAAGTTGTAACAATGTGACTTATCTTATTGAAGTGGTGCCCATGGGACTGGCCCGAATGGGCAGAAGACACCAGCATAATCAATCAACATAAAGCAAAGGAATAAGGGTCTTCCCCCTTAGCTCCTGTGACCACGCTAACTCATTATTAGCTTTTTTACAGGAAATGTTTACCAACAATTATTCTGTAAACAAGGCCATCGAGTCTATAGAGTGAATGACAGGTAGGTCGACTGCATTAATGGCTTCAGGACAGCTTGCATGTGTGTTCATGTTTGCTTCATTGCAAGTGTTCACATTCCTTGTTCATAGCAACTCCAAGGCCGTCATTATGAGTCAGGCTGAGCTGTATGCCCAGGTGGGATACAGTTCCGCCTTATTTTCCTGGCTTTTGGAACACCAGGCTTAATTTTACCAACTGGGAATTCCAGACAGTAAAATTGCAATAGGCTTTGGATGCAACAGTGGCCAAGCCTCTGTCCCCGCCTGTGCATTTTTTTTATCAGCAAGTGTGGATGCTCCTTGACTAGGGCACCTTTTTAGGTCTTGTCTATCTGTAGACCAGTCTCTTATGGCCCAACCAAAAATGTATAGTGGACTTTAAGCCCACCCACTGCTTCCTATTGCTTGGCTTTATTGTCACTCATTTGCTTGCTTCTTATATGATGGCTTGCCTTTATCTTCGTGTTTTGTCCCTGTCCTCTAGCATAGCCTCTTTACCATCTTTATGACTGGCTGAATTTTACACTTCCACTGCTCTCATTTAGGGAATTGTATTTTTCGTTTTTTTTAGCACTCTAATAGAGTGCATGCATTTTTGGGTTTTCTCTTTTGTGTGCTGCTTCCCTAACATAAGCCCCCTTTAACTCTGTGTTTCTCCCTCATCCCTTCCCCCAACCTCATCCATTGCTTTCATCACTCCCAGCTTTCTTTATTATAATAGACACTTCTGTGTCCCCATTTCAGCAAACGTCTCTATCGGATAGCCCAGCTTCAAGATTACACTTTTTTGATGCATTTAAAGGTGGGAAGCAGCTATTACACATGGGTAGAAATAGGGGAAGGGGGAGTTGGAAGGGGAATCGAGTGAATGGCACAAGCAAAGGCAAACCCAACAAGTCTCACGTTCTGTGGTTTACTGGCTTTGCAAATGCTTTTTGCCAATGCTGTGTAACATCAGTTAAAAAATAAATAAGAGAAAGCGCAATTGCACTTAGAAGAGAGCATGCGTCACCACGTAAGTGAGCACCTAGGGAATGATGTGAGTACCATTATTTATGTACTGATCCAAGGTTGTCAATGCCATTTAGAGGGGTGCAGGTCTGACGGGGAGCACTGCGATGTGCAAGGGATTGGTAGGGATGTGGGTGGGGTTCTCTTGGTTTTGAGAGAGGGTGGTGATCGCAGGGAAAAGGGCAAGGTAAAAAAGGAACTTTCCTTAGGAAGCCGGGTTGGGTCTGCAGAAGGAATTGGGGTTTGAGAGGTTGAGGGAATGCTTGTCTTGCCTGTGGCTGTTGATGCTGCTGGTGTGTGTGTGTCTGAGGTATGCTTGAGTTGGGGTTGTGTCTGTTGTGTGTGTGAGTTTGGGTGTTTATGTTTCTTGGGCTGTGAGTTTGAGATGCGGGGTGATGTGATGTGGGAGTAGTGGCTACGTGTGTGGGTGTTGGGGGTGTCTGGGGTATGGTGGATGTGGCTGTGTTTGTTGGTGTTGGGGTGGTGTCTGGGGCTATGGTGGATTAGATGGCTGGGTTTTTGGGTGTTGGGGTGGTGTCTTGGGTTATGGTGTAAGTGGTGTCTGTGTCTGTGGGTGTTGGGGTGGTATCTGGGTGTATGGTGTCTGGAGTTTGGGTGTTGAGGTGGTGTCTGGAGGTATGGTGGGTGTGGTGGGTGTGGTGGATGTGTCAGTTGGTACTGGGGTGGTGTCTGTGGGTATGGTGGTTGTGGGAAGGGTAAAGAATAGGGAATTTGGATTGGGAAGAGTTAGGTGGTGGCGGGAGGATTGTGTGTGGGTGGATGGCTATCGTCAGTCAGGAGGCCAATGCCTAACAAGATCTCTGTAGGTCAGACATGTATCTATGAATGTCTTCCAGGTACGCAACCATCTGCTGGAGCTGGCTGCCCTGCACCTGGATGGCATTCAGAATGGCAGTCTGGCCCACAGAAATACTCCTCAGGAGGTCAATAGCCTTCTCACTCTGGATCAGCAGGGGTAACAGGGGCAAGGGGTGAGGTGCCTAGGGCGAAGGAGACACCCACCCTCTTGGGTGAGCGTGCACAGCCAACTGGGGTGGGAAGGCAACAGGGAGGGTGTAGATGTAATTGGGGGTGACAGACAAGGATGGAACAGGATCAGGTCCTGATGGGTCCCTCAACACTAGGGAGTGACCACTGAAGGAAGAATCTGAAGATGATGATGTTAATCCTGTGTCCTCTGTGGCACTCTCCTCACCCTCCAGGCTACGGGGTCCCCCTGTGTTGGTTGTCTCATGACTGGAGGTACCATGGCCAGCAGCTTCCCCACTTGATTCCGCCCTGTCTTCTCTGCTTGCCTGGGATGATGCTGAAGTTACAAAGAAAATTATGGTCAGTACATGTTCCTGATCAAACTTGAACATCAGCTGTGATTAGCAAACATTACCATGACATACAGTAGCTCCCAGCCACACGTTCCAGCAAAATGGCTCCAACATTTGCAACACCACATGCTACATTGCTAATTCCTCACAGACAGCTCCAATTGCATGGGTGAAGCAGTGCAATCACAGTACCAGTTGAACAAGTAGGAGACCTTATCACCTTCAATGGTTTGCCTCATGTACCATGACTCAGTTACCTGTTGTCATACAATAGTAGGGCAATGCTAAGTTCATTTACACAGATCCCACACAAGGTCATGCATCCATCTAGTCTTCCTATACCAAGTGCCAGATCATGAAGAAATGATGGCCCAATAATCCAGCCATGTTGCTGACAAAAGTACAGTAGCCGGAAGAAGGTGACATGGAAACATCTACACTGGAAACAAATCAACAATGGTCACTTCACTCTGGGGGTCATTAAGAGTTTGGCGGACGGAAAAGGCCATCGGCCAAATTCCTGCGGTCAGGTTAACGCCAGTTTTGTCCCCTTCCCACGAGCCTCATTATGAGTTTCCTGCTGGGTCAGCAGGTGGAAACAGTTTCCACCCGTTGGCAGAGTGGGAAACAGCCTACAACATAACTCGTAATTGAGCCGGCGGCAATGATGCGGTGTGTAGGGTGCACAAACACCCTTCGCGCTCTGCAAAGCCTACAATGAAAAGCACGACAGAGCTGGCCATGGAGACTGCCAGACCGTAGGGAGGCAAAAAGTGGCCGTGCTGGCAGTCCGACTGCCACCGCGGCCCTGGCAATCTGCAGACAGCCATGGTCATGATGACTGGCTATGTGTACATTGTCTAAATGGACTCATGGAGGTTGTACTAATGTTTCTCAGATAGATAAAACATCTTGCACAAAAATGTACACTGGAGACAAATAGGGCAAAATGTCAGAGAGATTTGTCTACAAAATCCACATCACAATGAACCAGCCATCCCCAGGGATAACACCTCTCTTGATTGGTACTCTTGATAATACCATACTCTGATTGCATCAGTAGAAGCCAATAGTCCTTTAAATGATGCAGAGGCCCAGGAATTCTCAAGTACTTGTAGAAGGCCCTTAACATGGTGCTCAATGGGGTGCCACATCACTGTCTCTTTTTGTTGTGCAAACACAGATTCCCTTGGATGAATGTTTGTACACACCCACATATGATTCCCACATTACTGAAAGCCTCTTCCTGATGCATGTCAACACTTAGATAACAAACCTTTCCCATTTAACATGTGCAAATCACTTTTCTACATGATTCTACATCAATGGCATGGAAATGTTGTGGTTATAAACTGTAGACTTACCTTCATTGCTACTGCAGTTGTACATGCCAAATTAAATGCAATGATGAGTGAGTGTATGTGCGAGCCAACAATCAGTGGTGACACACTCCTGTCTGTCAACACAATAAGGGGCATCCCAGTATTCCCCTTGTAATTGGGTACAGACAATGTCTAACTAACAGGTGCGCCTAGATGAATCATTTAAATATAGTATGTGTAAAAAACACAATAGTCAAAACGATCCAGTCTTCAAATAATGGACAAGGCAACTCAGTACTGTTCATATCCAATATATTACTAATAAACAGGACTTATAAAATTCAGATTATACAACATATACATCCAATGTATGTCCCATCACAAACAACACTATATACAGCCCCCCTAGATCACAATATTATATGCCAACAGTCTACAACAAAAGATCCAGGAAAGGGTTCTAACCCTCCTCCTCACAAAGTCCTATACAATAATTGCTTCGTTTACAGTCCCAATCCAAGCAATATCATGGTCTTTCAATCCAGCTCGTCCAGTGGGAAGGTAATGTCAATGTTTCGGTCTGTAGTGGCAGTCAAAGGTCCGTCAGACCATCATGAGGACTCAGTTGTGAGAAAGTGATCCAACAAGGGCCATACCTCTACATAATAAAAATGTATTGTAAAACAGTAAATGCAAACAACTCAATCACACCATGTGTACTGCCTGTTGAACAAAAGGAAACACCTCAAACACCGGTGTGGATACTGATAGAAACAACCACCTACATGCCAAAAAGCATCTGCTAAAAATCTTCCCATAAGAATAGTACAAAGGCACTTCAAAACAAAGAGAGCGTGCAGAACATATATGCATAACTAAACGTTAAAAATCAGTCCATTCCATTACTTACAGCAGTTTGCAATTATCAACTCCATAGCAACATACAAGGGGCCTTAAACCTACTAACTACAGTAAACACAAATATTATGATCACTAAACCGCTGTATAATGTCCACTCCAGAAACCACACTGCCTCATCAGTCACATTGTTACCTTCTTAATTTGGGACAGCTAACGTCTGCCTCCATTGGCATCATTCTATCAGCACGATCCGAATTTGAACGCTGCCGATCTTCCCAGTGCGTTGAAATAAGGAAATGGCACCTTACGTGACCATCACTATTACTATGACGGCCATCCTAAAGTGATTATAATGTCTGTCTCATCCCCAGTGTGTGGAGACTTCTGCAATAACAGCGAGGAAAATATCATAGTCCCCAACAACCTCACAATTATAATACTAAATAGATTAATCTTGGCCATCTAGCAAATTCTAATCAGGTTCGAACGCTGCCTGTTTCCTTGATGTTAACAGAGATCTCATACGAGGGCCTCCTTCCTTCCCAATGTTGTTACTCCTTTTCATGTAGACCAGTCCATCACTATGCATACTTTTTATGCACCCTCACATCCTTCTCATGAGGAGGAGAGACTCCACCATCTGGATCCAAAAAGAGCATTGGCGTTCTACCTCAATCGTACTAAAGATTTCCAGGTGAACAATCAACTCTTTGTATGTGGGTGCGAAGAAAGGGAAGGTGGTGCAGAAGCGTACCATCTCAAGATGGATACTACTTTGCATCAAACTATACTAGACTTTGGCAAAGAAACAGCCCCCTTCGGGCTTGCATGCTCACGCCAGAAGAGCAACTGCTGCTTCCACAGCATTAGCATGTGGAGTTCCTGTCCTGGACATCTGCCAGGCAGCAACGTGGGCATCCCTGCACAAGTTCACAAAACATTAATGCCTCAACAGTCAGGTCCGCAGAGACAGCTACTTTGGTTGTTTGGTCCTGCAGAATTTTTAAGTATGATCTTGGTTCGCAGCCCACCACAGAGAATTGTATTGCTTAGATATCTATTCTAAGGTAAGTAATCTGCAACTAGAAGTCTCTTCGGATGAACAAGTTACTTACCTTCAGTAACGATGTATCTGGTGGAGACACAGGGGGTCATTTCGACCTCGGCGGTCTTTTGACAAGACCGCTGAGGGACCGCCGTGCTGAAGACCGCCAGAGGTGGCGGTTTTCCGCTCGGCGTATTATGACTGCTGGCAGACCTGCGTCCTTTTTCGGACAGAGAGCCGCCAGCAGCCATACTGGTGGGCGGCGGGGAAGTGGAGGTTGCTCCACCTCCACCGCCACGTCAACAGAACACCGCTCACCGAATCACGTTCTGTGATTCGGTGTGGCGGTGTTCTGTTGACGGTGTGGTGGCGGCGGAGCAGCCCCCATGGATCCCGTCCCCTCCCGGATGATCAACGGACCAGGTAAGTTGATCGACCGTTAGGGGGGGGGGTGGGTGGGTGTTGTGTGTTGTGTGCGTGCATGGGAGTGTGCGTGTGTGTATGTAGAGGGGGGGGGTGTGAGTGCGTGTATGCATGCAGGGGTGTTGTGTGTTTGGAAATGAGTGCGTGTCTGCCTGAATGTAAGTCTGTATGGATGTGTGCGTGTATGTCTGAATATGGGTGTGTGCGTATGACTGTGTGTGTGGCTGTTGGCATGTATGTTGGTGTGTGTGCGGGTATGTGTGTTGATGGTGCCTGCGTGCGTGTCGGGTGTGAATGTGAAATGTAATGTTGGGGGTAGGGGTGGGGAGGGGGGTCCTGCCACCTTTGGGGGTGGCAGGGGTGGTGGGCGGTGTAGGGGAAGTACTCGGGGTGGGGGAGACCCCTATCAGTGCCAGGGAAGGAATTCCCTGGCACTTATAGTGCTCACCGCCATGGATTTCATGGCGGTTCCAAACCCCATGAAATCCATGGCGGTCAGCCGGGTCATGATAACGCTGGCGGTATTGTGATGACCGCCGGGCTGGAGACCCAGGTCTCCAGCCCAGCAGTCGTCTCTGCCCTGGCGGTCGGATCGGAGAAGTGGTGGATGACCATGGCGGTAACCGCCATGGTCATAATTCCAAACTTTTTACCGCCAGCCTGTTGGCGGTAAGACCGCCGCTTCTCCGCCGACCGCCAGGGTTGTAATGAGGGCTCTAGTCTGGTTTCAGATTCCTTACCGACCCACCCATCCTCCCTACTTACAAACTGATTTCTAGGGACAGGGATTCCCTTTTCAGGGCCTTAGCTCTGGCGCACCATTTTCAGTGTTCTTCATGGCGCCAAGTATTGGCATGGAAAGTCGTGAAAAGAAACTGATGTCACCGCGCTGGCGCCTATGTACAAACCTGATGGCATCACGACGACTACAACTCCATTGACGAAAGCAGAGTCAACCAACACCACCTGACGGCACGCAAGGATACTGCTTGAAGAAAAATCTCAGGATCCAGTCAGACACCTGGGGGAACTTCCACGGTATGGAATCTGCAACTAGAATATGTCTCTGCCAGATAAATTGTTAACAAAGGTAAGTAACTTGTTCATGAAAAGCTAAATTTACACATACTAACATGTAGGCACAAGGAATGATGGCAACAGTGATGTCACCAAAATCAGGTCAATGGACATTCACCTCTTACCAAGGGAAAGTGTTGCTTTGTAACTGCACCCAAAGAGCAATCTATACTCTGTCACATGTATGATGGCCACCTTCACATGAGAGACAGTAGTGAGGTGCCAACCCTTGTGACACACTGACAAGTGGCCTCTGGGGGACAGACGCCAGTATACTCACTTGAGCAGACACATGGCTGAGGACAGTGATCTATTATTTCATGTTGTTTAGGCTGTCACTCTGAAGAGTAGTGGACTGTTGTGTACAAATTACACTGACAACAACAAACAGTATTACCTGATTGATAACTGTACTCAGATTGATCACTGTCCTCAGCCATGTGTTGGCCCTGGAGAGTTCATTGGCTGTGGATTGTACTTGTTTGTGTCCTAGGTCACTGGACTAATAGGCAAGGTACATCAGCATGCACCAAGTTATATACCTACACAATTACTCGCTTTGTGTGTCACACATGGCCCGTCCCCAAACTTGGGGTAGATGGTAGAATGTAACACATCAGCTTGGCAATGTAATAGACAGTAATATGCCCTGGACTCACCCCCTTGTAGCTTCTGTGCTCCCCTCAAAAACCCATCAAGCTTGCATAGGCCACCACCAGAATGTGGGCCTTTAGCGGGGTCAGACTCCAACGCTCGCCCCACCCACGTTGGGAGGACAGCCTCAGCTGGATCTCTGCAATCTTCTGGGCCCAGCCTCTCAGGTCCTACCACCATTTCCAACAGTGGGTGCTCCGCCGGCTATGGACCCCCAGGGTCCGCACCTTCCAAGCGATGGCTCTCCAAATCCCCTTCTTCTGATGGACTTTGACCTGTATGGATGCAAGAGACAAATCAAAAGGTACAAATCCATTTTTTGCCAAAATGGTTGTGTCACGCACATTTCAGAAACACCAACCACAAAATATTGTAATTGTAAACACAACACAAGTGTAAAGCACACATGCTGATAGTACAGGGACATTACTGCACACTTTTGGATTCATCTGCTGGTTAACCCACTACCCTGCTCATGGCCTACACTGACTAAGCAAGCGTACTGACTTCAGTTAGCCCAGGCTCAAGCAACATGCACTGTGATGTGAGCCACAATGACACACAGCACACCATTGTGGCCTTCTGAAGAGGAAAGTTCTTGGGCCAGACTGAACAGACACATGTACATCCAGCAACATTGACTCAATGCACACACACACCCTCCAGGCAACTACCGTAGCACAGACCTCACCTTAATACTTAAGTGACAATGAAAGAGCTGCCCTGGGTGGCACAGAATGTCTCTTCCCTGTGCATGTTTGGACATGTGGGCCACCCAATGTTAACTCATACCACTTTAGGGTGTGTGTGTGTGGTATTTACTTGTAGCACAGAACACACCTTTTACCATATGTGGCAATCCTACAGAGATGGCATCCAACATACGTAGGTTAGTTTGGTCTTTAACAAAGCTAATGAATCACATGTCATGTCCTCCCTGGACTCAACCAACTATCTGCACTGTTGGTTTGGCACTTTTGCAATACACATGTACTGACCAAATATAATGTAAAGGTGACAACAGAGCTTAGGGAGTAAAGGACATCTCATAAGAAAATAATACTCATTGACAATGAGCCAAAATGCACAAATGTACTAGGTCATGAATTAACCTTAGTACCCATCCCTAATGTAGTCAATGGACAGAGGCCTTCAGGTCATGTCTTGCCACTAGAGACTCATTGTGGCCCTCGTGCCAGGTTCTGCAGGTCTACAGGGAGTGTCCTGGTGCCACAGTAGCATAGCCACAGTAACTCTACCCCAGCCTGGCCTATGTCCCATTCTGGGAGATACATATCACAGGCCCTGGTCTCTGCAGGCTGAGCATACAGAACCTTCATGACACTCACATTTCCATCACTTCCATGCTTGACAGTACATCATGTGCCTGTCCTCTATTGGGGTCGTGGCTTGTGTGGCACTCTGAAGGGGACAGTGATTTTCATATAGCTCTCATACAACGGTTTGCCAAGGCCAGATGTGGGCTGAGTGCTCTGTGGCACTATAGAACCTACTTAGAAAAATCCTCAAATGACTCGAACAGTATACATGCACATCTCATGCTGTAATGCACATATATGTCATTTACAACCATCATAACAACAGATATGTAAGTGTATGGCTGTAAAGTCACCTGCCTGGATTTATGAATGCAACACAAGGAGGATCTAGTCCTTATCACACATCGCACAACACAATGTTAATCTGAAATACATAGGTGCTCCTCTACGTTACCTGCACAATGTACATCCCATGTATAGCACACAAAATGTGACAACAGGCACCCAAAAAGTCTAACTGGCACACAGAGGCCTGTGAGGAAGGAAAGGATGGTGTTGTACAGAGTCAAATATGCTTATGAGGTTCTTACCTGCACCTCTGGTGAGCCATACAACTGACCATACAGGGGAAGGACCTCCTCAACAAGCCTCTCCAGCTCCTCAAGAGAGAAGGCAGGGGCCCTTTCACCTGCTTGGCTTGCCATTATTGCTACCAGAGGTGGCACACAGCAGCTGAAGTGGTGGAGGTGTTAATGGCAGCAGTGTCAGGAGTTAGGTGAGTGAATTTGCAAACCGTGCCCTACATATATGCCACGCACACGGTCATCATCACCGATGACCACAGCTATTAGCCCGCGACTGTCACAGGCAACATTAGGCTATGGCTATGTCTGCTGCAGTTGGGACCTGCCGTTGCACAGTCAACTTCCACCGCTGGCGGTTCCTAATCTCCAGAGAATTAGGTCAGGCATCCACCATTTTGACAGTTGGAAATACAGTAGTGGGGTCTTATAAATGCATCACAACACCAAAATATGTGTCATATCTTCATAAACATTCTAAAGCAGCCGTGTTGTGTAGCTTATACTACACAATCACAAGTGTAGTGTGTTGCTGGGCACAGATGGTATATGATAGCTGTGCACTCTGCACCGCCGCTGATGGTATTTTTGGCAGTTGGAACAGACTTAAATTTCGAGGGACATTTGAGGAGCAAATAGTTGGGTGCTGCCCAGATCCATGTTGTGGAAACATTTATTGACAACCTTGGGGGGGTCACATTTGACCCTTGTGTACTTCACAGCTGTGATGTGTATTGAGTGTAATGTATTTCCATTTAGAAATGCTATGTCACATGATTTTGTTGCTATACGTCTTGTATGTTGGTGTGGACACAGTGACTAATGCTCCAACTCATGTATCTTCACACATAGATACCCTGGTTGAGGGAGGAGGCTCTGGTGTACTGTCCATTGTCAGACCTTCAACCCATGGAAGAACGTCACATCATCAAACAATACCGCCTGAATAGGCAAACAATTGTGGATTTATGTCATCAGTAGGAGCCGAATCTGATGCCTGAAAACTGTAATCCAACATGCATACCACCCACTGTTCAAATCATTGCAGTATAACACTTCATGGTCACAGGGTCCTTCAAATATACAGTGGCCATATCTGGTGATATGTCCAAACCTATGATCAGTCTTGTGTTAAGAGATGTCCTATCAGCAATGATGAAAGACATTGACATCTATATCAGGTTCCCCTGACATGAGGATTTAGCCAATGTGAAGGCTGACTTGTATGGTTTTGCTCGCTTCCCACATGTGGTGGGAGCCATTGATGGCACACATGTTGCCTTGGTGCCACCGGAGGCCAGTGAACAAGTCTATAGCAACAGGTAAAACTTCCATTCTATCAACGAGCAAGTTGTCTGCTTGTCAGATCTCTACATCTCCAGCGTCTGTGCCCGATTCCCTGGTTCACCCCATGATTCCTTTGTAATGCGGAACACCACCATACCCCAGCTGATGTCACAACTACAACCAGAGAGGGCCTGGCTGGTTAATAAGTCACATCTGTCCTGATTTTGTGTGAGCAGTGTCAGGTGCTACAATCATGAAGTGAGTGACTCATTGTTGCACTTATGTCTCATTCTAAACAGGAGACTCAGCATATCCAAACCGTCCTTGGTTATTGACACTGCTGAGTAATCCAACTACAGCAGGAGAAGGCCGCTTCAATGAGGCCCAATGAAGAACATGGGTGAATTTATTGCAATGCTTCTACATGCAGAAAATATTTTTGACAAACATAAACAAAACAGTAAGGTGAAGGGGTCAGTCATGGTGAATGAAATCATAGGAGTAGATGCCACACCATTGGAAATCCAAAGTCCAGAGAATTCTTCCCATTGGAAATGGTATGTGGTTTAGGATCAGTCCACAGAGTTTATGTGTGACAAAGGAGGACAATAAGGAAGCGTTTTATTGCTGGCAATGGTGGGTGTCTTGCCATCCGCACCTCCTGGATTCTTTGCTTGACATCCCCACTTGCAAGCGGGGGTAGAGGAGGGATCAGCTACTGCAGGAATGTTTGTGGATGGTTGTTCCTCTGGCGAGGCCTCCCTTTCTGTGGCTGCTGCAGATGTAATTGGCAAGATGTATTTGCCACACAGGAAGGGGTAAATGGTGGGGAAAAAGCCCAGCTCGGGGTGGTGTTGATTTCCCTCAGCACCACTCTTAGTGTGCCCTTGTTGTCGTTATGGGCATCCATTTTTTCTGTCATGACCCTCTGAAGCTGCTTTATTTCCCGGACTTCGGTCAACACCTGGCCCATCACCCCTTAGGACTCCTGATAGACCTCCAAGACGTGGCTGATGGTGTCCTGGCCGACAGCAGCCTCCAGTGGCCACACTCCACTGGCCCACAGGGTGCCCTCTCCAACTTTGTTCTGGACCCTCAGTGTCAGGACTGTGGAGTTGCACCACAGGAGCCAGGGCTGGGGGTACAAGATGGTGGAAACTGTACTAGGTACACAGGTTGAGGGGTGCATTGTTGCCTGGGATGCAACAGGGATGCAACAGGGATGACCGGTGATGTTGTGGCCACAGTGATACTCACTGTTGCCATCTAACCAGGTTGCCCAGATGGGCCATGACCGTCCTTCAAGTCCACAAGTCCAGGATTGTGTTCATCACTGAGGGCTTCATGCAGTGGGGTTGTGGGTGTCTGTTCTGTGGCCTTTGTGTTGTTGCCTGGGATGCTGATGCAACAAGGATGACCAGTGATGTTGTGGCCACAGTGATACTCACTGTTGCCATCTAACCAGGTTGCCCAGATGGGCCATGACCGTCCTTCAAGTCCACAAGTCCAGGATTGTGTTCATCACTGAGGGCTTCATGCAGTGGGGTTGTGGGTGTCTGTTCTGTGGCCTTTGTGTGCCCAGTGGCAGCTCGACGTGTTGATGAAGGAAGTACATTGTTACTGGTTGAAGTGCAACATCTTCCTCCATAGGTTTTGTGTTACAGTAAGCAGAGACATTATTAAGTTGTAGGTTAGCCTATTGTGCCATGTTGCCATGGTATTGGAGTATTTGACATAAGATGTGCGAAGCTTGCCTAAATTATTTGACTCAGGCAGCTGATGAGATGTGCAGATCAGTTGCACTTTGGATGTTGGAATGAAAATGACATCTTACCAACAGTTAAGCCAACACAGTGGAGAGGCAACATATGCCTTTGACCATTTGCAGGCCTAGTTTAGTGAGATACAGACAAACACAGAACTTTTTTGTATATGTAGCTGCTGTCATGTGTGCAGTGCTGTGTCAATTTGTTTGCTACTGAAACCAATCTGGTAATGCAGCTTTAGGCCTTAGGAATACTTGGTGTACACACTTGTTAAGGTGTCATTCCTGTCCTCAATAGTTTAATCTTGGGATAGCAGGTCAAGATGGAGCTAGGTAGACAGATATATCTCTGAGTTGAGCATGGCGAACAGGTGAGTAAACTTTAATTGAAAGGTGGCAAACAGGTGGATTTGGGCAAGTGACCACTGGGCTGGTGGTTGGAATTACACACACTGGGCCTCCTAGGAGTTGCTGTCAAGTCACCACCTCTACTTCACACACTTGACAAATGGTATTGTCCCAGCTGAGTACACTTCAATTGAGAGTTAACAAACAGCGGTAAATGGGCAAGTGAACAGTGGGCTGGTGGTTGGAATTGCAGACACAGGGCCACCTGGGAGTTACAGTTAGGTCATTCCCTCTACTTCACACAGTAGACAAATGTTGGGTATTACATATCTGTAGGCAGACTGCATTTAGGTTTGAGCATACATTGTTATGTTGAGACATGCCATACGTCCTGGGGTGATTTTTTTGATATTCAAAGTCTTGCAGGCACCATTTCTACTTACGGCATGTGATGTGCCTTGGTAACAGTGATGTTTGGTCCAATAATACACATTGACAGTGTTAAATCTCGATACTCTGGGTAGCGAATAGTGGTGAGGTACATGACCAACACAGTGGCAAAAGCTGAGCTGTGAGCATGCAGGAAATTGTAGTTTTACAACAGTATTTATGTGGTAACTTACCAAACTCCACTCCCCCAGGTATTCCTGTCAAGCCATCAGGATGCAGGATGGCCAAGACCTTCTCCTCTCAGGGAAGGAGTCTTAATGGGGCACTGTGAGGGCCACCTCCAGTATTAGTGGCCTCCAGCTGATGCCTGGAGGCTAGGGTATGAACCTTGCCCCTCAGGTCGTTCCACCTCTTCCTAATGTCCTCCTTTGTGCGCAGCATGGTGCCTACAGCATTTACTCTTGTCGATGATGGTTTGCCACATTTCCATTGTCCTACTAAGAGGCGCATGCTTGACTTGGGCTCCAAACAATTTTGGCTGTACTCTTACGATTTCATCCACCATGACTCTCAACTAATCTTCAGAGAAACGGGGATCTTTGAAACGTGACATGATGGACAGATAAAGTGGGTGAAAGAGACCTAGTTAACAGGGCAAGTGCAATAGGGAAAGTATAGACAAAAATGTATGCAAAGTGTTAAATTGGATGGTGAAAAAAGGGGTGCCTTGTCTATGGAAAATTTTTAAAACGGTGGTCGGTGTTCTTTGTCTTCTAGTGGAGGTGCAAAGGATTGTGGTCTGTGTGTTTTATAGTGTGATTCACAACTGTGTCCACTGGACCAGTGTGTGTCAGCTGTTTTGTTTTTGAATTCATTCAATGTGCACTTCTCTGTTACTTTGCTGAACGCCGACCGCGGTTGTCGACCATCATTGGCTCACCTCTCCAACGGGACCACCACAGCTACTGTGTGTTTGTAATAGGCTCAGTGGATGACTGCGGCGCTGATAGTGAAAGTGTGTGGACCTGGCCTAATGGTAAGTCCAAAAAAACAGTGCGTCATTATGTTAGTCTGGAAATGCTTACAAAATTAAAAAGGGGTTTTGTCTGCATTTCTTTGGTACTTGGAAACTGTTCCAATCCTGCCACTTAAGCTCATTTGAGCAGCGAGAGATGTTCACCAAATGAAAAATCCCTAAAGTGAAAGCAAGTTGTTCACCCATCAGAAGTCAGCAGCGAGTGCACCAGCTGAGACAGCACACTGAGTTAAAAGATAGCTGCAGTGTCATCTAGGGGGGCCTTTTGTGAGAGTTAGACTGAGCCTCCTGGCATCTATAGAATCCTACTTCAAATTTGAGCTAGATCAGCATTCATATTTCCCCTCGTGTCTGAGCCTGAAAAGACGATTGTAGAATAGACACCAAGACACAAGGCTAATTTTACAGACTGGACAAAAACACCATATGGTAAATATTGTAGTGGTTACTATGGAGACTACTACATTAAAAAGTTACTGTCCATATAAGGGGACACCAGTTGTGCAAATGTCACCAAGGACGAGAATGCCATCCAACTGATGAGAACCACACAAGCAATTTAAGCTATCTATAAGATAAATAATGTAGGCACATTCTATACAATGTAGACATCCTGTCTGTAAATGTCTGTACCTAGCTTACTTGTGCAGAAACAGCCTCTATTTCTCATCTGTTCAAAGGGATGGACCATCACACAGGCTCTCTCTCCCCCGATACATCTTATTGTTGATGTGAAGCAGTTTGCTTTTGTAGCAGGTGAGCATCCTGCTAAATGGAGAAGGCGATAAAAATAGTTACACCACAAAATACTTTTCATTTTTGCTCTGTTGAAGCGGATGCAAGTTTCAGGCGAAGGGGTTCTCTGGAGCTCCTGAAATATTCTAAGACACTCCAGTAGGTCTAACCAGGTATTGTTTTTCCGCTGAGCATTGACCTACAAAAGATCATCCTTCCTGCCCCTTAAGGCTTTACTTTGGTTATCCTTCTGAACAATATTCAGAACCACTTTTTGTACTCATAAATATGTGGTAGCTCTAACACTAAGACACCGCTGTGCTGGTCCCTATATATGTGCTCTGACCCCTACAACATGATGAAATTAGCTCACACCCTGATTGGCTCATTTAATTTTCTTATAAGGACATAATATGGTGCAGAAGTACACTACACTCTTGACATGGAAAGTTAAATGCCATTTATGGACTGCAGCACCTATTGTGCTGTCCAATTTGAGTTTGTACCATCCCTTGCCCACACCTTATTTACAGTATCCTTCCGAGTGACCATTTCTGTAAACAGGCCTGTAAATCTTGTCTTATCTTGTCACCTTTGCTGCGCATTCAAAGAACAAGGCCGCATGTCAGGCACTGTATTCAGAGGGTGCTTGTTTACTTTTATTTCTCTGCCTTTAAAGTGAGAGGATTTATGTAACAATCTTGCTGGATACTAGGGGTAGGAAGGGATTTTTGTGTATCACACGAAAACATTTAAAAGAACTGTGTATGTATTTCAGAACATATCGAAACACAAACAAAACACGTTTTTTGTTATTTCTGAAGTATGTTGGAAACAAATACTATAATGTGATCAAAACAAATCATTACAATAAGTAATGCTATTTCCACACATTTTCATCTGTGCACTGTACAGTGTATTAGTAAAACTATGTATGTGAAAATGTAATGGTAATTTCAGTTAAAAATGTGTTGTCTGTAATGGCAGTGTGCTACCACATCATGAATATTCCACTCTAGGCTACTCCACGCTAAACTGCTACACCACTCTCTACACTCTACACCACTGCACTGTACTCTGCACCACTCCACACCACAGCACCCCTCACCATTCCACTCTAAGCCACTGAACTCTATGCCACTTTGAACTACGCCTCTCTACTCTACCCTGTACCACTCTATGCCAGTACACTCATCGCCATTCGACACCACTGCATTCTGCACCACTAAAGTCTAAGCTACACCAGTCTACTCTGCACAGCCCCACTCTACTCCACTGTACTCTACGGCACTCTGCAATACTGCAATCTATGCCACTAAACTCTACGTCAATGCACTTCACTCAGTAACTCAACTCTCTGCCCCTGCGCTCTGCACCAAACCACTGTACACCACTATAATTTACCCTGCAACACTGCACTTTATGCCACTGCTTTCAACACCACTTTACTGTACACTATTACACTCTATGCCACTATACACAACTGCACTCCGCCCTGCACAACTCCACTCCACTCTACTCTGAAACAATCTACTCTTCGCCACTGCACTCTACGCCACTCTACTCTGCACTGCTCACTCTCCGCCACTGCACTCTGTGCTACCCTTCTCTTACCCATTGCACTCTACACCAGTACACTCTACACAACTGCACTCTATGCCATGGCACTCAACACCACTGCACTCTACTCTGCATCACTATACTCTTGGCCACTGCTCTCTATGCCACTCTACTCTACTTTACACCACTGCACTCCGATACTCTTATCTGCAACACTGCACTCTCAATGCCACTGCACCGTATGCCACTATACGCTGCAATACTCTACTCAAATGTACACTACACCAGTTCACTCTTCTGTATGCTACTCAAGTGTATGCTACCCAACACAACTCCACACTATGCCACTCCTATACACAACACTCTGCCACCCCACTCTACAACTCTACTCCACTCTTCACCATTTGACTCAGACACTCTACACCACACTCCTCTTTGCCACTAACTTTTAGCCATACTGAACAGCAGCCACACTGGTAGACACCATAGCTAAAGCGCATTGGCAAAGCTATATCTATTGATTAGGCGAGGCCTATTGGCTTTGCCAATGCTTGTTAATCTATAACTTTTGGCCTGTACCAGCTATAACCTCAACTCAAAAAATGTATTTCTAAATTAAATAAAAACTCCAACCTAATAATATTGGATTATTAATATTTAAATATATTGGAAATGTAACTTTTGGAATGTTACCTTTATCCTGTCTGAAGCTGCTGGAGGTCAATTTGCATTAGCTTTCCAGCCTCTGCCCAGCCTGCCCTTGGCCTGAATTAGGTGTGAAAACTGCTCCCAGGGCAAATATAATGGCCTTGGATTGGGGTGGGCTGTGGCGCACACACTCTGCACAAGAGTAGGAGGTTTTTCCCATCTTGGATTTTGAGAGTGAGGGGCATTGTGGGGTTGTTTGCAATACGGCAAACATGAACTGCTGAAAAAGTGGGTAGTGTTGCCCCTGGGAACGTTTACCACATTGGTGCCCAGGAGTCACCCCTATACACTAGCTAGTGATTGATATAAATGTTGCAGCCGAGGTACCATCGTCAGAACACTTACTGGACCTTTGGAAGATCAGAAGAGGACTGGGCCTGCTGCCTGTGACTTGAGAGGAGCTGTGAAGGAGTGGACCTCCTCCCTCTTGTATCCAGGACAATGAAGCAGTCAAGGGTTGGCTGAATGACCTCTTGTGTTGCCACAGGAACACAACTAGCTGCAAGAGGCCTTTTTTCTGGAAAAGTCCAGCTGACCATTAACAACTGGACCTGAACAGGACTTTGCCACTGCCCCTCTGCCTGGCGCTCTGAGAGTCTCTAAGTGCCCTCCTCTGGGGTCCTGGGACACTTGGAAGTGTAACCCTGTGGTTGTTTGGAACCAAGAAGGAAATTTGGAAACTTTAAAAAACGTTTCTTTCAGATCTTCTGTGAGACCTGTTGGAAAACATTTCTGACTAGCAATTCCACAGCGCTGGACTGAATTTTATCTTCATCCTGCTTAAGGCTCCCAGCACCTCATGGGAGATGTACAGGGGACCTTGAGGATAACCATAGTTCCAATCAACAATGAAGGAAGATGAGGGAGAAAGAGGGCCGTGGACCCAGTTGGGAGAGAACATCATCTTTGGGATTCGATGCTCTGTACACTTAATGAAGTTATGTACTGTTGTCAAGCGTGGTCTGTTTTTAACACTGATGTTTTATGTTTATATCAAAAAACTAATCAAAAGATAAAATTTAAAAAAGGCTGTCATCACCACTGAAAAAAAGACTAAGGGCCCCATTCCGACTTTGCGGTCCTAAAAGCGGACTGCCAAAGCTGTGGGAGGACGCCACCGTCATACTGGTGGCGTCCCCCCAAGCGTAATACAATTTTCCCGCCGGGCTGACCATTGGAACATTGTAATACGCGTTACCAGCAGGCTGAGCGGCAGGGACAGTGCTAGGGTATTGGCCTTGGCTCCTTTAAGGGAGCTGAGGCCAATATTCTAGCACTCCAGTACTCTCGGAATGAGCACTGTCTGCAAAGCAGGCAGTGTGCATTCCGAGGGTGCTGGGTAGGGGGACCCCTGCACTGCCCATGGCATGGGCAGTGCAGGGGACGCTCTGTGGCCCCCGACCCTGGTTTTCCGCTAGCCTTTTCATGCTGAGGTCCCACCATAACAAGGCTGACGGAAACTGGGGTTGTCATCAGTCAGGTGGTGCTGACCTCAGCATCACTCTGGCTGGTTACAACTCTGACCGCCGTCACCCCTTCGGAACTATGTGCTTGGGGGGAACGGCAGTCTCCTGCTGGGTCTGCCTGCCAGGTTTGTAATATGGTGGTTGGACTGCCTCCTAATAAGGCCCTAACTCCCTTTGTCCATTGGAACTTAGAAGCAATTTCAAGTTTTTCTTTTAAAAAAAAGTGACTAAGTCCCATTCTGAAGTGGGTCTTTAAAACATTTTCAAAACTCTTGACTTAAAGACTTTGACTGGGACCAAGCCACTTGTTGTTTCCGAACATCGCAAATGGCCTGAAATCACACCTGAGTGTTTGTGTTCAACTTCCGTAGACTTGGTGCTTTTTGGAGCTCTTTTATCTTAAATCTTTGCGAATTTATATCTCTGGTTACACCTATTGGATTTTTGTCATTCTGTTCAAATCAGTTGTGGAGTTGTCTTGTGTTTTGTGCAACTTTTTCTACTGTTAACACACTTCTTAACTACTTAACCCAATACCTTTGATTTCAATCTGACTGATTCGAGTCACAGTACCAGAGATTGAGCACAGGTTTATTTAATTTCTGCCACATCTAGTAAGTAGCGGACTTATCCTTTGAGGTGCACACATGTCTAAATAATGAGCTAAATTCCTACACTTGTGTATTATTTTCTTGTGATGAGAACACTTATACCAGTATACTGGCAGAATGCTAGTTAATGTATATTGTTTTATGTTACCCTTTAGTATTAATAAAACATGAATCTGATACTTTGATAGTTCTGTTGGTGGTATCGAGAGTGCTCTCATGTGAAGCACACTTTCATCATTTGCTTTAGTTTGATTCAGTATAATAATGAGCTATTTGCCGTAATTAGGACTGCACTTCTTCCATTTTGAAGCGCTGTGAATACCAGGTGATGGATGCTGTTACCCAATTTAATTGTACTCACTTAGCTGTACTTTGAACTATGGATTGCCATGAAGGCATTCAAATTACAGGAAATGTCAGCAGTGGGCATTGCTACCACAGTTTTTGTCATGAGAAATGCTTGTACAATTGTGTTTTCCAATTAAAATATGAAGGTGTTGAATTATAAACTGCTGCATTAGAATCAGGATTAAACCTGCTGTTTGTCGATGATATAGGTGTCCATTTTGTGCAAAACCACAGAAGCATTCTCCATATTTTAGACATCCCGTTGTTTACTGAGTTTATGTAGAAATTCAGTGGTGCCTTTCGGGTGTATTAAAGCTAGATATCTGCAAAATCAGCTGCATGCATTTCACCCGGTTTAATTTCAGTGATGAGGCAGATATATTGTCTCCGAGTTCTGTGTACTTGGTTATCTAAGGGAGAGGATGAAGGGTTACTGCCAGAACTGTCTGTCCACTTTGGAACTGAAGAATCAAGTTCGACTCTCGGTGTAGGCTCACTATACTGTGATTCTTGGCAAATCACTTCGTATCCCCGCTAAAAAAAATGAACCTGACCTAGTGTAACGTAACTTGTGCTCATGTAAAGCTCTCCAGTAGTCTTCCTGTCGAGTCTGCGCAACGTAAAACTGCATAAATAAAAAGAAAATGCAATGTAACCCCTAGTGATAGCACTGTGTTGTGGTCCCTTTAAAAGTAGGACCAAAAGTTTAAAATATCATCTTTGAACTTCCGTATGCTTCGCTTTCCTTGTATTAGTGATGTAATGCAACTGAGTCGCCATCACTCATATCAGCGATTCCAGCCTTTTTACAATTTTCATGAATAGTTGCTGCTGCCAGATTTGAAGTATTTTTGGATCCGAAGTGATTATTTAGAACACAGTCATTGTATTAAAACCCTGGTTTCTATACACGATTACTTTTTTACTCAGAATATTTTTTTAGTGAAATTTTTATACAACAAGGAACGAGACAGACATCCCAGATCATGAGTGCCACTACAGATGTAGAACCCAGTGATAAAATAAGCATATAGTAAATGTATAAGTCTTGGAAATTAGCTGTATCAAGAAAAAGCTAATTGTTACATAGCATACTTCTAAAGAATGCAACGTTCGGTCAGAAGAATCAACAAAAGGAAGAAGTAAATAAAACATGAACAGAACAAAGTATACCATCTGTAGGTCCCTGTTAAGGGTCTAGCTCTCTGGAGCCTAGAGTAGGGTACGGGCCGTGAAGGCTGCAGTGATTTGTAAAGCACTAGTAGTGGAATAGAGCACATCCATAATGTGTGAGAGAGAAGGGGTCAGTCAAAGAGTTGGAGGGTTCTCAGTCAGGGCAGTTAAAGCAGGTGATTTCAAGGCGTGTGAAGTGGCGGAGCAGTGGACTCCACAAGGTCTGGAACTTAGCCTCCGTCTGCTGAAGATGGTGGGACAGTTGTTCCATAGCCATGCTGTGCCTTAAGCGGGTGAAACATTGGGCTAAGGAGAAAGTCGTCCATGTCTTCCAGGATAGCGCTACCAATTGTTGCACCATATGGAGCATATACCTAGCAAGTTTCCAGCCCGCGTGAGACACTGCTCGGGAGTCTGGTGGGCTTCTGTTTACGATCACCGTGAGGTAAGTGGGGGGGATCGGGTAGCCCAATACAGCTTTTAAGTGCCCCAAGATTTCTTTAAACAAGTTTGTAATTAGACTGCAGGACCACCATATGTGACAGAAGTCCCCCAACGCCAGAACGCATCTCCAGCATTGTGACAATGAAAAGGGGTAAATAACGGCAAGGAGCGCTGGAATATAGTACCATTGGAACATCATCTTATATGCCGTCTCTCTAAGAGAGAGGCTACAACATGTCTTTCGAATGTCCTGCCACAGGGTCAACCTTTGTTTGGTGGCAGATGTCAGTAGCACTAGAAGTTTGCAAGGAGACCTGATATCTATGTGGGCACAGTAGTGTAGAGTGCTGCAGTGTGAGGTATGTGTTGGAAATAGGCACTCTAGTTCCCACATATGCCCGTATTAGCTTTTCAAAGGGAGTGTATGGTCAGACGAGCTGTTGGTACACCATGGGATGTAAGGCCCAGTGCCAGAGCTGGTAGCCAGTGCTGCTTTCTCAGGCTGTGTGTCCTGTATTTTTGCGGTATCCAGGAGATGGTAATCCAATGTGCATTTGTCAAAGGATTTCTACGGAGGCCCAACAAAAAGATCACGCAGCGTCCACCATTCGCCCTCACGTCAGGCAGCAAGGAACTGGGGCGAAGTGGGAAGTCGGGGTTGCGCTGTGGGGATTGTGGGGAAGGGGAAGATGGTGAGACCCCTTTTGAGTGCCAATTTATCCCACATGTCAAGTACTGTTTTTGTAGGTGTGCCTTGGGTAGCAAGGACAGGTCCCACAGAGGTCTGCAGGCGACTGCACAGTCCATATGAAACTAGTGTTTCTCACTGGTGTGTCCTACCCACTCAGAAATCTATCACAGGTGGGAAGCCCAGTAATACTACAAAATGTTGGGGCAGGCTGTAGCAGCGCAGCTGAGGCCAGTGTGCTTGTGTCCAAGTAGAGAGGTTGGGAGTGAGATTAAGGCTCAGGTACTTTATCTTATCTGACGTCTGCTGGAATGGTGCCCTTCCCTGTTCATCAGGTAAAGCCTGGGGAGGGATTGTAAGATTAAGTGCAACAGATTTGGCCATATTGATTTTAAAGCCCCAGATCTTTTCATAGGCTTGCAGACAGCCCACCAGAGCAGGGTAGGGGACTTTCAGGTGTGAGAGAGTAAGCAACAGATCATCAGTAAACACACTGGTCTTATGATCCCGCCCTCCAAAAGGAATGCCCACAACTCTGGCATACAACAGATAGTGATGGCTAGCGGCTCTAACACTAAGACAAATAAAAGAGGTCACAGTGGACACCCTGGGCACGTTCCACTCCCAAGAGAAATTTCAGGTGACTGCTGGCCATTGATGCAGATCGTGGTGGTGTGGGGCTGCAGAGGATGCCATGGTTTTAGAGATCACTCCCGGTCCAAAGCGCACCTTGCCTAAAACCGCCTAGAGAAAAGGCCAATTCACTCTGTCAAACGCTTTTTCGTCATCTAGAGGGAAAAGGCATGCTGGGATATTATGGCGGTGGGTCTTCTCTAAAAGATGCACATTCCATCGGGCATTGTCTGCACCTTGCCTCCTGTGAATGAAACCCACTAGGTCCAGGTCAATAGGTCCTGGTAAGTACTTTTTTACTCTAGTGGCTAAGATCTTAGTGAACAATTTAGCATCAGTATTAAGAAGGGCAATGGGTCGATATGAATAACATTGGGTCTGGTCCTTGCCAGATTTGAGTATGAGGTTAATCTCTGCAGCCATTATAGATGGCGTGAGCCTCGATTCCCTTGTAAAAAGTGGCAAGTGTTGAGCATTGAGGTCAGGGAGGAACAGACTGTAGAAACTAACAGGTAGCCCGTCTGGTCTGGGTGTTTTCTCCAGGGGCAGGGACCGCGCAGGTGCCCGAAGTTCCTCCAGGGAGATAGGGGCATCAGGAAGCTCAGGATGTGGGGGAAGGAGCGGGTCCCATTCTCAGCATTGCAGGTAGACTTGTATCTGTTCAGGCGAGACACTGTCCTTCTGTTAGAGCATCTGATAATAATTCCAAAACATGTGCGGCTTGTCCTGTTAGGTAATCGCCCATCCCTGATCCCGTCCCGTTGTGTTAATATGTGTGCACAGGCTTTCTTGTGTCTAAGCCTATGAGCTAGTAATGTGCTCACTTTATTTCCACCCTCATAATACTTCTGCTGTAGAGCCAAGAGGGCCCTCTCTGCTTAGTTAGTTCTATGGGATCTCAGCTGCCCATGCAAGAGGGTAAGTTGGCGCTTGTTCCTGCATGATGAGGTGATTTTGTCATTGCAGGAAAGTGCCTCTTTTGACATGGTCACCCCCCACCACGTTCTGCCTGGTTTCTGGTGCAGTTCTGACTGAAAGTGCACTGGGTCCCTGCTAAACAGGTCCCCAGTGCCAGAGCTCTTTCCCTAAAACTGCACTGTTGTTTTTCCGATTGGCAAACCTTTGGCTACCACTATAAGTCCCTAGTAAATGGTACCCCAGGTACCTAGGGCATGGGGTAGTAAAGGAAGACCCCAGAGGGCTGTAGCATGAATTGTGCCACCCTCTGGGACCCCCCCACTAAGTGCACACTGTGCTGCTTTCTCAGGCTGCTTGTCTTGGTGCAGAACCAAAATGAAAACATGACATGGCACACAGCCTGTGTGCCCTTTCCACTTTGCACTGCATGGAATTATGTAAGTCACCCCTCTAACAGGCCTTCCAGCCCTAAAGGCAAGGTGCATTATATTACATGTGAAAGCATACCTGCATGAGCAGATATGACCCGCTACGTCTTTGTCGATTCTCATACATAATAAGTGAACAGTGAAGCCATTTTAAGTACATGTGCTGGACACTGGTCATTACGAGTTCCCCAGCTACATGATAGTTTCACAGACAATAGGGCTGTTTAGTATCAAACATTTTGTTTTAATAAACCCTCACTGATTCCAGTGATGGATTTATTAATACATGCACTCAGAGGGCCCTTTAGAGGTGCCCCCTCCTACTAACTCCTAGGGTGGGCACTAACTGGTCAAAACCAGTAAAGCCATCTGAAGACAAGAGTTCTGTCCCCCTGACGTGACAGCCAGTGCTCTCAAGGGCTCAGAACAAAGGTCTGCTCTGGGCAGAGGTGTGACCTCCTCTCCCAGGCAGGGTGGACCTTCCAGGGTGGGGAGCTTCAAAGTCCTTGCAGCCTTTGAAATGCGACCCAGGCCTCTCTAAATGGTGGAGGAGGCTGACCCCCAATTCCTGACCACACTTTTGGCAGCAGGACTAGTGGGAAAATTAGGTAAATTAAGACAGGCCTTGAAAAATCATAGAAATGTTACTATTCCTGCACGTCTTGTGACAATAATCTAACTCTGTAATGCTCTTGGCCCCTAAACTGATTTCAAATGATGTAATCTGGGCAAATATTGTAATTCACAAAGCTGCTATTCTCTTCATTATCACATATAGTAGCACTTTTAAATATGTCAGTGCAAATTGTCTGCTGTAAAAGAACCTCCTGTTTAATAGACTAAGGCCCTCATTATAACATTGGTGGTATTGACCGCCTACCACCACAGCGCCGCCTGGCAAAACACTGTCGCCGCGGCTACCTACCGTCCACCATATTATGACCGTAGCCCGAATTCCGCCAGAAGGATGGCAGAATTCCGGCTGCGGTCTTGGCGGCAGATGGCGCTGCTGCCAGCAGCAGCGCCATGCCAGTATACTTCTGCAGACTGTATCATGACACATGATATGGCCTGGCAGTGTTCTGTCCTGTCTCCTGCCGGAGGACCCTCTCACAAAAGGTAAGTCGGGTGTTCCGACAGGGGAGGGGGGTGTTGTGTGTGTGGGTGTATATTTGTGTGTGCGTCATGTGGAATGCGTGTGTGCATGCATGGTTGTGAGTGTGCGTGTATGTTGTGTTGTGTGAATGCGTGGGTGCGTGTATGTATGTCAGTGTGTGTGGATGTGTGTGTGAATGGATGTATACATGTGTGGGTGAATGTGGGTATGAGTGTGTCTATGCATGTGTATGATGGTGCATGTATGTTGTGGGGGGTCTGGAGTGGGAGGGTGAGGGTGGGGGAAGACCCTGGCGAGGAGGAGGGGGGAGCCCCCTATCAGTGTCAGGGAAGGGATTACCTGTCACTGATAGTGCCTACCGCCATGGTTTTCGTGGTGCTAAGGAAGCTACGAAATCCATGGTGGTAGGTGGGGTCATAATCCAGCGGGTGGGACAGTGGCGGCCACCTGGCTGGAGACTGAAGTCTCCACTCCGGCGGCTGTAACCGCCCTGGCAGACGGAGTGGTACATTGGCGGTTTGACTTGAGCCAAACTGCCAATGTTATATTTAGGGGAAGAGTACCACCAGCCTGTTGGCAGTACTCTTCTCCAAAATAGAGCCGTCCGCCAGGGTCATAATGAGGGCCTAAATGTTTATTCCATATATAATACAAATCTAGCCGCATATAGGATACACATGACCCCTGACTTGCCTCTTAGTCAGGGCCACTGGAATTATGCGATTGTGTGGCCGCGGCAATTTTCACATAATTATAGATTTGCCACATAATCCATTATCTGCCCCATAATCTACATATTTTAACAAAAAAAAGTTGTATTTAGTTCAAACGGTTCAAAAGTTAATAAATATGTGACAACATGTCTTGCTGCACAGTAAAAGGCCCTTTGAAAAACTGGACTGGTCACCTTTCTGTTGCTTATTGCTACATTTGAGTGTTAAACTGGTACGAATGAGGTGCACGCAATGCCCTGTTGTGTTACCAAGTTTAAGTGAATTAATATTATTGCAAAATTTGCCACATTATGGCGCATAAGTTGGCTTTTCTTGCCACATAACTTACTCTACCTTGCCACATAATTTGGACCTCTACTGCTGCATAATTCCAGTAGCCCAGCTCCTAGTTCATTAACAGCACTGTCATCGGTGCGTGATAAGACTTTTTCTCTAATCAAGGGACAAAACTGTCACTTTTAGTAAATATGTAACTAACATATGAAGTATTAGCATACTGTTATTTCCAATCAGCACATTTTACATTTAAACAGCGACAACATTTCCAAGTGACAAGCGGTCTTACTGATAAAACTATCTAGTTTACAAACAGTTGGATATCAAGTTTCTGCAAATATTTGTCATGTGGACATCACCAAGTAGATTGTTATGATTTGTTTTGCTGCTATTTAAATCTTTGCATCGCACGTCTGTATTACAGAAAGTGCATTTGTAATTCCTGATATATTGTGAAATATTTGTACTATTTATTTACAAGCTATTGAATTTTTTTGTGTTATTAAAAAGAAATTATAAGCTAAAGCCTTTTGTTTCACAATGATTGTCAGAATGCACACTTTAAAAAATTGTTTAGGTAGTAAGAGAAAAAAAGTAAACACCTTTTTCAGGATGACAAGCAGCAGTTAGTAAACAGACAAACTGACATTTGATCTCAGTACTTGGACAAGAAATGTGTCAAGATTTAAATGCATATTTATTGCTCATTCATTTCTGAATGAACAGAACACCTGTTCCTTTCTAGCTCAAGTTCACTTGCCAGAAAGGACCAGTTGATCCTAAAAATATCTTGACCTGATAAAATCTCACTCGTCATAGCGAGTGGTTGAGTAGATTTTTTGAGGTCAGTAGCAGGAGTACCCACTTCATGCCAGTCCCACCCCTAGGGTGGCCGAGCTGAAGTGGACACTACTTTTTAAATTCCTCCATTTTGCATGGAAAGAATTGGTTCAGTAGGTTTAGGGCTATGCCTGCTTCCCAAAGGAAGTGGTCATTGGAAGGGTGTAGTCAACCTAAGGGTGAGTAGCCCATTGGGTACCACCTGCACTCCCTGTAACGCCCCTAAATTCAGTATTTCGGTGGTACCCCTGAACCGTCAAATCAGATTCCTGCTGACCTAAGAAGAGCCGACCACCACGAAGTCGCATCAGCAGAGAAGACTGAAGACACCCACAGACTTGACCCCAGCTCTACCGGCCAGTCTGTAGGCTTCAAAAAACCTGTTCAAGAAGACGACTTGTCCTGAGGCCCAGCAACCTCCAAATCCTTGGGAGGACTGCCTGCCTTTAATAAAGAACAGGAACTCCTGTGGACAGCGGACCTGTCCAAAAAAACCATCTACAAAGAAGAAGTCTGCCTCAGGACCTGCAAAACCGCTGCCTGGGACCACCTCTGCACCCAGCGCCCCTGGCCCAAGTCCAAGTGGCCCGCCAGTCCAGTGAAAGTTTCCCAGCTCTTCTGACCAAGAGTGCACTGTGGGCTGACCCCATGTCGGACTCCACAGCAATGTCTGCAGCCTAAATCCGAGGCCCTGACCGCGACGTGCCTGGTAAGCTGTTTCCGACACCAAAAGACACCCCTGCACCTGGAGCCCCTCAGCCTTGAAGAGTTGTACCCTTGGTGTCCCTACGAGCTCTGGCATCTCATCCTATCTGAGTTAACCTCTCCCGGCCTCCTGGCCAGAGCCTGCAATGCATTTCTGAAAGTCATCTCCTCCATTAAATAACATTGGATGCCCAACACTGTGTCGGCACTCTGCACATGTCTGCCCCTGTGCCGCTGAGGGTGTAAGTTTGGTGCTTCCTTGTGCCCCCCTCCGTATTTACCTCAACTCTTGACTCCGCTTTACTCACCTATAAGCAGTGCTTTTGTGGATACCCCCTGTTTCCATTAGATAGCATTGGGCACCCGACGCTGTGTTGGCACTCTGCACTCGGCTCCCCCGTGCCGCTGAGGGTGTAAGCTTGGTGCTGCCTTGTGCCCCTCCCAATTCTCCCCTCAACCCCCGGAGACCAACCTCTGACACCGCTTGTACTTACCTGGGAGTAGCACATCTTTTACCGCCCAATCTCCTTTGATTAACATTGGGCACCGACTCTGACTTTGATCTCTGCACGCAGCTGCCCCTGTGCCACTGTGGGTGCACTCTTGGTACCAACTTGAACCTTGTCCTGTACTAGTCTAAAATCCTGATGACTGGCATTGTAAATTGTGTACTTACCTGTGAAACTGCATTCTTGTTTTCCTCCCATAGGTTAACATTGAAGACTCTGGAAATTGTACTGTAGATTTTTGAAACAGCAAAGTATTTTTAATATAAAAACTGCTTACCTTATAATGAAGTTCTTTGGTTTAAAACCTATGGGTCTGATCTTCTCTCTGGCATGTTTATTGTGTGTTGAGGGCTCCCTATCCTCCAGGCCATATTGGAGGCCCAGGTGATATTTCGCCTCCCACAGGGAGCGTACAGAGTGTTGTTTCCCTTCCCAGGTAACCAGCAAGGCAAAGGGGTGACCCCATTGATAAAGGATGTTCAGTTCCTGGAGTTTATTTGTCACTACTATGAAGTCTCTTCTTCTGCAGGGCATGACAGGAGAAAGGTCCTGGAACAGTTGAATCGTGTGACCTTGAAACACACGATCAGCTTTACTTTTGGTGGCCCACAGGATGTCCTATTTATCTGTGAAGAAGTGTACTCTACTCAAAATGTCCAGTGTTGAGTGAGGGCGGCTGGGTGCAGACGCCACTCTGTGCGCTCTGTCCAGTTGCGGTGGGGGCACGTCCATGTTCCCTCTGATCGATTGCAACAGAGCTGTAGTAAATGCCATGATATCCTCACTCTCTGCTCTAATTCCCCTAATCCGCAGGTTATTACGGTGGCTTCTGTTCTCTAAATCTTCCTGTTTGATCTGCAGTTAAATGTGTTGTTCTTCAAGACTTGTCACACGGTGCTAGAGCATTACCTAATCTTCAAGGCACGCATCTATGGTGCGCTTCAAATCATCCACTCTGCCCCCTATTTCCGTTACTTTGCATTGTATGTTTCGGAGGCAGGCTTTAAAGTCTGACCTGAGGGAGCTGACCTCAGAGCGGATTTCTTTTAAGCAGAGTGACAGATACTTCTGGACAGAGGCTTGGTTGCCTGCTTTATGGGGGTCGCTGTTGTGGGCTTGACGTCCCCTGTCGATGCTTTATTCAACAGGGAAGTCACTGGGTTGTCTTTGGATGACTTTGAGCGTGGCATGTTGACGTGCCATTCAAGAACTGAGAGGTGCATTGTGTAGGGAACCCAGCAAGAGATCTCGCACTGGGGTGCTTCATATGTGAGGCGCCTGTGGTTCTGTAGAATTAGTGTGGGGCAGTGCCCAGTGGTGTCCAGGACCTACAGGTTGACAGGTAAGGAAGTGAAATCTGCCACGGATGATCGGCAACCAGAGGAGAAAGTAGTAGCACTGTGGGCCTATCCGATCAATGAGGGTCAGCAGCGTCAGTGGTGCCAAGCCAGTCCAAATGGAGAGGAGCAAGGCTCAATAGGTAGCCAATGTGTTGGTGAGGCAGCGTGCTTTACTCCTGGAGCGGTGTGGGGTGTTGCAAGAAATGGTGTTAGCAGCCGATCCTTATCAGGATGCAGTCAGTGCTGGCGCAGTCAAAGACAGTCTTTCCCAGTTCATGTTATCAGAAAATATAAATCCCAAAATCTAGGTTCGATTGGGGTTTTCGCTGCCAATGATACCCAGTAGGGAGGGTGAGGTGAGTGTGCTTCTGTGTTGACCGCCAATGTTAGTCCCTGTGGGTGGGACCACTCACACCCTGCCTCCACCACACCAGCAACTTGCCTGCCAAGTGCTGATTTTGAAGCACGGATAAAAAAAGTGTTCCAAATGTTTTGGTGTGGTTGGTCCGCTCCCCCTGGGACGTTACTGTAGAAGGATGCTTATGACCATAGAATAAAATGTGGAGGGAATGAACATTCTAGTGGGACTCATTGAAAGGTTGGGATCAGAAGAAGACTGGGAAGAGTAAGAAGAAGGAGCAAACTGGGAGTTATCTATGTTGTACTCATCTAGAATTACTGGAATAAAGATCCTCTAAATCTTCAGTGATCCGGTGTGGTTACTACATAATTGGCGACAAGGGAGTCTGCGCAGGGGGCAGAGAAGACTTCATAACTCCCAACCCCTGGATAAAAAGGAGAAGTGAAAAGGAACAAGAAGAAGGAAAAAAAAAAAGAGAGACGAGTGAAGAAAAGTAATTTGGGCGGAGACGGTGCCAATTGTGAGTTTAATTTCATTTTTGTCTGTTGCTGAGACTGGCTCGCATGTAGGCATCTTAAAACTTAACTTCTTCACTGGCAAAAAAAAATTTGGGGACAAGAAGCATTAATTCTGATGTTGCCTTAATCTTATTTGTATTCTGCAAATGTTTTTTTTTTTTTAAAAGAAGAACAAGGGCAAGCTGCCGACAGGTAACGTGTTAGCCGTTTAGTCCTCGCGCATCAGCGTTTCAGACACAAACAGAGTACGTGTGTGTGTCTCAGTAGCGCGTTATATGTTAAATTCACACGCGCTAGCATCTTGAACAAAAACACAGCACGTGCATATCTCGTGCTGCACGCTCTGCTGTGAGAGACATGAAGACTGCCAGAGAGCGCGCTGAAGGTCAGGCGCATACATTCTTTCACGCGCTGCACTGGAACATTTACAGCGCATGGAGTGCGGCGCGTATGTAGGACCGCGACACGCATATTTTGAATGCGCAGGCAATTCCATGTAACTCGGTGGTGGAGCGCACAGTAAGCAAGTTGGCAAATTCATATGACTATAGAAAGAAAAGGAGAGAGAATACCGTTTCTTTGAGAGGAAGCACCTGGATCTCAGAGTATTCAAGATGACGGTGAAGGAAACTATAGAAGGACTAGAGGTGTAGTGAAACTGAAATAGGAAGCTGTAAAAGGACTAAAGGTGTAATAGAGCTGGATAGAAAAGGAAAAGAGACTTCTGAGTAAGAGTGTAACTTCTATAGCAATAAGAAGTTATTTTCCAATATTATTTTCATATTTTTTAATTTAGATTGTCATTTTAGATTGTTAATTTAGATTGTTATTTTTGTATTTTGTGGTAGTTTGTTATTTTAAGTTTCTTGCAGGTATGGCTGAATAAAATATTTCTGCGCCACCATGTTTTTCACTTTTGCCCGGGGAACCAACAATAACATGGAGAAGATGGAAGAACACATTTACAACGTACTTATTGGCTATAGCTGGAGATAAATATAGTTCAGTCAGGAAACAAGCAATTTTGTTGCACCATTTGGGAACAGAGGGTAGAAGGATTTATGATGACTTGCCGGAGATACCTTTGGGTGTGGAAGAAGGTCAACCTATAAATGTCTATGAAATGTAATTACAAATGTTAGAGAAACATTTTACTCCAAAGATAAGTAAAGTATTTGAGCGTCATAAATTTTCTCCCGCATTCAGGGTCAAAATGAGGACATAATGTATTTTATCGCCGCTTTAAGGCGATTGGCAGCAACATGTCACTTCCATGATTTAAGTGATTCCTTGATACATGATCAAATAGTACGTTGCACGAATAACAAGAAGGTGAAAGAAAAGTTGTTATCAATAGATCCTTTGTTGGAAGAATCCATACAAATAGCGAGAAGCATGGAACATACGGATGCTTGGATGAAGGAGATTGATATAACAAAGAACTGAATCAGAGACTCTAATAAGGAAACTACTGCTGAGGTGAATGAATTTAGATCCAAGAAGCGAGAGAAGATGGTTGAAAATGCTGCAGCAAAGGTTGCGGAGAGGAAAAGTATAAGCATCACATGCTTCAGATGTGGGTGCCCTGTGCACATAGCTTCGAGCCCGATGTGCACCGCACAGACTTTGTCGTGTAGGTTGTGCGGTAGGAGGGGTCACATGGCTAAAGTGTGCAGGTCAAAGGGAAAAATGTTAAATAGCAGTGTTAAATCTGTGGATGATTTAAGGAATAATTGTGAGGAAATTATGCTCACAATTGGTGAAATGGGAAGGTCTGATTGGCAGAGTGTGGAGTCAGTGAGTAGGAAGAATTTGAAGAGAGAAAGTTCAGATGAATTGGAAAAACCCCATTACAATGTGTTAGTGGTTAAAAAGTGTGGAGCAAATCACAACTAACAAAGTCATTGAATTTCTCAAGCATGCATTTCTGGAAGAAGGAATACCTAAGGTCATAGTTACTGATAATGGGGTACAGTTGGTTTCTGTGGCCATGACAAATTTCCTCACTGGATTGGGGATTAAACATGAGAGGGTGGCACTATATCGACCACAAGCGAATGGTTTAGTGGAGAGAGTAAATAGGATTGTTATGGAAAATAGTCAACTGTCATTGGCCAATGGATTAGATTGGAGGGAGGAGTTGAATAAGATGCTATGGGCGCATAGAATAACTCCTCACTCGGTAACCGGAGTGTCACCTTTTGGTGCTCTGAAGGGCAGAGAACCCTCAACGAAGGAGTCTCTGTGGTGGTTGCAAGAGAGGAAACAGGTGTGGGTTGACCGTGAAGGCATGAAAGTTAGAGTTATGAGCTCACAGGAACGTAACAAGTCATGTTATGATAATAGGAAGGGCGTGAAGGATGTCAATGTGAAAAGTGGTGATTGGGTGGTGGTGAAGAAGTGTGGTGTTGTAAAGAAAGGTGACAGTAAGTTTGGTGAACCACAGAAAGTAGCGAAAGTGATGAATTCAGTTGTCAAATTGGATGATGGTAAAGAATGGAGTGTTGGGAATTTGTGTAAGTTAATGTGGTCTAGGTGGGCCATGTGTATAGGTTGTATATAGTTGAATATTACTCTTTTGTGGGTTTATATTTAAAATGTCTAGGGGGGAAGATGTGTAGTAAGATGCTTATGACCATAGAATGGAATGTGGGGGGAAGGTACATTCTAGTGGGACTCATTAGAAGGTTGGGATCAGAAGAAGGCTGGGAAGAGTAAGAAGAAGGAGCAAGCTGGGAGTTATCTATGTTGTACTCATCTAGAATTACTGGAATAAAGATCCTCTAAATCTTCAGTGATCCTGTTTGGTTACTACAGTTGCTTAAAGGCTGGTCCTCGATTGCAGCGGGGCCCCGTGCTAATGAAGGTAGCCTAGTGCATATGCAAACTATCCCAGAGTGTGTAGCGCCAATATGGGTCCTGTTCCTGATGTCATCTCCCAAATCTGCATGCAAGAAGGAGAGGGGAGGCAGACAATAGGCCTTACCATCAGTCTGTACCATGCAGGCGGCTCAGAGGGTGGGGTGCAAACTGCAGTATTCCAGAGGTATCCAGTAGTCCATTGGGCCCCTGATGATCTTCTGTGGGTGCCCCCTCTGCCAAAGTGCGCTGTTCGTTGTATAGTGCAAGGTTCCCTCGCCTGGACAGCTGCTGCTGTCACTGCAGCTCCAGGCTGCACCAGAGGTGGGGAGCAGCAGCCGTGGTTTGCGCCGTTTTGCAGTTCAGGAGGGCCAAGGATGAAAGAGGGACAACAACTTCCCATGGCCGGACCAGCGGGCTTCCTTCTGCCCTCAGCGGGCATCTAACTTAAGCCGCCTCAGGAGTAGATTAGGAGTAGACCTGGGCAGAGTTTGCGGAGTTCTGCTACACGGAACTCCGCAAAGTGCTGAAAAAACTCCAGCGCACTATGCGGAGTTCCACGGGTGGCGTGTTTCGGAAAGTTGTGCTGTTCGCACTGATTTTCAGCACAGGAGTTTCTCTTGTGCTGTAAAATCAGCACAAACAGCATCACACGGAGCACCAGAGGGCACTAACTTCTTTCTGCCACTCGAGTAGATTTTCTACTCGAGCAGCAGCTTCCTAAATGCGAGCAGCAGCTTACTCATCGCAAACGGTCACGGCCTACCGCAACCGCTCGCGTTCAGAAATCTCGCTCGGGTTTGCCAACTTAGTGATTTCTCACACTAACCAACTTAACGTTGTGGTGCGCAAGAAAAAACTCCACTCTGCATCACTTTGTGGAGTTTTTTTGGAACTCTGCGCACAGCGCTGAGTCGGGAAAACTCCACAAACTCCGCTGGTGGAGCGGAATTCTTTGCCCACCCCTAATTAGGACTCGCAAATAGCCCCTGCATCCGACCCACTCGGTGCACTAGCTCCTGGCCGCATCAGGCCTGCTGATGTGTCCTGAAGGGCCCGGACCGGTGGTGGCGACTGGAATGCTGTGAGGCAGCTCTCTGGCAGGCGCCACATGTTCCTGGTGGGTATGATGCCCGAGGTGGCCAGGATATTGCTGGGGAGCAGTGTCGTGATCCATGACCCAGCTTCCGCAAGAGGGCAGCCACATGGAGACTAGGCCACTGCCTGGGTGTCTGTGTGCTCTGGATGGGGCTGCCACCAGAGGGTATTCAGGCTCCTCTCTCGCACACAGGGGATGTCGGCAATGTACCCCCAATGCCTACCCCCCCAAGTCAGGCAGCCCCGTTGCATAGGATAATGCCTTTCTGGCATGTGGGAGCCAGAAGAGCAAAGGAGACAAGTCCTATTCCGTGCTCCAGCAAGTCACACCTCACAATACACAATTTATACTGTTGTTTTTCTTTAATTCACATCCCTCTATCTATCTATCTATCTGTATATCTCTCTAGCTATAGTATACAGCTATAGATATATCAATGTAACACGTTTGACTGTTTTTATGTCACAAAATACAGTGGTATAAAAACCAATTTTTCCAAGGGTTCTGTGACATATGGGAAATATTTCACGGTGTCCTGTTAAATACTGATGTCATTATTATAGTGGCAGTCCCCAAATATTCTGCAGAGCTTTATCTTTTCGGGGCAAGTCAGAGTATGTGGCAAGGTTCTCTCAACATAGCAAGGTTATCAAAATTGTGCAGTAAAAAAACACAAATGGTCCAGCACATTTTCTGGCAGTATTATTAATAACTATTTGAGCGAATTTAGGGGGTTATTCTAACTTTGGAGGAGGTGTTAATCCGTCCCAAAAGTGACGGATTTACCACCAGCCGTATTACGAGTCCATTATATCCTATGGAACTCGTAATACGGCTGGTGGTATATCCGTCACTTTACCGTCACTTTTGGGACGGATTAACACTCCTCCAAAGTTAGAATAACCCCCTTAGTTTTTGTGTGTGAAAAAGGCAGATCACGTGGCATATGCAGTATATCCATAAATATGTGGTAAATGCTAAAGCCACAGAATCACATAAATTCACTGCCCTCACCATTGTCTATCAACATTTTATATAAGAAAGGAAAACCTCCACACTTTAATTCCAATCCGTGCCGATTGGTAGCTGTACTTTGAAGAAAATATAGTTTCCAAACTAACATATACATGTAATATAAAAATGTATGACAGCTAACGTGTACAATAGCCATATATTGCCATTTTTTGTGTGCTATTGACATTTATAAACCACCCTGCCTTCTGCCTCCTGGCTCATGATGTCACCAGAACATAGTGGGACCATATTGGACAATATTCCACGGTTACCCCCTCAAATGATCTAGCTGAACGACTACGAAGACTTAGTAAATATGAGGGAGTCTTTATTGGCCTGGGCTTAATCTTGGCAAAAGACATGGCTCACAAATGGAAAGTTGGAAGCTACCCAAGCCTCGCCAAATCGAGTATAGGACTGGTTCACTTTAGAATCTTAAAAACACCAATTTATGAAGCCAGTGCTTCCCTTAGAAGCAACATAAAATTCGGGGGCCTGGACATAATACCGAGAGGGGCATGTGAGAGATGTCGTGCACTTGATAATGGTGTGCCCACTATTGGCTGTGATAATGCAGTTTTATCCCTCTGAACTGAGATATGTTAAATATGTATGACAGCTGGAATGTCCAAGCCCTGCTGAAGTTTGTTTTGTCTTTTCTGTTTGCTACATCTTGAAATGCCAACACAAATTGTTAACCAAAAAAGTGTGAGTATTTCCGCAGTGGGCGAAGTGGGAAAACGGCATAGCAGTAGCACCTTAGATACCCACCTATTTCTGGGAAAGCCCACCCATCTGCATATGGCAGCAGGGCTTTAAATGATGTTTCTGGCTGCAATGATGCATCCCAAACTGGGAGCCCGCTCTGTAGATTGATAGCACATCTAAAAATCCGAGTTAACAGGAAAACAAATGTTGGTGGCGCGCCCTTCACTGTAGAAACTGCCAAATTGTGGAACTGTGGAACAACAAAGAGTAAGGGCTACAGAGAATTATGTGAAGTTGAAGAAAATGGTTAAGAGCTCGCTTTTTCTTACATGATCACAAGGCTCCCAAGAATGCAAGTCGATTTGGGACTATCCAGACATCTTGCAGCAGCAGAAGGAACATATTAACAAATCACACATACATTGATATGTGTGTGTGTATATGTAGATTTATTATTTCACAAATCCTTTTTCCTCTCTCAACATCGCCCATTCGTTTTGCCATCCACACGTTGCCTTTCTGTTTCTTGGCCCAAATTTGTTCTTTTTTTATCTCCACCAGTGCGCTCATCCTAATTCTTTCCAGACTACGATGAGCTTTATTGACCACGTTTCAAGCTTCTCCCAACCCGTGTATTCATTCTGCTAACATTAGCACAGGCTACTCATTAACTGATCACACATTTTTTTTTAAATACATGAGATTTTCAAAAATGCAAGAATTAATCCAATAACTCACATAGAAGAATTACGACAAATTAATTGCCAACTACAGCCAGGCTCAGGCAGCTTGGGGTGGCGGGCACTTCTGCAGCACTCTGTGCCTCACACTCATTTAGGAGATACATCATGAAATCAATATATAGACTCGGTCTTCATTGTTAATCTTAGTTTCTTTCTGCTGTTATTTCCGTGCCACTGTTAGGCCATTTTAGATGTGAAGTGTATTCTTATCTTTTCTACTGGGAGTGCCACTCCCTTCACTTCCTGAGTTCATGATATAATATTTGTTTTAGTGCCACAACTGCCCTTCCTACAGCATCTTGCCATGATTTGTAGCTCCAGGACTTCTCTTCGAGGAAAAATACTGGTCCCTTTTTACTGCGCAATGTTGCTCTTGTTTGCAAACTCTGAGTGAATTTGATTACAATTTGTAAATGTAACAGGAAACCCCACACCCAGCCACAGCTGTTACTTTTACAATTACATGTACTGCGAAGGCTGTAGAGAGTCTTGTTCCTAATGCAAAGGCCCAGAGTGTGGCGCGAGACCAGGAGACGTTCAGACTTCTTTCAAAAGGAAGTGATTATCTGAGTACATTCGTAGTCTAAAATCGATTTAGATTGTTATTAAACCATAAAAGAGCACGAGACTGTGATTCCTACCCCAGGTGAGGAGTTGATGAAAACAGTTGCTGTTTATGAAAACCTCTACTGCCCCACCCCCTTTTAATAATGAGGTTGTTAGGTTGTTTTCCATACTTTTTACAGTGCTTCTGCTTCTTTTTCCTATAAACATGGCAAGCTACTCCAGACGTTGATATGTACCCACGAAGTTGAAACCTTATTCACAAACCCACATTTTCATACTTGCAACAAAATAATGTGACTGGCCCGAAAGTGTCTGCTTTAGTGAAGGGCTAAGATGGATGCTGTTCCAGAGACCTTTGCCTCACCCTGGTTTTCAAAGAGCACTGACATCTGATTGTGTCACATTATTGGTGGGTCTCGGATGCATACTTTCTGCCATTCACCTCCATATGCATCTTCAACATTGCTATAGCCAACAACTTTCATTTGCAGTCCTGTCATTCATTTAATTACACACATCCTCGTTTTCTGCTTGGAAATTTATTTATTCATAACACATCGCTATCTCCATGCTGTTCTCTAAATACATTAGTCTTCTTCCTTAAGTTTCCTTTATTTAGAGAACTGTTACATAAGGCGGAAAGGATTGTGTGAGACAACTGGTTTATTCAAAGCTGCAATTAATTCCCTCTTCCAGACCAGGCAAGAGGTTTTGAAGATTCCTGTATTTTCACAGAACAGGTTTTACTAACCTTTCCCCCTCTAGTCTACTTTTCGCTTTCAACCCTTGAGCTCATCACCTGACCTGGCTAGAATGGTGGTCTAGTAGCCGCCTAGCAGTGGCAGACTGCTTGATTCTTGTGCTTTTTTTTAAAAACTAATATAGCACTATCTGCACATGCAAATATTATTTCTTTGTACAGTCTTACGATCTTCTAAATGTTGCCTGTCGCTTCTCCATTTGTACCTTTCAAATTGCCCTCTCCTTTACTTCGCTCTTTGCATGCCTCCTTTCATTGAGCACAGTCTGTCTAACGCACAGGTACCTTTGCCTTAAAATGTATTAATGTATTTCTGCGAATTGCCCACAAGACAATTACAACATTACAGCCCCACCTTCTCCGAAAGTCATACCCCTGCAACCTACCTATACCTAACCTCCTCCAACTAATCTATTAATCCAACGAACAATGCCCACGTCACATATTCTTCCACTAGTGATCACAGATAACTCCTGTTATTTTAATCCACCACAAAGAATCTGGACTGAATGCCTGGAATGGTTTGCTTGGGCACACAAGACTAATCCTAGTAGCAAACAAAAAAGATTATAACTCCAGTAACCAATAAGCAGGGGTTCTGCTGCAGCGTTCTGCCTTGTCTAAAACGCTTCAACTCTTCGTCAGGGCTGGAAAGCGCTATATAAATGTAATTACAATTACAATGAAGTAACAGTGCTCTCGAGTTTCCAGGTCCATTTATGAGTAGCTTGCCCAGTCCTGTTTTTTATCATTCTTAGACCACCGGTCCTAATTTTATAATGGGACCAACTAGGGCGGCCATTCATCCTGCATTTTACATGTGTTTCCTGCAGTTGTGGCTCCCACCCCGCTGCCTGCACAGAGTAAGTGTGGAGCGACAGTTACCCCACATGTTGGTACCCTAACACTTTTAACCTTATCAAAGGGCAAGCAACTCTGTCCCTTTTAGCCATATACAAAGTGTAAAAGAGGTGCCTACCGGTGGCGCGAAGGAAGGATCTACATCACAGGAGAGTCCTGCCCAATGCAGCTTCAGAAGCACATTCACTCTTTGGATGCACACGCAGACACCTGCTGATAAACAGCCATGAACATGTGAGTGTAAACCATGCTGGGGACTTGTGCAGGGAGCATACCGTCGGTGTTTATTTCTTGCATTAAGCATGTTTCAAAGTCCTGACATGTTGCCAGATCAGTTGACAGAGGCACAGGGTGAGTGCGGTATGCTCAGGATCAAACATGTTTTTAAAGTTGTAAACCCGAGACTGCAGCACATTGCTACGTGATGCAAACACTGTAAATTTACCATAATGTTGCATTTTGGTAAGGGCACCACAAGAGTGGATACTGCGCCCCATCCCCAGGTAACACCTCGTTCATATATTTACCAACACTCTTTCTAGCAATGTTTACATTGTTTCTACATAATCCTAAATTTACCAAAAAGGGAGCAGAGGAACAAGTTTTAAAAGTTATTGTCCATGAGCACTAACTGTGTCCAAATGGGAGGCCAGGATTAAAAACCTCGTCTCCTTCTTCCACATTTCCATTTAGTCCACTAGACCACAACTGGAGTGGCAGTGATTCTGTTGGCAAGGCCATGGAGCTGCCCTTCTCAGACAAGTGTTACACTGCTGAGTTTAAGAATTCAGAATTTATTTTCAGCAGTTAGTGGTAATGCTGAAATTAGATGTCAAGCAGTTCCATGGCTAAATCATTCCCTGTGGACCAGGTTCTGTGTAAAAAGGTGGTGACTGGGGAGGTATGTGTGATATTGTATAATTTGTGTTTTAAAGCTTGAGACAATACCATTTGGGCGCACAAGTTGTTCATTTTCTAAATCTGTCTCACAAAAGCTGCAACAATGAGCTTTCAAGGCTCACTCACGAAGGTGGTAAAGGGATCAGAACTCAAATACAGTTTGATAACACCCGATAAGCTCACTCTCCAGATGTATGTTTTAATATAGCCTGATTTAAAGGAGGGATGTAGATTTAAACCCCCAAAATGTGCTACAAGACTCATAGTACCCTCCCTCCCCAACAAATATCTTCTGATGCTTCTGCGTGCAGAAAGTGTCTCTACAAGCACAATGTGTCTTTACAAGCACAATGTGTCTCCACATGCACAAAGTGAAGATGGAAAGTTGGCCACCCTAGGAACAACAATCCCAGAATGGAAATGAAAAACTGGGAGTGCAAAAGCTTCTCACACACGGACTTGGGAAACTTGAGAGTACTGGAGGCAGATTTACCCTCTAAATCCAATTATATAGCTTAGAAATGGAATTTGGGGATGAGATGAAGGTTCACGTTTCTCTGTTTCCATGCCCCAACTGCATAACCAGAACTTCAAAAATATTTCCCCTAAGAGATGGTCGATGTGCTGTCCTTGGCTTGACTGTTCCTTTGTGTCTGGCATGTGTTCACACTCTAGTATCCATAGTACTTTTTCATCATCATTCTCCCTTGATGCGAGATGTGATCAGATTTTATTTTAGCCAATTTCTTATCAATAATCTGGATTAGGTAGTTTCTCTTGATTGACTGGGGTGTTGTTGTTTTTTTCCTTTTACCTTTTCATTGTTTGATTTGCCCCTTTCTTATTGTAGGAGGCTGCTGCTGTGTTCATGATAAACCTTACTTACCCTAATAGATTTTCAGTATGTTAATGTTACCACAGGGCTCCATGCCACCCGGGACAACAGGTTTCAGTTCTGGGTTTTCTTCTGCAAGCCATTGATTTCAGGTTTGTTTGTCCAGTTGATTCCTTAGAATTTCATCAAAACTACAACTCCCAGGATGCATTGGTTATTAATTAAACAATTCTATCAAATATTGTCTCTGATAACATAAAGTTATCAGGTAATCTCAAAAGAATGTTGTTATTTTGCCTGTGGCTACCTAGGAGATATGATGACAAAATATCGTCTGACATAAATATGTTGTTTTAAATGTCGTTTACAAAATATAGCTACATTTGAGTTGATAATAGAAAATGCTTACAGAAAGTTATCTTTTTGTAAACGATATTTAGGGCGAGATATTTTTAAAAGGTGTTTACTGAGAACAACACTGACACACAACCTTATGTTTTTCCATCACCCTTCAACCATGTCACAGACTCACCTTACAAACGGTCCGATTTACAGGTACTAACACGCCTGTCTCCTGTACAAAAGTGCCTGTTTTAAATTGCCTTCTAAAGGCAGGTCATGGCAGGAAATCTCCAGGGATTATCATTTTAAGAGTATGTAATAGGTGGTTTCCATGTTTCACTTATAAATGGGTGAGAGCTTTCCGAGGGATTGGCCTGGGGCTTCCCCGGGCTCCTGAAGCTCGCACTAGCTCCCGCGGATAGATTAATGTGCCTTGATATGACGTTGGAATGCAGCGCCATTGGGCATCAGTCTAATTTGTGCAATTCACCAAGTTCAAACTTGAGAGTACTTGCTGAAATCCTAATGCTGGTTCTAGCTTCAGGCTTGCAGACTGCATTGCAATAGGATGAGCTAGCATGCTACGACCTCTTTGCAAGGTCCTTGTTAAAAAATACTATTGATTGTCGGGTGATACATGCTGATATTTTTAATGTCATTTTGTAACATTGTCAACTATGGAAACAGATGTAATGTGAAGACATGCCTTCTCACATTTATATCTTAAATAGTTATTTCCTAAATAGTGTGGTATGAGCAGGGTTACTGAAATTATGCAGCTGGAGTGGACCAAAATATGCAGCAGGGCTGGCTAAATTTTCAGGCAAGAAAAGTCACATTTTGCAACGTAATGCGGCACATTTTGCGATACTATTACTTCATAACTTTGTCATTCTTTTACACGTTAACACTGCCTGGGCAAAGGTTTCACCTCATTATGAACCAATTTAACACCCATATACCATAAAAAGCAACTGAAAGGTGATTAGCCAACGTTTGCATAGTGTCTTCCACTGTGTACAACATATGTTTCTGTGATTTAAGTAGCTTTAGATCCGTTTGGGCTAGCAATAATTTGTTTTTTTTTAATCTATGGATTATGCTGCAGATGCCACAAAATTGCATAAATCCTGTGGTCCTGTGTATGAACACTTAAATAGCACGCATTACCCCTCACAATGCTCTGTAGTGCATTAGAGGATAAGTAGCATGCCACTGTGTGGGAGCCCAGTGCTAGTGATATAGTCACACATTAGTGTTATATTTTGCCATGTTGTTACCATGCAGTATCATTTATTATGTAATATTCTTCTTACGTAGGTCCGTCGTGCAAATTCCATGTAAGGATGTTAAATTGACATATAATATGAGATGGTTCACCCCATTAGCGCCTTTTTCGTGCATATGGATATTACATATCACCCTGCTCTTTTTAGTTGTCATGCCATACTCTTTTATGCTATTACTGGGGGTAGATTTGTTAATTCTAGGTAAACACAGGGTTGAGTTAGTGCTACTGAGAATTAGGAGTTATTTTATTATGGTTCATGCTTCATCTAATGTGCTAGTTGAATATATATTTCGAACATGCAGGAAATATTTATGTAATATTAATTCACAATAACTCATGGGGCTGCAAAGATGTTTTTTTTTAAATTACCACTTGTTGTTCCTTTGAGATATGTGCCACTTGTTATCTCTTCTCTCCTGTGCACTGGATGATAAAAGAAAGCCAATTCGGTTTTGTTGCTAGTGTTGGATGATTCTCATTGTATTACATAGAATTGTATGATTTATGTTCTGTCAGTGACGTAGCAGTCCTTCTCTAGATGGTTTGGTAGGAAGGGCCAGCTGCTCTGAGTCCCGAATTTCAGGTGCGTTGTAATGATATTATCTTTTCCGTGAGTAATTCACATAGTTTAGCAGCTTGGAGGGACAAGGAGGTGTAGCTGATTTTTAATTCGGTGGGGTGATATGGTTAACCCCGTCATAAATATATAGAAACGCCTTATAGGATTGTGTGAGTATCTCGACTGTCTTCTTCTTTCTAGCATTAACATATTCAGGTGTTAAAATCTCCAAACTTGACTATTCTCTCACATTTGTTTCCACTGTTTACATTGATCATTTTGAATGAAAGTGTTGTATTGGCATGTAAGTGCCACATCCGAGATCTCACTGATATCATAAAATGCTTTCTGTAAAGAATAAAGGCAGATCATAGACCATTAGTAGATATTTTAGCTGGTGAGTTTAACAAAACAAACCTAAGGCTAGTTTAGCAAGAATTTCCACCTAATTGCTTGAGATTAACTTTAGTTAGTATATTGTAGGAGGGAAGAATGTGAATGGTGATTTTTTTATCACAGTTACCTGTGTGTGATAAGGTACAAAATTACTTCACTGTGAGTGACACAGAGGAGTGCATAATTGTCAAAGTAGAAGATTGTGTGATTTATCATGATATGAAAGAGTGGAATGAAATGTCGAAGCAACGTTATTGAGTGAGGTGAAAAGATTTGTTTCAACTTGTTGGCTAAAAGAAAAAAGACAATCATTAAATGTTCAATTGCAGTAGTTTAATGAATTCTGATTACCTTTCCTTAGAAAAAGACTTGTAAGTGAGAGATGATAAATGAATCTCACCGCTGTGTTTAAGACGTGTTAAAGATAAAGACTTCTGGAAATGACTTATGCTGGGGTCCCTTAGGAATGAGTCCCACAAATGGAAGGTCAGAAATAGTTTTGAGGGCCTGGGATTGAAAAAGATGTTGAAAGACTAGTTCAGAGTCATGTGTAATGCAATTTGAGTGATAAACTCTTGATCACATCAAGTCGCACATTATATCCTATCAAATCTCCTGACAGAATATGGCAAATGGTAGTCATTGATTTTTTTCGTCATTTCCATGTTTACCCGAGCAACATGAGATTCTTAATTGAATTGGTGGATCATTGCTCTAGATGGGTTGAGGTCAAGGGTGTATCAGAACACATCACCGCAAATGTAATAATATCTTTGTATGAGGATGCGTTCCAAGTAAATTGTTGACTGACAATGGAGTTCATTTCCTGTCTTGTGCCATGCAGACTTTTTGGAAACTTGTGGAGTCAAACATTTGAGTACACCACTATATCATCCACAGTCTAATGGCTCAGTGGAGAGGTTCAACAAAGTAATTATTGAGTGCATTTATAATGTTGTTAGATCACATGTCTGTAGATGCCATATGAGACTTCCTTTGGTCTTCTCTTATCACTCCACATTCAGTCACAGGCAAGATTTCTTTTGAAGTCATGAGAAGATGAAGGGTGGTGTCTGGTTTGTTCCCGTTTTGGATGGTTAAGATATTGAATCAAGAATGTGATATGTTTTCAGTGTGTAAAGTTGCCAGGTTTTAACACAGAATGTTTTAAACGAAAAGGAACATTTATGAATAAGAAAGTCACTTCCAGGATAGGTGTGGGGTATTGGGTGTGCACTAGTGATTCATTGATGTCAATGAAATGACTTTACAAGGTTAGAGATCCTGATTATTAAAAAAGGGAATGCTGTATGCATTACTAATATACAATCGTCGAACATCTCACAGCTGCCAAGATTTCCCATGGGCATCAGTGTAATAGAATTATTTTGCGGATTCAAGTGGTGGAACAGCCTGCAGAATGTACAAGTACTGATGTTATGAGTTCTTGTGATGTTACTTGTGATTCTCATTATGATGTTTTGATGAAGCTCTACTTTTGAGGAGAATCCTGTTATGTAATGCCATGTAAATCCAGGTGAAGTTATTCCTCATAATTCATATAATGTGTTGCTTTGCACAGGACTTTGTGTATAGAGGGTTTCCCGGAAGTTACTGTATGTGCTGATCTGTAATTGTGTTTTCATAGTAATTGTTTTTCGTGAGTGAGATATGTGACATCTGCACGTTTCTGTACATCTTAGAATTGTTCTTTTGTGCTGATGATGTAACATATTTCCATCAACCCAGTGAATGAATGTGCATTTTTTCTTATACTGTAATGTTGATGAGAAACTCTGTGAAAGTTATCGGTTGTTATCTGGGCCCTATATGCAGTATCTCTCTACTTACTTTCTCTTCAGTAAACTGGAGTCGATTCTACTGAACTCTTTTAAGTTTCCTCATGGTCACAAGTCTGTTCTTTTTAGGCGTGGTTGCTACAAGGTCTTGTCGGTGGTGAATTCCATTTCCATGGAATAACATCTCTTTTTGCACATTGCCCAGGATCATTTATTCTTCCTCCTCTTTAAAAGACCGAATTCTCATAAGCATGTCTGGGTTAATGTCTCCTGCTCTGACCAAGTGTATCCAGTACAGTTTTAGTGGCAGATTTTCTGGTTTGTTTGCATTGGAATATAGCAGTACTCCAGCATATTCATGAATGTTTTGTTCCTTTTCTCCTAGAGTCAGGCCACTCCTGCAGATGTTGGTCTGTTTTCTAAATCTTCCTGCATTATTTGAAGCTCAATGTCTTGTTTTGGGGGTAGTCTGTATGTTCCTCCAGATGTGATATTGTTTTTTTAAGTGGTATTCAACAGTTTTCCGTAAGTCATCCACCCGGGAGCAAAGGGATGCATTTTTTCAACTCATTAAAAGTGAAATACTTAGGTGAAAATGTCAGGTTATAAATATCATTTTGAAAATTTAAAAAATGCTGAAATTCACTAGTTGTAGATGTTTAAAGTAATCATAACAATGCACCCTCGTCATGCACTGCTTATGAATCACTTATCACTAATGACATGTTCAGTGACTTCATTGATGGCATCACTGTTAACATCTGAAATGACATACTTGATAATAACACTTTTACTATTTCATTGTATATTTGGGGCCATCAGGATGCTACCTAGGTCGTGATGATGACAACCTGTGGAAAATGTGATGACTGTGACAGTATTGGGAATCAGTTGCATGTAACCCCCAACACTGTAAATCTGAACATCAGTGTGTAATATTATTATGAGAGGACTTCAGTTTTAACTTTGAGGATGGCGCTAGCAATGTGCACGATTAAATGCTTCCCTCAAGTGAGGCCAGAAATGAGGAAGGAGTGAACCAATAGGCTTAGTATTTGAATGGTAACTTGGGTGTTGTCATGAAGACTTGTTATTCCCTTTTTTATGCCTGAAGAAGCGGCTCGCAACCATGAAACACATTTTCACTGAAAGGTTTTAGGTGATACTTTCTTTGTGTACAGAACAATTTCCTTACAGGATTGGAGGACACAGGAAAAACCTATGGTCTAAGGTTAATTCAACACATATGAAGGAGAACATTGATTCGGATCTTTTCAGGAACACATTGTATAGACTGTTTTTTTTATCGTGAATATATTTGTGATACCAACTAAATTATTGTTAAGTGAAGTAAATCAGTTTTGAATAATATATATATATATATATATATATACAAACCAGTCTTTTTGTGCGATAAAGCAAAATGTGAAGGTACAGCATGTTGTGAACCTGCATAGTAACATACCACATTGTAAAGGACAGTGTTGTAACATCTGATATTCCTGTTAGACCTCAGGCTGTCTTGAGGACCTGAGACGCTATTTCAAATATTCCTTTGTCTTTGACCACGTACAGTGTGGCTCTGTATTCTAGCTAGGTTTGTGCTGAAGAAATGACATACATACATTTCTCTCATATTGTCCATGTGTAAGCATACCAAGATCTTTCCCCTGTGCGTGTATGCCTTATGCTTGGATGCAGTTGAGGTCACAAAGACTCCTGTGCTATGTTTGAGGATTTCTGCTTGCCTTAATGACTCCCTCATCATAGCAAGCAGAAAACAAAACTCCTTGGTTAGAGCTACCAATTGTGTTGCCTGATGTACAGCCTCCCCTTTCACGGTGTGTTTCAGTCTCAAGGCCCATGTTGGCTTCTATATACCATTGTTCCCTAGCCGCTTAGCTTTCTCTATTTAAGTGGCAATGTTTTTTCAGCATTCCACTGCCATATTACCAGCATAAAGGACAAAAAGTGTAAAGTACAAAGCTGTTTTTCAAAGGGGATCAGAAAAGTGTCAATGAATACATCTACTCCATTCCCCTGCAGTCTAAGCCCGCTGCTCCCCCGATTCTCCCTCTAGAAATTCTTCATTAGATGCTAGCTGAAGACTTGCATATTGCCATTTGCTTCAATAGGGACCTGCGGGTAGTCATTTCGAAATTTGGTCTTTGTATGGATGCATTAATAGAGGGGTAGTGAAACCTTAGTCTGAACCCTTAAAAGTCAGAGTTGATCACTCTTTCTTCTTCCCAGCTGAGGTGGGATTTCTAACTCAGGCCTGCAGGCTTTTAGATTTGTGATTTAGAATTGTTTGTACCCAATCATTGTCTCAATTCCATTAACATATCTTATACATACCAGAAACCTGCCTAGCTTGAGCAGGAGTCACTTTTTTGTAGGGACTATTTTCTTAGCTTCCACATTTCCATTCTGAAACACAAAAAGAGGTCAGCTAGCTTTGTGCTGCAGTTCATTCTGAGGAGGGAGGAAAGGTAACAAAGACAGGAAAAGAAGAGGAGGGGTCCTCAGCTAGTTTGATCTAACCTGATGTGGAGGGAGGAAGGAAGACTTTTCACACTTACCTTTGGTGCAATTGCAATGATATTAGTTAAGGTTTGTTGAAGTCGTTCTTACCCTCTTGTACCTTAAAGCAGTGGTTTGCTAGAACGACTAATTTAGCTATGCTCTTTGTTTGCCATTCAATGCTAATCGTTCTCAACTTATTATAAACTTTCGGTAACAATTCCTATACAAGATTAGCACCCACAACTTCCTAAACTTGTTGCGTTGGGTGAGCAGTACCAGAATAATCCTCAAACACATGCTTTAACAGATCTAAATAATCTGTAGGTGATTCGTTCTTGCTTTGCTTACAGTTTGAAATTTTAGTTCTGATGGATACAACTACCTGTGGATTCCTCACCTAATGAATACTCCCATGGCGCCAGCATTCAACGGAAATCTTCTTCCTAGCTTCTGCACGTCGACAAGGACGTCACATTTGCCCACGCGACGCCGTCTGACGTCATACAGGGAATAAGAGGTCCTCGCCGACGTGCCGACGTCAGTTCCCTTTTTTCCGTGCCATTCGAAACGGTTATCTTCGAGGGAGCTACTGTTGCTTTCGAAGTTACAGTGTGTTTTTCTGCTGCGTGTGTTTTTCTCTGAGGTTACTATGTCTCAGAGGAAGTCTGGTTTCAAGCCCTGTCGAGAGTGTGGGGGCAAGATGTCCGTTACTGACCCACATTCGGACTGCTTGTGGTGCTTAAGTTCTGACCACGACGTGGCCACGTGTGATTCATGTCAACACATGAATCCGAAAGCCCTGAAGGAGCGTGAAGCCAAACTCTTTATGGCGAAGTCGAAGAGAAAGGAGAAGAGACATCATAGAAAGTCCTCCTCGCCGAAGTCTCATCGACGTCATCGAGACTCCCGGCGCCGTCGGGACTCACGGCGCCATTCGAGCAAGGAGAGGTCTCAATCGAGGTCGCCGTCGGCTCGGCGTCAGAAGACTTGGGAGGTCAGTCCCACAGTCACTCCACATCCATCGACGCCGTTGCCTTCTCCGGCTTCGCCGACTTCGCCTGGGCAGACGTCTTCAGTGGTTGAGGTGCCACAGCCTCAGGTGTTTTCTCCGACGTCGCAGACGTCGAGGCCGGCGTCGGGGTCGCCTTCGCTCCAGGCACCCCACTATCCGGCTTTCCCGGCCCCTGGAGCCGATAATACCGCATTTTTAAATGCGATGTTTACCATCTTCTAGCAGATGGCTCCAGGCAGTGCTCCGACTGGTCCTTCGGGCCCGTTGGCTTTCAGCTTGAGTGCTCCGGCGCCGCTACGGCCAGCACCCTTCATGCCCTTTCTCCCCTTGAGGAATGTGGGCTCGGCGCCGGTGTCGGCTCCGGTGCCGGCTCCGGTGGCTCCAGTGATTTCGGCCCCGGAGGTTTCGGCTCCATCGACTTCGGGGTTTTGGCCAGTGACCCCGACGGGACCATCTGAGACTCCGAAATGCACCTCTCTTCCTCTGGCTCCTAGCTCGGCGTCGAAGCTTCCTGTGGCGCCTGACATGGTGTCGGATGGATCCGGCGATCGGCGTCGTTCCTCGACTTCTGCAGACGCCATGTCCACGCCGCGTATTGAGGAGAGGTTACATTCTAGGAGACGTGCTCTCCGTCTCTTGGAGGAACAGGAATATCAACGGGTCCTGGAGGAAGGAGAAATTGAGGATTCTGGCGAGGGTCTTCATGGACTGGATACAGCTAGTGGCCTTGATACTTTCCCTGAGTGGGACTTGTCATCTCCAGGGGAGTATACTGAGGAGGCAGCCACTTTTCATGCTGTAGTAAGGAAGGCGGCTAACTTCCTCGAACTGCCTTTGCCGGTGGCTGAGGCGAAGCAAAATTTACTAACTGAGGTCTTACATCCGGCCTCTACTGCGGCAGAGCCTCTTTTACCATTCAACAAGGCTTTGCTTGAACCGGTATTGGAGGTCTGGAAGAAGCCGGTATCTTCCTCGGCTGTTAATAGGTCTGTGGCCAGGAGGTATCGGGCTGCACCATCTGACCCTGGCTTTCTGTCCAGACACCCTACGCCGGAGAGCTTGGTGGTCCAGGCTTCCTGTTCTGCTAGATCTGCGCCTGGATCTTTTCCAACAGTGCCGGGGGACAGAGACTCCAAAAAGTTGGACTCACAGTCAAAGAAAGTATTTTCGTCCTGTAGCAAGGCGTTGAAGTCCACCAACGCTACATGTATCTTGGGGAGGTATATCTATGCTCTTATGGACGAGATAACATCATCGCATACAGAGCTTCCTCAAGGACTTTTGAATATCGTGTCGGATGCTCAGGCTGCTGCAACCCAGGTTATCCAATCTGGGTTGGATACAACTGACTCAGTGGCTAGAGCGATGGGCACGGCGGTGGTTGCGAGGAGACAGGCTTGGCTTCGCAACTCAGGGTTCTCTTTGGACGTGCAGTCAACCCTGTTGGACCTCCCGTTTGATGGGGTCAAACTTTTTGGTGCCAAAGCGGATTCGGCCTTGGAGAGGTTTAAAGAGAGCAGGGCCACGGCCAAGTCATTAGGACTGCAAGCCGCTTCTTCTGCCTCCTCCAGGTTTTTTAGGAGGTTTCGAGGATTTGGTCGTGGCTCATCCTCCTCTTCCTTTCGGGGGAGATTCCAACAACCTACCTCCTCTCTCACCTTTAGATCAATTAGAGGGAGGGGTTGGGTCCGTACCAGGGGAGCCTCTCAGCAGCACTCTGCCTCTTCCTCGTCCTCTGGAGGGGTGCAGCAGGGGAAGCAACCTTAGGCTTCCACCAATTCCCACTCACTCCTCTCCTGTAGGGGGAAGGTTACTGCATTTTCTTCACAAGTGGGAAGTCATCACATCAGACACCTGGGTTACCAGCATTGTGGGGAAAGGCTACACCCTTCCCTTTCGGGAGTTTCCGCCCCCCATCCCGCCCCACCCATCTTATTGTTCAGAAGAACACCTCCTGTTGTTAGAACAGGAGGTTCAAGTCCTCCTTTTAAAGGGCGCGGTGGAGTTGGTTCCAGAGCAGGAAAAGGGTCAAGGTTGTTACTCAAGGTACTTCCTGATTCCCAAGAAGGATGGTCGATTGCGACCAATCCTGGACCTGAGGATTTTGAATTGGTTCCTCAAACAGGAAAAGTTCAAGATGCTGACCCTAGCTCAGGTGCTTTTGGCGTTGAACAAGGGAGATTGGATGGTGTCTGTCGACTTGCAGGATGCTTATTTTCACATCCCGATTCTCAAGTCGCACAGGAAGTATCTCCGGTTTGTGGTGGGGTCGCAGCACTATCAGTTTGCGGTCCTCCCGTTTGGTCTTACTTCAGCACCTCGAGTCTTCACGAAGGTGATGTCGGTGGTTGCGGCAGAGCTCAGAAGGAAGGGGATAGCAGTATTCCCTTACCTGGACGACTGGTTGATCAAAGCCAAGTCCCCGGAGCTTGTGTTGCATCATCTACAGTCGACAACCCAGTTGTTGTTCGATCTGGGCTTTTCGGTGAACGTGCCCAAATCTCACCTAGAGCCCTCTCAACACCTCCTGTTCATAGGGGCAGTATTGGATACAACATTGGATCGAGCCTTTCCTCCGCCTCAGCGGATTCAAGATATTCAGGAGTTGGTTCCAATGTTTCGAAGTGGAGCGGTCGTTCCAGTCCTCAAGGTCCTTCGTCTGCTCGGTCTGTTTGCCTCTTGCATACTGTTGGTCACGCATGATCGCTGGCACATGAGGGCTCTTCAGTGGTGCCTCCGAAGGCAGTGGTCCCAACACAAAGGAGATCTCGAAGGTTCTGTCAAGATCTCCAGAGATGCTGCTACGGACTTGAGGTGGTGGATTGCAGGCGACAATCTTTCCCAAGGAAGGCCGTTCATGCAGACGCCACCAGTGACCACGGTCATAACGGATGCTTCCACTCTAGGGTGGGGAGCTCATCTGGGGGATCTGGAGATCAAAGGGCTTTGGTCTCCAGAGGAACAGATTTTTCATATCAATCTGTTGGAGTTGCGGGCTGTATGTCTGGCTCTCAAGGCCTTCCTCCCATCCCTTCGCGGTCAGTCGGTTCAGGTCCTGACGGACAATACTACCGCGATGTGGTATATAAACAAACAGGGAGGAGTGGGGTCGTACCTTCTCTGCAGAGAAGCTCTTCGGCTATGGTCCTGGGCGAAGGACCATCGGATTTGCTTGGTAGCAAATCATCTGGCCGGAGTCTTGAATGTACTTGCGGACAGTCTCAGTCGCCACTTCTCGGCCGACCACGAGTGGCGTCTCCATCCAGATCAAGTCCGTCTAATCTTCCAGTTGTGGGGGTTTCCTCGGATAGATCTGTTTGCCACCCGGGAGAACTCGCACTGTCCTTTATTCTGCAGCCTCCAGTATCCGGTGCAGGGGGCTTTGGGGGACGCGTTTCAGAGAACCTGGTGCGACCAGTTGCTTTACGCGTTTCCCCCCATACCCTTGATTCCTCGAGTATTGAGGAAAATTCGCCAGGACCGGGCCCAAGTAATCTTAATAGCTCCGGATTGGCCAAGGAGGGTGTGGTATTCCGACCTTCTCCAACTCTCACTGTGCCCTCCGCTCCGTCTCCCTCTCAGGGCAGACCTCCTCTCGCAGACGCAGGGGCAGGTTTTACACCCCAACCTCCAGAGTCTGCACCTACGTGCCTGGAGATTGAACGGGGCAACCTGAGTTCCTTCTCTCTCCCGCCTGATGTAGTGGATGTTATCTTAGCAGCCAGGCGACACTCCACTAAAACTATCTACGCTAATAGGTGGTCTAAATTTGTGGTATGGTGTGGAGAGAGACAGATTGATCCCTTACGTGCTCATTTGTCAGATGTTTTATCTTTTGCTTTGTCTTTAGCGCAGAAAGGTTGTGCAGTGGCTACTATTAAAGGTTACTTGTCTGCCCTGTCAGCCTTCATTTGTCTTCCAGACCAACCTTCCTTATTTAAATCTCCTATAGTACTTAGATTCTTGAAGGGCCTTATGAATAAATACCCTCCAAAACCTTTCGTTATGCCTCAATGGGATTTGTCCTTGGTCCTGACTTTCCTTATGGGGTCCCCTTTTGAGCCTTTGCATTCTTGTCCCTTAAGGTTCTTAGTTATTAAAACAGTCTTCCTGGTGGCCATAACATCTGCAAGGAGAGTGAGTGAGTTGCAGGCTTTATCGGTAAAACCCGCTTATACAACTTTTTATGGGGATAAGGTGGTGTTGAGGACCAAGGCTGCTTTCCTTCCGAAGGTTGTTTCACCCTTCCATTTGGCCCAGACAATTACTCTGTCCACGTTCTATCCTCCGCCTCATCCTTCAAAGGAAGAAGAGAGACTACATCGCTTGGACCCAAAGAGGGCGTTAAGCTTCTACATAGACAGAACGACGGATTTCAGGCTGGAGGATCAGCTTTTCATCGGATACGTGGGCAAGAGGAGAGGAAAGGCAGTCCACAAGAGAACACTCTCCAGGTGGGTTGTTCTTTGCATTCAAATTTGTTACTCTTTAGCAAAGAAGGATCCTCCTGATGGTATTAGAGCTCATTCCACCAGCGCTAAGTCAGCCACTTCGGCCTTGGCTAGTGGTGTTCCTGTGGCCGACATCTGCAAGGCCGCAACTTGGTCGTCCCTTCACACTTTTGCGAAGCATTAATGCTTGGACTCTGTGGTCAGAAGGGACGCCCATTTTGCACGGTCAGTGCTGCAGGATTTCTTGGTTTGACCATACGGGCACCCACCACCGGGCGCGGTACTGCTTTGGGACTCTATTCATTAGGTGAGGAATCCTCAGGTAGTTGTATCCATCAGAAGAACGAGTTACTTACCTTCGGTAACGACTTTTCTGGTGGATACATTAGCTACCTGTGGATTCCTCACGGTCCCACCCGCCTCCCCGTTGCCTTTTTGGTCTCACCAAGTAATCTTTGAGTGTGCTCCTTTTGGTCTTTAGGACTGCAATAGATTCTGTATATATGGATATTGCATATATTTATTTTTGTATATATATATTTAGTGTATATATTTATTGATTTAAAAAAACAAAAACAAAAAAACAAATAGATATATTAAATCTATAGCCATCCTCTTGCAATGATGTGTAGTTTACAATGTTATGAGATGTTGCCTTTATCTTTCATTGCATTACATTATTGTTCTCAGGCACGTAAAAAATGTTGGTACTGACGTCGGCACGTCGGCGAGGACCTCTTATTGCCTGTATGACGTCAGACGGCGTTGCGTGGGCAAATGTGACGTCCTCGTCGACGTGCAGAAGCTAGGAAGAAGATTTCCGTCGAATGCTGGCGCCATGGGAGTATTCATTAGGTGAGGAATCCACAGGTAGCTAATGTATCCACTAGAAAAGTCATTACCGAAGGTAAGTAACTCGTTCTTCTGTGAGTTTTAACTGGATATACTTCCATCACTGAATTCACCAAAGTTTCACTCCCATTATTCAAAAGATCATCATCTTTCGGTGCCTGTCTTGACGAGTTATTTTTCTCCATCTATCAATCTCTCACTTCACTCTTGAGTACCAAACACAATAGCGGATTCACCTCTGCCCTATTTGGTCAGTACACTAGAAATACACTGTTCAATTCTTTCCAGAATTTAGAATGGTTTTCTTGCACATTGTACAACTGATTCTTATGTTCATCAAGTCAGAGGAGGACCATGGGACATACATGATTATTTTTCCTCTGAGCTCAGGGGTACTGTACGAGTAGAAACACAGGATGAGGAAGTTCCTCATCTCCAGCATCACCAGAAGCTACAGTGGTTTGGTTACTCTATTTCTTCACACAACATATGCGTTTGTGCACCTCAAGCTGTATTGTGCCTCAATGGGACTTCTTCCTCCCTCAGGTGTTTCCAGTTTTCACATTCGCAAAGTCAGCCCCCTTGTCTTGTGCACCGCATACTGTCCTCTGTCATTTGCCTTGCTACATTTTTGTGTCCTCCCCGCTGGTGCAGTAGCCAACCCTATAGTTTCCCAGTTTGGCTGCAGGCGCACATCCAGCCCCTTCATCCGGTGTGGGGTAACAAAGGATGCCCAAGACATCCGCTTCTTTTTCAAGTTCTTCTGTCTGTTGGTTTGTTTATATGCTGAATAAAGTATGGCAGAGAAGGGCAGTGTGGACACAAGCCCTAACCCTGCCTTTTAATTGACAAATTTGGTATTCAAGTTTCTCCTGGGTCTGCTCCATTCTACTGACCTGTGACTTGTGCTTACGTTTATTAGTTTTGTCAAACCAATTAATAAATGCAGGCCATTGCTCTGATTCTACTTTGTTCATAGAATCCTTCGGCTTGTTTCTTAGGTTAGTTAGTGTTTCTAAATAGAAGCTGCCTTTCCCTGGAAAAGATCATTTCCCTTCCTCGCGAATTACTTCAACCCACTGCTTCAAAAGTATACATGTGGTTTTTCTATTCAGGTGGTACATATGTTTGGCGGGAGTCCTTTTTGTTGGGGTCTCTTCTTTTCTAGATGTTTTACCCCTCCCCACCCCATTTCGATTTTACATTTGCACTCAGGAACACAAAGAAGAGGTCTCCCAGAGCAGTGGTGTGGCTCATCCCATGGAGGGAGAAAGGGTAACAGCAAGACGGGAATGGGCTTCCTCAGCTAGATGCGTCTAACTGGCTTTATGGCGGAAGGCATTTCTCACTCTAAGCTATTAACAGGTTTCTTTACACCTTTCTTTGGTTTGCACTTCGGGAAGCTAGCAAAGTAGCTGATGAGGCTGGATCAATGAGCGTCTTTCATGTTCACATTCATCTTAAGAGTGTCTGGGGGGTTATGGTCATGACGCCTCCACCTACCGTTTCCTCACTTTTACAATTCCCACGTGCGCTATACTGTGGGAAACCTTTACTATTCTCCTGGAATTCCTCCCTTTTCCTCCATTTGCAGCCTCCCACCCAGTCAGTTGTTCGTCACCTACCTGGTCGATACTCTTTCAAAGTGACACATATAGCAAGCACACTTGCACGACAAAAAGCATCTTCAAACTTTGTATTGCTGTCTTTTTTAATTGCTCTGACGCGGTCTGTCTCAATCCTGTGGATTAGGTTCTGGGCTGTGCTCCACCCCAGTTGCCATGGAGAATATTTCACTGACCTTTGGTGCTTGTGCTCCTTGCATGAAATCTGGTCTAGTCCCCTCTCGTTTCAGGGCAAGAGTGCGCAGTTAATCGACCCAAAGCACCAGAATGGTCAAATAAAATCATTCTTCCCAGCTTTTTCAGCCTATTCGACGCCAGGAATTTCTCTATTAAAAAACAAAACAACTAAGTTAGTAATTGTGAAACGAACAAACATAGCTTCACCCTCCCAATGTTATTGAGCATAGTATGTGGTGAAGTAAAGAACTCGTAGAGGACTTTATTCAAATGTAATGCCAACAAATTCAGAGACTCTCAGGCAGGCGTCTGGTGGGCACCATACCACCTAGAAAGTCGGCCCGGGTTGTTACATGAGACAGCATAATGTTATCACATCTCAAAATGTCATAACTTTTATACATTTTCACCACATAGGCAGTGCAGAGTCACTTGATGGAAAGTGCTACTGCAAATGGTAGGAGCTGGGGCAGGTGTCCCTCGTTTTTATTGGAAACAGCTGTAACCCCTTGAAAGTGACGCTTCTCTGCTGCGCCAACAGGAATCTAACTTTCTTGCTTACATGTTCCAAGGTAGATAGGCCTGCATATCTTGGTACAACACCGGAGTGTATTTGAAATGAGGTTTCAGAACAACATAGCTGATAGAAACTGGCATTCGAATAAATCTTACACTATTTGTACTTTCAAGTAAAGATCCTTTTCAAACAAAGACTCTTTGTGGGTTCAGTTAGGATTTTAGGGCCAGATGCAGCAATTTCTGATTTTGCGATTCGGAAATTGCGAGTTGGTGCGACTCGCAATTTCCGAATCGCAAAATCGGATGCAGAACGGTGTCTCAGACACTGTCTGCGAATCGCAATGGGGTTGCAAAGACCCACCTCATTAATATTAATGAGGTGGTCGCATTTTGTGACCCCATTGCAATTCCCTGCACGCACAGGGATGGTGGCCTGCAGGAGACAGCAGACCTCCATGTCTGTGACTGCTTTTTAAATAAAGCAGTTTTTTTTTTTTTTTGTATTGCAGCCCGTTTTCCTTAAAGGAAAACGAGTTGCAATACAAAAAAATAACAAAACCATTTGGTTTCGTTTTTTCAGAGTAGGCAGTGGTCCATTGGACCACTGCCTGCTGTGAAAAAACATTTATGGCAACATTCACAAAGGGGAAGGGGTCCCATGGGGACCCCTTCCCTTTTGCGAATGGGTTACTGCCAGTGTGACACTGGTGGTAACTGCGAAATGCTTTACGACAGCGTTCGCGGTCACAAAGCAATTTAGCATTGCGGTGCGAGTCGCAAATAGGAAGGGGACACCCCTTCCTATTTGCGAGTCGCATCCCATTTTGCGAGTCGGTAACGAGCACTGCGTTTTCACAGTTTGAACCATGCAAAACGCTACCTACATCTGGAACTATGTCACATATGCGTTTCTTAATGTTAGGTTGAAACGGTCATTATTGATAGAAACAAATACAAGTATGTAATACTGTCAACTGCATCAGCTGCTACCATTGTTACCGAAAAATAGCTTATCTGAGAAACTTGTCGCTTTTGTTTTTTTGTGTGGAAGACTTCTTCTCTCAGGTCCTGTGGGTATTACCATGGGCTGAAGATTAGTAAAGGATACATACCAGTTGCTTACTCACTTAAAGTGCACCAGCTATCCCTGCAAAACTGCAGCTAGCAGTTAAAAAACTATTCATGTGTAGTTACTGTTTAAGGCATAAAATCGTGCACTGCTTTGTAGGGCAATCTACCTATTTTTAGGTTCAAATGCCGAACCTGAGTCTTATAGATTCTCAGCTTAGCAACCATGTGAACCTAAATTGTTCCATTCCTTCAAGACGCCTTCTTTTGCTCTATCGGTTCTTCCTTCCTTCTTTTTTTAATAAACGGATCCAGAATGTTTAATGTACACATAGGTAAAACTCCTGATGTTTTAAGTTCTTCAATAGTGAGTGTGGATCCCTGTCCTTTCCTGTGTCCATGCTTATGGTTCCAAAATACATCTTTGGAAATTTTTCTAGGCCTGGTTTCTGAATCCCGCTGGACACAACTACCTGATATATATCTTCTTATGATTTGGGCAAATCATGCTGTTTGGTAAATATAAGACTTAGCAAATGTCACTTTTAGGCATTCTGTCCTCACACATTTATTTTTTGTAGCATATGCCTATGAATTTATTGTCCAATATGGCACCTACTAACCACCTGGCATCCCTTCCATGCCCCCTACTTTAATATTCCTGAACCTGCCATGCAATCCGAATGTGTAGATTGATTAGAGACGTATGTTCTAAACCAAATTTATATTGCTATGACATATACCTTATGTGAAGTTATATTAACCAGCAATAGGACAATACTTATGTTGTTATGTTCAGGTCTTGCCTACCGTACAGTGCAGAAGACCAATGGTGAACTTACAGTGGGCTTGCAGCTGACCCACTGCTTACTATTGGTTGGCGTTATTGTCATGTGCTTGCTTCTTGAGTTTTCACTCCCTTGGAGCATAGAATCATAACTATCCTTTTCATTAGCTGACTTGAATCATTCAGCTGCTTACTTTTAGGTACCTACTTTTTCTCCTGTAGATAAGCATTCCATGAGAATGCATGTGCATTGCAGCTCTCGCCCTGGTATGGTATTCCCCTGGAAAATACCTATCCCCTCTATGCTCCATGTTGCCCTTTTCCCTTGTGCACTTTTCTCATTCAGTTGTGTGTGCTTCTCCCTGAATTCTTAAGCTCCATGTTGCTGTATCCCTAATGCACCTCTTCCCTGCTAAACTTTTACACCACTCCATGCTGTTCTAACCATCGTGGGACTTTCCTCACCCTTAGTTGTTCTCTACTTTGTGTGCTGCTTTTTCCTTCCTATTCACACCCACTCCTACATTGCCTTATCACCTCTATAGCCCTTTGTTTAATTTTGCACTCTCATGCAAAAATAAATTATTGTTATTATTTACAGATCCAAGTAGTGTCCGCCATCTCGGATCAGTAAATAAAACAAAGGGAAAGGGGAGGCTGTGTCATTCTGTAGTGGCATGCATGGGTGGTGCTGCATACTCACACCTCAAGAATGACAAGACTGCCAACACTGGTCACATCATCACATCTTTTTTCTTTGTTTATTTATTGATGCTGTACAGCATCAGCAAAATACATTGTTGATGCTGTACAGCACCGGCAAAATACACTTTGCTTGCAGCATCAGCAAACTGCATTGGAAAAGCCACCTGGTTCAAAAGGCGACATCTATTGGATCTGTCAGTACTTTGGCATGTCTTGAACATTGGCATGAAGTGTTTGAAATTGGCAAATTTGAAGCCCTGACCAGGATTGGCTACCATCAGGCCTGTAACACGAGAATTTGAATCAGGAAATTATAACCTAGAATTGGCTGTTATTATGTTGAATTTTATACAATCCAAACTACAACGCATAATTGTAGCATCAAAGCAGTAACTTTATTGTGCTGTTTAAATATCCTCTCATGTATGAGGCGGTTGTAAATTTGTATGTATACTATTTTGTGATTTTGTTGGTTCTGTGTTATTTGTTTATTTTTGCGTATTTACTGGTATGTTATTTATGTTTTCATATATGTATGTTTCATTTAGGGTAGGGGGTTGTATTATATTTTTTTTTGGTTGATTCTATGTTGATTATATTATGTGCGAACTGAATGTTTAATTAGCTATAATAAATATCTAAATTGAAATATATTGTATGTTGTATATTTGAATTTAAGATTTCCATTCCTATGTTTGCTATGTTAATGGAGAGTAAACTACGTTATACTCATAATATTTATTGATGCTGTACAGCATCAGCAAAATACATTGTTGATGCTGTACAGCACCGGCAAAATACACTTTGCTTGCAGCATCAGCAAACTGCATTGGGAAAGCCACCTGGTTCAAAAGGCGACATCTATTGGATCTGTCAGTACTTGTTTCCTACTGTTGTTCTGCAATTCGAAAGTGTTGTAGAGTAGAGTTGTCTACTAAAGTTTTGACTTATCAACGCATACTAAAAACATGTTATTATTCAATCAGTGATACCGTCTATTTAGTTATGGTTGAAATACCTCGACCTATATAATTAGCTTTTTTTGGTTAGCTAATAACATTTGTGCCGTTTGTCAAATATGCATAAACTTTGGTTTCAAATAGGTTGAATCACCTCAAGTTTGTTCTGTAAACGTTTGTGCTAATTAGTAGATGTTTAAAAAATATTTGGAGTACATTTCCCATTTTAATTCCCTTGTAAAGTGCCATCAAAACGAAACAATTGTCACAGGTGCGCTACACAAAAGGGTAAAACAAATAACACATGATTTGCTCCAGCTCTGTGTACTTGATTAAATGTCTCATGAACCAAAAACATAGGATTGCGAACACAAGCTTCAGAAAATAATTGCAGGATCATTATGGTACACTCCAGCAAGGGGGAAGAAGAGGTTGTACCACCAGAGGAGTATAAAATACCTTTTAAAGGCTATGCTTTGGGTGTGAAGCCTATACGAAATAAGCTCAGTGTTCCTTCAATGTGAACTTAGGGGCCATTCATTTGTGTGTGTTTTATGACCATATCCCAAAAGCTGTTCGTTTAATAGCAAGTAATGTGTAGAGGAACGTGCCCTGACTACAGTACTATCTGAAACTGGTGTTTTCTATTATTTTTTGCATCTGTAGAGACAACATTTATGAACTGCTTAAAATATTTGCGACGAAAGCTCTACATTCGTCAAATACAAAATGTTCGAATTTGGAAAGTTGCTTTACAAATTATTTTCAGAGAAAGAAGATGAGGAGTGGTATAAAAATTGCCATTTTCCACTGAAATACCTGTGAAAAAAATACTTTTAAGTGAGATTGCAAACAGTATTGCCGGAGGGCCATGTCCAGTTGGTACAAAGAGCAGGGGAACTCTGTCTGTACCCATTGTGCTTGACGGGGCCTGGTTACTGGTCTCAGGGTGTAGTCCAAGGACATGCTCTTCTCGCAGTGCTACCAGGCATGAGTGGTAGCAATGCCTTGTGGATCTTGGGGCCAGGACAAATGTACACAGCGTGAGGCCAAAGTCTACATCTTGTGAGCTTTTTGGACAGGAGATTGGGGCAGAAGGCCTGAGCATAGTCGAGCTGTGTCTGCACACCCTGCAGACAGAGGGATTGAGATAGGGTATTGCTAAAGGCAGCTTCAGCATCCAGGGAATTCTTTAGCTAGGGTTCACATAAACAAAAACAAAAATAATCACTGTTAAGGAGACAAGCAAAATAACAATTATAATGAAAAGCATAAAATTACCTTAAACTGGCAACTGATGGTTATCTACAATCCAAACCTAAACTACTGAATATAGCCAGATATAGTGTGCTGAAAACTATAACTTCCTCCCTATTCATGGCTCATGGCCTCAGTCATGATGTCACCGATTATATCACAAATAAAATTATCACATACAATAGCAGTGTTTACTTTATCAGTGATTATTGCTCTTTTAGTCTTTTCCTATCTGGCAGTGCTGGAAGATCAAAGTCCATATGTAGTAGGATATGGGAGCCTGGGGCACTGAGTGCATAGTCTGGCCAAACACCAAGTTCTTCACCCAGGGTTTTTATGTTCATTTTCATAGATTGAGCTCAGTGGAAGGGGCACAGTCCATGACGTCGTGCACGAATGGTATGGCTGAACACAATGTTCAGTAAATTCTTATGAAAGGAGCACTGAGAACATGACCTGGCATTCGGCTGTGCTCAGCGCCCAATATTTTCTATGTGCCACAAATTTCTGAACCTGTGGGTATTTGTAGTGGAGAAGCTGGCCTAATATCAGACTCTACAGCCGGAGTCTGTATGGCTGTCTAAGTATATCCGAAGTCCATACCCAGCAGGATGTTGGGTCAGAGATGTAGTGCATAGGCCCCTGCCAAGGACAAGAATCTAGGCGCAAAGACCTGAGGAATGGAGAGAAGCTATAGAGGGATGATGCCAGCGTTATATGACAAGTGATATCTCTGATGTAGCAAGCGTTGTACTGTTGAGGGGTAGGTTAGGGTGTGTAGCTGTCTCAACTGGCAAAATTCAGTAGTGTTTAGATTTGAGATTGTACCTATAATGTTCCCTCATGCCTCTTATGATGGCTCTGTCAATGTGCATGTATCATAGTTACATGATCTACCGTTATGTGCCAGAAAACCACAATTTCTCCTGAAATTGCTATCACCTATGTTGCTGACATTTTTAGACCCTTATTAGCTGTGAGTCTGTCAAAATATTACATGGCCACACGACTTACAGGTTATGGGAAATCATTTTCTTAGGCCTATCTCCCTTACCTTGCTTTATGATTTCTTATTTTACACTATTCCTCATGAGTCGTTAATACACCCAGATGCCTCATATCGCAGTTTCGCTACAGACACCATTGTAACAAACAGTAATGGACTTTGGGCCTGGCACTTGCTATCGCTGTATAACTTTCTTGTCTGTTTTAACTGCACTGGATTCAATTACCTTTCTCCCTATTCTTGTGCTTGTCCCACCGCTGAAGAACGTATGTGTCACTATGGTTTTGATGGTTGAATGTGTTCTTTAATGCTGACGCCAGGGAACTTTTTTTCATTTTGCATGTTTCTCCACCAGTTCAGCTTTAGTACTCAGCCACAATGCATGCCCTGCTCGCTACCCACTCTCCTCAGTCACCTTCGCATCCCCCACATTCCCCTACCCTACTGCCTCATCTCTCGCTGTGGCTTGGCCAGTGCCTGTAGAATTGCATAGCAAGCATTGGCAAAGCAAGTAGTGGCAAACAGCCATCTTGTAACGCTATTTTATATACTCCAGTGGTTTCTATATTATTCCAAGATGGCCATCATGTTGTATTAACATTGAATGTGAAAGCCATGGGGGACTATACAGAATAAGAATACAGAATGGGCGCCACCACTATTCTTTTTGCCATTACTTGTGCTGCGATTCTACAAGCATTGTCTAAGACAATGCTGGCAGCAAACAAGCACTGGCAAAGCTAGACTGGTCGGTACTGCCGTTTCTGGGATATAAATAAAATGAATAATGTGGTGTACATTTATACCCAAACCAGATTAAATGATGATGTGTTAATGAGATAAACTCTTTATTTCAAGCCTTAAGTATGACACAACTTCAAAATAGTGGCATTGTTCTTAGATTAAATGGATGACAGCTCATGTATCTCCTAACTCAGCTGAATGAAGATAGGTGAATAGTTAAAAGCTGTAACTAAATTGAAAGGATGAGTCATAGAAGTTGTCAATAGAAACTATGCCCAGATGAAAAGAATCTGGGATATGGATGTCAAGGAAGCATTTCACACATCAGAGTTGGAAAATTACGTTCGCACAAGTAACCAGAAAACCAGAAAGCTTTTTGTTTTTCTAAGAGTGTCCAATTTTGATTCTTCAAAAGACTTTGCCCAAATTATTCACCCACCCTAAAGACACAGTACAGTGATAGAGCGAGTCCCAGTGATTGCCTTTGCACAGAACCCCAGGCCTTCGCATATAGCCCATATTGATGCATGCTAGAGAAAAATGTTTTGCCTTCTGGGAAACTGAACAAGTAATTGTAGACTTTGTTGTTTATGTATTTCTTTATTTTGTTTGCTTCTAATGCTCAAATTCTCAGTGCATGTAAAAGAAGGTAGAGAACATAGTCCAACATCAGACTTAAAATCTGTACAGGGGGATATATTAGAGATTCGTATTCAAGGTATAAATGGTGGAACTAAACATGGTGGAACCTTTGGTAGTAGTATAAGGTGAGTTAGTACAAGAGAATGGACACAAGTGAGAGGTCCAGTTTGTGTCTGACTGAGTTTCATGGGAGTCCTTGTAAAGATTTGTTTTGAACTTTAAAAAAATGATAAGTTGGAGAGGGTGGCAAGAGTGGGTCCGAAACAATTCCCAGAATGGTTCCTGAACTTGAGTGGTGTTTTGTAGTAAAGGGCCAGTGTTCAGAGATAGAAAGGACTATCTTCTCGGACGGATTTGAAATAGATTTGAAATGGACTGGATGGACTTTTACTCTAATTGTTTGTTAGACTAGGAGCCAGTACAGTTGTTTCACGTCTAGGTCATGTTTCATTAGGTTAAATCAGAGATTTAGTGCTTTGCTTATATTTCTGAAGATCCAGAATGTTATTCTTTGGTGTGCTGATACTGACAATATTACAATAATCTATTTGCAATAATTGTACTGAGTACTCTCAACGCTGGAGGTTGATCTTCCTTACAAATGCAATAATAACATGAAGAAAAATACTTAGTGGTTGTTTCCCATACAGTAGTTTTTTACATTCTTTAGGGAAGAGGGGGCATGCTCTACTCTGCTGGTAAGTCGAATGAGAGGACATAGTTGTCACGATTTCCTATAATAATAGTCTTGGTTTTGGAACCATTTAGTGTTGTGGGGTGCACTGCATGCAACGAATACGGTGGTTGAAGTGTTGTTCTTGTTGGCTGCAGTCTGTTGAGAAGGATTAAGTCCAAAGACATACAGTTAGCAGTATCTTGTAACTCATAATGGGCAAGTCGGGCTGGTTTATAGTACACTCAATGTGTTTGAAGTGGATAAGTCTATGTCTACTGTTTAGTGAAACAGTCTTTGTGATGGAGCAGCAGTATTGTCCTGATGTTGATCTTCAGATCCGGCTGCCATTCCAGTCTCAATTTCATAAGCTTAGGACTGCGCGCCTCTTAGGTGGATGGATAAAGCTTTGCAACTATATGTAGGAGTCTAGTCGTTTGCAATACATGAGACAATGCCAACAGCTCTGGGGGCTCTAGGATATCTTCACCCAGTAGTGCCTTCAGTGCATGTCTAACCCTAAAATAATAGAAATGCAGTAGCCCAGAGGGCCTGTCGCACCAGTCATGGACCTGTTCCCACCCACACATGACGCCCTCACTGAAGAAATCACCTTTGGTGGATATACCTAATTTCTGTAGCGCTTACAGGTATCGTGTCTCCACACCGGTTTTCCAAAAAGTGCCTGTGGCAATGTAAATGTGTCTGCCGCATCTTTCTAAACTTAGGTGAGGGAGGTTGTGTGGGCTGTGTATCAAGTTATACATGAACATAGACACTGTGCCGGCCAATAGTACACTCCGAGATAAAGTGCGTTCAATCCTCCAGTGACATAGGTCAGAGTTTCCCAACACACTTGTGGTTGCTTTCCCATCCAAGCTAGGCAAGTCATGAGCATCCTCCGAGTATCAAACACTGATCTGGGTACAAGGAGTGGGATATTTGGGAATAGAAAGAGGAACCTGGGGAGCATCACCATTTTCATGATGGACACCCGCCCACCGAGTGCTAGCGGTAGCCCAACCCATCATTCTGTTGCATCAGTTGGTGTACCGCCCTTCCATAGCTGTCAAGGAGCAAAACATCTATGTCCGTATGTACCTGAACCCCCTAGGTAGAAGACCTAGTTTGTCGTCCACTGCAAGGGATAGTCAGAGTGTACTGGTATTGTGACTGGAGTGAGCGGAAAAATAAGTGATTTGTCCTAATTTATTGAGCTCTGAAGTCCCCTCAAATAGGGACTATCTCTCGAAGTACCAGTGCCAGATTATGCTCCGGGTCACGGACATAGAGGACTGTGTAGTTTGCATATGCTGAGATAATTAAATTATAATGAGGGGACCTAAGGCCCCCAACGGCATAGTACTCACAAAACGCACACGCCAACGGGTCTGCCACCAATGCATAGAGTAAGGGCGACAGGGGGCACCCCTGACAGGTGCCCCTAGTAATAATAATGGTTTTAGTTATTGCGCCATTGACCTGAATCTGTGCGGTCGGCTGCGTATAGAGTAAATTCACAAGTTGCATAAACAAATCTCCAACTCCAACCCGTCTCAGCACCGCATGCATAATGTTCCACTCTACCAAGTCAAAGGCTTTTTCAGTGTTGAGAAAGACTGCTGTAACTTGTACACTCGGGTCTCGTCTCTGAATCACGCCGAATAATGTCCTAAGATTGTATGCCAGGACAAACCTATCCTGCTTAGGGCGGGCACACTATCCTGAGGAGTAACGGGGCAAGCCGATTAGCCAGTATCTTCGTGTACAATTTTGTATCCACATTCAAGAGTGAGGTGCAAATATTCATTGGCTTTAAGAGGGTGACCAGTAACCTCTCTCACGTAGTGGGAGGAATTTGGCCATCTTTGGCCATTTCCTCATGTAAAGTGATTAAATGCAGAATCAGTACTTCCTAGTAAGCCTTATAAAAGACCTCTGTCAGCCCATCTGTACCACTTGCCTTCCCGGTTGGCATCTCTTTAAGTGCTGCCTGCACCTCCGGCGGAAGCAGAGGCACCATCAGAAGCTCCCTATGCTCCCTCGTAAGATGGGTCATTATTATTTGCGCAAGGTTCTCCGCCGTGGAGTTCTCATCACTGTTTTAATGAAACATATACAACGCAATGTAGTACCTACGAAAGCGGGCGGAGATTGCCACGGAGGTGTGCAATGGTATTCCCTTGCTCAACTAATATCTTCAAAAATATGTCATCTTCTCGGTGAGGTCTCATCAACACAGCTAGTGTAGCGCCTGGGTGCTCACCCTCCCGATACATCCAAGCTACTGCATATTTCCCTAAATGATTCACTTCACTCTGCACAGTTTTGTGAAATTCATCTATCTTATTATTAATACTACCCAAAAGACAATTCTCTGTTGTTGCCCAGGGCTACCCTGTGCTGCTCTTCTAGCTCTGAGATTTTGACTACTGGGTGAGGCAATGGGTTCTGGAGAGATTTCAGTACTCCAGCGTGCTTAGCAAGGGTGACACCTTTGATATACACTTTAAATGTCTCTCACACCATAACAAACTTGCCTATGGAACCAATATTTATACAGAAGAATCTCCTGTGCTAGCTCATTTCTGAATGCTGCGTTTAACAGTGAGTAGGGATCGAAACGCCATGTAAATGGAGTGCGCGGCTTGGTGCACAGTGCAAGGTCGAGAACCACCGGCGAGTGATCCAAATAGGTGTGCGGGAACGGCTCACATCTTAAGACTCTGGGGGGCTAACTCAATCGACAACAGCCAGAAGTGTGTTCTCGTATGTATATTGTGCACTGATGAGTAGTGTGTGTATACCCTGTCTCTGTTGGCGACCGGTGACATCATATGTCTAGTAATCTATTTTGCTCCACAGTATCTGTAATAGCATGCACCGAGGGATGCCGAAGTGGGCTCCTGGAACGGTCATCATGTGGGTTGAGTACACAGTTAGAAATTGTCCCCCCATATTTAAGGCAGATTACCCCACTGTGATAGCTTAACATTTAACGTGTAGTAAAATTGGGGGTCGTCATAGTTTGAGCCTAACACCAAACAATAGGACCGTTAGATTATCTTCACGGCAACGAACTACGAAATAGCATCCCCAACCTCGTGTAGTTTGACTCCAGAACCTGTACATGCCCAAACAAGAACACAACTTTCTGTAACCATTTGACCCCCCCGACATTCCAACTAAGGAAGCAGTTCAGCGAAGGGTCTCCTGGACTAGCTGCAGATTTCTTCACATTATTTTGCGGCATCTGCCTCTACTTCATGTCTAAGGACACCTGCTAGAGCAATAAACCACTGCCAACACCAAATCATACTATTTAATAATAGCTGTGAATAATGGATCCTTCCCCCGCCCTGTTGTCACCCTTTCCAACTGGGACCATCACCCCTCCCTATTTCTCCCGTTTTCCAACCATTGAACCCACAAACTGCAGTGAGTGGTATACACATGGAGGGTAGAAGTTGCCCAGTCTGCCACAAGTGCGGTATGCAGGTGTTAAAAGCATTTCACTAAATACATCATGTGCAGATAGAAGCTTATCAATACAGAACTTTTGTTCTCTTTTGTGCCATGACTTTACTGTCAGTGCGCTCTATGAATATGGGGAGGGCTGACGCTACCTCAGTCGTAACAACCACGGTGTGGCTGTGTACAACCGTACCCCACCTGCCATCAAGCTACACTCTGCTGCTTAAACTTAAAGTCGCAGGAAACACCCAGTGGAAGGAGAAACTACAATTTTGGAGTATTCTATCTAACAGTAACAATTCAAGAGGAAACTCCCCAGGGCACAGAGAGCCACAGGATACTCTGAGCAGAGATCAAATATTTATCAGCTAAGAACTTAATGTCTCTCCACCATATCCTGCTGGCTGTTCCCAGTCCCAGTGCCAGAACCAGGAGATGGGAGTTGAGACCCGCCGGAGTTTCTTCGTTTCAGAAATTTTAGCAACTTTTTCAGGTCACTGTAAATGGTGGCCTTGCCATCGACAACCACCCTCAATTTAGCAGGATATAACATGCTGTACTCCAGCTGCAGTTCTCACAGTTTTCATTTGGTGGGGATAAATTGCTTTCTAGCCTCCTGTACCTGCTGGGTAAAGCCTGCATATAAGGACAGCTCTGTTCCCCTGTAACAAAGGCAACATGCAAGTCACCCCAGTCGATCAAAAGTGTCTTCCAGTAAATCAGAAAAAACTGAAAGACCTGGTCAATTGTTGAGGTTTTTACCATAAAACCCGCCTGTAATGGGCCTATGATATCATTCTCTGTCACCCAGGCTTGAATGTTTGCTAAAACCATAAAGCAGAAAATCTTTTGTCGCCCATCAATAAGAGAGATGAGCCTATAGTTAGCTGGTAGACACATTTCTTCATTTTATAGACAGGAATACCTCTGCTCCCTGCCATGACTCAGAAATGAGAGTGCCCAACGCAATGATGTTCAACAGTACTAAAACGTAATCCACGCAAATGTCATTATCTTGCACGAAAAGATCTACCTGAAGGCCATCCTGGCAAGGGGTCCTCCCTCTTGCAAATCAATAACATCTTCTCTAGTAAAAAGGGGAACAACAAAACGTTCTGAACAGAACTAGTCAACAGGGGACCATCAGCTATTGCCACTGCCTCTGATTGATAAGGACTAGAGAAATGGAAGAATGACTTCAAAGGAGGAAACGTGGTTTTGTGGTTCTAATCCCTGGGGATTAGCACCACCGTCATTCATCTTCCACAATTAGGAATAATCCTTTAAAAGCATGCCTTGACTAACCCTCACCATCTGTTATCGTCCCACTCCTTCTTGACTTTCTACATGCTGCACTTATACTCCTTTCCGACAGCTGAGAACAGCAAACGATTTTCAAACTTTACAGCCTGGGCTAAAGAACACCTTAACTGCCTACACTCCATATTAAGCCAACCATCTATTTTAAGGTGGGGGACTTTTTCTTTGTGGTGGAGAAGACTATGAATAGAGCAACAATTTCCTGAAAAAGCTGTTTGTGCACCATACTGAGATCAAGGGAGTCACCCTTCTGTGCCATACCCAGTGAGATCGCAGCCAGAGTTGCCTTTAGGGTATCTCTAATCTGTAGCAGAATTTCCAGGTGAGTGACAGCCCATCGCCATTTAAGGGGTCGCCTATCAGAGGTAAATGAAACATGACCAGTACTGTTAAAGGTTAGAGGATCAACTGAAAGCTTTTCATACAGTTCAAGCATGGTGAGATGCAGGAGATTATGGTCGTTCTCCACTCTATCCTGGACTATCATATCCATGACTCAGGCCACAGTCTTAGGTCGACCAGGATATAATCGATTCAGCTCTTGAACAAATGTTTTTTAAATGTGAAGGCACCCTTGGGATCAGATTTGGTACGACGGTTAGTCACCCTAACTCCCAGATCTATGGTAAGTGATTTTAATTGAAGAGCTGCCTGGCACCACCTTTTGATAGGGACATCCTCCAGCATTGGGGTACCCTATGCTTTGACCTCCTCTATGTTGATTTCAACGTCGTCCCTAGAAAGCTGCTCAAATCTGCTTTTGATATCCTCAGCAAGGGCCAAGTTAGAACGTAGCCGGAGCTTGTCCATGTAGGCTTCAAGAAGTTGGATGGTCTCCGAGGTTTTTTCACCTGTAACCCATTTGCGTGAATAAAAAAAAAAACACGCTGTGTCTTCCCCCGCCCCCCTCCCCCTCTGCCCGCTCAGTACAATGCCTTGAATATTGGGGATGTCAACAGGTAATGGATAGATTTTACAATTAAAAGAGGACCTCACCCAAATTAATAGGCCACCAAAGGACCTCATACGTTTACATGGTTTAGCAGGGATGTGATAAGATAGGTAACTTACTTTAAACAGGATTCTATAGCTCAAGTTTCATTGAATAGGCATATATCATTGGTATGAATGCATTTACACCAAAAGGGTTGTGACAGTTTAGCCCTAAGACCAGACACTTTCCAGGAACCCATTGTGGTCAATGCTAGAGAACAGCTATGCAGATAGTTCTCCTGTGCATCATAGTTTCCTTCTAAACCAGTATTTGCACTACTGGCAACTTTGGCCACTTTTGGGTTACCCTGGTGCAAAGAATGAACTGGAGCGGCCAAAGTGTCCAAGGAGTGAGCTCTGTCAGCTCAGACCCAACATAACAGCATGTGCCCCCCATGGAACAGGCAGATTGATCAGGTCTGGTCTTATCAGGCACGGAGGGTGGGTTCCTGACAGCCATGACTGACCACGCCGGGAATCAAAGTGAAAGCAGGGGAGATATTAGAGAAACTAATAGGTGTGCTTATAAGCCCCCTACTGCCCAGAATCTTAATGGAATCCCACTTACCCACCCGTTGTCAGTCATTGTCCTTTAACCCAGAAAGCACCCTGAACCTGTTACCTGCCAGAGACTGGTCTGTGAGCATTAAGATCGGAGTTTCTCCTGTCCTCTAGTTCTCAAAGCTTGAGGCTTGTAGAAGTAACCTAAGGGAACAATAAAGATTCGCCCAGGCTGTGCAAAACTTCCCCTGCTAATGAAGGCCTTTGGAAATAGATGATAACACAGTTCCCCGGGGATTGACTAGGTAGATGCACCACTCTCCCAACTCTCCTTGCAAAAATTATTTCCTCATGGAAGTTTAAGCCACTACCCACATTCCTATATAGCCAGTGAGCTACTTTTTTTTTTTAAGTTCATAGGTGGACTCTGTAGTCCCAGGAGGCATTCTTGGGACATTGGCTAAAATAGCCACTTAAGGGCAAGAAGCTGGAGGTAAATTTATTACTGGGAGTGGGTCACCGCTAGCAGAAACCCCCGCCACAGAAGGAGGAAAACTAACCTTCTTTGTCTGCACATAACGATGTATCCAAAGCTGTGCAGATACGGGAACTCACTCCCTTGGACATAGGTCTTTTGGTCACCACTTCCATGTCACTGGCTTTAACGATGTGAGCAGTAGAATGTGTAGATTGCTCACCCCCAGGATTAGCTGTGGAGGAGGCGCTTCTAGGGCCAATGAAGAAGAGAGGGGGTGAAGAAACTGAAGGCAATAAAGAAACACCATTGTCTGTTGTAAGAGATAGTCTTATTTCAGCCAGTTGGATGCAGGTGCTAGGGGACAAAATAGGCGAATCGCCAGTCAGGTTCTTTGACGAAGTAAGTGGCTTTGCTTAGAAATAAGGTTTGGAATTATCAAATACTTAAGGTCACTTGTTAGTTCATGTTTCACAATATGTATTGAAGCATGGTGAACTGTCCACGTTTTTTTACCTCTGCGCTCGCTGACAATAAGTCACATAGGTGGAATTCACTTATGATTAGGATGAAGTAAAAAAGTTGCTACAAAGAATTAAGACTGGCAAAGATATGCTTTTTTGCTTTCCCACAGGAACAAGACTGGGGAAATACCTTAGAAGGTTGCATAAGTGTGGGAATGTAAGGATGAATATTTGGATATTACTAACATGGTCACTGAATGGATTGAACTAGTAGAAGGGATTGATATACTGGTTGTCCTGAAAAAAAAACAAAGTGACCCATTGAGAACACACTAGAGCTGAAACATGTAGACCAGAGTCGTCAATGTGGAGCACTTAATGAAACTCTGTAGACATCAACAAACAAAATTTATAACCTCGTATAGGGTACTTGAGAAATAAACAATATAATAAAGGCAACCTGAAAGAATGTTGATATGTAGATCCCTTTCCTAAAAAATAGGTATCACTATCCCTTGAAATCTGCAATGTCGAGCCCACTCAAATATATTAAGAATGTTTGTGGTGATGACTCGATGATGAAGCATGCTACTTGAGTGAAAACACAGTGGGTGAGAGTCCTTAAAATAAGCCAATAGCTTTGCCAGGGAGGACCGAATCTGATGGAGAATCCCCCGTAATTCATGGACACCCCCTTGTGATTTTGATGTGTGAAGTTTGGGAGCAGGGTGTACCGAGTGATTAACTTTTGTCCCCATACACTTAATGTAAGAAAAGTACAGTATAGCAAGGTAAGCCCTAAACAGATATCCTGTGCAGCTCCTGCTCCTTGACATAGTGCAGTGGCAGATGATTTTCACCACGAGTGGGCGAGCCTTACCTTCCTAAACAATGACTGCCAACAGAAGATGCAGAGAGACTTCAATTAAGGAGATGTTGACCTTCAAAGTTACCAAGAACATCAAACATGAAACAGCGCCCACTTTGGGCAGATCTTCAGCTTGGAGGTCAGCAGAGTCTCCATCAACCCTCACCATTTCACTGGAATATTTGCAGCAGTTTCTCAAGGAAATCAAGGAAGAGGTGGGCATTGTCAGGGCTGACCTCAATAACTATCTAAGAGAGATGGCGGTGATCTTATTGTGGATGGAGACCTGAATATGGTGATGGAAGCAACAAACAATAGTTTCCACTGGCGATTTGATGGGGAGGTGCAAGCTCGTCCTCCCTTTGGGATGGGCTGGCAAAGATGGGGCCCATAGACATATGCTGAGAAACACATGCAAATGATGTGGATTTCCCATTTTATTTCTTACCCCACAAGGCATATGCCTATCTTGATCGCTTTCTGATAAGCACAAGGCTTAGAGAGGAGGTTAAGAAAATGGACATCGGCTGTATCGCACTACCAGCCCATGCCCCAGTCACATTCGCAAGTGATATTGCAGTGAACATTAATAGACTGTTGGGCTGATGACTGAATTAATTCATCCTATATGACAGCAGTTAGAGTAGATGTAGAGTAGGAGACAACAATATATTTAAGTGAAAACTGCATTCAGGGTGTTTCTTCCTCTACTCTCTCTGAGACTCATTGAAAGCCTACGCTATGGATATATGCATTGCAGCAGGGGTGCGATAAAGAACGCACAAGCAGATGCTCACTAAAAATATCACTTGCACAGGTAGAGAGAGTGGCCTCTTATAAACTATGGTGTAAAGTCCTGGCACTCAGGGCTTAGTTTAGGGCTTTGAATTGGGACAGAGCAGATTATGCATTTCTTAGGCCAAAACAAAAATATTATAATACTGACAATAAGGCGGATGAATTGCTGGCCACCCAGGTGAGAGCCAAAACCACAGAAGATACAATTTAAAAGATAATTCACTACAAAAGAGGTATAGCCCTTGATGATGAGGCGATAGCAGGGGCCTTCAGCATTTTTTATCAACTGCTTTGTTCCAAAGTAGAGGCCCCCTTAGATGCGGTCTCACCATACCTACACAAACAAGCATTTGCAATGCAATGGGTCTCATGTTTGGTCTAGTTAGAGCTATTAGCGTTGTAAATTCCTAATTGGACTTTTCTTGCCGCTTAAATTGAAAATGAAAAGGAAAACAGTTGACATCGCAACGACCACCGTTAGCATGAGCGCGAAGGAGAGACACAAAAGGAAAAAGAAGTTTGCTTGCAGTCAAAGGTACTGGCAAACGTGCAATTATCCATGTAACAGGGTTGATGGCCAAGGTAGAAACAAAATTGCCCCAAGGAGGGACAAACGTATAGCATTTATGAATTATAACAAAGACTTTTTGTAAAGCAAGCCCATTAATGAGTGACAGTAATGGGCATGCGGTAGACGTGGCTAAAAGCCCACAGATAGATTACAACAGGCCAGAACGCTTGTGACCTAGACCTAAAAATTGAGCTTCAACAATGGATGAAGGCTTTTGGATGAGCCTACTACTATGGAGGAGGTAACATTGGCAATTAGCAAGCCCAAATGTGAGATATCCACAGGGCAGCTTCACAGCCACCTTCTATAAACTATATTCTAGTAATTGAACTCTGAAAAAAGTTTCAGTGATATAGCTGATGTATAAATGGTAATCCCAACAATTTGGGATGCTGTAGTGATAGTTATACCCAAATGAGGCAAGGACCCCCTACTGTGTACCTCCTGTGGGTGATTAGCCTCTTAAATATTGATATAAAGTTTCTCACTATCATCTTGCTGCCCCAGCTGCCTGTGTGGGTTTGTCCCCACATGACACCGTGGAGCTAACACTAAAAAAACTCCATCATATATCAGAGAATTTCAAGAGAAGGTGTTATTGCTCTTGTTGGATACTGAAAAGACATTTGACAGAGTTAACTGCACATATGAGGCTGGTGGTGTGTGGAACTGTGATGAGCACCTGTTTTCTCAGTTGGGTTATGGTCAGGTATCAATATCGAAGAGCTTGTATTAGAGTAAGTGGTACATCCTCAGACCTCATCAAGCTAGAGCTTGGCAGGAAGACAAGATGTCCTTTCTCCCCACTCATATTTACATTATCATTTGTGGCCTTTTGCCAACGCTATTTGGGTCAGGAACGACTTCAAAGAGGTGCAGACTGGTAAAGATGTATATTCATGTTGACTGTTTTTACAGAAGATGTAATGCTCGCTCTCCCTGAATGGAAACTGTCATTCCTATCAATGCCAGAAGAGCTAGAAACCTTCAGGGTGATTTTCAAGAAATACATAAGCTTATACCCATCTCATGAAACTCAAAATCAGTAAAATATTTGAGAGTGCAAATTGGTCACATGACGGCATAGGTGGTCATGTTGAATTATTCTGCTCTTATGAAGATTCTTCCCCAAATCCTGCATATAATCCAGACCATCGGACTGCCCGTGCCACCCCGGTCCTCAAACAGTTCCTAGACTTTTTTAATTCTTATTTGTGTCAAAGCAAAGCCCTGCAAACAGCCAAAAGAAAGAAGTATAAAACAACATCTCTAGGGGGTTTAGTAACTTCACATATTATGGCTTACGACCAGGATGTCTAACTGTGCTTTTTAATGGGATGGTAGAACGATGAAATAGCAAAGCAATGGTGCTTTCTAGATCACCTCATCGCTGGGTTAAGTACTGTGGCTGACAAAATAATAAAGGAGTTGGGGCCGCTACTCCAAGCTAGTAACCTGGGCCACCTTAGCGATCTATGACAAAGTCTCCCTGAAAATGTGGCTTACATCAGTTCATTCCCCTCGCATAACTCAAATTTTACCCCAACTGTGGGTAAAGACACATTTCATGAATGGAGAGATAAAAGGCATGTAATCATGGGAACACTTTTCTTTCACAAGCTTATCAAACACTTTGAAGATCTTAAACGGTAGTAGAAATTCCCCGAGACAGAGCGGTTTGCAATACACAAGTAAGGGGCTGGGTGCAGCACACTACGATAAAGTGTTTCCCAACCTCTGACAGGGTCTGAAAAATGGCTTAAAGATGGACTCCATAATAAACTTTCTATCTCTATGATCTATAAATTTCTTAAGGAAGTCAAGCCAGACACAAGGATGCCTAGTCAGAGGAGATGCGAGAACAAAGAGGGATTTACCCTGTCTAATAGGGAATTGTTGGAAATACATTGATAAGTCCCGTATAGAGGCTAGCGAAACCCAATATAAACCCCTAGCCTTCTGGTATGGGCCACCGTATAGCACAATGAAACAAGGATAGCAGCAATCACTGTTGGCAAGGTTGAGGTGCCACTTGTACCCAGCTTCTACCAAACTTAGCACATTCTGGATAACAGCTATACAATAAGTTAATAGAGTCTTTGTAATTCAAGTGCTGATGAATCCAGATGTTATACTTCTCTTTAATTTTTATGTTGACAACTCTCCTTGCTGACCAGATGGGTTGTTAAATGGTATGTATAGTTCTGAAATGAATGAAAACAGTTGAGACACAAAACCAATGATTTTCGCAACCGAGCACCCTCCTCCAGATCAGGGTTTATAATGGATCCAGATTGGTCTTTCTTCTGACCATTGCCAGGTGAGCCTTCTTGAAGCCAAGGTTAAGAGTCCACCGTAATCACAGTGGAACTGGCCTGTCTTTCTCTGAGAGCACCAACTGAGCAATTCTTAGAGTAACACGGCATTCCACAATTTAAATCTTACTCTAACTGAAGGCTGGAACGTCTCTATGTGTGCATAATCTTAAGCTTTCATGCCCTAGATACACGCTTCTCCTCTTATGGCTTGGATTTAAGAAGAGAACCTTTGTTTTTTCCATATTTGTTTTCCACGATTTTCCTTTGAGTACTTATCTGGCAAATTCAACCAGCTCTGTAGGGCCAAAAGTGTTCGTATAAAACACTTGTCCCACAAACCTCACAGCATCTTAAAACATCTTCAGAACGTCCCACATGTCTGTAATATAACAGTCTTCATGTTACTCACTAAAATCAAATACAACAGCAGAACGACTTAGAGAATAAATAAGTACCTAACATCCTAAAAGCATCAAACTACAGCTGGCCCACTGATATACTTTTTAACATCTTTTACCTACTCAATTTATACCTGCCCTAAGTTTGAGTGGTGCTGGGCAAGGTATGCCATAGCTTTTCCCACTAATTGAATACTTAACATAGTCTATAACTTCATACGACGGGGAGCAAAATGAAAAATAATCACGATAAACCATATTCCTCATCATGTTTTCATGGTTTTAGGAATAAATACGAACCTTTGCTAAAAAGTCATTACACTTCTCATTTTTTCAATATCCCGAACACTGTAAAACAAAATTACAAAACGTGATCCACAACTCTGCATTATGCATGATTGTATACTAGCATCAGACGCTCCAGTCGCACTCCTGGTGGTACAAAGTCCTTACCTTGGAGAGGGAATAAGGTTATTGATTAATTGTCAAGTATACTCCCATTAGAACAACTTTGATTACCATAGCAACATCTTTTGCAGGCACAGGCTTGTTGAGCAATGACATGTAAAATCCAACCGACCGTTCAGAATGACTAATAAGCATGCAAGTACTCTCCACTTACATTCTTTATATACGAATTCGGGTATCCTGGAAACCTTACTGTATTTTACTTTTGAGTTGCTTCACGAATCTATACTGATATATTCTTGGCTGGTCAGATGAGCTGCCTGTGTGGCAGAGGAAACACTTCTGCCATATCACCACTAGTAGGTCTCCCACATTTTGGGCCATATTTACTCAAAAGTGGTGCGGTGCTGCCCCAAAATTGGCAGTGCCGCACTGTGTCACTTTAGAAACGCAGGGATGTGCCATATTTAATAGAAAACCGCTGCACCCCTGCGTTTCCCCCTGTGCTGGCACTAAATTGGGCTGCCTAGCACCAAAGCAGGCATCCTTACACCATTGTTTAAGGATGTCTGCATTGAGGGGTTTAATTGTTTATGTGCGGGTAGGTGTTCCTTCCCGCACATAAACAATCACTAATGGCGATTTGGCACTTCTGTGTGCAGAATGACCCCAAAGGGTCATTTTGAAATGATTGTTTAGGTGCAGGAAGGGACACCTGCCCACACATAAACAATCATGTCTAGCATGTTGCTCTTACTATGTGTGCATTCTGTGTGCACACTTAGAAAAAGCAAAAAACGAGGAGGAATAAAAGTATTACTCTTCGTTGTGCCTTGCTAATGCCACCCCTGTGGTGATGTTAGATTTTGGCACTTCCTCAGGTTACGAAAACTTGTAAATATGAGGCAGCGTCAAAATGCAATGGGTGTTGCTGTGGCACGCCCACAGCAACACCCATTGTACGTCGCTTTCACGCAAGGGGCTGCGTGTTAAGGGGTCATATTTACAAGGGGGCGTTAGGCCACAAAAAGTGGCTTAACGCCACCTTGTAAATACAGCACAAGGCATAGCGCCACCGGAGCATCACGTAAAGTGATGCTCCAGTGCCGCTAGGGGCTCATAAATATGCTCCTTTGTTTTCCGGCTTTACAGTGGTTATTCTTTCCTCATCATGGCTGCACCTGCATGCTGGATTGCTGCTGATCAAAAGCCCAACCTACAGTCATTTTGTCCTGTGGACTGGTTCTCCTAGGTCCACTCTCTCCATTTCACCTAGGACTTTCACTTAGGACTTTAGCCCATTTGCCTCAACCTGCCATCTACAACTTTGCCCCTTTGACACTTCTTTTCACACAAAAAAACTGAGAAAGGAACAGGTAAGTAACAAAAGGAGAAGGCTTATGTTAATAGAATGGAATAAGGAAATACAGCAAAAAAAGGGACAAGAACGGGGATCCCTCCCATAATTAAAAAGTACAAATATGAACATAGATGGGGGCACAATTGCCCCCATCAAAAAGCAAAAAAAAACTAAACAAGGATCTCAATATTAATTATTCGTACACTGAGATTAATTTTGACATAATTCATGAATGGGATAAAATCACATGTAGCCACACGTAATTGGGCAGTGGGGATACTTTTTCAAGACCCATATTGTTAGGTCCATGTCATGGGTGTAGTTTTCTACCTGTGCATTAGGGACATTTCACTTCACCTCAACCCGCCATGGTGTATGTGCTGGGCATTCGCATAGAGAATGCTACAGAAAATGGTTGTTGACTGTTCACCCTAAACTCGGGTGCTGGTTCTTCGTCATTGTCAGTGGGGACATTGCGTAACCTACAGCTAGCTGACCGAGTCTCTGCCAATAGGTTTGCTGCCTTCTCCTATGCTGTAAATGAGGTGAGGGAAAGCAGGGACTGGTGGACGAACTATCCACTGCTCTTTCGGGGGAATGTCCCATTACTGGCTTACAGCCTACATCTAAATGAGGCCTTAAAGCTGTTATATATTTTGTGTGTGAAAATTATCAAAATGAGTGGAAGATGCTTAAGAGTTTCCACTAAGCCCCATGCATGTTCTAGTGGACCTGCCAAATGACACGGTTTTGGAGCCGAAATCACATGGTGGCAGGCAAAGCGAGTTGGAATCCACTGCAAAAAAGTGACTTTCCAGCTCATCTTTAAATGCTCTCAGCAGCCGATGTCCATTAAGTGGCGTGAAAGCGTCTCAGGACATCGGCGAAAACCTTTACCGTGACCCTTTGTTATTATTATTATTTTTTTTAATTTATGTTTTTGGGTGGGGCTTGGTGATGGTCATTGTGCCTCTTAAGTAGCTCAGAGCAAGAGGCCATGGATCTCCTCACACAGTGAAATACATTTAAAAGTTGGCAGTTCTCTTCTAGGCCTTACATAGGCAAATGGTGGCACTCACCTATTAAGGTATGCCCAAAAGACGCTGACAGGGGCGTGGGTCAGGCTTTATTTTCACCCTCATATGTTGCCAGCTCAACCATTTGGCCTAAAAACATGAAGGAGAAGAGGGAATCCAGTGGCGTTACCCACGAGTGTCATGCATTAACAACACTGCAGATGCTTCACCCTTAGCTACTCAGTTTGTAAGCATGCAGTGTAATGAATTACCACAGCGCCGAGATGCCTTTGCTGATGATAATGGCCCTCATATCATATAATAACATGTTTTTAAGATGCATGTACTATCTGGACCAATCCAAACCGGGGATCAGCAATGCCTACTTAGGGGTCCGACTACTGATTAGAAAATTAAACAATGTTAACAGATGAATAAAGTTATATACATAGAAAGGTAAAATTGTAAAACTCTCTGTAAGTGCGAAGGCATTCTAAATTGAAAGGATTTTGTAATTGGAAGCTAAACATTAAGTTGATATCCTTAGATTGTTTCATGGCATCAGCAAACGTCAAGCGTCAGCAAACAGAATGTAGTATGGACGAATAGTGGTCTCAACTGAAGCACTGTTGTGCACCGATTAAAAGAGAAACTGCCTTAGGAACAAAAGGGATTGATTCAGAGTTTGGCGGGTGGGTCACTTTCACAAATAGGACGGATACCCCGTCAGCCTTATTACATTATGCATTATATCTTATCACACTTGTAATAAGGTAGAGATATCTGTCAATAAAAAAGCGCCCAATGTTATATGCTGGAGTCTAGTAAATCATCTCGTCTTTTTTTTACTTATCATTAGAATATCAATAATTGCATATTTTATGTGATTTAAATAAAATAACTCACAACTTGTGTATGTATTTGATTTATACTTGGTTCTGTATTTTTGGATATTGTTCTGGTGTTAAAATCGTAGTAATTGCTTAGATGGGGGAGGGCTTCCTGGCTTCCCGTAGAGAGTTAGCAGGGGTCCACAGAACAGAACTCAAAAAGTTAGGAACTGCTGTTCTAAACATTTGCTCAATATGTTTACATGTTTTAAACATTTTAGCTGCTAACTCACAACTGTCAGTTGAGTTTTACAATGTTTATGCTGCAGTCTACGGTGGCCAGCTTTGAACCAACAGATTTAGTTCTGACCTCCCACATTCTGGCTGTGAAATGTCACCAGCTGTTGAATTTCAGAGAGGCTTCTTTTGGCGATAGGAATGACTCATGGCTAGGCATGCTGTTCAAAGATAACCAGAAAGTAAGTGCAGGTCCTGCCAACATCATTTATTTCAGGTTTGAGTTGTGCACTGTGCCTAGCAGGAAGTCATGTATTGTTTTGTAAGACATTGACGATTTTATAACACCTTCCTAACGCTTGCGAGGCCCAAACCAATTTCAAGGTGGAATAGTAAGGAATTACCCCTTTAGTTCTGCATAGTTGCAAGGGTGTTGGCTGTGGTATTGCCTATGGAAGATACGTATTGGTGTTATGCGTGTGGATTGTAAGTTTGGTCCTGTTTGTATTGTGTCCAAGTGGTATATTGATCAGGACGTATTTTCATCATCAGTCTTTGGCGCAAGGGAAGAGAGAGAAAGCAAACCTGCCAACTAAAAAACACATTTCACCGATGAGGGTCGTGCAGGGTCTCTCACCGATGATTAAAAACAAACACAAATAGCTTGCAGAGGCTGGTGCCGAAGTTATGGGGTGTTTTCACACTCCCTTAATATGCATCGGCTGTTCAAAGCCTCATAAGACGCGTTGGAAATCCACGCGTTGTAGTGGTTTCTAGCTCATTTTCCCAGCCACTGTGTGGTATCTGCTCCTCACCAGGTGACAGTTTCAATGAAGATAGTTTCAAGGAAGCCATTGTCGTATGACACCATGGCACCATGTCAGATGGCAGCTCTGAGAAATACAGAAGAGCAAGAAAGGAGGAAGAGGAAGATTTTAATACAATGACAAAGGAAAATGCAGGGATGAAAAGAACCAGCAAGAAGGAGATAAACAGAGATGAACCATAGAGTAGTGGAAGAAAGAGGCATACGGTGCAATTAATAATAAGTAAACTAGAAATTCAACAGTGCCCAAGGTGATTTGGGCTCTTAAAAGAACTTTGGGACCCGGCATTATTATTAATAATAATAACAATAAATATGTTTTGTTGTTGTTTTGTTGCTGCTTTTGTTATTATATTATCACTGTTTGACAAATCAACTAATCAAACACGGTCTTTATCGGCCTTCTATATTTTAGGTGATTTCTGAGACGTCTTATTTTTCTTTGAACATGTTCCAGGGCTTTCATGTCTCTAGTTCAAAATAGGTGGAAATGACTGAATAGAGAGATGAGGTACCTAAGTTTTCATTGAAGCAAGTGGGATGGGACTTTTAAATCACTCCCTTTATATCCTAGGTGCATACCGTCTATCGTTTTCTTACTTCTCTCAACCATCTTTCGGAAATAGCTTTGCTGCGAAAATGTATTTTAAAGCAGAAATTACATTGCAATAAATGGTGGGTGAATTTCTGCCTTCATTGGTTTTAGAAAGGGGCTGCTTGGCACAGTGTTTTTAACACAATTTGAGGGATGAGGTGTGGTCCAGTGCTAAATTGAGATCTGTGGATCAAGAAAATGTGGCTATGGTCCTTTTAGCGGAATAGGACTAGTTCCTACAGCAGCCAGACACCCCTGGACTCTAACCATCAAGAGATGGGGGTACGATTGATGGACGGTGGGCGTTTTAGGGAAGTTTAGATAGCCACTAGGACTGTTTGGTAGCCTTAGGAGTCTGGCTCGCCCTTGGGAGTTTATAGAGATTGGTGAATACTGGGGCTGAGACAGTCACCAAGATTACTTTGTAGCCGCCATTTTCTGTCTGGGTATGGAGGAGATGAAGAATGGAGCATAGGTCAGAGACTGGTTAGATGAACTTGCAAGTGCTTAAAGCCCAATTGCAATGTACTTTAGTCACTCCTTCCTCATCCTTTTACTGTCAAGCTGTTCCAGACCCAAAGGGACTAGAAGGACGGGCCAGAGGATTTTCTGTTCAGCCTCCCCGAGCCTCACAGCTGCCATGCCTCTTTCTCTTTGTGGAAAGTCCTGTGATGGCCCATATTCCTCATTTCAGCCACTGTAAGATGGCACATAATGCAGATTGGAGTCTGATGCAACTTTTCCACTGTAACATCACGTGTTCTAATCCAAAACCCAACATGTATCAGCTCTGAGAAGCTGTCAAAGCAGGATTATTTTATTCCCAGTATCACTGCCTTATATTAGTTGACAGAATATAATGTGCATTTACTTGAATGGAAGAGCATCCCTTTGCTAATTTATCTTAGTTGCAATGACTTATGGAGTCTTTTACTTTATTGGACAGTTTTATAGGGTACTGTTATCTTTTGGTAACTTAATGCTTCTGAGTTCAAACACATTTATGGGTAGAACAAGAAGTTAGGAGTATCTGCAGTCCAACCAGCCATAGGACGATCATCCTTATCTGATTTACCTTTTTGAGTTGCCAATTTCAGTTGAATTCCGGTGTGATGAGATACATTTTTATGAGTCTCCCAGAGCATGTGTTTGGCTCTTCCACTCAGGATCAGGCTCATACTGGGACCATGTAAGAAATGAGATGATTAACCATTTCAAGGAACAATCACAACCCTTGTCAAGTTGAGCCCTTAAATCTTTAAATTAACCTGAGCTCAACCCCTTGGTAGCTTTGATACGGAGCAAACAGGCTTAACTTAGGGCAATGTGTAAAATATCTATGTAGACTCAAAACAGTAATAATAGTAGCAAGGTTGGAATAAAACACAATAAAAATCACAAACCAAATTAGAAAATAGAGTAAAATGTAAGAAACAAAACCACACCAAAAGGACAAAAATCCAATAAGGGGAACCAGAGATTTGAATTTGTAATAATGTTTTGAGTAAAAAATAGAGCCAAGAAGCATAAAGTCGCAATGATAGTCAATGGACGCGGTAGACCGAGACGTAGCCGCTGACTGCAATAGAGTGCAGGTTAGATATATCAACCAGGTTCGTCCTGTCAAATATTTTACCTCCTGACCTTAATCTTCTGAGTCCCAAACCACCAATTAGTACACTTTTAAAGATCTCCAGAACATCAGAGAAGGTAATTAGAAACTAAAAAGGTGGCAGACAGAGGCCAATGGGGTCCACAGCATGTCCAATGCCAATGGTCATCTGGGCAGTTGTAGGAAAGGCGTTTGTAGCTTGTTGCATCCCTGTAACTTGAACAGGAGGGCCACTTCTTTGTCCTGGGTACAAGAGGAAGAGCAGGACCAGTCTTTAAGGGCTCTTCTCATGCCTCAGAAGCAGGATCAGTCCTCTTCTGATTTTCCACAGGTGTAGGCGTGCTCTGAAGTGTGTCCCTGGAGATGCCACATTTATGACTGGCATTTGCTAATAGGCAGGAATGACTCCTGGGCACACCCTAAGCAGTGAGATGTAAGTTCTGAATATCGACCCTACCTGCTTGGGGCATTTTGAAGATGGTGGAAATCTTCAGCCACACTAATCTTGGGCTCTGGGGGCTGGGAGTGTGTGTGGGGATTTTACTATGATAAGCCTAGTGTCCTCCTACATTTAACACTAAAATCCAGTTTGGGGCAGTCTCTGTATCCTCAATAAACCCAGGGACAGAGGTCTGGTAGAACAAAGCAGTGTTTCCCATCAACCAGACAGTGGATACACAAGAATTATTTTGGAATCCTGTGTACTCCTCTTTTGAAGGGCCGCCCCAGTGTTATATGTAAAAACACAGATACAGAAGTCTGGTAGAACAAAGTAGAATTTTCGAGGAACCAGATAGCAAATACACAAGAACTAAATATGCCAACTAGGGAAATGCCAATTTCCCCATGTTGAAAGGTGAAGTTCATGCACTTTATTACTTGTTAGCAGGGCTAAAGTGCACAGAGTTCTAATGCCAGCAAAAATATAGGGCCCAGCAAAAGGCACAAAATTTGGGGTGACCTTGCCGAAACAGCAAATTTCCAACAGGCCCTCTATTCCTAGGGAATTGTCTTCGTAATTATGGTGCTTAATGTAAGTTGGTGAAAAAGATGTGGATTACCATACTATCCTAAACGGTGGGTGCCACTGTGCTGGTTTCAGCTTGTCCCACTGCAAGGGGGCAATCAGCATTGTGCCGAAGATTTTAAACTTTGCGTTTAGCTCCACCGGGAGTCAGTGGAGTGCTTCCAAGTTAGTGATAATATTTCCATAAGGCCAATCACATTCTACCTGAGAAGTTCGGCATCCTTTGCAGTCTGTTATTGAACTGCCTAGGTAGCCTAATTGTAACTATTTCACAGTATTCAAAGCATTCCTACTCGGTTATCCGTAGGATTGCGCCGGTTTTTTACAATCCATGTTCTAACTCAATGCCCAAAGAAGGCACCTTAGATCGATAATGGCATTGTCGCTTCTTTCAGAAGAATCCGAATAGGTGGTAGCTCCCTTTCTGTACAAATGTGCAAAACAAGGACAATTAGCAACGAAGTCGAATTGAGAAAAACAATAAAAATGTGTCTGTTTTCCCCAGACATGGCTCAGCTTACAAAGATAATAGAGGATGTAGAGATTGGTAAATGGCATTGCACACCCAAAGTACCGTTTGTCACAAAATGCGACTGGACTATTCTTCATCTGAGTGTGGGTAAGCCCTCAGCCTAACTGTGCTGACCCGAAATACCTGGAGGATGATTGATTGCTTCCACACTGTGTGTGGCTCCATAAAGTGTATTAAACTATGTACTAAACAAATGCTTGCTTTTCGTACAACAATCTGTACTAAAGATGGTAAGTACCTGTAATTGCATGATACTAGTTGTTTGATTTGGATTATCTGGGTTTATATACCGGTTTGCTAATTGAGAACTTAAGACACAAAAGAAGAAAAGCCTCAACATACAGGAACCCAATCTCGATGCCATACAATTCTTAAAGTCAAGCAGGTTTGATTATGATTTAATGTAATACTGTTTGATAATGTATCCTTTAACTGGAGTCAAATCAACAGTGTCATGATCAGTTTTGAACTTCACAAGGACTTCTACAAGCTGTACATAAATTGTACCAACATTCCATTTCAGTTAAACAAGAACACCAGAAGATAAACGGCCATTAGTGATGCACATTATGAAAAGCAAACGATAACAGTTGTGATTCATATTGCATAAACTCTCTCTGCGCTATGAGGATGCCAGACACTTCATTAGGCAGTGTAGTCTCTGAGTGACAATTTTGTGATTAACCTTAATAATATTAAAATCATTTCCCATCACTATAGTTTACCTGACAACCACAAAGAAGCATATAATAATTATCTTCCCACAATCAGTGCAGGAAGTAAGCAGATCCTGCCGAAATTTGTTGGAGGTACTTCTGAGCTGGATCTGGTATCTGGCCGACCCAGTGAAACAGGCTAAATTTGCCCTGGTGTAGCATCTTCATGTTATCTGCTTTCTGTTTGTAGCGGCAACCTGCAAGTGGTGAGGAAGCTTTCTTATCTTCATTTCCAGCTAGGTACAAAACAAAGAACTGATTAAAAGGGCAACTAGACCTTCTTTTGTTCAAGTATCTTCCTGGCTGGAGCTATCAGGAGCTTTTCATCTAGTTGCCAATGCAATGTAGGGAAGCCAAGGTCCACAGCTTATCACATCACAAGCACTTAAGATAAACTATGATATGGACGCAAGTAATTGACTTTGTTCATCTCTCCCTATTTGAGAGATGTGCATGCATTGTAAGAATGCAGAGGTATCGTGCTGTAGAGTAATTACACAAATAATGATTTGAATGGCACCTACTAATTTATTTTTTATTTCAATCTTTTCTAGCGAGAAACACAAAGTCAGGATTTAAAATATAATGCAGTGATTGGGGTTGTCTGCGCTAACAAAACTTTACTATCACCCAAAGGAAATACAAGGGATCTAAACCCATGGTGTGCAGTTGACATGCAGGTTATTGTTGCCGATTTATGGCTCACTGTGCTGTAATAGAAGGATTGCAACTTATGAACTGGAAGTAACAAAAGGATTTCTGTGTCAAAAGCATTAACCATACTTATCCAGCCACATAAAATACAAATCTGTGATCTGTATGTTACATAGTGTGGTTTGCAGGAGGCACAATAACCCTCTATGCTACATTGTGAGTCGGTGGACAAAACATAGAACTCTCCTGGAAGCGCATTAGCCACCAGAGTTATCTTACCGTTATAACCCCCTGAAAATTGCCGGGCACAAAGATCTCTGCATCAGGTGTCTTAACTCTGTAAGATACGTTTAAATGCAGCCTCGTTGTGACCAATGAATCCAGAACAGATTTATGGTCACATTTCGTCTTGTCCATTACTTTGCAGCAGATTTTTAAATACTGGATATCTATCAGATTAAATCATGTTGAAGTACAGTATTGCCTAATGTAACTGAACTTCAAATGCATTTTTAACCGTAGTATTATATTAAGCACTACATCGCTCTTTGTAGACAGATTCCAACGCTGTAATTCCTGAGACAGTGTTGGTTTTGTTGATAAATATCTGCCAGTTGCTAACCTCCGGTTTTGTCGTCAGCCCTTTAATGTTCCAGGTATTCATAGTTTGCATTACTACCTTAAGACTGTTTGCCAGGGACAAGACGTTTCCCCCCTGGCGTAGTGCACTGAGATGCAGGTAGGCAAGAGGTCACTGGGCAGCAGTCAGAAGTGATCTTACTTCCTGCGTGGCTCAGGAGTATTCATGTCAGTCAATATACTTTTGAAAGGGACTCGTGCCAAATCGTTTTTCAAATCAGACATGTCGTTCTCTTGACCCAAAGAAAAGCACTAAGGAAACTGTATTTCATTGCCTCAGGAAAACACTTCTTTTTACATGATCACCCCCATTCGGTCATTACTGATGCTGCTGGTTTTTGCCTCTGTGCACTGAAACTCTGCTAACCAAGCCCCAGTGTATGTACTTGACCCCTAAAATATGTAGAAGTTGGCTATACCTCTGATTGGCATTTAACTTGCCGATAAGTCTCTTATATTTGGACTCTTAAATGCCCATAAGGCAGGGAGCAATGCCTAACATGTCCTTATAGTGGTGGCTTGCAGAGCCAAGATGGCAGACACTCTTGTAACAGTGCTCCACGCCAAACCCCATTATCAAATTCGATTATCCCTGTTAAGGCTGTTATCGACCTTCCCCTTACTGCCCTATTGGATATGGCTCCATGGTCGGTGGCAGTGCTGGGAAGGTGTCTCAGGTACCTTGGAGCTGCTGCAGAGAGGTGCGTGGGCCGCAGTCTTGCCCTCCCAGCCTTGTGGCGCACTGAGGCCTAGCTGCTTGGGAGACCGGCTCCTATCATGGAGGATTGGCTAGAATGGGAGACCCTACTTCTCTGGTGACAGCAACTCCACAGGGACACTAGTAAAACCCCCATGGCAGCAGTGCTGCAGCATGAGGACTCGCTCCCTCCCTCCCTGTCTTGTTGAGCCCTGAAGACTTGTGGCACAGGGATATCTCTGCCCCAATGGAACTGTACTGGCCAGGAGCGCTGATGAATGGAGCTGCTGGGCGGCAGTGTGAGGCTCCCTGGGTAGCCCCCAGGACCTGGTGATGCACTGTGGAGTGGTGAGTGCGGTGGTCGCTGGCCCAACCCCATCCTTCCCGGGGTGCCCTGCAGCATGGGCTTACACTTCTGGTGACATGCCGCTGGAGACTGTATCCTTGGCCTGTGGCACTGGCTGGGCAGGGCCTTTTTTGGAGGCGGGTGGACTTGGGTCTGTGGGCCAGCTCGTGGAGAGGGGCACCATGGCCTACCATTTTATGCCCTGCATAGCTGCCTGCCAGCCATACTCTAGTTGCTGACTGGCGGGCCCCTGGCAGTGACGGCAGTGGTTGGCCTGTGAGGCACCTAGCATGATTTGAGGCAAAGATACCCTTACCTGGTCCTTCTGCAGGGTGCCTCCTGGTAGCGCTGGAATGAGTGGGGCTCAATGGACTCTGGCGGCAACCCAGACCTAGTTATACTCTAGTGGACCTGGCTGAAATGACTGTGCTCCCTACTTACTTACCTTGGTGCTGCTGCTGTGCTCAGCCGGGCTTGTCTCGTCCAACACCTCACACAGCGACATACTGACAGTTGCAGCACACTCACTAGATTGGACTACAACTTCCTTGAGGCCTCTTCTTGACTCCTGTTTGCAGTGCTCTGTGCTTCACCCTCCCTGTTACCCTTGACTAACTCCACCTGCTGAGCGGTTGCTGGCACGTTACCACCAGCCAGGCTGGAGCTCATGGACCTCCTGGGAGGGATCCCACATTTGGGATACTACTTGCTGTCTCAAAGCTCCTGGACTCCCATCTGCGTCTGTCTGCGATCTTCCTGTGGACAACTGCAATCGTTGGGCTGCTTGTGCTATGAAGCTCTTCATCATATTTTGCCACTCACAAGCGAGTCCTTCTCTACAGGCAAACTCTGTTTCCTTACTGGCTGTCCTAGCGATTCCTCACCAACCATGGGTCGCCCTCGTTTCGGAGCCCAGTATTCACCCTCACTTGACCAAGGTTAGGTGGTCTCTTCAGAACGGTCTAGTATACACACCACTGTCGATGACAAACTAGACATTGTCCTGGAACCCATAGAAAAATTCTGAGTTTCACTGGAGAACAAAATTGATGCAGTGTAACAAATCTCACTCTACTATGCAATGACAGCAACAAATTAGCTGACAGTCAATACTGCAGAACAGTCGCTGGCAACTCTTCAACCACAGACTCAGGACGTACAGACCCAGCTATGCATACCACATGATCAGGTTTGCTTCGTGGAGGAGAGGGTAGAGTATGATGAATGCCGCTTCCACAGAAACAATGTCCAAGTTGTGGGCCTTCCTGAGAACGTTGAGGGGCAATATGTAGTGACCTGCTTAGAAGCATGGTTCTAGAGTTTTGTTCCGTCCACTGCCCCCTCACCCTTCTTCTCTGTCGAATGGGCGCACTGAATGCCGATGAGTAGGGCCAGTAAGCTTGACAATCTGGCAGTGGACAATGTATGAGTGATGATTTTCCCAAACTATATGTTGACAATGCAATGTCAGCGGAGTTCTTTTCTTGCTGTTAAACACATACTGATGAAATCCAACATTAAAAATGCTCTTCTGTTCCCGGCACAACTTTGGTTTGAAGTGGATGGTACATCGCTCTTCTTCAAGGATCATTAGGAGACCTGGGACTGGGCAGAGCGGTGCCGGGACGTGGGTGCCAACACATTGCACTCATTGGCAGAAGAGTCACAAACCTCCGGAGGGCCACATCTGGCCCACCGTCCACAGCAGGTGTGACAATCACTACCCTTGCCCAATATGGAGCAAGTTATACAGGAGAGGCGACTGGTGCTGCAGACGGCTATGGCCTTCTTTGGACCCTGATGGAGATGGCTCTAAATCTTTTAGTGACGAGGGATCCTCTACATCCTGCTGGGCTGCTTCACACCACCCACTGTGACTCCACAAACTGCACGTGATATGCTTTAATCTCCTCCAGGGGAGGGGTCACCTCTATGTTTATCTGTTCTGTTTGGATGCCCTTGAAGTTATGTATGTTAGCTTTACTACAGGTCCTGCAATGCTTCCCAAGAGCTTCTTACGCAACACCTGTTAGGCCTCGCTCCTTTGCAGAACACACTGAGAGCACTAGGTGCGCCTCAATCACCTGGCACTGGGTGTTTAGCGTCCTCGTACATTCTATCCTGCCACCTACCCACTCGTTAGCTTGCCTTCACTGCCACCTATTGTTAACATGGTTGGGTGGAAACCTGTTGTACCTCCGCTCTCAATAGTATTATGAGTTTATGTTTGTTGACTTCCATTGATTTTCTGTTTTTGCCTGCACCCACTCTTACCATGAGCTTCTGAGTGTTCCTTGCACCACGTCCCCGATCGAAGCCGGATACCATTCCTTTGACAGCTATCATAATGGAGGACACTAACATACTTACCTGGAACATTCGAGACATGCACACTTCTTCCCATAGATATGCTGTGCACTCCTACCTATGCCGTTGGGTGACACATAGAATTTCTGCTGGAATCCTACCTCACTCTCTTAGAGGCTTTGTGGTTGCAGAAGCACTGGAGGGATCGGGGATTCTCTACTAACTATTCCACATATGCTTGGGATTTTAGTGTTAATAAGAGTGGGGGTCCCCTTTGTTGCTGCAGCCACGATTGCGGACCCGGCGTGGCTCCCCATTTTCATAAAGGACAGGTTTGATGGCTGTCATATGTTGCTTGAAACAATATATGCTCCTACCTCTGAGAAGGTGGCCTTCCTGGATCCCCTGTCTGGGTTCTGTTGCGTTGGAGTGGACTTCCCAGGTTATGTGGTGGGGACTTTAACAGTGTCCTTAATGTTGAATTGAACTGCACCTTCCCTCCTCTCCTTCTCACTGTTGCCACTTTGAACACACTTGTGCTATCTGGCTGGCAATGTCACTGGAACCTCATAGATGTCTGGGGTTTGCATAATACCCGAACAAGGGTTTATTCATCTCATCCTCGTGATCTCCATGTCAGAATCGCTAGGTCAGTTAGCATGTCGTATTTAGTCCCCTACATTGTTTTCATTGATGACCTCAGAAGACCCCACTCTGACCATTACCCCTAACATCTGGGCTTATGCTGGGATTGCGACCCTCCTCCTATTCCAATAGTAATAGCATATTTGAATACTTTTACAATAATGTGAACACTGCTTCATCCCGACTGGTCAAGTGGGAAGCCCCTAAGATGGCGATCAGAGGACATTGCCCGGGTCTGGTCAGATCCCAGACTATGTGCTGCTAGCTCGATAGTGAAATCTCCCAAGTGGAGAAGGTGCTGCTCAGTTACAATAAGCGGATGCAGTCTTCTGCAAGGATCCCATCAACGAAGCATGCAGTGAAAATGCTGCGTGACTGGAGAGACTCTGCTACCTCAACTATGTGGCTCACTCTGCAAAGACACACTATGAGGCAGATAAATCAGAAGCACTACTTGTCTGTCTTATACTTCCCTATACACATCGCCATCCACTGCTTCTTAACTAATGTGCCTCTCCCCCAAGTACTATCAGAACAGAGGTAGGAAGTTAACTGCAACATCACACTTTTTGAGATCAAAGAAGCTATAAGTGTGCTTGCCTCTGGCAAGACTCCGGGCCCTGGCAGGCTACCGCCTGCATACTATAAAACATACTTTTCTTGCCCCGCTCTTGAAGAAGCTATGTGCTAAGGCCATGTCGTTGCTTGTCTTCCATCCTCGCGTTGCTAGGCCCTTATATCATCAGCTAAACCTGGCAGAGATCCCACTGTGCTGGAGTCTTATTGACCACTTCCAATCCTCAGTACAGATTACAAAATACTTGCTAAGATCCTAGCAGATTGCCTGGCCCCCACTAGTCCTGTATCTGGCCCCTCTGGATCAAAATGGATTTGTACTGGCCCAAAATACTTCCCTCAACGTGTGTAGGTTCTTTCGTATACTGGAGATTGGTCCCCCTTGTCCGGCACCAGGCAGGTTGTCTAGTGGTAGATTTAGAAAAAGCCTTTGATTCAATAGAATGGACCTACTTGTCTGAGGTGCATCCACCATATAGTCTGGGAACTAGCTTCATTTGCTTGATTAATCTCCTTTATATCAGCCTTCCGCTAGGTTAAAAATGGACCATCTAATTTCTGACTCTATATTGATACACAGGGGCACCCATCAAGGATGCTTTGAGCACTACTATCTGGCCTCTCAGCTGCAATGGGTGGCCAGAAGGTGATCAGGCTGATAGGTAGATAACACTGTGACTGCCTCTCCCCATGGGAGTTAACACATCTACTTATTCATCCCTTTTCCAAAACAGTATTCCCCTGCTCATGTCTCACGCTGGTTGCATGTTGTTGCTTCTGGAGAAATCTCTTCCTTACTTGCTCAATAACACCATAAGCTCCAATGCTCTTGTATACCTGGTACACCTCGAGGCGGGTCAGTCACTTCCATGGCGGATGCGGGCCCTTGTCATTAAGTGGGGCTCATAGTCTTGGGGATCTTTACTGGAACAGTGTTCTTCTGCCACTGGAGGAACTTATCACTGACACCGGGCTTCACCTGGGTCAATTTCTGCAATACAATTCCCTTGTCAATATACTAGAGGTGCAATTCAGCAGAATCACACAATACACCTAGTGATTCAATATTTAGATCTCATGGGGATGGGCTGCTATCTATTAAAGTGGTTTGCTTGCCCTTTATGTACACATGCTGCAATGCATTTTACATCACTACGCCACCATTGGGACCATGAGCTGGGCCGCCCCTGACAAAGAGTACCAAACCATCCTGGCATACCCTGCCTTGATGTCTCATAACACCTGTTTCAAGTTAATTCAATACTACATATTAGACAGGTCCTACCTGGAAAGGATTTGCTACTTTTGCCCTACAGATGCTGTTTGCCCCGCTGCCTCTTGCCAAACCCTAATTTCCTGCATATATTCTGGATGAGCCCCGCATTCTTGCAGTACTGGCTGGGTATCACAACTTTCTTAGCATGCTGTATAGGGAACCCCTCGCTGCACACATTGGAGGTGTGCCTGCTGGGAATGTTCCCTCGTGCCAAACACAATAGAGTAACTGCAGTTCTTAGACTTGGCTCTTTTGCTCACTCGCAAATGGAAATCACCCAACCCCCTACATTCTCTGCCTGGGCACTCTCCAAGGACGCCTATAATCAGGCTGAGAGTACCACCTTGCACCGGGAGGATAATAGGGGCCTGCATAAATATTCTATCTATACCAGCTGGGGCACAGTGGTCTTACGTTTGAAGTTGAGATGTGTTCTGTCTTCATATTGCTCTAGCAACCTTTTGCCTCTTCTAATCTGTTGCAGTAGTCTGCACATTTCTGTTAACCGCTGTTCTACATGCCTCTCAGATCCCTGCTATGTCTTTAATAGATGTGTATTGACCAAAGGTGTGAATAACTGTATGTTACGTTTGCAGATTGCTTACTTTGATGATGTGTCAAACAATAAAAATTCTTAATAAAAGGCCTTGAAAGAAGTCCTTATAGAGAAAATTCCTAAAAATACATTTTCACTGTAGAATGGTTAGCTGTTCTGTAGGATTACAATTGGATAATGTTATCTCTGCCTAGGAACTACATAAAGAGTTCATTCTTGTTTTTTTTAAATATATTTATTACAAATCAAATTAATTGGTCAAGTCAGGTATATAACACATATTTTTAAAAAGGGACATGTAAAAAAATACATTTTACCTGCCTAAAGCCTCTAGACACTCATTTGCATGCGCTTCCAACTGTCACCCAGTAGCTGACTAGCTCCTTGATAGGGTGTGAATTGGCTTCCCAGACTTGAGACAAGGGGCTTGGTGTGGGGCGGCGTGCTGTTCTTCTGACAGGATACCCATCTGGGCAGTGTCCAGGAACCTAATTATTTTCAAAGGGCCTGCCTTGTCACAGGCAGGTGTAGCTCAGACCTGAACCTGCCTCTACCCTGTTGTCCTAGCCAGCCATCACCACTTCCAGTGGGGCAGGAGCTACCGCTAGAACCAGTTTTCAGTGACCACAGGACGGCTCATTTCCATGGCCACACCTCTAGTGTTTACCATCTTCATTTTGGTTAGATAAGTGCAGAGTGGAATTATTTGCTGCCAGGCACTCAGGAACTGCTGCAAACGTGGGTAGGGTTACGCCTGGGAACTTTTCCCTTATTGGTTAGGAAGGCAGGAGCCAACCCCACCCACAAGGTAATGCCAGGCATAAATTGGCACCCCTAAGCACTGACATCAGAACATTATTGGACCTGTGGAAGACAAAAGAAGGGCTGCACCTGCTGTTGAGACCTGTGACCCTCTCCCACATATGCCCAGGACAAAGCAGTGGACTCCAAAGATCATAGGGTGACCTCCTGTTCAAGCTACAGGAATACAGCTAGCTACAAGAGCCTATGCCTGCAACTGTCCAGGTGACAATTTTAATCCTGTTAAGCTATTGCGATGCAAGAGCTACAAGCCCATTTTCCTGAAGGAGCTCGGTGGACCAGTTTCAGTCAGACCTGCCCTGGACCCTGCTGGTGACATCGGTTGGAGTGAGCCCTGACTGCCAGGTGTTGTACCTGAGGTCCTGGAACCCTTGGTTGGTGTCAGAATGTACTCCTGTTGTCTTACACAGAAGCTGGGATTTAGAAACTTTTTACTGAATTTCTGTCTGGAGGACATTCGTGGGACAGGGACCAACGTACCAGCAGATCTGCCAAGGGTGCATCGCTGGTTGGCCTTACTTTGCTTCTACGATCTTCTCTGCAGCATCAAATCTGATTCAGCCGGCCTGACACCGATTGGCACCCAACAACTTTGAACCCTCTTGGGCTAGAGCCAACAGCCTAGCCTGATTTATAAATTCAGCTTCCACAAAAGACTATGTAAGAAGATAGACTATGTCAGAAGATAGAGATCTTCACAGCAGCATCTGATTGACGTAAATGACTTCCTGGTTAAAAATTCTGGACTTTCCCCCTCAGAGCATTTCCCAGCTCCTTCCTTTATCATCCTATCATGGATGAGCTAGTCTGATCCAGCCTGCAGCCTTGCCCAGCTGAGGCATGTACCATTCCTGAACCTTTAAGGTAACTCTTTGACTGGGACCAACCTGGTCCTTCTGCCTGAGCCGTGTTCCATCGCATTCGATAAAAAAATTACCTTTATCCCACTCTAGCCCAACCAGTTGCTTGTGATTAATGCTTTGCACTTTTTTGCTGCTATTTTTAAATAAAACTTTTAAAAAATTCATATTTCTGGTTCTCCTTAATGGATTTTTTATATTTTGTAGTTTTAATGAATTAGAATGGAATTTGTATTGTGTTGTCTTGTCAAAGATTTAAAGCCTTGTGATTTGTGCCGTAGCTACCAGGGGTTGAACTCTGGTTTAAATTACTGAAACCTTTACTTGACATAACAAGAATAGTGCTATCAATACTTGAGGTGGACTACCATCTGCACAACTGATCATCAACTTTCTCACAGTTGCCATAAATCACTTGTGGGAAAAATAGTAGAACACATCTACAAGTGGGGGGTGAAGGGGTTCAAGCTTTAGATATCATTCTGTACTCAGAGCAACAACATCATGTACTGCTCTGTCAATATATGCCCTGATTGCACAAAAACGCACTGTCTTCCGCAAACCGTGTGTTGATTTTGGCATATGAATCATAAGCTATGTCAGATAGTTACCACTGGCAACACTATCTGCTTTAGTCTATTAACTTGTGGTCTCTAAGTGAGATTCAACCAATATCAGTGGTACAGGGGAGTGGAAAGATTCAAAAGTTGCTTTACTATTTGTTGGACCATTACTAGTACACCCAGGAATAAAATGATTGAAAAATAAAAATACATTCTTTATTTCAAGATAAAAAGTTCAATAAAACTCTGTTGTCTGCAAACTGGATTAAATTAAATGTGATTGAAGGTGGAATCAGAAGACCAATCAGCAGCATCCATAATATCCTCTAGGGAGGCTTCAAGCTGAAAAGCCTTAGACGCCATCTCCACTGTGGTAGACTGAGCCCCAAAAAGAGCCACATTGATACCTGCTTCACTCATGACCCACCAGACCCAAAGTGTGATTGTGGGAGAAGCTACAGCCCTATGAGACTTCCGTAAGGCAATCAAAAGCTGTCTCTCACCTAGAAGTCGGAATTCCTACGTCATCTCCTCATATTCTTCAGGCAATTAACCACACACAACTTTGGGGAATTCACAAATGCAGTGTAAGAGATAGTTATTGTGTTAGATTTGGTTGGGCTGCTTGCAGTAAATGAAACCCCCTGAAAGGAGAATACTCTAGCTGTAACGTCAAGGGCTCTAACCCTCCGGCAGGGAACAAGGCAGAGCTACATAGCGAGTTAAGCAGAGAGCTCCTTTCTGGATAAGAATTGATTGGGCTGCTTCAGAACTTGATTGATGACCCAAAGCCTAGAGTATGTAGGCTCTGGAGGGTGAGACAGCTGAATTCCCCGCAACAGCTTTAGCACAAAAAGATGCTCTGCCACTGGGCGCCTTCCATTGGTATGTGGCCATCTCAAATGGCAGAGCAAAAATTGTTGATAGTACGGTAGGTTAAACCTTCCTCCGAGAGTTTGGACAAAAAAATGAGAATGTGGACTACATCCATGTCCACGGGATCCTGACCCCATCCAAAGCACCAAGTCATCCATTTTGCCCACCAGATCTGTTTTGCTTGACAGTACTGTCTGCCCAGGCCTTAGACATGGGGACCTCAGCTTGTCTCGAAAGTCCTTGGATTTTCCATCTGTGTCGGTAATCCTCCACGCCATGAGGCGGGGAGAACCTTTGAGCATCAACTGGTGGGGTACATGGTTAGGATTCAGGAGAAGAGACTGAAAATGGCAGAGTAGGATTTATGAATCCCAGGAAAGTTCCATTAGAACTGGGAACCAAACTTGAGAATTCCAATAAGATGTCAATAACACTAGCTCTGCCTGTTGTATGCAGACCTGGGCCACCCCTCTTGTTACCATCGAAAACTAAGGAATGGCTTATCCGCCAGGATTCTGTCTGCTCTTGCTGCCAGTCCTGAAGAAATCCATCTGTTGCCGCCGCTAATGGATCTGGCCTCCAATTTAAGTATCTAGGAAGCTGGTGATCCAGACAAGAGGTGAGGAGATCAATTGGTTAAGGGTCCCTACCTGTCTCTAGTCCTGACGAAGACTCCCTGATTTAGTTTCCAAAGGCTGGAGCTGTGAAAATGGTGGGATTGCCAATCTGTTACCTGGTTCAACTGTCCCAGAAGATACTCAGCTGTGACCAAAACCTGATGGTCCAGGCAGAACTGCCAGAATTCCTTTGCTAGATCCAACAAGATCTTTGACTTAGTCCCCTGCCTCCCCCAAAGTGCTTCATGTACCACACTACAGAAATGTTGTCCATCTTGAGGAGAATGCAGGATTGAATGCTATCCCTGGTCCAGCAACACACTGCAAAGGAGCCTGCTAGGATTTCCAGGCAGTGGATATGTAATCTTTGTTCTTCTTGAGACCACCTTCCGCCTGTGGATAGCTCCCCACACCGAGCGTTCCACCCCAGTCTGCTAGCATCGGACTCTATGATCAGATTGTGACTGAAACCGAAGATTGCCTGCTCGTTGCAACACTAGTTTCACTGACGCCGTCATCGGCCGACTTGGCCGAGCAGCTGCTCGCACGCAACCTGGTCACATCGCAGCCTGGGCATCCTCAACGCCCCTGCTCATGCTGACACCGGTACCGCTGCCTGCACTGTGGACACCGCTCGTGACACCGCTCGTGAGGTACACGAAGCACCGTCCTGTCCCGCACCGCCGGCTTGGGCCTACCGACGATAGCGATTCAGCAACGACGACGACGCTGCCTGCACCGTGACCTGGTGACGCCACACCACCCTGCTTCACACTGCAGCCCTGGTCTTACTGATGCTGCTGGACGCCGTCACCGAGCCGCTGCCTGCACCGTGACCTGTGGGCACTGCACGTCGCATCATCCCGCTTTGCACCACAGCCCTGACGCCATCCACACCAGAGTTCCTGTCTTCACAGTCCCAGAGTTTGATCTGAAATGTGTGTGACTTCAAGGGCCTGACGACCCACACACTGAGTCCGGAACCGACCCTGTGATGCCAGTGACGCCACTCTCCGAAGCTCACCGCAAAGATCACAAATTCCAAAGGTACTGTTTGGGGGTCTCCCTGACACCGTAGCTGGTACGTGACGCCGCTTCCGGCCTGAACTGTTGGTTTTGTTGATCATGATGCCATGATAGCCGCAGGTGGAGCTATCACCTTCAAAGATCTGTTTTTTGGAGTAAATCTTGCAAAATTCATATCTATAGCACTGTAATTTGGATTTTTATCGTATTTGGTCTTGTTTTATATAGATAAATATTGGCAATTTTTCTGAAACTGGTGTGGTGTCCTTTTGTAGTGTTTTCACTTATTAGTGGGTGTTATGTGCAAATGCCTTACACATTGCTTCTGAGATAAGCCTGACTACTCGTGCCAAGCTACCAAAGGGGGTGAGCAGGGGTTCTCTGAGCGGGTATCTCCCTTATCCTGACTAGAGTGAAGGTCCCTACTTGGACAGGGTGCAAACTGACTGCCAACTAGAGACCCAATTTCTAACAGGCACCAATTGGGAGTATGTGAGCCCCCAACGAATATGATGAGCCTTGAGGCATTTCAATGCCCAATAATGACGGGGTCCTGGGAAAATCGCTTGAATTGATGAGGAAAAGAGGCCCACCAACCTTGCCGTTTGGCACAAGGACGTGAACTCATGGTGAACCTTTGCTATCTTCTGGGACGGAAGACGTAGTGATGCCATCACCGAATCGATGACGATGCCCAGAAACTATCGTCAGTGACAGTTGAAAGAGGGACTTGGTCTTGTTGACCACGAAGCCTAGGCCTTGTAGGAGGTTGCCTGTTGTCTGCAGCTGCATCAATAGGACACGAGTTCACAGACTCTCAATGAGGATGTCGTCCAGGTAAATGAGTCTCATTCCCTGTGCCTGTAAGTGTTCCGCTGCCAGCCTCAGGAGCTTCATAAACCCACATGGAGCTGGAGGAATGGTTAAAAACTCAAACGTCTGCTGGTTCCATAAAAAGTGAAGGAAGTGCCTGTGAGGTGTTAATACTGGGACCGTCAGAGAGGCGTCCTTCAGATCCAGGTAGTTCTAGTTAGCTAACGGTTGTTTCTCTTTTTCCCATGGACTTCTAGAAATGTTAGTTTGTTGTACATGCTTGTCATGGTTGCTGTTCAAAATTTTATGTCAGCGAAATAAAGATCTAAGGCATAATCCTCGCCTCCAGTCCAGACATAGAAATCATAAATCTGTAGAAGAAAGGCTTCTTCTCATTTCCTAGATGAGAGCTGTGCTGTCTGTTTCTGTTTGGATTCCACTCGCCCCGACCCAGACAAATTAGCTGCACAGACAACATTAGCACAGTTTTACCCGTTCATTAGTAGCAGTAGCATGTTGGAGAACACGCGGGCTGACTTTATACCGAACCAGTACAGAACCAGTCATTCCAACAATTGTAGATGATGTTAGAATACATTGAGAATGAAGACTGTGTTGGAGAACTAATAGTATTGGGGCAGCTGGCTGCTTTCAGCTTCATCGACCATTTTATCTTTATAACTAGATTGAAAGAGTACACAATAAGAGTAAAAGCTATTGAATGATTCGAACATTTTCACAAACTTGTTTAAAGTCTTTTTGCCTCGATTAAGCTCCAAGTACCTGATGATCAATTGTTTTACCTCAGGGCACCGCACTGTCACAAGTTTTAACATTTGTCCCTATTACGATCATTAGGGGCACAGATTTACAATTGTGGTGAGGACACCCACTTGATTCTAAAGTTACAGCCTGACACTAAAGAGAAAAAAGTAATTTTCCCCACGTTTGAGAGCTTAACATCAATTTGTTTTAAAAAGAACCCGAAGATCGGTATCACGGTGGTAGACGCCTTCTCTCTTGGCTGGTATGTAGGATTACAGACAGCCACACTTGTAGAGAGGCCAGCTTCATTCACTCTAGCGGGGAATCTTGGAGTGAGGTTGGACTGTGAAAGGTCAGATCACAATGGAAATTCAGACACGATTCTTCCATTTGGAGATTGTCTGACATATATTCACATTCTAACACTTCAACATCATGTTCAAGTAGTGCTGGCTCTTGCCTGTCTGCTAGCCTGTTGCAACAGCATGACAGGGGCACTGTTGACTTGCATTTTCAAATCAAACGTTTTATTTCAACACATTTGCTTATTATATTACAGCTTGTATCATTAAAGGTTTGAAAGGTAAACTTATTGAATTTAACATTCTTCTTTTCTCGGGCTCTTTTGTGCTCCTTCTGTTTTATTCTGTCATCTGGAAATGTATACCTAGTAGTCTTTTGTCCCGGTTATGGAAGCTGAAAGGGCTCTCTGGGCACGCTTTATTTTAAAAGAACATAGACTTAGAAGTGTATTAAAGGAAGCTCCAATTTCTGCTGTTGTTCCCGTATATATTGTGTCTAAAATGATTCTCAAAAATGTACATCATGCAATTTTAGCAGTTTAATTTATATAAGTTCATAGGCTTATATTCTGGCATTGTACTGGGTATCTTTCCGATTGAGAGACATGCTTTTCATTTGTCTCCATGTGCTTAGTAAACATATCCATCTTGTTATGTGGCCAGTCCAGGGGCTTAGACTCCATTGGTGCAGGGCACCAGGGCCCATATGTCTGAAGGGTCCACTGAACCCTGATTATTGTTGTACTTCACACTGCAAACACGGACCTTTGGCCCATTTTTAGGTTTAGCGCGCAAGTGCTCAGACCTGTTCTAATCTATCTGTGGGTTTTTAACCACGCCCACCGCTTGCTCATCACTATCACTTGTTCATGGGCTTGCCTTTCAAAAATCCTTTGTTATCATTGGTAAATGTTTTACGTTTGTCCCTCTTTGGAGCAGTTTGGTTACCGCCTTGGACATCGATCCTTTGACATGGATAATTGCACATTTGCCTATATGTTTGACTGGGAGCGAACTTCGTTTTCCTTTTGTGACTCTCCTTCGCACTCATGCTGTTGATGGCCGTGGCGCTTTGAGTCAGCTCACTTATGTCAACTGTTTTACTATTCATTTTCATTTAAAGTGGCTAGAAAAGTCAATGTAGGAATTGACAACGTTAACAGCTTTAACTTGAGCTCACGCTTGACCCATTGCATTGCAAATGCTTTTCTTTACCTTGCATTAGGGCCTATGACACACTGGCTACGCTACAGTGATCCTGGGCCACTATGAGCCAACTGGTAGTTTGGATGGCTCTGGCCCTGACACAACACTAGCAGTGGCTGCTCACATTGGCTAAACAGGCTAGAGCAGCCTCCTGTTCCCAGGGGGCAGGTTGTGAAAGTCTCCTACTTCGAGTAGCTGGGAAACTGAGACGCTCTTAGTCTGAGGAAATGTTTGACCTGGACAAAATATTTGACCTGGACAGATGGTGGGAAGTGCCTGCTTTTACTATCCCAGGGATTACTGTGAAGTTCTGATAACATCCCTTCAAATAAGAAGCGCAGGCACTCGAGCTGGCACCGGCAATCCATTTAAAACACTGTTTTAAGTGACCCTGTCTTCATGTTTTGACTGGCAGTCGTTTAAAATTGAAGACATCAGTCTCCGCTTTTGAGTCTGAGGTAAAATAGACCATTCCGGGTGTGTTCTCGCAGTGTCTGGTCGAGGAGGCAGCCTGGTTTAGATTAAGAGCTGAGTGTTCTCGCTGAACTGTAGATCGCCACAGGGAACGTGTGCGTCCTGGTGCGCACGTGCAACGTGTGTGACTGATAAACATTGTTTGCAGTTGTCTGTGTTTGACTGTGGAGGTAATGGCATTGCGTTAAGTTTAGGACCTTTCTGGAGCATTTACTTGACAAAATGAGCATCCGCACAACCACTTCTCGTGGGTTCTGTGGTGAAACGACAGAACGATGAGGGAATTGGGGGTACAATCTTTAAGAAATGTGCCTTTCTGTAGTGCTGCAGTCGCCTGACGGCCTCGCCGCGTTCCAGGTCGCTATCAAGCCGGCTATGAGTTCACATCATTAGTGGTAGTAGTTGTTATTTTATTTATTGCACAATTAATAAAAATCGTTGCAATCAGCAAAGAAAGTTAAAGGAACACTAACAAATATAAAACGCCATAAAAACTACTAAAAACACAAAGATTCCTCATAGAGAAATGTTAAAAAGTCAGCAGTGCTGTACTGGCAACTAAGTGCAAGTGCTACAATGTATATCATCATGGGGGGCCAGAGAGCGGAAAGGAAGTGGCCCACCTCCGCTCCTACCAAAATTGAGGTCGTGCGTCATAATAACTGTTTTATTATACTTACTCAGAAGTTTAGCCGACAAAGAATGTCAGTTGCACAATGAAGTGTAGTGCAGGATTCTCATACAGTGAGGTGCTCGAGCAGCAGCTCGTGACAACGATAAGGGGCAGGGCGGAGCGTACGCAGGGGGTGTAAATAAAAAGGACATTAAAAAAATAAAAACAAAAACACTTACCTCCCCCGCCGCAACCCGCTCCTCTGTCCCTTGTCGCTCCAGGCTCCAGGCACAGGCTCCCAGCCTGCCCTGCGGCCAATCCTGATGCTGCTCAAAGCAGCATCAGGATTGGCTGGGAGCGCCCAGCCAGTTCACTCCCAGGCAGACTGGGAGCCTGTGCAGGCGGGCTGGAGAAAGCCCTGCGCATTTGTGTTTGGCTGGCCTGACATACATGCACAGTGAGGGTGAGTGCTGAGCACTTCCCCTCGCTGCTCACCACCCCGTGGCCCAAACAAAGTTTATTATCCTTTTCTTTCAAAGGCTTTGCTGCTGCTGGCGGGGAGCGTTGCTCCTCCACCCTAATGGAGGAGCTGCCACTCCAAGCGTACAGTGGTAAGTGTGAACTTCCTTCTTGGTTGCTTGTCGCATGCTTAGGGGGCGTTCCAGTTTTAATATAAATTTAGCAAAGCATGCCATATGTTGAAGTGTAAACCCTTTAAGTCAGAACAAAATTGCATGACGGTAAGACCTAATGCCATTGATATTTAGGATTTATATATATATATATATATATATATATATATATGTATATATATATATATATATATATATATATTTTGCACCAGGGTAACAGAGCAGGCCATATACAGAGAATACTTAAAAAGTTCTCCGGGGGTGTGCACAAAGCCTGCATCTCTCGCCGTTTAAGGGCCAAAGCTATTTTGGAGCTAGGGAGCAGGCCAAATCTAGTGTGGAGCAACTTTATTTTTAGAGACTTTTTTAATAATGCATCCATGTATGGTTGCGCAGCCGGGGCCTGCTGATAGTCCTGCATGAATGAGAACATAAACTGAACTTATCTTTATCATTACTCCACAAAAGCTGCTTAATTTGCTTATTAAGTAATGGCTTGGAGAGTTTGTTTATGTGGTACGGTTTTTTACCAAAGATCTTCCTCCTTCTCTCTGACCATGTATTTGAGACCTCTGGTGTGTTGAGGCCAACTTCTTTCAAAATCAGTGCCTTTAATGAGTTTGGCGTAGCCTGTCTTAGGAGAGAAGCATATGTGAGGAGAGCTCCATCTGGTACCAGTGCTTGCTCTTGGAGACGAAATTACAGTCTGATTTGCACTGGAGAGGAACTGTGTGGCAATGAAAAGAGGAGGTGAAAGGCTTTGCTCTGTGCAGTATTCAGGAAGTTGTCCAACTTGCCAGGAAAAATTTCCAGACCGGATGCCCAGAGTGGGCAGAAACTTTGTCTTAATCACCGCGAGGAGTGGACTCCCAAGCAGGACTTGTAAGGATGCAAGTTGAGACGCCCTCCTTGCTTTCATTGTGTTTAAGGGCAGGCGGTGAGACCAGTACACTTGTAGCCAAATGCAGAGATATTTATAGCTACTTCTTCTGCCCACTGGCCAGTCCCTGCAGAGCCATTGCTTTTTCTTGATTACATGCTTACCAAAGATGACTACCTTTGTTTTTCCGAGATTTACAGACAGCTCATTTGACTTACAATATTGATAAAGAGTATTTAGCACACTTTGCTGACCAGTGCCTTAGATTCAGTAGGACGATGTCTTCTGCATATAATATTGATGTTATTAATTGTTGGCCCAATTTAGGAAGATGGGAGCTGGTGGTGTTCAGTTGCATGCACAGATCTGCCAAGTATGAGTTAAATAAAGTCGGGGCTAGCACATAGCCTTGCTTGACACCTCTGTCTATATGGATTTTAGCAGTAACTCTTCTATTGCCACCTACTTTAACCCTGGCCCAGTTATCAGAGTATAGGAGCTGTATTCCTCTTAGCAGCTTCGGTGAAATATTGAAGTTCTCTAACTTCCTCCACATCCTATGCAGCTCTACTGAATCAAAGCCCTGGATTAGTCCACAAAGCAAGTATGCAAAGCCAATTTCTTCCTTGTGTATTTTTCGTCTAGCATTGCTAGAGCTATCAGGTTGTCAGAGGTGCTCGGTGCAGGGCAGAAGCCAGTTTGATTTAAGGGTATTAGATTTAAATTAGTTGCCCAGTCTTTCAGATCCTCAAACAGGAGACCCTCAAATATGTTTGCATCAGTATTGAGCAGCGCACTCATAAGATAGCTGTCTGGTTTCCCATAGGGGTTATTCTTATAGATTGGGTACAAAAGTGGCCCTTTGCAGGAGTCCGGAGTCGTCTTCTCTGTAACACAGGCATTAAACATTTTGCAAAGCTGGCTACTCCAGTGTCATTAGTGGTTGTAAATGCAACCTCTGCCTGACCTCCACCAGAAGATTAACGGACCAGTGCTGTGGTACCTCGTTTTGATACTATCGACTATAGCGTCTTGGTAGATCACCCACTAGAGGTCACATTGCAAGCCACAGCCCTGGCTGTTTTTGGTCCTTATCAGGGAGTATTTCACAAGACCCCTGACTTTGGCACACTACATGTCACCCAGTGGCTTTGAGTTTTACAGGGTGAGACCCAGATCCTTCTAAGATATGACTGGATCTGGAAAATGACCACCTTTAAATCATCCTGTATAGACCTACCATGGACGAGTAGCTCAGGCAGCCCATTTAAAAAAAATAATAATAATGATACTTGTATTCCTGACTGTATAATCTGATAAACAGGACTACAGGTACCGAAAACAAGTGACTGGATTGAGTCAGTGACTCGCAGATGAATCGTGGGAACTTGGCAGCTCTGGGTGATAACCTCACATTAGCTAAAACTTAACTTAAATAAACTTTGGCAAAGCCAGTAGGTCGTTCCACCCTAGTGCCTTTGCATTTTTTTTTTGTAAAAATGTATTATAAATGCTTGTTTAAGTTTAGTTATCAGCCAATGTAAGCAGTCCCCAACAACAGCACACAAATACCCAGTAGCACAGGTGAGACAGAACACTGCGTACACACCCAAAAGCAGAAGTATGTCTTATAGTTTAGTGTCACTGAGCTCACAACATTAGCATACATCTCTGATCATATTGCACACATAAATACCAATGCTACACATTAAACAGAATGTTGAGCACACATTCACCACAGCACCAATAGACCTAGCAAATAGATTTCATTTGTGTCACAATTGTATTTCACACCAGGACAAACCAAACACTATCATACAACAGAACAGGTTAACCCAGAAGATCCAGCAAACATCCAGCTTACCCAAAATAGGCTTTTAGCAGTCTGTTACTGTACCAGAAGAACCTCAGACTTATTCAGTAGCCCGACAATGGGAATACCTGCTGACCTAGATGTCCTGCCCTCCAGTTGAACAATGTAACAGTCTCTCACAGTTTATTGATTGTGGCTCACTTAAATGAACAGACCCAATCCACAACTTTATTTATAGGAGCTGGAAAAGCATTTCAATAAGAAAGGATTGCATAGTAATATTTGCACTGAGCATTAGCAGTTCATTAGTGTGGGTGGGAATATATATTGTAGGTTATCAAATTGATGGGTGTTAAATGTTTATTAAAGGTGTGACAAAACAAATGACTTGTTTATGTATTTGCCCTGCCAGGTTTAGTGAGGTTGATATGTGGTTACCAATTAGGATTCAAGCTGACACAAAAAGATGCATTGGTAATATTTGTAACACCTTATTTGTAACACCTTATTTGTAACACCTTATTAAGGCATAAACACAAATCATTGGTAATGGTTGTAAAGTTCCACTTAGACTAACACCAGCACAATGGCATACCTAGAAATCCAGTCATACTGGATGAAGAAGCCTCATCACAACCTGATAATATGGTACTACTTAGGCATACTCTACCTCAATGTGAGGGAGTTATTTGTAAGAAATGTGCTGGATAAAGAAGGAATCCAAGTGAGTTAAAGATGCCTTGGAAGTAAACCCAAGAGTCTACCTTTGTTGGTGGGTACCTCAGGTAGAATTAGGAAACAGAAAAGGGTAGATGATATTTAAGTGGAATGTCATGTTCTTCCATGTTGAGCCAACATGTTTCTGCCCTCTCTAGTGCCAATATAGATCAGTAGCATTGATCAGGGCTACAAGGATCCCTGTCTCTAATACTATTTCTAATTATATGTAGAAAAAGTGCACAGATGTCAGAAAAAAAGTTTTACCTTGGCATAGGGCATAGGTGAGGATGCCTCTTTGTGGCATAATTATACTTCTTGGTCTGGTTGGAGGAGTTACTCCGCGTAGTCACACATTCTCCAGCGCCGGCTACGTCATAGTATTGTTTGTTTCTTAGAGTGGATGGGAGGGGCAAGACAGACAACAGGAGGGAAGGTAGAAGGGAACAAGCAACACAGACATTGGGAGGGTGGTATGGACCAAGCAGTATGAACAAAGGGGTGGTAAAAAAAAGTGTTATGATGCAGCCAGTGCTGGCTGCATCATACCACTTTTTTTTTTTTTTTTGGTGGGTGGGTGAAGTAACCCAGAGAAGAGGAAGGAAACAATCAACACGGACAATGAGAGGGTGGGAGGGAACAAGCAACAGTGAGAATTCGGGAAAGTGGCAGTGAACAAGCAGTACAGACAATGGGAGGGTAGCAGGAACAAACATGGGCAACAGGATGGTTGTACAAAAACAAGCTGCACATACACGAAATGGGGGAACAAGCAGAGAAAAAAATAGTACCACAATCTACCACAATCATAGTGCAACCAGCGGAAAGACACTAATCAAAATGAAGCAATCATTACATGGTCTATGCTCCACAGAAGGCAGAGACGGAAGGAAAGCAAGTGAAATTGGGACACACTGTCCAATTAAGATGCCGCAAATAAGAGGGACAATAAAGTCAATGAGTGTTAGTCAGTGGATGGGCTCCAAGCCCCTTTTAGTGCAAAAAATGCCTTACAAGCAACAGTGCATACAGGCGCTATCACAGTCAAAACCTAAAAAGGGAAAATTGGCAGCTGCACATTGATTTATGCTGATTACTGAGAGATTAAGGTTGGCTACGTCTATGTTAAGTGTTTCAAATGGAAATATTGAAGTGAAGGTACTCCTTTTTCCAGAGTACATGTTTGCTGCTGAGTAGTGCCCATACTATCCCATTAAAACTATTGGAGCAGTGCTGAGAAGTGCCAATACTATCCCTTCCAAATGAAAGAAATGCAGATACCTAATAGTACCCGTCCATTTAAATCACTGCCTACGTTAAGAGTCTGTTGAGGATTAAGGGGAGATGGATTGGATGGAGCCAATTAAATCTTAAGAGGCCAGATTGTTAACTTATAGAGAGTTCTATTCTTAGCTTTCAGCCAGTTAAATTGATGACTATAGCTGGAGGTAGGAAAACGTATAAGAAGAATAATAAGGATCCTTGTTATGACGTTTATTGGCTTCTTTAATGAAGATGAAGTGTACTGAGAAGACACACTTGAAAACTTTTATAATAGTCCTGTCTGCTTAGATAAATGAAGGTATCTGTGGGAATATTGTGTAGGAGGAATAGTGTGTACAGTTTTTTTTCAGATTTGCAAATATTGAAATCTAGCTGTGCTGGCTGTGTTGGTTATGAATGTTTACATGTCCTGGCTGAGAGTGCCAGAGGCCTGATATTGCGGCAGAGTGGGTAGAAATGGATAGAGGTGAGAAGGGAGATGGATGCTCAAGTGACAGGCAAGTAGATGGGATCAGTTTTGGATTAATTCAGCGTAAGTGGTGAGATAGCCATCCAGAGGCAGCTCTGAGGTGTTTATAGGACCAGCGGCTCCTCCGCTGTGGTGGAGGAGTGTCACTCCCCGCCAGCAGCTGCAAACTTGAAAAATAAAATGATAATAAGCTATGTTTATTATCGTTTTAATTTTTGGGGGCTGGGCCATGGGGATGAAAGGCAACAGTGGGAGTGGTAGGAGCACTCCCCTCAGTGCGCATGTGTCTTTGTCCGGAGGTTTCAGGTCCGCCAAGTGCACATGCACTCTGAGGTGTCTCCAACCTGGCACTGTGTAATCGGTTGGAAAGAGCAGGCACAGGCTCCCAATTTGTCTGCGAGCTCAAATCGAGAGCGCTCAGGCTAATCCTGCTGCTGTCATGCTACGTTAGGATTGGCCACAGGGCAGGCTGGGACCCTGGGCCTTCAGCGAGGGACCCAGAAGAGCGGTGAACTGGAGGCGATGTGGCAGGTAAGGTTTTTGAGTGTGTCTTTTTTTGTTTTGTGCCCTCCTCCCCAAGCCCCATCTGTCGTCAGCGTAGAGATAAGAGAAGCCAAAGGATCTGATGAATGGCTGAGGATTGCGGTATATGCGGTGAAGAGGATAGGCCCTAGGATTGAGCATTGCGCGGTGCTAACTTGTTGAGGTAAGGGGTGATGGAGAAGCAAACACAGATGCTGACAAAGTAGGATCAGAGTGATTATGTGAAAATCTGTTTAATACCAAGTCTGTGATAACAAGATTCGAGAGTGGAGGGTAGTGTGGCATGATCAACAACTTCAAATGAAACAGCTTGATTAAGGAGTAAGAGAATATAGGAGAGGCGTTGTGCTAACAAAGATTGTGAACGTCGATACATGAAACAGGACAGTTTTAGTGAGTTCAGAGCATCGAAACCAGAAGACTGTGACGGGGGTGTAACAAATTGTCCCACAGGCTGGGGACCCTCAAGCACCTATGCAATGTCAGCAGGCATAGGTAAAAACTACTGTTGCGTGTGGAAAATCTGCTCCGTCAGATGTGCTTTGCAGTTTGCTGAAAGCAACCCAGTTGCCCCATTTTAGTGATGCAATATAAAAATCCTGTGAAAAGGCGCCCATGTGACTATGTGCCACTTCACACCGTAGGGAGAATAACAACAGGACAGGGAACGAAATACCAGGGAACGAGAAAACAGACAGAGAGGGAGAGAGACATGCAGGTCGTAAAAAACATAGGTGGATATTAGACACCTAACAGAGAGGCAGAAGCACGAGAAAGTGAGATAGAGAGCAAACTTGTAAAGAAACACAAAAAGAGCAGAGAGAAAGTGAACGAGAAGAAAGTGAAAGGAAAATACAGCACTGTAGCCCTGATTGCAAGTGCTCCCGAGGTGTGTTCAATATTTATTATACACCACAATGTCCAACGGTACTGAGTTTGAAATATATCAGATTCAACAAAGAGCATCTAAGCAGCATATACAGTAGGTTTTCCTCAGTGATGGAGAAGAACATACACCAAAATGTCCGTGCCCCATAATTAACAGGCCTGTTTCCCTTACACAGGGGACAAGATGTTTAGGATGTAGTGGTGGTGGCTTCCTCAACATACTTTTCGGGGATGGGCCCTAACGGTTTGTTACGTTACTGGACAGTAAATAAACAGGAAAGAAGTCAGGTGGTTGAACAGCTGTTGTTAAAGAATTTAGAGAATAAAGAGAGTAAAGATGCCATTTAGCTGGGATAGAAGAGCCAGGAGTATCTTTTTAAGGTGAGCCTGCTAGACAGTGATCGCTAGCTTTAGTTAGCTTTATTGACACTCTCACTTTCTTACTTCTTATCCGATGGCTGCTCCTCTTCATCTTCTATTTGTCCTTCCCATTGGAGAACAGGCTCTTTACTTGTTTCCTTCAACTGCTCACTTCAAGGCAACGACTGTGAGAATGCTTGTGCACTTGTTTTCCAACTGTCTCCCTCGTGTGCATCTCTCCACCTGCACTCTGTTGATCTCTTACGTGTGTGCCTCTTTCTCCACTCTCAGTGCCTCTCCCTATGCCCCGTGTTGTTCTCTTCCTCATGTCTCTTCCTACCCCCCTTGTTGCACACTTCCTCACATGTTTTCTATTCCTCCCTCCTACCTGCTCCTCCCTACCTCCATTCCTTAGTCCTATTTTGTTTGCTGCTGCCCTTTCTCTTTCTAAATAAAAGCACTTTCACACTACTTTATTTAGAATTTTTATATTTATCGATCCATCTTGGAGCAGTAAATTTAAAAAAGGCTGCCTTTTGGGATGAAACAGTCGCTTGCATGGTATTAAACATGAAGTCCTGCCTTGAGTGCCCAAGCTGCAGTTTTAGCTGGATCCTTAGTAATAATTTTTGGTCATGAACAAACACAGGTCACGTGTGTGCGCCATGAGGTAGGCATGCCTCACATATTGTGATCTGGTTAGACCAGGAGGTGAACATAACACACTTCTTTCATAGAGATGGAGGGCTACTGGTGGAGGGCTACTGCTCTGGTGATAGCCTACCATTTGTATAATGAATGATAAAGTAATATTGCCATGCCTTCTGATCTGTGACATGGGAGTAGAGCCTTTTGGCCCACTCATAACCATTCCGCTGTGTGTGCATAGATCTTCCTTGGCCTACATCAAGGTAGATGTAGGAGCAGCACATGCATCTGTGAGTGCACCATGCCAGCATGTGTGAGCCTGTGAGAGCTACAGTATGTGGAGACAGCGTGTGCAGGTTTGTGTGCTTTGTGCTGGTATGTGCGAGTGCTGTGAGAGGTACTTCACTTGTAGGGCTACATGTGTGCAGCGTAAGGATGCTTAGATGCCTGTGAGGTGTACAGTGGATGAGGGCCTGTGGTTGCCCTGTAGAAGGCTCCAGGGCCTGCAGGTAGAACTGGTTACCTGGCCGGGGCCACAGTGAACAACAAGGGTCATCTTTCCTGGTGACTCGCTTAAGGAAGAGAAGGGACATAGCCCTGAGGCACGCTATGGCCTGAAGAGGGTCGACAACTTGTTTGTGTAGTCCATGACCCCATTACCATGGTGGGGGTCATGGTGAAGGTTAGGGCCATTGCTTTGTAATAGCATTAGACCAAGAAGAGGGCTATTGTCTTGTGTACAGCCATAACTTGAAGGAGCCGTCACCCTGTGTGCACTGTTATGAATCCCCATTGTGTGTCCAGAGGGGACTTTGGTGAAGTGAAAGGGCCATTACCCCAAAACAGTTTGCATCTATAAAGAAGGAGCAGGCTGTGCCCTGCGGAAGTGCAACAATTTAACTATCTGAATCCAGGATCACCCAAGATCTGCAGTCTGACTAAGGATATGATTTACTGCTGATCGAGGGAGCGCTGGGGATGCCTGCAGCCTCAACTGCAGAATCCAGCCTTCTGCTCACTGCTGTGACAGATGCACTTTGGGGGCCTCAGAACTGTCACTCCAGCAAAGGAGGGTAAGGCCGACTACCGGACCGCAGGTCCTCTGGGGAAAGTAGTTCAGATTGACATGCTATGGCAGGGGTACACGTTGGTTTCTGCAAAGCAATCGTATAACATCTAAGACTTGAATTCACTAGCTTGGATGTCACCTCACGTAAATGGAGAATAACCATTGTCCTTATAAAGGGAAGAGGGACTTGAGATGTGACCCAGGTAATGCTAGTGTGCCTACCTTATGAAGACTGAAGAGAATATTTGTGGTGTGCTGTAGTATACTTTGTGCTCATATATAAATACTGCCTACTACATAAAAGCAAGTATTTGACTGGACAGTAACATTTTGGATTGCTGAGTATGTTTTGAGTTATGAACCTGTGTTCACCCTACACCTACCCACTCCCCGAGAAGCCCTGGACTGCTCAAACCACGCTACCACTGAGAGTCACGTGCTGAAGAGGTACTTGGCCTAGTTGCACAGAGCCCATAGTAGGTCGACTCCCGGGACATAAGTAGTGAAAGGCCTAAACGCTCACAGTTAGGTCCACTAACACCTGCTTGTCCTGTGGTCTTAATGAGGTTCTGACTGCTCCTCTGTGGCACTCATACATCATGGCGCATGCATGGGTCTACAAAATGACCTAGCCGTAAACGCTTATGTAATCACACATTTTTCCCTCTTTGTTCATGCTGTACTGCATCAACATTTTTGCTGATGCTGTACAACATGAACAAAAAGGCAGTGACAGAGCCAATAGGTTTCAGTGGTGAGAGTGTTTAAGTAGTGATTTGATGACTACAATTTGACTACAAAATGATTTGAGCATGAAGTCGAGCTCCAGGTGCTGGGCCATGCATCCAAAGAGTTTCAGGGAGTGGTCCCTAAAACTGATTGTGGCCCGGCACGTGACTCCGTGTAGGTCAAGGTCCTGATCAAGAGGAAGGTTCTGGAACTGGTCGCAGAGTCCAAGTCACTGTCCCACTCCAAGTTCTCAGGGCGATTGGGTAAGTCAAGGCACAAGAATAAGAGCAGGAAGTCAAAACTGTCTTTGACTTTTCCCCGTCCATCGGCTGATGCAACAAGGGAGTGTTGTCATTCTAGGCCTTGTATTTGGAACCTGAGCCTGGGCTGACTCCGCGCCTCTCCAAGGTTCCGGGAGCCAGCGCGATCCCTGCCCAATTATGATAATTTTATATGGCCATGCATCTCATTTGTGGGCAGTCTGCCCTTGCTGGAGCAGCTTCAGGCCTTTTGGTGTCCCATCTTTTCCACGCCGGCGACTTCAACCTCTGCACCAATGAGCTCCCAGGTATCCAGTCCTGAATCTGGACCAGCACCTATGGTACCACCTTGAGCTTCCCTGGCACCAGTCCCGATGCTCCTGGCACCATCAGCCACCACAAATGGCGCATCCCTATTGTCATCCCCTACTCCGACACAGAGCCGGATTGGCATCGTTCAGCGTCATTGCCGCCAGAAGCTTTGCCTCCTAGATCTGATCGTAAGCCCTTTTCTGATGGGTTAGGGCTTGGGGACGACTGGGAGGGGTCATTGGACCCTTTATAATACCAGCCTATGAGGAGGAAATAGACTGACATGAGGATTTGGGTCACGCTAGTGGACTAGCTACTTCCTCCTCTTCAAGGCTATCCTTCTCTCCATGCCACCATCTCATGACCAGATGATGGAGGATCACCTGTCCCTTCTCCGCTAGGAAATTGCTGCTCTCTTCGCCTAGGGAGCCATTAGGAGGGTCCCCGTGCCAGAATACACTGTGGTTGCTATGCTGCTACTTTCTGGTTCACAAGAAGGACAAGGGTCTTCGCCTTGTTCTAGACCGACAAGCCCTCAATGTCTTCCTCAATAAGGAGAAGATCAAAATGCCTACGTTTGCTCAAGTTTTGTCTACCCTGGACCCCAGAGACTGGATCGTAGCGTTGGACTTGAAGGACGCTTATTTCCACATCCCCGTTCTGCCTGCCCACAGATGTTACTTGCGGTCCACGGTTGGCCACAAGCCCTTTCAGTTCAACGTGCTTCCCTTTGGCATTACCAACGCCCCTCTGGTGTTGACCAAGGTGATAACAGTAGTTGCAGCTCATCTGCGGATCTTCCCCTATCTCGTCGCCTTTGCTGTTGAAGGTGGGCCCACCCCAGGCTGTCATCTTCCATCTCCAGACTATGGCGAACCTCCTGCATTTTCTGGGGTTCACTATAAACATGCAGAAGTCACACCTAATTTCCTGTTAGATGCTCCCTTTAATCAGAGCTGTTCTGAACATGGTGCTGTTTCGTGCTTAGCCTCTTGAGCGGTGAACCCATGATATTAAGGCTATGATACCGATGTTTCAGGCTCTATCCTAGATTTCAGTGAGAGTGACTCTGAGGCTGCTGGGCTTCATGGCCTCCTGCATCTTGCTGGTGACACATATCAGATGCTATATGCAGGCTCTGCAGTGAGACCTGAAGTTCCAGTGGGTGCAGCATCAGGAGAATCTCTCTGATGTGGTCTAGATTTCAGACGGAACTGCGAAAATGTGCACTGGTGTTTAATGAATTGCGATTGGGCCAAAAAGTCTTTCTACCCTGTATTAAAAGAAAAATAGGGCAGGTGTTCACGGACAACACCACTGCCAAGTGGTACCACAATAAGCAGGGCGGGTGACCCTTTGTCAAGAAGCTAAACTTCTCTGGACATGGCTGGAACAGCAGGCATACCTCTGGTGGTTCAACTTCTGCCGGGCTGTCTGAACACCAGAGCAGACAAACTCAGACGAAAATGCCTACCGGATCACAAATTGCATCTCCATTCAGGGGGTGCGCAAGGTCTCTTTCAGAAGTGGGGAAAGCCTTAGCTAGATTTGTTCCCTCTGCTGAGAATGTGCCATATCAGCAGGATTGCACGCTGGAGTTTCCAAGGCGGCACTCGCTCTGAGACACTTTTCGTCTTGAGTGGAATTCAGGCCTCCTGTATGCCTTTCTGTCCACACCACTCCTGCCCAGAGTTCTCAGAAGACAAAGAACAACTGGCCCAAGTAATCCTTGTGGCTCCGGACTGGGCATGGAGATCCTGTTATCCTGAGCTGCTGACCGTTTCCATCGATCCTCTGATCAGACTGCTCCTTCGGGAAGATCTTCTGTCACAGCAGCCAGGGAGGGTTCTCCACCTGCACTTGTCCACTCCCCCTCTTGCGTCGAGATTGAGTGGCAGCAGTTGACAGCTTTTGACCTTCCTCCTGAAGTCTGTAACATCATCTTGGCAGCCAGGCGTCCCTCCAACAAAGCGGTTTACCCCTGTGAGAAGAAATTTGTGGCATTGTGCACAGACAAGTCTATTGATCCCCTTTCTACCTCTCTTCCTGAGATTCTACTGTTTATTCTTTCCCTTGCCCAGCAGGATTCTGCTTTTGGGCACCTTTAATGGTTATTTATCTGCTGTCTCTGCTTTTTTGTGCTTTTTTGTGCCAGATCAACCCTCCTTGTTCAAGTCTCCTGATGTACATAAGTTCCGCAAAGGTCTTACTCATCTCTTTCCTCCATCCCCATTCATTATGCCCCAATGGGATCTTAGAGCCTGATTTAGAGTTTGGCAGAGGGGATTGCTATATCACAAATGTCACGAATATCCTGTCTGCCTTATTACGATCCCTTTTTAGTCTACAGGGATCGTAATAAGGTAAGGAATCTGCAGCTAAGAGTATCTATCAAATGAACAAGTTACTTACCTTCAATAACACTTTATCTGATGGAAACTATATATAGCTGCAGATTCCTTGCCGACCCACCCATCATCCACGCTCTGCGAATGGTTTTCTAGGGATAGGGACTTCCCTTTCAGGGCCCTAGTTTTGACACACCAGGGGTGTGCCACTCCGACCGCCATGGCGGTAACAGCCGCCGGGCTGGAGATATCCATCTCCAGCCTGGCGGCCGTCACTGTTCTGCCTGCGGGATTATGACCCCGCCTATGCCTATGGTTTTTGTGGCTTTCCTAATTCCTTCCCTGTCACTGATAGGGGTCTCCCACCCACCCCCTCCAGTTAGTCCCACCCACCCCCCAACTCTCCAAAGCCCCCCCACCACCCTCTACATTCCCGCCGCCTTCACACACACACATACATACACACACCCATTCCCACATGCATACATCCATTCACACAAACATCAGCACAATTTCATACATACACGCAGACAAGCATTCACATAACACAACATACACCCCAAACTAACCCTGCTGACATTCAGAAGGTAAATGAAAAATAAGGATGCATTTTTATCTTGTCTCATTTCCTGTGCTTTCAGGGGTAGAGGTAAAATGTCAGGCTATGTATCCTAACAAATTGCTGCTTATTCTTTTAGCATGGAGACTGCTGTTTACTTCTCTTTCTCTGACTTCAATTTCAGAGGCTTTTGTAAGCTAACCTATTTGGCAATATTGATGGCATACATGGAATATGAAAGGATATTCTGTAGGATGTACTTTTCTCACACATAACAAAAAGTAAATGTCCACAAATGAACTGTACAAATATCTTAAAAATAGCAGATATGAAAGCACAAATGAAGCACTTTTTTGTACTTCTTAAGTGTGATGATAATAACTGTTCCGTGAAACCTAATTTCCACACATTATCTTGTGTGCGCTGTGTGGTTTTATCAGTACCACTGCATGCCTATGCAAATTTAGTGGCTGTTTCAAGGGGACAATGTGCTGTCTGTAAATTACACTGAGCTACCACCCCGTGTTTTAGTAATATATTTGCTGCAGTGTGCTCCCAGTGCATCGCTGGCTACATACACCCTTACCAAGTGCCAGCTGATTGTGTGTGGCTCATTTGTTACAATTGTTCTTTATGTGACCTTGAATTTTTCACAATTGCTGTGACTTCAGTGATGTAACATTGATGGCAGCGCCCCCCACTCTCAAAATTGTTCCAGCACTACCACCTCAAAGCAGTATTGGCAAACTTAATAGCATGGACGTCATTTAGGGGTCGCTTGCCCCTTGGCCCCTGGCACTGCCTTTGCGACCCCTGGCCTCAGAGGTGGCAAAATGAGTGCCTGGAACACAGGAGCAGCTGAGGTTAGTTTGGGCTTCACTTCCCTGGTGTTCTATCAATTTTTTATAACCCAAAAAGAGAATATTATTTTTCACTATTTTGGTATCAAAAAATGGAGTACTAGTGGCTGGAATATTACCCTACCTGGCAGCTAAGGTAAGTAAAACATGCTTTTAAATGCATGTATGCATGCTTGAGGGTGAGTGATTTATGTGAGAGTACGCGAATGTGTGTGAATCTGTAAGCATGTGTGTCTGAGTCAAAGTAAAGGTCAAATGGTGTGGCGTGTGATGCCACTTTCGCTACCTGTGGCATTTTGGTGAACTGACGCCCTTTTTTAATTGGTACAAAAAGCAAGGACTAATTGCTTTGCCAATGTTTATTACATACGAGAATATGCTGAAGACCACGGGAGTGCTATCCTCAGCTCACTTTAAGTGATGTGAAAGGGTTCAATTGTCATTACCATATAATATATTTATTATACGGTTATTTTTGTAGCTGATAAAAGCTGGGTAAATTGAGGTCTACTTATATGCCTCTGTATTAACTTTTGGGAGATGTTGCAAAATGTATCTAGTGCGCTAAAATATTTAATGTGATGGAGCTTCAGACAAAGCAATGGCTGCTTTAATGCTGCCAAAAGGCGCGATCTTTAGTGCTGAGGGTGCGAGGTGATATTTCCTCTTGCCTCCTGCTCTCAGCAACCTCATGGACCGGGCTAGCGCACTACTGACCTCATGCGGCCAAGAAAAGAAATGTTAATCTGTTTAAGCAACGATGAGACTTGCAAGTCTTCGTTCATGAGCCCCTTCTCATAAAAAAGAAACACAGAAGGTAAATGGAGGTCGTCCTAGTAAGCCGAGAAGGCAAACTTGTAAAACTAGAACAGCTAAATAAATAAAGGGCTGGCACAATGCCACCATAAATTAGATGCGTGTTAGTGTGCTATCCTTTTGTGAGGTTTGAAAAATGTTGGAACAAGGGACTAGGGGCCAGATGTAGGAAGCACTTTGCGAGTCGCAAACAGCAAAATTTGCCGTTTGGCACTCGCAAATGCGTGTTTCCTATGCAGAAATGCATTTTGCGAGTCGTTACCGACTCGCAAAATGCATTTCCGAATCGCAAATAGGAAGGGGTGTTCCCTTCCTATTTGCGATTCGCAATGGTATGCAATTCCATTTGTGACCGCTTATGCGGTCGCAAATGGAGTCGCAGTTACCATCCACTTAAAGTGGATGGTAACCCATTCGCAAACGGGAAGGGGTCCCCATGGGACCCCTTCCCCTTTGTGAATGGACCCCAAAATATTTTTTCAGGGCAGGGAGTGGTCCAAGGGACCACTCCCTGCCCTGAAAAAAACGAAACAAAAGGTTTCGGATTTTTTGAAATGCAGCTCGTTTTCCCTTAGGGAAAACGGGCTACATTTAAAAAAAAAAAAAACTGCTTTATTGAAAAGCAGGTCGCTAACATGGAGGCCTGCTGACTACAGCAGGCCTCCATGTTAGCGAGTGCCTATACTCGCTATGGGGCCGCAATTTGCGACCCACCTCATGAATATTCATGAGGTGGGTCATTGCGACCCCATAGCGAGTTGCAGTCGGTGTCTGAGACACCGTACTGCAGAGCAATTTGCGAGTTGCAAATTGCGAGTCGGAAGGACTCGCAATTTGCAACTCGCAAATTGCTTCCTTCCTACATCTGGCCCTAGATGTACTAAGCCTTTTTGGAGTCGCAAAGCCTGTTATTTGCAAACTCAAGGGATTTGCAAATGGAAGACAATTTGCAATACAAGGGACATTCTGCGAGTCAAAATTAGCTGCGTCACAAAATGTATTTGGTGACAGCAAATCTGGAGGAGGGTGTGTGCGATGGACGACTCGCCTCCTCCTCTTGAGTTGAAACGTATAAATGTGGCACTTCTATAGCTCAAGCTTAGCCAAAAATCGGCAGAGTGTTGTATATGGTCAAAGACGAGCACGAAGTCGAGGTGTGATAGGAGAGATAGCTGTTTTGCGGACTGTGGATGCATTATGATGTAGTGTGCTTTAAAGTGGTGCATCTTCAACTGTTTCTTAAATTGAAGCCACAATGGGGTGGTCATGATGGACACAGGAATCTAGTTCCAGACCTTGGGTGTCTATGTGGAAATGTCTGCAGCTTTGTTGTTTCTTTTTTACATTTGTCGTCTACAGTCTGATGGTGCCCTGGCTGCAGGTGTGCTGAGAACCCCCAGAGATGCTAAACTTGTCTGCTACATAAGCAGGGGTGCTTGTGTAATGTCTTTGTAAATGATTGAGATGGTTTTTTAAGATGATAGGGGCTGGCAAGGGAGTTTCATCAGGACGTAGGTGATGTGACTATATTTTTTTAGGCCCTGGATAAGATATGCGGCAGTGTGTAGCACGCCCCTAAGGGTTGCCAGTGTGGAATCTGGAAGGCCAGGGAGCAAGGTGTTACCGCCGTGCAGATGCGTCAATATGAGAGCTTGAACAGCAGTTCTGATGTTGCTCGTGCAGTGGGATGGAGCTGTGGTTGTGAACCATTGATGCAGTACGATCACGTGAAAGCAGGTGGCATCCTTCAGAATATGGACGGTGTCTGTGATGGACAGATTTCACTTCGTGTATTCCAGCTGCAGATATTGGGGGCAAAGGAGAACAACACTGGTCCAGAGGACCACTGCGTACTCCCCTTGTTGGCTGGCTTGTTTTAGAGCAACCCCTAAGAGACACGGGCTGCTTTTAAGAGAAAAGATGGCATTTAGTGAATACAAATATGGAGGACAACTATCCTTCACAGACCTCCATACTTGCATTTGCAGGGAGTTGAAGTAAGAATCCTACTACATACATATTAATTGGGAATAATGGTATTGTGCTGAAACTGATTAGTCAACAAATTCTTTCAGCTTTGGTGCAGCAAGAGGAATTACCCCGGCTGCTTGAGAAAATACTGTGATCGGGGTCCTAGGGGGTTCCCAAAGCTTTGTTCCGGTTGAACAAGCAATGCTTTGTAATGGAACTCTCGCTCTGGCGCTGTCCAATGTCAAACTATGGAGGGCGTTTCTAGGATTAATCTGTTCTACAGAAGTTCATATGTGCTCATGTTTCTGTTTATATTTGATGCATAATGAAGTCAAACATAATCACCTGCTTTATCCGGTTTCTAAAATCAGCCACGTGTTTCCCCCTCATACAGGTACAGGAAGATCTTCCCTGTGTCGACGTTATCCTTGTGGGTGCAGGGAGCCGTGGGAAGTGCTACACATACTTCGCCGTGCACTTCCCCAAGCGGATGAAGGTACAGGACATCTTCTTTAAACACGTCACTGGTCTTTAAACTCCCAGTGAAGGTTGTAATGCCGTTTCCCATCAATTAATATCAACAAGAACGATATTAAATATATGTTAAACATTGTGATCTTAAAAAACACCCAAACTTAAGGTCTGTTACCCATGTGCTTTGTTGAAGGCATCAGGTGTGAACGACCCGGGGGTGCACCGTCCACACTCCTTGAATCTAGCAGGGGGTGTACACGGAGCACGGTGTATGACTACGGAACTTCAAAAGCGATGTGCAATATTGCACTTTATGTGGGTATATCCATTTCCCTGTGTTCCTTTGTCCCTTCTCACTGCTTGGAACCACTTTACTTGGTAAAGTGTATTACACTTCCCAAATGTAGTCACCGATTCGTGAACATGTATGGTATACTGGACACAAGTGTGCGGACTATGGCGGTACATTGACCCTACTGTTCAGGTGGGATGTTGCCTATGATTACAGGTTGTTAGTGGCTATGGAATTCATTTCATTGAATGAAAAATAACTGTTTTTTTGTAACACTAAGGTACCTCGAGAGCTTTTTAGCCTTTTAGTTATACGTTTTGGCCCCATTTGAAGTATTTTCAGCCTCCTTAAATTTTTGCAATGATATGTCCTATAGACAATGCTAATTAAGTCAGTGGCTCGCACATCTGTGCACCTTGCATGTGGTAGTAATGGTAAAGTGTACCACACGCTTAAACTGACCATAAGCAGTGTTCCAGGCATACATACTGGGTAATGGGTCAGCCTTCCGATGCCATTGGCTCTCTTGCACTGTTAGTTAATCATTTCCTTGATTACATGTGCATTGTTGCCTAAAACGTAGTGCACTGATGTGGTAGGAAAAAATTGCAGGCTTGCATAAAGATTTCCCAAATATTGGCACGTTTGTTTGAAATTTCACATCCTTATCTTCTTTGCTAGTCCAATTATCCATATTTTATACCACTTAATATGGTAACATGTAAATTACAAGCCCGACCCCACCCAGCTCCCGCCTTCTACAGGCCAACGCATAGGATCTCTCCCAGTCTAGGCAAAGCAGCTTTGCTGTGCAAGGACATCTGACCCATACACTGACTCCACAATCTGCGGACTCCACCCAGGTTCTGGCGCCTAGCTTGGCTCATAGTTTGCACCTCCTGCTCTACAAAGCTGGCAAGACCCATTTCCAAACAGTGCTCCAGAAAGCCCCTCGCTACTGGGACCGTCCTGTCATATCGACTTGCTGTGTCGCATATGACCTCGAAGACAGGAGAGGTCAGCGCACCAGCAAAGACACATGGCCTTGCTTCCTGTGGGGGAAAGAAAACGCAGGAAGCAAACGGCGAAGGGGTCAGATGGAGGGCGACCTGGTGCTTAACACACAGGGTGGAGACTAGCTCCTTAGCCGCAGGTCATTCTGATGTGCAAGTGAGGCTAATAAGTAATGACCCAAAATACCTTGGTTAAGCGTGGATCCTTGCCACGACCCCAACGCAGCAAGACAAGGGCATTTTACGCATGAGTATGGATACGCCGCATCTGCCACATAATCCATCATCTACTGCATTATCTACCGCTTTTTTAAATGTGTTTGAAGTTTAAACTCATCTAAAATTACCATAAAAAACGTGTATATCTGTTCCTGCGATCGGAAGGCCTTTCCAAAGGTTGACTGGTCATCTTTCTGTTGCTAATTGCTTTAAGTGGGTGTTAAATTGGCACGAATTAATATTACCCAAGACAGTGTTACTTGTGTAAAATAAATAAGTAATACTACAGCAAAATGTGCCGCATTACTCTGCCTAATTTGTCTTTTCTTCCTGCCTAGTTTAGTCCACCCCGGCGCACACCTTTACCGCGTAATTCCAATTGCCGTGATCAAGGGCCAGATGTAGTAAAGGTTTTTCCCCATTCTGTGTCTATGGGAAAAAGTGTTTGTACATATGGCCCTAAGATCCATAATCCTTTTAGTCAGATGTTCCCGGCTGAGCCGCGCCAGACGCCGACCGATTTTTAAAGCAGGTGATATATTACTGAACATAATAAACATCACCACCGTGTTAACGGGTCAGAGTGGTGCGACTACGTACGCAGTGTCCTCTGTCCGGTGCCTCTTGACTGGATGGTTTATTTCGAGCATAAATAGTTGTTGCAGCGGTGAGTGTACTTCCCGGTGGTTGGTCATAATGTGTGTCCATGTTCTCATACAGCGTCTGACACTGAACCTCAATGACAGCATACACCACCGACCTCTCCCTTGCTATGTGCGGCACGATTACTTGTCATTTTATTTTACCTTCAGAGCCCGGGTCAACAGTGGAATAACAGATTTAGAGAACGGGATTAAGGCCAGAATGGCCACGCAGTCCTGTCGCGACCGCCGCCCCTTTCAGAGTCTAATGGAACCGCACCAGGAAGATGGCGCTGCTGTGGTTGCCGAGACTGTTATTGTAATGATCTCACTCGTATTTCTTCATGTCTGGCAACATGGCCGCCGTTTCATGAGCAGTTTACATTCACGCGAACAGTTTCACAAGACACTGCTGCCTGAACCTTCCCTGTTCCGACAAAAACAGCGTTATGAAATGTGTATCAGCGCGCCGGTGTAACTTCCCATTCACCGTTGGGAAAGGTTGCTGGGTCGGTTAGTGACCCTGCTGCAGGGATGTGTGCGACCTTCGTTGTTCGTGTCCCGGCACACATATCCAGCCCTTTCCCAGTAACTCCTAAAGAACTGGGAAATAAAGTCCGCCGTCACTCTTCGTTAGGGTGACATATCCGATATCCTTGTGGCCACGAGTCTCAGTCTTGGGCGCTTGGTTTAGTGGTTGCGCAAGTGGACTGCAATATTGATAAATTATTGATATCTGATTAAAAAACATAGCGAGTGCAAGAAAGTTCTTTTCCTCTCCCTAGAAGTTTCTGTCGGGCACAGAGGTGGGTCCAGGGACTCAGAGTTGTGACTCGTCACTGGGCAGAGTAGTGAGACTACCCGTACAGGCGCAAAACTCCCAGTAAGTTGGACGCTATTTTGTGTTACTTGATGTTTTCATGGCTCACATCTGCCATTGTGGGGTTTTCTAGCGCTAAATAATTGAATGTTCAAGTTTGGCAGATATGCGCACTTGCCACTAGAGGTGCTGCCGAGCTCCGAAACGCCGGCCATACTCTTCCAATATAGGGAGTTTGCAACGTGCGAGAGGAAATCAACAGTAAAAAGTGTCCCATAAGACCATAAAACAGACCCACAACTGAATTGTCAGACCAGCCGTTCTGGCACTGCCCGTTTGTCCTATAGGTCAGTTCAACCCTGAACAAATTCAGTAAGCTGGGTGTTTGTAAATGCAAATTACAAAACCAATCAATCAATCAATCAGGGGATTTGTAAAGCGCACTACTCACCCATGAAGGTCTCAAGGTGCTGAGAGGGGAGAGGGTGGGTGGGTGCTGCTACTGCTCGAACAGCCAGGTCTTGAGAAGTGAGAAAACAACACATGCAAGTTGTTTGACTTAGGAGTGCAAAGTAAGCAGAGAAGTGGCTGTAGTAAATGCACCCACTCATGCAATAATGTCCCACTAATAATTCAGGTAAATATGCCTTACTTTATGGGTGGGCACTCGACAGCCTGTGGTGGAAAGGCCATTGGACATTTGGAAACATCCACAAATAGTGGGTAATCGTCTACTGGAAACAGTCTGAGATTTACTCCCTTCAGAGGCTGAAGTAAATCCAATTTCTGGGAGTAATTGCTGCTAGTCGAGGGGTAAGGGTTTCTGACAGAGAATCACTTATTTTCCAGGTGGTGCAGGGTCGCAGACAAACCCTTGGAAATTTGGGAGAACCGTAAATCAAGAATTCTGCACATTTATAAGGTCGAAACTGTTGAAGTCGATCGTGAATCTGTACCCGTAAGTGTGCAACCTCGCATGGGTTCAAATTTACAGAATTAACAGAGGTTTCAGGAGTAAACTTCTGACTGTCGCAAAACTATTCCGAACTACTTTTGATAGTTTAGAATGCAGGGGTTAGAAGGAGATCATGAGAAAATTAAACTCAGAGCAAACGTCCTTCAGTTGTATCTAAACAAGGAGTCCGGCCGTTGTTATTCTAAACACAGAACATTTGAAAATCCCCCATACATAAGCCAAGCACAACTTCCGTCTTGCTGCGAGGTCACAGTTCCCTTTAGTGCATCAGTAAGGCCTAGAAAATATGGCTGCTATGGCTACTGGATTTAGCATGAGATTTTTTTCACACCACCGCCCCCCCCTCCCCCCAATGCATGGGGGATGGAGGGGCCGTATTCCACTTGCTACCCTGGAAAGGATTTCACTGTGGTACTTGACTGAAGTAAATCTACCTTTTTAATTCTAGGGTGGGAACGGGTCAAAGCTGTGTGTCCCCAAACTTTCCAGGGCAATCCCCACTGTGTAGTTTCCCGCCCATGGTAGTGTTTACTCACGCGCAGCATCACATCATTGTGGGGGTAAAGGAACGGGAATACATTGCACTGCCAGATAAAGCCATTTCATTTACGGGTGTGAGCTGAACTAAATGCACAATTGACTTTGTGAACTGGGCATGAAGTGCTTATGTTCGGGGCCCTTTGGAATTATGCTGCAGTAAAGGGCCAAATTATGTGGCATAATCTAATACAATACACGGTTCTATGTTTTCGGTACCTAGACAACGGCGCCCTTCATTCATCAGTTTTGACAACTGAAATCAGCAATCGGGACTGAAAGGTCAACCTTTGGAAACGGCCCCCTATTAGGTAGAACCATATTTTGGCGCTTTTTTAGTAACCTTTGATCTGCACATTAAGCAGCTCGTTATGAGGCAAATCCATAATTATTCGGAAAAATGCAACTATAGATTCGCATATTTCCAGTGACTGCCTATATTGAGGTGAACTATAATGCCAGTAATTGTATACTCAAATGGGTTACGAGTAGGCAACAAAGGGAGGTGTGTGCAGCCCCCAGGTCATAAATTCTAAACTGATTGGCCGCCTTCTTGGCCGTTCCTCTGTCGGAGCCTGAGGCTGATATTGAGAACCTTCTGTTCTCCCAGTGATGCAAATACTTTGTAGCTGGCGTTACTTCGAGACTTCCGGGAACTTTTTAACTGGATACTGTGCTAGTCTGGACTCAAATAAGTACTAACGGATAGTTCAGGCTCAGAACGCTCACCGCTGACAAATGTGATGTTCTTGAGTTTGAAATGTGACAAGGCACACACCCTCCCAAGATGGATAAATTCAGTACATTTGTTCGTGTGATAGTCACACCGTATATTTAGACAGTATGAAACAGCAGACGTGCAGTACTTAGCGCTATGTAAATAAACACAACACTAAAAGTATGTTTTTAACAAAAGATTTATCGTTAAATACAGGCATTTTGAAAATGTGGCAAGTGGCGTTTCGCAGTCAGGGTCAATAACGCACATTTTTGGATCTTATTTCACCCCCTCACCCACAACTCGACACGTCACTCAATTTCTCTTTCGCTCTCTGTCACCCTGAATCCTCCCCGGGTAGGCAGGCCCCTTGTCGCCGAAGCAGTCGATTTGATTTCTTAATGATGTGCCCGCCATTCCGTGGTAGCCTGAAGCCTTGCCAGGATGTTACTTTTTTAATTTAAAAAATATATATATCCAAATAATAGCGCGTTCGCTTAAAACAGATCTTGTTCGTTGGACGCCCAGTGCTGTCTGATGCCGTTTGCCTACTCAAGCCACTAGACGGATGTCTGCACTGGACCCAGGATTACCACTAGGGCCGTGTACGAGTCGGTGACTTGTATTCCAAGGTCACACACGCTGTACACAGCGCTGTTGACATTTTCTGCCGCCTCGTCTGCAGTAACCTGACATCTGCTCTCGTAAATAACTCATTTTATGGTCCTCCTTAGCTTCTTCGTAAATAAGCGTTTAATGTCATACATCTCCAATGAAACTTTAGGTATCTAATTACCGAAAAAACGTTGCTATTTTTTTAGATGCCAATATGGAGAGCTGCACGGTACTAACCGCTGAGATTAGGAACGAAAACCTAAAACGGTGGTATTAAATGCTGTTATTTGCTCGCAGTCCAAATTTCTCTCGTGTTTATACTTATTGCCCACCTCGAGCCTGCTCGTTCTGCGTAAAGATAACATGGACCTTTGATCTTTAGACCACTCCGGATGCCAGGTGCACTGAAGCAGTATGTTAGGAGTGTTGCACATCTGCAGGGACATCGGAGCTAGAAGCGTGTTGAAATAAAACGGTTTCTTTCTGAAATGCAGCGCCGAAGGCCTCCCAGTCGCCTGTCTTTCTAATGGGCGCAAGAACCACACGGACAGACCCACTCAGGCTGCCTGCAACACTACCAGAAAATCAAGTGCGCCACGAATCGTTCGTGAGCAATACATGTCCACAAAATAGATAATACATGGCACGTAGCAGCTCTTTGTGACCCTATTACCCCCCCCCCCCCCCCACGTGGATGTGAAGACGTGCATCTATAGAGCGCGTACACTCCCCGTCCGGGCATTAGAGCGCCTCAACCCGTCCTATCTGGTGTTCAAACGGAAACGAGATATTTTCCTCGTGTAGTTGCCTTTAGTGTGGCACACAAACTCGATTGGGTATACGCAAGGAGACTTGGACCCATTTTGTATTGTCTGTGGTCCAGAAAATGCAATTATTGTATTGACTAGCAGTGTGCAGCGACACATAACAGAAGGCGAATTTATCAGATGGTTCAAACCCAGTACATTAAGATGCACGCAGGCATGAGAAGCGAAGCAGCGAGACACGTATGGAAGAAGCCTGGTATGTGCGGTGCAAAGCGAGAGGCACACTGCGTGGGCGAGATGCGTGCAGTGTGCCAGTTGCTAGGATGCACGTGTGTGAGATACAGGTACACACGCGAGAAGCACGATTTGGAGAGGGGAAATGCACACAGACGATGAGCAGACTGAGATTTACCGTACGAGATGTGTGGCTGATGCCCTGAAGTGTGGTATTTAGGCTGCACACAGACAAAAGGCCAGTGAGGTACTTGCAAATGCAGCAAGTGTAGTGTGTGAAAACAGATTGCAAATGAGTAGACCGCACGAGAAGGTCACAAACCAGTCGTGCAGGAGATGCACACAAGCACGAACAACCAACGTATGTGGGAGACACAAACGCATAAAGCATTTGGTATTATTGGTGTATATGCTGGTCACAAACAAGGGACGCATTGTGTGGAGAAGGCTTAAAAACACAAAGCGTTGAATAGGGAGGCTCATTAACCTGGGAACATTGTGTGAGGTGCTTACAAACCAGCATTGTGTATACTGTGTGATCCTACCACACGAGAACTCTAATGTGAAGTGCTCTTAAACACGTGCAGAGTGAAACGCCCACACATACGAGCAGACTAAAGCGCAAGTGTGAGATTCTCAGCAAAACTAGAACCTCATTACGGGAATCTAACAAGCTTGAAGCGCCTGATTTGTGCCTAAAATGCCCTCAAGAAGCATAATACGGAAGATGTTCACAATTACAATAATCCCACATAAGCGCCATGCAGGCACGAGAAACGTGGTACGCGACATGTACACAAACGAGCAGCCCAGTTTTTGAAATGTGTGGGGGCGCGGGAAACAGACAGGAGAACAGAGCTGCCCCTCCCCCTCTCACCTGACTAGTTCGGTCTGTGTAGTGCACAGAAGCCGAAAGGACGTGCGGTACAAGAACTGCAAAGTTCACCTAAAGGGCTTTTTTTTTTTTTTATAAGAAACCTACCCCTTGTGGTCCGTAACTGCGAGTCAGAGCGCGGGAGTTGCGCCGACTACGGTGTAAGAAACAATGTAATGCAATTTAGTAGGCCACTCTCAGAATGATGTACCCCTGCTAGGTAGACGTGTAGCTCCCTGCAATAATTTCTTTTAATCATTGAAGGTGTAAAAAATGCGTTTTACGTGGAAGAAGAGTAAAGGGAAAAAACAATAGGTTGCGGAGGTGGTAGAACACGTTTAAAAAATAAATATACAAGGGCATTGATTCAATATGCTCAGTCAGGAAAAACACATTTGTGTGCGCGAAACGAGCATCATTTGTATACTGAAGCCGAACAAATACCGCCGAAATAACCTAAATCAAGCTTGTACAAACAGTAATCATAGTGAGGCTGGGTTCCGGCCATATCCCCCTCGATGGAACAAAAGACTTGCGCTTTTTGTTGCCGTCACCCACGGTGACTGCCATAGCCATTTTAAGAGGAAGAGGAGGAAGGCGAGAGAGATAATGGCCGATGCACAGGCTTCAAAGGCTGAGGCGGGTTTCTCTGCAGTACCGATAGAGGAAGACCCAGTGCCCCGTTTACAGTTTTATCTTGTCAGCTATATAAATCCAGAGGTTAACAAGAACAAAAGAAGCAATTTTCTGCGAACATTCTAGTGTATTTAGATAACTAATGGACTGTGAATGCAGGCGTGGCACTTTATTGCGTGCGCCCAGAAGATAAAAAAATATATCTGCCACTATGTAAACGCTAAGTTAGGGAAGGAACCCAATCGTGATTTCGGAATTCCAAGAGCTTGAAGTCAAATGTTTTAAGATGGGGGAGAGGGTTGTTATAATCTTTGAACTAAAAACATACGTATCTGGGTTTGACAATTAGCTGGGGTCTGGTCCTATTTTATACGTTTGTGAGAGATGCGCGAGGATAGTAGTGGGTCATCCTTTTATATGGGTGGGATTCGGTGACGCTGTTTTTCTATAACTAATTTGTAATTAAATGTTGATATGAGCCTGAAATAAGTATGCACCTGAAAGATACGATTTGGAGTTGTTGAATAAATGTCAGGCAAATTAAACCTGATAAACGATGTATTTCATGGGCAAGTACCTATTTAAGCTCGCGCTGATTATTTTGCATTGCAGATTGGTGTTGGGTAACGTGGGTGTAAAACGTTTCTGGTGGACGTCTTATTGCTTCTAAATAAATAAACAGGTTGAAAAACGGAAGTATGGAAAGGTTATACCAAAATGCAGTTCGGGTATTATATCAATTGGTGTTGGTAGATTACGACAAACGTCGGTTAAGGTGTATATCAAACGTGTGGTTTTATTATGAAACTGCAAAGGTACGACTATAAAGTAATTAAGAAAATAAAGCAAACAGTAAAAAAAAAAAAAATCACCTTTCTCCTCCTGCTTCCAAAAATCAAAGCAGTGCAAGATCGATGTAAACATCCAATTATTATGCAAAATAATCATTGCTGCATCCTCCACTCTTGAAACATCATTAACAGTTGCATGTGTCTCCGCGATCAGAAGGCTGAAAGCCGTCTCCGAGGTTGCCTGTCTCCATTGGGTTGCTGGAGTGCAGATGAGTAGTCAATTCCTCCGTGCGTGTGCCTTTAAGAGCGCCTTGAAAGCCGCTGCCATGGACCCTGCTGCAGGCACGCCTGGGTGGAAGGACAACTCGCAGAGCACCTTTAACTGTTTCCAGAGAAGGGAAGAGAAGCATCCTTCCCCATCCCCCAAAGGATCTTTATCTAGGGGGTTTCACCCCCTGTAAAGGATAGCCGTGCTGGCGTCACTTCCGGCACAGCCTTCCTCTGGCAGCTGTCCCAAGAAGCTGGAGTCCTGCCCGGAAGTGGCGGAGACGATATTGTCGTCTCTTGTTTTCCTAATAGCCTTCTGGCTGGAGCTCGCAGGGGCAGGGCCGTGGCAGGCGGTTTACTGGAAAATGCTGCGCTGGCTGCCAGTCCCTGGCTAGACTGGTTCATATCGCCCCGAGGGATAGTAGTGCACAGTAATATTTAATTCCCGTCTGCAGCGTTAATGCTCTGAGTTGTAAGGTACCGGTGAGTGACCTCATGAAACCACAGAGACAATGTTCAGTGGAATCACTCAAGCGTGGTCGATTACCGGTTATCCTCGAAGATTTTCGGTAAACGCTCCCGCAAGAAGGGACCACCGGCAACAAAAGCCCACAATGGCGCTCGAGTCAACAAAGGCTTAAAATGTAATTCGTGGCGGCAGCAAATGACACCCTCATTTGCTGCGCGTTTAGATTATGACATTATTTCAAACAAATATAAGGATGAGTTTAGCAGTGTGATATAATGGCTTTCTACGTTGCCTTTGGAGCGGACAACGTTGAAATGAAAGGATATACCAAATAAAAATTATATATATAATAGAAAGTTATGGAAGTGCAGGTTACTAGAGCTCTCTCCCAGGGAAACCATTTCTGCTTCTTTGTGGCGTCACTTCAGATTGGTATTCAAAGCTGTCATGCATAGGCATACACAACCATGAATGCATGACCTTACCGCAAAAATAAATGCTGTATAGTTAGATATCAGTATATCAACAACGGCACCCATGTTGGTTTGACCATCCTTTCCAAGATATCCCTCTTCCCACCATGCTGGATTTCTAGTGCTCGCACAGAATGCAAACATCCAAGGCACATGCTATGTGATAAGGATATGGAGGGTGTAGGAAGCTGGCCTGGTATGTGGTGGGTACCTATTGGAATTTACACCTTATACCAGGTCCAGGGTTCCCCTATCAGTGAACTGTAGGCAGTGTCTAGAAGCCAGGCTCTCTAGAGGTAGCTGTGGACGAGCAGCCAAGGCTTATCTAGGAGACATGCAAAGCTCATGCAATACCACTGTGTCACTCAGCACTTAAACACATGGAATACAACACCCAGTTACAAAAATAAAGGTAGTTTTTTAGTGACACCATTACCAAAAAGTACTAGAGCGGCAACCCTCTAAAAGGAGGTAAGTAACACACTAGATATATACACTAGTAAACAGAAATAGGTATACAAAGCAGTAGAAAGCAGTGCAAATTGCAATAGACAGTAGTGACCCAGGGGGAGCTCAAACCATATACTAAAAAAAATGGAATCAAATGCCGGACCCCCACCCAGGTAAGTGGAATTTGTAGAGGGGAGCTGGAGGAACTAGGAACCTAAAAAGATAAGTACCACAGTGCCCCACAGCTACCAGGAAGAACAGAGTTAGTTACTGGATTTTCCTCAAACCACCCAAAATGAGTTAAAAGAAGATAATACAACACCCAGACAAGACTGTAAGAATCCGGTGATGGACTGCTGAAGAGGAGGACCTGAAAAAGAAGGGAACAAAGTCCAGAAGTCGCAGGAGTGTCCGGTGGTAGCAGGAGCCACTACCCACCCGTCTGTGGTTGCAGCGTTGGTCCATGGTAGGACGAAGAGGGTCAGCAATGCAGCCCTGGAGTTGGTGAAGAGTTCCTGAAGGATGCAGTCAACGTCCCACGCCAGATGGAAGATTGCAGTCTTTCTCTGGCGTGGAAAAGCCACCAACAAGCCATGGCAAAGGCAAGAGTCGCAGTAGAAGAAAAGTGGAACTGCCGTGGACCAGCAAGGTCCAGGAGGAGAGTCTCAAGGTACCCTCAGCAAGGCAGAGAGTCCACAGAAGAAAAGGCAGCCTTCACAGGAGACCCACTGGAAGAAGACCCTGGAGTCGCAGAGGAGCCCACGCAGCATAACTGAAGAGGGGGTCCATGCCTCAGGGGAAGCACACAGAGGGTTGTGCATCGCAGGGAAGAGTGCTGGAGGCTGGGGCTACACAGAGCATGAAAGATCCCTTACAGGAGATGCCAACAAGCCTTGGTAGCTGCAAGAGATGTGGTACATGGGGGTACTGTCCTGCATTCGAAGGCAAGGGCTTACCTTCACCAAAGTTGGACAGCTGGTAGAGACAACCAAGGTGACCCCCAGACCACCAACCATGATGCCTGATCCACGCAGCTCAGGATGAGAGGAGATCCATGCAGCCTGTCGTCGTTGCAGTTGGTGCCTGCGGATGCAGGGGAATGACTCCTTCACTCCAAGGGAGATTCCTTCTTCCTTCTAGTGCAAACTGAAGACATACCACCCTCAGAGGATGCACAGCCAGGGAAATTTTGGAGAAGCTGGAAGGAGCCATAGAAATAATGTTGTTGTCATGGATGCAGATTGTCGGTTCCTGGAGAGTCCAGTCGCAGTTCCATTGGCTAGAGGTCGAAGTAGAGGTTGCAGAGGAGTCCTGCTGGAATCTTGCAAGCCGAATCTGCAGACCCACCCAAGAGGGAGACCCTAAATAGCCCTGGAAGGGGGATTGGTTACCTAGCCAGGTGACCACCTATCAGGAGGGGGCTCTGACGTCACTTGCTTGACCTGGCCACACAGATGCTCCCAGAGGCCTCTACCCGGCTTGGATTCAAGATGGCAGAATCAAGGGACCCTACGGAGGAGCTCTGGGCACCACCCCTGGGTTGGTGATGGACAGGGAAATGGTCACCCCTCTTTCCATTGTCCAGTTTTGCACCAGAGCAGGGACCAGAGGTCCCTGAACCAGTGCAGAATGGTTTATGCAAGGAGGGCCTGAAACTTGCCCGTCACAGCATGCCAGTGGCTTGTGAAGGCTACCCTTCCCAAGCCATGTAACTCCTATTTCCAAAGGGACGGTGTTACCACCCTCTCCCAGAGGAAATCCTTGTTCTGCCTTCCTGGGCTCGAGCTGATCAGGCAGCAGGAGGGCAGAAACCCTTCTGAGGGGTAGCCGCAGCTTGAGCTGCCTGGAAAAACCCCAGAAAGCTGGTAGGAGCAATGCTGGGGGTCCTCTAAGGAGCCCCCAGAGTGCATGGAATCATACAACCAATACTGGCAACTGTATTGGGGTTTGATCCCGACATGTTTAATACCAAACATCAGAGATACCATTATATAGCTGGACATAGGTAGTGACCTATGTCCAGTACATGCATAAAATGGCATCCCTGCGCTCACAACATCCAGGGAAATGGAGCTGGAGTTTGTGGAAGTACCTCTGCTCATGCAGGGGTGTCCCCACACACACAGGTACCTGCACGTGCCCTCTGGGCTTGGAGGCCCCACCATAGGGGTGACTTACAGTGACTTGGTGCAGTGACCTGTAGTCAAAATGGTGTATGAACCCATTCACGCAGGCTGCAAGGGCAGGCCTGCAGAGAGGTTTTGCATGGGCTCCCATAGGTGGCATAATACATGCTGCAGCCCTTGGGGGACTCCTGGTGCCCCAGTGCCCTGGATATCATATACTAAGGACTTACATGGGGTCACCGGTATGGCAATTGTGGAGTGTAAAAACCATGAACAACTGAATTTAGGGAAAGAGAGCACAGTCACTGGGGTCCTGCTTACCAGTATCCCAGTGAACACAGTCAAAAACACACTGACGTCAGCCAAAAGTTGGGGGTAAGCATGCCAAAAGGAGGGTACCTTCCTACAGAGAGTGGCAAACAAGAATAAAACAATCACAAACATGACATTATATAAATATATATATTTGCCAGAATACCAAACCCATTCCAGCACAGATAATGAGACTTAAAAGTCGTTGTCAAGCTGATCACAAAGACATCACATTTCAATATCACTCATTATCACAGAACTCCAAACTTGCACCTTGTGCAGCCAGAAAATACACTGAACTGGCTTGTAAAACATTTTTTTTTTACTGTTGGCTAGTTAGCACATATATATATATATATTTGTCTTTAATTAGTAAAGGTAAAGCCAGCGGGAACATATAAGCAATTTTTTACAGCTTTCCAGACTTACAAAAACTCACAAAACATTCAAATTGACAAACCCAATATGCTGACTGCACACCTCCTCAAACAGAACTGTATTCCATTCTGCAAGAGAGTCATTTGGAAAGTCATGCCCTGACTACTAGAAGGCACATCAATTCCTTTCTAATTGCAGATTGTGTGCCATCCAAATTATATTTTTCCTTAACCATGTTACGTTGTGAAAACACTGTAATCTGCTCTGTTCCCCAAACAGTTACCATCTGTCTGTTGATGATTGTGGACTGCAATTTGCATGTTTTACCCTTGTTTGGATGGTGGTTTGGACAGCAACACCCTCCGACCCATCATTGTTTCTGTTTTAGATATTTTTTCTTATTTCTTCATCTGACGGTTCTACCTTCCAAACAATGTATGCTGCAACAATGTTTTTTTTCAAACCTTGCACATTGTGCCACAGACAGTTGGCTGGAGGTGAACAGCACTGACAGTGTGTGCTCTTTTTGGGAAGCTACCTTCCAGTACATGCATTCTCCATATATGTAACAATTATGATTAGTGCACCTTAAGTTCTTCAAAAGTTGCTAAAGTCACAAATGTACAGAAATATCCTGGAATTGAAGGCCATATTTGCAGCCCAAAAAGCTTGTCTTTCAGTGATAAGTTGAAGATTGTCGTGATGCATGTGAGCAAGTTGCCCCTTCTGTACCACTCTTGGAAGCAGGTGGCATCCTCTAACTATTCTGTCGGCTATAGTGGTGGTCTAGGATTAGATTTTTAATATCTCAATACAAGTGTGCAACCAAAAGGTGGATAGTCTTACTTGGTTTCTGCACAACTCTCAGGTAAAGGTGAAGCAGAATCCTCATTTTTTAAATCTTTGACACTTGGAGCAGTCACATAACCAGTCATAGTTTTAAGAGCACAACCATTGCTTCTTAGAAGACCAGGGCATGAACTTGTAGGGAATGGTCTGCTGATCAGCCCAAACATAAAGCTCCTTTAAACTTTCTGTCCAGTTCCTTTGGTGCCAAAAATGCCCCCCAAGAATGTCAAGAAGATGTAAAATGCTCCATCATCCTCATAACTCTAGACATGACTCGCCAATGTTGGGTTTTTTCAAGTATACTCCATCTACGTCAGGACAGTTTTATTAAACATACTCAATTGCTATGCTCTCTGGTGAGGTCCTGAGAACAAGTCTCAACCCTGCCACAATATCACTCAATTTGTGTGCATGGCCACTAAGGAACAAGGCTTCCCTCTCTTGAGCCTTTTTTTTTTTAAAGATAACTTAGATGCTAGGCAGTGACTTGGAAAACCTAGACAAGATCACCTTACAAGAGTATTTGGTCATGATTTTGAGTCTGGAGCATTGAGCATTATTCATATCGCCTTCTTTTTACTCCATATATAAACTTTTTTTTTCCTTTACTCGTCAGATAATTTGGATGTTTACCCACAACTAGGAAATCTGCAACAGGGTGTAATGGGGATATGTGGTAAAACATTTGAGTTTGGGTATTGAGCAAGAAATGTGCTAATCCCCTTTTACTTTGTGGATAATTTTTTTTCTTTTTTTAGCACCTACGACAATCTAAAGTGTAGTCATATCTATGGCAATCTATTTACATCCGCCTTAATTGACATACATTTTCTTTGTTACTGTTCTATTAAGTACTATTTATTTGGTTTTTACCTTTATTTCCATGGTTTGAGACATACATTTTAGTGAGTTCTTAATCGTCTACCTTGTACTCTTGACGCAAACAACTTTTGGCTATTGGTTTGCTAGGATTTGTGAATCTCCCCTCCCCACCCATATACAAATTATTGCTGTTTGTCCACTGCAGCAGTGAATCCTCAAGAAGCAAAATGTCAAGTGTCATCGTGCAGTACCTAAATCCATTGGGTCAATGGGGTTGATTTATCTTCTACACTTTAGGTGGGTCACTCAAAACCCATGTGTCCTGTCTTTGGGATTGTGACTTTCTTCACCCTATTCTCTATCTGTTTTAAAATGCCCAATCTGTACACCCAGAAATGTTCATATGAGGATAATCATCTTAGATCCTATTTTAAAAAGCCAACAGCTTTCTAACTCCACACTCACAAACACTGCACTCTATCCTCTGAACTTTAACACACTTCTCAATAAGGAAACGTAATAAAAAGCCAAAACTGGAAGCCATGGAAAAGCACTTGGCTTGCCAGCCACTACACTGTGAAAGGTGAAGACCTAACTTGTAGTAAAACAACAGGGAATGTATTGGCAAGAAACTAGAAAAAAATATAAGTACATAACAGGGATAACATAACCTGTACTTTGTTCTAAATAAATGCTTGCTTGTATGCATTTGTATTTTTAAAATATAATTTACGGTGTTTACGGTCCAACAAACATTTCTCGTATATCGACACAGGGCAGTAGGTTCAACCAGTTCTGTGAGAGTGTTGTATCTAGCCTATCAAACATCTAAGCTAGCCACTAAATAATGGCCACCTGAAGCTGGGGCATGTCTTTGACTATGTCTAACCGCAGCCTCTAGGCCCTTCTGCTGGAGTATGGGAAATTGAGCGATTTCCCCTTCAAAGAAGGAAAATTTATTTTTCTAGAGTTGGAAGAAGTGATCCTGCTTTTGTTTTTTTCGATATTCAAAATGCCTTCATGCCTATTTTGATCTGGAAGTCACACTTGAAATCCTTCCATTTATGTTGTTCTCGTAATGTAGATTGCCAGGGCAGAGTACTTGCTTTTGGTCTAAACTAAGCTACCCAAGTTTCTTACCAGGTCATGGCAACAGTGCAGTCACAATTAAGAGGCACTGGGATCTAGTTTTACCCTACATAGGTGGCAGGTTAATTTAGACCTCTTCCCAAAAGTAGTCCCAGTAACATTCAAAACATGTTAACATTTTTATTTCATTAATTCATGGAAATATTTATTTGGAATATTCACCATAAAATCACATCAAGTACAATAAAACAATTAAAATAACCAATAAAATATATACATAAGATTTGCATTAAGTTAATTTAGTAACAATACAATAAACATAGTCTAGTCATAAGTGTAAAAGAAGAAGGAAAAACAGTGGGACCTCTTCACAATATTTACTACCCCTGTCACCTGCCAACACAGCTGATTTATAATTATAGAGGCAGGAGCCGACAAGCATAAGTACCCTTTAGTGATAAGCAACAATAAAAAAAATTCTAGCTATCGCGTCAAGAATTTTCAATTCTATTAAGGACACGGAGGCGAGGATTATGCTTTCTCTTTCTTTACTGACTTAAACAGCAGCCAATCAAATACAAGTAAAAGAAAAACTACACATCCCATGATGCCATAACATCCTATCACATGGTCCAATCACTATCCATTTCCTCTGTAACAAGTCCTTTGACCCATGATGTCACTTCCTCTTTCTTTGGTCAGAACAGATAAGATCAACTTGAAAACGAAACTTCTTACGCCATCCCGAAGTCTGGAGATATGAACACCTTCACTTCCTGGATCTCCTTCTTCCGGAAAAACTTTAACCCTGGAGCCTCAACGGAGGTAAATCGTTACAACCAACTTTCCCATGAGGATAGGAATTTCAGGAATTCTTCTGCTCAGAACCTGTAACAACAAACAGGCAGGTAATATCTCAACATCATTGAGAATGTCTCAAATAAACTTTGTTTCTACCAAAGATATTAAAAGGGAGGGATAATAACAATAACCCATATATTTATATAATTGATATTCCATATTAATTATTTTTAAATAGAAAGGGTGGGATAATCCTCGCTTCTGTGTCCTTAATAGAATTGAAAATTCTTGACGCAATAGCTCGAATTTTGTTTTATTCTATGTCAGGACCGGAGGCTCCGATTATGCTAGTTTAAAGCTGTTCTATCACCACAGTAGCTACATCCAATGCAGGTTTATGATAACATTTACGAAAGGTATTCTCTGAAGACCAATCTGCTGCCTTCATAATGTCTTCTAATCGTGAACCCAAGGCAAAAGATTTTGAAGCCATAGCTCCTCTAGCCGAATGGGCTCCAAATACCGAAGTATCGATACCTGCTTCACTCATCAACCATCTCATCCATCTAGCCAAAGTGGCTGAGGTAACTGGCTTAAAAGGTTTTTGCAACGCAATTAATAATTGACCCTTAACATCTTGTCTAAACTCTGCCGTGATTGCCTCGTAATCCTTTAAACATTGAACTACACAAAGCTTTGAATTTTCAGTGTATATTGGATATGATACCGAGCTGTAATTCGTTTTAGTCTTTCTTGTCACGGAACAAGTGACACCTTCTAGAGAAAAAATTCCACCAGCTAAATCCAAAGCTCTGACGTCAGAAACTCTTTTGCAAGAGATAAGACATAAGAGCATGGTAAGCTTAGCCGAAATCTGTTTACGGGACAAATAGCTATTAGCAGGCCAATAATCCAAAACCTTTAGTACAACGTTAACATCCCATAAAACAGAATATTTAGGTTTCGGTGGCTTAGAGAGGCGAATACCTCTCAAAGGCTTGCAAATTAACGGATGCTCACCAGTAGGTTTACCTTCTATAAGGGAATGTCGAGCTGAAATAGCTGATCTAAAGTTATTCACCGTTCGATACGCCAGACCAGAACTAGCTAGTTCTGCTAGGAAGTTAACAATCAGGCCAAGATGCGCTTCCAATGGATTGGCGCCCCTTCCGTCACACCAACCAGACCATCTGCGCCAGGCTGAGTCATATCTCTTATGGGTGCTACCGGCCCAAGCCTGCTTAATGAAGTCCGCAGCTTGCTTCGAAACATCTGGGGTACTCCATCTAGACCTGAAACTAACCAGGCTAGTAGAGTCAACTTCCCTGACAAGATCAGTGGATGTTGATGGCCCTCCGGACTCAATAGAAGATTCTGACGAGGAGGAATTAGAAGAGGAGAGGCACATGCTAAATGAAGAGCTATGGGGAACCAAGGCTGTGCTCTCCAAAAAGGGGTCACCAGAATAATTTCTGTCTTCTGTCTCCGCACCTGGGACAAGACCCTGGCAATCATCAGAAATGGGGGAAATGCATACCCCCGAAACTGGGACCAATCCTGAAGAAAAGCGTCTGTCTTTAGCACACAAGGGTCTGAACGCCAACTGAAGAATTTTGGAGTTTGACAATTGAAACGTGATGCAAAAATATCCACCTCGCAAATGCCCCATTCTCTGATTATCTGAGAAAATATCAGCGGGTCCAGTTTCCAGTCGCTGGAGTCCAGAAGGTATCTGGAATTCCAATCCGCTACTATGTTCTGATCCCCAGGAAGGTATTCTGCTATGACTACTAGACGTTGAGATAGGCAATAATGCCAGAAATCCTTGCCAATCTCTGCCAGAATCTGAGACTTCGTTCCCCCTAATTTGTTGACATACCTCACTGCTGACACATTGTCCATGCGCAGAAGTATGCAACAATCTGTCTTCTGCGGAGATAGACTCTTTATGGCAAAAGATCCCGTTAGAAGTTCCAGGCAATTGATGTGAAGGGATTGTTCCCATTCCGACCATCTGCCCCCCGTCACAAGGGAGTTGCACCGAGCCCCCCAGCCCCATCTGCTGGCATCGGATTCTATTACCACTTCTAGGTGAGAGACGAAAATCGCTCTGCCATTCCAAGCCTCCATATGATGAAGCCACCATTGAAGCTCCGATTTCACTTCGGCAGTCAATGGGATCTGTTCCGACTAACTCAGACCCTGTTGTAGATGTCTGATCTTGAGCCTTTGCAATGCTCGATAATGTAGAGGAGCAGGGAAGATCGCTTGAATAGACGAAGCTAACAAGCCCACTATTCTGGCTATCCTCCTCAAGGATACCGTGCGACTGGCAAGCGTCGATCTCAATTCCCTCTTGATGTTGCGAATCTTTTGAGAGGGAAGAAGAAGAAGACATAGTATAGAGTTTATCTGGAACCCCAGAAACTCCATCACCTGAGAAGGTTTCAACAGTGACTTCTGCGCATTGATAAGGAAACCTAAATCTTGCAGAAGACTGATGGTCCAATTTAAGTGGTCTAGAAGGACTTGGGGGGATTGTGCCATCAGAAGAATATCGTCCAGATATATAATTAATCTGACTCCCCTGGCTTTGAGCCATTCCATCACCGGCCTCAGGAGCTTCGTGAAGCAACAAGGGGCTGACGACAGGCCGAACGGAAGGGCACGAAACTCCAAACATTGTCCTTTCCAAAGGAATTGTAGGAACCTTCTGTGAGGAGGAAAAATTGGAATCGACAGATAGGCATCTTTTAAGTCCAGTCTTACCATCCAATCTCCTTCTAGGAGAATATCGCTTAGCATGTGAATGCCCTCCATCTTGAAATGTCTGTAGAGGATCCACTGATTGAATTCTTTGAGGTTCAAGACCAACCGATGGCCTCCTCCTCTCTTGTCTACAACAAAAATAGGGCTGAGGGGAAGTAAACTGAACTGCTCCCTTGTCTATGAGAGCCTGCACTTCTTCGTCTATAAAATTTAGATTTATTAGTGAAAAACACATCTGTGTTGGAGGAGAGAGTTGAGAGGGGGTACTGATAAACTCTAGTCGAAACCGTTTGACCGTTTGAAGAACCCATGGGTCTCCAGAGATTCGTTTCCAATGATCCAAACATAAGGCTACTCTGCCCCCAAGTTTTACGTGAGAGTAATGAATGATGCTCACCTGTGAAGTTTGAGTCTTGGATGGCTCCTTGCTGTCCTCTGCGGTGGCCCCTGCGGAACCGAGGACAACCTCCTCTGTGAAGGGTGGGGTAGAAGGTGGAGTCCTGATCCCCATACCAACCACCTCTGCCTCTCGGATAATAGTTTTGGGGACTAGTGTAGGAGCTGCGGCCGGGCATACGTCCTCCATAACGACCGGCCCTGACAAAAAGGCCTCTTTTGAACACCTTCTTGAGGGACATTTGGGCTTTGTCAAGGGAAGAAAATGTAGAACAGAACTTGGCCAAGTCTTTAATAAAGGATGAACCGAAGAGAAGACCTTCCGCCGAAGGACCCGCTTCCGAGGATGCCAGATCAGATAATTTTGGGTCTATGCGCATAAGTACTGACTTTCTGCGTTCAGCAGAAATAGCGCAATTAGAATTACCTAAAAGACATATGGATCTTTGTGCCCAACCAATAAGGACATCTGTGTCCACCGGGGAGCCTGATTCTTTGGCTACATACGCCATCTCCAAGATTTTTGTCAGAGGGCCCGACAAATCCAGTAATTTGTCTTGACAACTACGCCAGGATCGATCCAGGCCTTTCTTGGGATCCTTCGCAAATTTGTTCATGGTAGGGTCTATTTGTGGAGTGTCGGATACCTTGCCTTCTAGGTCAGGTCTAGGGCATTAAGCTTTTAAACGCGATCTGACTTCTTTATCAAAGCTCTTTCTTAAATTTGTTTGGACATATTGAGCCACCCCAGGTGGTGGCACCCAATTGGAGGCTCTGGGGTGTATTATTTCGGTGGGGTTGAAGTCCAGGACCTGAGAAGGAGGGGGGACTTTTTAAATTTTCTTGCTGGGAATCGGGAAATCCGAGTCATCGGAATCATCAGAAGAGGAGTCCTTATCTGAGGAGGAGGGAGAAAAGGAGGCATCCTTCTTGGAGCTATAGTTATGCTCCCCACTACGTTTTTTGCGTAGTCTATCAAAAGCGTCTGCATGGACATCACTAATTCCGGCTCCGGAGATTAGGTTTTTTGATTTGTCCTTAACCTTCTTAGGTTCAGTTAGGGGTTGTTGTTGTTGCCCTCGCATCCAACCCTGAGAGCGGGCATAGTCAAATAGTTGTCCCGAAAAAGGACCCAACGCTCTGACCAGGGCGTCGTTTACCGACTGTTGGACCCTGGTGTCAAGGGCTTCCACTAGATCTACCTCTAGTTGGTTGCCCAACTCCTCTGTATAATATTCTGTATCCTGGTCTTCCCATTGAGCCATGGTGGGAGAGTTTTTAATTAAAAATTGCCTTAAAGAAGTAAATAACTTGAATGTTAGGAGTTGTAAATGGGGGAGTGCAAAAACCCCAAAATTCAGGCTATAAGTGAAAAAGGCCCTTAATTAGAATGTGGAGGGAGCTGCCTGAAGGCACTCTAGGCTGAAGCCTAGTTTGATTTTACAACCCAGTCAGTTCAGAGACTGCTGGGCATCAGGGAGCAAGTAGGGAGGTTCTTTGGGGTCCCCGGTGCACTCGCGCTGCAAATCCACGAAGCCGATCATTTCAATTCAGAAATGAAAGTGAAATCGGCTTGTGGAGGCGCGCGCGTGGAAATGGAAAAGAGACTGCAAAAGCAGCTCCGCTCCCACTCCCACTCCACTGTAGAAAACGGGCATTAAAATTTTAGAAAAAGCTAAGCAAAACGAGCGAGTACAAACGCTACATACACATAAACAATAGTGCGCTGAATCGCGACGCACAAGCAATTATAAATACAATATAAATCACTCAATGTAATCGATAATGTCGGAGAGAAATAATTTGTGTACTTATCTGCTGCGAAGCAGCAAAGAAAGAGGAAGTGACATCATGGGTCAAAGGACTTGTTACAGAGGACATGGATAGTGATTGGACCATGTGATAGGATGTTATGGCATCATGGGATGTGTAGTTTTTCTTTTACTTGTATTTGATTGGCTGCTGTTTAAGTCAGTAAAGAAAGAGAAAGCATAATCGGAGCCTCCGGTCCTGACATAGAATACCCTTCACCAGGCTGACCTTTTCTGCCTGAGCCTCCACAAGTTCAGCAAGAAACAAGAGACAGCAAGAGTTGGCAGGTGTCAGTTCTCATGATTCTGACTGCTGATCTACAATTTGATCCCCAGGTTAAGGCAGAGTGGCAGGATGCACTTCCTTCTGTATCCATGATAAGTTAGACAAAATATTAGAACATGGTAAATTGGCTCTGTCACCTTGGGACAGACGAGACAATGCCCATCTGACTCTTTGGATGCGTGCTACCACTTTGCCATGACTGAAGAGAGAGGCAAAGTCCCAAACCGGAATTTCATTTACCGTGCTTTTACAAGAAGGAGTTCAATCTAATCCACATATCCTTCCATAATAAAATCATCTTTGAATTTAGGAAAGGCAGCAGTGAGAGGACCCACCCATCCATTCTGTAAGATTATACCATAATTTAGTCGCAGATGGAGACCTTGAGGGTAGATTTCGAATTCCCTCGGGCAGCCTCACGAGTAGACCAAAGGTTCTCACATTCCATCTCAGTCAACTGGCGTTTAACAAAGCTGAACCACTAGATTCTTGAATCCTCATGTAACTTCAAGACATCCTCCAAACCCTGCCGATAAGGCTATGGCTCTCCGGTTGCCCAGATCTGATGCCAATAAAATATTGGTCTAAGGTTTTCTTTGTTGGTGAGAGATCTGAGGCCCAGCTCTACCCGGAGGAGAATCATTGGGGTGCTAACAGGGAGGTTAGTGAGGAGTCACAAAAATAAATTTCCACTAGCTCCAAACTGCTTACATTCTCATGTCCCCAGAGTTCTCCACCATATAAGGCCGCCCCAACAGATTGTAAGTTATAAATTGGAGAGCTGGGAATTCTGGCTGAAATGTGGAACCTCAATGTGACCTCACAATACCCCCTGTATATTATTCCAACTTTAATCTACACTTTTGTATATGGGGGGACCAGTCAAACTGCCCTGTAAACGTAACCCCTAAGTAATGGAACATATGGACTCTCCAGGATGACACCATTTAAAATCAGGTGGGACCAAGCTGACGGACAGGGATTAAAAACATGTACTTGGTTTTGCTAAGGTTGATTTCCAGCTGTCTCTGCTTGCAAAACACACCAAGTTGATCCAGGGGTTTTAGGGTCCCCATTGGAGATTTTGAGATCAAAAGACTATCATCTGCAAACAGGAGAGCTGGGACCTTCCCATTGGCAGGGCATGGGGCATCAATATTGCACAACTCAAGCTGGAGCACTAGATCATTGATATACAGAAGAAAAAGTGTTAGGGCTAATACATACCCTTGCCTCACACCCCTCGTAACAGGGAAGGTGGGAGTCAAATCACCCTGAGGACCACATTTGACCTGGGCAAAATTATTAGAGTGAAGCCTAATAATGACATCAACAAATATACTTCGGGACACCCTGCTCCGTCATGACCTTCCACAAGGATTCTCTGGGTACCAGTTCAAATGCGAACTGAAGGCCTACTAAAACTACATAAAGACGGCCTCCCCCCCCCCACAGGGACATATTTGCAGTGAATTCACTGAAGGTGAAACACCTGATGAGTGGTGCTGATACCATCCCTAAAGCTGGCTTGCAGTGGTGAAAGCAGCCTCTGACTTATATCACCTCTTCTGATTTGCGAACTGTGGAGTTCATACCCCATCCAGATAAAAGGGACAACGAGGCAACATTAACATCCTGGGCCTCATCAGGCATTGCTTCCCAAATTCTTGCAAATCAAGATACCTTTAGCTCATGGGGCAGTGTGTTAAAAATACTGTAACCTCCTCCATACCCCAGCCCATTGCTCCCAGAAAAAAGAAGGGGGGCTCAGTGTTAAAAGGTGTGGTAGGAGTAGATATCACCTCTAATAGATGGGAAATTCTAACTATTATAAAAATGTTCAAGTATGCTTTATCAGGGCATGATCCAGCAAGTGTTCATCGGTTCATTGGTCCTGATAAAAAATTTAGTAGGCAAACAGTATCAGACGATAGTATAAACATATGCTCTTGGAATTCTCACGGTCTGATTTTCCTTCAGAAGTTTGACATCATTATGTTCCATGAAACTTGGTGTATGGAGCCAATTCAAATTTCATGCTACGTTGGGATCCACGTCCCTGCAATAAAGTCTCAAAAATTCAGACATCCTAAAGGCGGCCTCACAACATTTTGTCCCACCGAATATAACTGGGATATTAAACAGATTGGTCTTGGAATCAACTGGTTGTTGCCAATTAAACTGGCACCCTAACAGTCATCAGGTTCTAACACACTATTGCTGCTTATTAATGAATGCATTCATCCGAACAAGGATCAAAACAGAGAAAACATGGAAACATGATTAAGTATCAAAAAAATGTGGCAGCGGCAGTATAAGGAGGCAATCTTTGGTGTGTTTGGAGACTTAAACATTGACCTGAGTAAAGGCTTCACAAAATGGTGATCAAAATATTTTAGAATGTATTTGAGAAAGAGGTTTGAAAACCTTGGCCTGTGTTGCCTGATGGCCCTCTCAAGCGATATTCCCTCTACACTAATAACCTTTTTAAGTGGATCCAAAAAATCAACAATTGACCACGTTAATCAGTGGAGCAGCTCTGCCATTAGTTACCTCCTACAAAATACTTGTACGCCCAGAGAGTGATCACTTTCCACAATCCCTTAGGATATGGTTTGAATGTAATCGGCTACCATCAGCAAATATAATTTCTGCCCCAAAGACTTATAATTTAAAAAAGTTAAAAAGGCAGATGCCTGGAATTGAGAAAGTGATGAAGAAGTGTATAGCTGCACAGGAACTATTGAAGAGCTCAAGTATGAATTAGAAAGGTAGGAACAAGTAGAATCGAAACCAGGAGAATAGGTAAGGGCATGGAAGAATTTATATGACACTTTATTGATAAAATTCCCCATAAAAACATCTTTCAATTACAGCAAATGAGGCAAAAAAAAAGTTAAGGATGGTTATGAAGAGCAACCAACCATGCTATAATAGAATGCTGCGTAAACTGTAAAATCAAGTCTCATGAGAAACAAAACAGTGGGAAAGGAATTACGATTGGGCAAGTACCAAAATAAAGCAAAGCCCTCAGACTGAGACTGCAAAATAAGAAAGACTGCTGGACTGAAAAACTGCGTTATCAAGAGAACCTGTGGACAAAGCTCCTTATGTTCAGCAAACAGAAGAACAACAAAATGTTTTGTCAGTTGGTGAATGGGCTGGTCCTGGGAAAAACTTGACGTTCTAATGCAGGAATAGACGCAGCCTCTTGGGAAGCCCATGTGTTCGTAATGTACTCACCCCCCATCCAAAAGGTGAAGGGTGAAGTCCCTCCGGTAATAAATCATGATAAGTCAAGTTCGGCCAATTTTGGATTCATAGTGAAGCTGAAAATGTTCCCCTTACAATCAAGAAAAAGCCCTTGTGGTTATGAGTATCGACCAGCTGACAGGCATAATGAAGAACTTCAAATTGGATGGGGCTGCAGGTCAGAGTGGAATTCCAAACGCCCTCTTTAGAGGAGATGTACCATATTGACCCTACTATTTGGCGCTTCTGTTTAACGATCTTCACCGTATAAAGCGGCTGCCAGATGCATGGAAAGGTAACATCTTCCATCCGATTTATAAGAATGGTAATCCCGCTTCCCCTCTAAATTATAGGTTAATAGCTTTGATTGATGTTGAAGCAAACTCCTTATGCATCCTCTCTTTTGCAGCAACTATCAGTATGGATAAATGGGAAACAGCTTTTACCACAAAGTCACACAGGATTCAGAGTTGGCATGGGGCAGTAACTAATTTTGCAGCATTGTCTCTGTTAGGCGCAAAGGCCAGATCTAAGAAAAGTTGGCTATTTGCATGTTTTATTAACCTCTTAGTTGGCTTTTGACTACTTTCCCAGAGTTTGTCTGGGGGAACAATTGAAAGGCTGGGGTCTTCCCAGTAGCTTGTTGACCACAGTTATGGAATTATATCAGGACATCTGGGCACAAGTTAAACTAGGAGAGGGTGGTCAAGTCACCAACAGAATTCAAACTGCCAACGGTCTTAAGCAAGGGTGCGTTCTAGCCCCAACGCGGTTTAACTTTTACATTGCAGACTTGGCCGACACTCTTTCAAATGACAACTGTCATCCGCCTGTTCTGGCCTTGGAAGCAATAGCATGGTTACAGTTTGCAGATGACATTGTATTACTTAGTCAAGCACAAGTTGGGTTGCAGCGTAATATCAATGCTCTTATCGGTTATATCGATAAGCAAGGCTTGGAATTGAATTTGAACAAAACGAATGTAGTCCGGCTGGTAGACTCAAAATTCAAATAATTTGCATGATTTATAAAAGAAACTCAGGTGGAGGTTGTCCCTTCATATAAATATTTTGGTTTAATTCAGCCTTTATCCTTATTAACAGACAGAAGCATGTGGCTACAAGAAGGTATGCCTGGTCTGTATTATCATCATACAAAACTCTACGGGCTCAGGAATACCTCTCAGAATCCTTTTCACAAATTATCAAACATCAATTCATGCTATTTCGTTTTGGTATGATGGAAACTAAAGACATTTTCCCTTCTTGGAAATATTAGTCACAGACACAATCCTGTCGTCTTAGTGGGTACAAACAACAGTCATTTGTACATGTTTTCTGTATGTGTACGGTGCTGAAAGTACAGAGAAAAAAGTACTTGAAACATATTTTTAGGATTTTGAACATTCGATCACACAGACAAGCTGTTATTAGTTGGTTAAGTGGTACTTCAGTTTCTTTGGCCTGTTGGGGGACAAAATTTATACTGCCAATTTTTAAAGAAATGTCTAAGATAATCGAGTAGGTCAGATTAAGGTCAAGAGTTATCCCGCATGTTTTTATGATAATAGTTATTTAATCAGAAACTAAAGAAAAAATGGGTGGGCTGAGTAAAGCCTAAGCTAATTTTGAGCTGGATGGGTTGCGACTTACTGAAGAGTAGTATGAAAGCTAACAGGGTTTATAAATCTTTGTTGAAATTGTCCGTCACATTGACATAGATTGCATTTTTACATTTAGCATATTGTGGCTGTTTGTGTGGTTTCTTTTTTCATTTATATTTTAAGTAAATGTCTTTGTGTTAGTTTTAATAGACAGGTATAGTCTTTTAATATTGTGTGTATTTATATGCTAAAATCAGGAGTATGCTCCGTGTTTTATTCGGATATGATTATGTGGTCTTAACTTAAAGTTGGCGTTGGTTTTAATTAACTATGCTAATAAAAACATTTAACATAACAAGCAGGCCCAAATCTTCCATTCAATCATGCAATCTATCCAATCATGCAGTCTATCCATCGCAATCCTGCAAAAATGTTTCTGGGAAATGTCATCAGGCTAATAGGTCTATAGTTTGATGGGAGAGACCTTCAGCACTTGTTGAAAATCAGGATTATATCGGCCCCAGACCATGAATGGGGCATAGGAAAGCATTAACGTATTAAGGCATAAAAATACAGAGCAAAATAGGGGCACCAGATGCCCTTATCAGCCTTCAAACAATCCCCTGGGATCTTGTCCAAACCATGAGCTTTGTTAGGAGTGATTCAATCAATAGCTTTATTGATTTCACTAATGGAAATAGGTCTAGCATCTACGGCATCCAGCCTGAGCAAGGAACCTCCAGAAGAAGCACCAGCTACGATGCTATCCCCTCTAATAACCGGAGACCCAACCAATTCAAGCTCAGAGTGGTCCACACCCACATTATATACAGAGACATAATCTAAACAACTATCCTCTCTATCAACCAACGTCCCAGCTAACTCACACTTAGAAGAGTCCACCTCCAAAGCATGAGATTATAATTTAGAAAAGTGGTAGACCTAGGCAGGTGTAGAAATATTACTTTGAATTGGGGAGTTGACCTCACAGTCCCTATTTGTAAGCATACCCCAGGAGGAAAAATTATCTTTCCTTTTAACAGCTGATAGCATGGCTTCCCATTCAGCATATTCCCAGTCTCTTTTTGCATTAAGAAGAGTAGCTGCATAGGAGGTCCTAGTTTCATGTCTTAAACTCCTGTTTCCATCTTTAGTGGCATTGGTTAAAGCTCACCTCGCAATTATACATGTGTTGGTGTACCAAGACACCTCTTGAGCCCATTGAGGAAGGGACCTGGATTCAACCAGGGACAGATACCCAAGGGAAGAAAACATAGGCCCTCATTATGAGTCTGGCGGTCGGATCGCCGCGGTCATGGTGGTCCGACCACCACATTATGACCATGGCAGAGCCGCCACGGTCTGACCGCCAACACCACCCGGTTGCAGCCAGTCGACAGCCTCGCGGTCTCAGCGGTTGTAATCCAGGGTGGCACTGTACGCTGCGCCTCCCTGGGGAATTACAACTCTTCAATCCGCCAGCCTTTATTATTGCTATTGGACCGCCATGGAAAGGCTGGCAGAATGGCGGTGCCGGGGCCCCATGGGAACCTCCATTCACTCCCTTCTGGAGCCAATTCTCTGCCCACTTCCAGGACTGATAAACATCAATCTTTGCTGTCCAGCCCTGACAGAGGGAGGTATCTATTGGAGGTGGAGACAGGAAAAACCCCAGACACGTCAGTCCAGGTTGGGGTAAACCCACAGACACCCATCTGCCCAGGTGGACAGAATTTGTTAAAAAACCCTAGAGGGATGATATTAACAGCAGCTCCTGGCTTATTAACCCTAATGCCAGATTGGATTAAACAATGGGCAAGGCCTGGGTATTTACAATATATGACAACACAGTCCCCTCCTACATGCCTAGTTGAAGTACCAACCCACCTAATCCTCCTCATAAACAATATTTCATTGTACTCTGAAATGGTAAAATGTGTGTGCCAGGTCAGACAAAGGCACACTATTTTTGAGTTGCGAAGAGGTTTCCTCCCCAAAGGAGGGAGAGAGAACCGGTACTCCAGTTGGGATTTCCACATAGGGGCAGCAATCGGGGGAGACTGAAACGAGGCTGGCAGCAGGAGGGACGATACTGCGAAGGAGGATCTAAAGGGTGCAAACTAGGTACAGAGCTATTGAGCCCTCTTTGCTTCTTTTAGCCAAAACCGCTTGGCGTACAACTCGGAACTCCCACACCCTGTGCAGACGGGCTGGCTGTTAATAGTAGAAGGTACGCCAATAGGTGGTAAAGTCCTAGAACCGGGGGCACAACTTATGTCTCTAAGCCATGGGTACTCGCAAACATTTTCCCAGGGGCCAAAACATTTGGTCTGTGACGTGCCTGGGGGCCGCATTTATGCCAGGGCAGTGGCGGTCGGGTGGGGTGGCTGGGGGGATTGGTGGCAAGATAGGTGTAGGAGAAGCAAATTATATACATCTAGTCGCTGAAATAAACAATGGGAAACCAGAAAACCTGGAACTAATCCCGGCTTACCCACTTTTCCAAATTGTGTGATCCTAGGCAATTGTTTAGTCTCACTTTTCCTCCTTTTTCTGCATTGTTACATTTAAGATGACCTCGAAATACATGATTCATGGTGTGCGCTGCACAAAACCTGCTTCTATGTTTGATTTATTAAAGTGTAATGTTGTTTATGTATGATAGGAACCCAGGCCACCCATAAAGCGCACATACCAAGTGACTCTTCTCTTTAATTTACTATTGGTGGTGTTCTCAGGGTAAGGGAAATAATTAATGTTTCCAAATTTATGTTTGAAAACTGTCACTTTTAAATGGATACCTCTCAATGCACTTATAAAATAAATTGTACTTAGGTGAAAAGGTTCTGCATGTTAACTAAATACGCTTTTTTTTTATTTTGAAGAGGCTGTCTTAGTTTTACACTTTCTTTGCAAGATGTCTTTAAAAATGAAGGCGTTTCTAAAGTTAAGTGGAGGAGTCCATAGTTACTTCCTTTCTTTAAGAACAATTGAGCTTGAAATAATTGATTGTGCGTGTATTTTATATTTTTATTGTTAGTGCAGAGTCGAGCAAACAGCTGCCTAGTGCTCCTGTTGCTCAAAGGGCCGCATGTAAAGGTCAGAGGGGCCGCATGAGGCCCGCGGGCCGTACTTTGAGTATCCATGCTCTAAGCCATGCCTGGCTGGTGATAGGTGGTTGAACAAGGGGCTGGACAGGAACAGGCTGTAGGATCAATCCAGTGCATGTAGCAGCTAGTTTTAAAATAGAATCTTATAGGCAACAAATCCTGTCCACCCAGGGGGCAACACATACGGTCACAATAGACTTAAACGTCTCTGATATAAATTCCTATTCAAAATTCTGTGTCTCATCATTCCCCCCAGAGGTAGCAAAAGACATCAGTCCAGTCTGGAGTGGATTGGCCACAGCTAAATTGCAAGAACTGTGAGATGATCTGCAGGCCTGTGTCTAGCAACTGGACTGTGAATGACCCCTTGCTTTCTTTTCCTCTTCTTTTTAGCAGAAGGATCACACCACTTGTTGTACTTGTAGGGACAGTGCTATGCTGCAAGGTACTAGGAGTCAGTGGAGGGGCTTGCTTAGAATCTCCAAAATTAGGTGAGCCACAGGAATTGAAAGGATCCACATCGGGAACACCAGGAAGGGGGGTGGGGACCGAAGGTCTAAGGGCAAGCGCCTCTCTGCCAAATCAATTTACTTGAAAATGGCACCTACTGTGCGAGCCAGAAAGGAATCAAGCGTCGTACCATGCTGTGGCTTTGTGGCAACACTGTCATTATCCCCAGTTAACTTCCTTTTGCCCATTTTCCCACCTGGGTAGCAAGCAGGCTTAACAAATAAAACTCACTAACACCATCTAATCGAACAGCCAAGGGAGGTAGCTCAGCCCAGCCTCTTCCGGGTGAAGGTGGGCCAGGTTTTGGCCCGGTACATGCCAGTTGTGTCCCATGTGCAACCCATGCTGCGGGCAGCCGCTGGCGCTTAAAAGCACATTGTCAAATTGCAGCTCCTCCTGTGTGCAGGGAGAGCTGGGGGACGTAGTTCCACCCCAGCCAGGCCCGCCTAAGTTGCTGCGGCCAAATGTGCCTGCAGGGAAAGAGCTTTAAAAGTCACCTTGGCTTTGAGGAAACGCCAGCACTTAAAAGCGCGTTGTCAAGTGTCCAGCCCTTCCTGTGTGCAGGGAGAGCTGGAGGACGTAGTCCCTCCCCAGCCAGGGCCATCCAAGTTGCTGCAGTCAACAGTGTGGGCAGGGAAACCACTTCAAAGGTCACCAGCATTGTGGGGAGCTGCCAACGCTGAAAAGTGCATTCTCAAGTGTCTGGCCCCTCCTGTACTCTGGGAGAGTCTTGGAACTTATCATATAGGAATTGCCCAACCCCCAAGTGCTAGGACATGCCCCCTGTAGATTATCAAGAGAATACAAGCAACCCCAGATTATTTGGAGAAGCGTATCCAGATGAGTGAAGAAGGAAGAATACAAATTGTTCTGATAGGTATTTCTAACTGTAGACACCTCACCTTGTGTATCTCCCCAGGTGTGGAAACCCTTGCAGTAGCTCTTGCATGCTGACAGGGGACAGCATCATCCTCTATGGTGGCCCATATCGCCTCTGTACGTGGCAACATGGAGACGCATAAGCATGCCATCCCTGCACCCTAACAGCTCCTTTTTTTCTGCCCCCAAAGACATGGATCCAGAGCTCTGGTCCTACCTATTTTGGGTTTCACAGAACTCTCAAATTCTTCAAACTTTGGCAGAACACAGGAATGTCACCAGTTAAAAACAGTGCTGCTTATAATAGAAGCAGATGTCTGTGATGGACGGTCAGAATGTCTGCTTATAGTATCCCAGGACCAAGCGTGACCCCAGGTTGTGCAGCAAGTGTTCAGTGATGCACCAGAATGCCTCCAGGGATAGAGCGGTCAAGCTCTACATCGCCAAGTCTACTGAAAGTATCATTTTGTCCACTCAGTCCATTAGGTCTTCATGATGTAAAGTCCCGTACCCAGACCCACTTCCTTGCAGAGGGCATTGCTTTGGTATTGATTCACAAGATGAGGAATCTGTGGTTAGAAATATCCATCAGAAGAATAAGTTACTTACCTTCTGTAACGCTATTTCTGGTGGATAATCTGTCTAATCGCAGATTACTCACCACCTAATGCCTTCTTATCTGTGGAGTGGTCTTTCTGGTATTAATAGGGTCCCAAATTAGCTTTGCACACTGCTTTTGAATGATTAGTTCTGATAGCTAAGGTCTGCATTCTTGTGGGGAGAATGTCTAATTATTAAATAGGCATACCTGCACAGGGGTGCACCTTTATGCAGCTCTATATCGTCATGTCCGGATGCGTAACAGAGGTCAATAGTGCTAACTTCAAGAGTTTCCAGATCAAGTATGGCTCCTGGGAAGATTCACACTGTGAGGAATCTGCAGATAGAGTATGTTTGTTTGTTACACACCAATTTAAACTATAAACAAGAGATAAGGCTTGCCAGTGTTATTTGAGCCACAGACGTTTTCTCACATTATTACCCTTAGCCTCTGTGAAGGAGTCCTCACGTTTCTGGCATTAATTGGAGCAGTGTTCCTCTTTCCCTTACACTGATAAATACTGACATAATGCATGTGACCTTGACTGTCTGACTCCCTAAGACCTCATTCCAAGCTTCTCCTGATTCCCGCACCACACCTCCACCGTGAGTTATAATCACTTGCTTTTGTCCAAGATCGCACAAGACGTCTTTGAACCAACTGGCTCTAGTGTCTGTCAAACTGTGACACCAAAGATCATTTTTCATGTGTCTGTTAGTCAGATAGGAGAAACAGCGAGCTCCAGTTATATATCCTTGAAATAATTGTAAATACCACAAGTCGTTAAGGGCGGCCTCGTTTTGTGATGACATTTTATAACACAATATTACTTAAATCAGGAAATGATGTTGTATATGTTTTCCAGCCTTTTATGTTGAAAGTAAACTCAATACGTGTGATGCATGGAGGGTTTTTGAATGTATCTATCTCTGGCTGAAGCTCCAAGAAAGATTCAACTGGTTTTGATCTCAAGCCCATTGGCTAGCCAACAGTATTTTTGACTGTTTTAGGTCAGTAGGCTGAGCTGCTTTTGAAGGTGATGTGGTTGATTTTGCTGAATTGGTCTGAAACAGCTTGCCTCATACCTCAAGGAATTAGCCCTTGCTCCCCACTTGCTTGTGTTGTCTATTCTTTACCCCACAAGAAAGAAAGCAACAGTTCAACAGAGAGAGTACTACTGTCTTCTCAAGCAGTTTTTCTGCATTTTCCTATTGAGGACAAGCCAAACATTGTTCAACAACTGAATACTCAAGCTCTTCGTCGACCATCTCTGTAACATGCATTTTCTTCACAACCAGGAGAGGACACTGTGACAAAGTTGATTCTTTGCATATCTTTTAATGCAAAGTAGAGGCTGTGCAAAAGTTGTCTATGCCTTGTAGGAGTTGGGACTTTATTTCTATTTCATGGCACTAACAGGGGAAAAAAGCTAGCAAAAAAAAGTGTTGCATAGGTTCTCATTATTCTAATGAGGCAACTAGGTTTGGGTGGCAGAATCACCTGAAATGTGGGGTACTAAGTACAATTCCACACTATGTGACGCCTGTCGGCCTAATCCGGGTTTTCCGGCTAACTAGCAGTGTCTCATTGCCCAAGAACAGGGATGATTGTGGCAGCCAGGCACATGACAGAATAGACTCCTTAGGGAAATCGTAGTCGATCAGATCTCATCCCTTTCTCTCAGTTACATTAGTCTCACACAAACAAAGACAACAGTAGCAGAGTATAGTTCAATAAGGGTTTATTGAAGTAACTGCATCTTAGATAAAATGGCATGTATTGCAATAACTAGGATGATAAAACACACTAGAAGCCAATTTGTAACAAAAAGAGTGAAACACAAAAACAGTCCCACCATAATGTCAGTAGGAGTGATTTGCATCTTTCCTACCTAAGCTATTTTAGAGCACCTCGTGGTAAGCCCTAATCCCCTTCAGGTTTCCCCCCTGGGAAGACATCATCCCCCATACCTGAGCAAGGAAGCCTGTTGTCTAAAGAGACACCGTCCCCATGTAGGCCAGGAGTTCGGCATTCTAAGCAAGCAGCTGTAGCGAAGACGTTCAGCAATCAGCAAGCAGATGTGATCATCTGGCTGGAATCTCCCTCTAACGTGTATGGGACAAAGAAGTGTTTTTATAATAAAACAATTGATATTCTAAGAAAAGGTCCCAATGTAAGAATGTGTAGGTTCCTGTGAATGTTGGAGACAAAGCGTACCACTTTTGCCGGCAACCCTATCTGACTGCAGGCTTGAGGAAAGCACAGAGTGCAATGCAAAGAGCGATGCTTTCCTAGGCAAAGGAACAAATAGATAGAGAAAATAAAACAACACCGCCAATGTGGCTATTGCTAGAAAAATAAAGTGATGCTGAATAAAATGTAACTAGGCTAAAGGGCACAATGGCAGGCCTAGTTTGCTAAAATAACATGTCTAAAGTATGGCTAAAATAGCTATACTACAATGGATCATCCATGGATGAACATGGCACTATTGAGGTGTGGGGCTTTTGAGACCAACAAGCCATTTTCCTAGTTTGCTATTATGAGTGAGCACTCATTTGTCAGGGTGCCTGATTGATCCTCCCTTGTCTCATGGTGCACTGGAGTCGTTGCCACACTACCACTAGCTTTTCTGCTTTTCAAAATGATGCTGAGCATTAATTGCAAGGAGAAGGCCACTTAGTCTGGCACTGTCATATTAGCTGTTGGTTGTCAGGTATGGGTAAATGTGTACCTCTTGATTGGAGATGCCCTACAGTCTCTGTCCTCACATCTGAGGAATATTTAATGGGAATATTTGACCAGAAATCTTCAGCATGTGAAGGATAATGGTTTGAGTATGGAAACAACATTTCCCGTTAAGGGAAGACATCGATTCCCTTTTGATCACTTCAAACTTAACTCATCTTGCAAATAGGTTCATTCATCATAGATCCAGTATTAGAAATCGGACTTCAGTCTTTTTGTCTAGATGAAACTCTCTGTCGGAGAGTCAATTTACTTGCATTTACCAGAAGAGAATGACACTTTCTAGTGCCGTGAACTTTCTAGTGTTTCTGCAGTTTTGGGGCTCTCAGCCATTACGCACAGGAGGATTTGGTTATCTGGATGTGCGGATATCCATCTTTGTAGCCAAGAAGCGAAAATACTTGAATTTGAAAGGGAATAGCATCTTATTTTTTTCTGTGGCACAATGCAGGGACAGAAGACTAAGGAACATTATACCAGTGCTATCCTGCTCCTCATTTCACTGTTTCGGCCAGGTCCCTTGCAAGTTTACTGCACATGAGATTTAGGTCACAAATCCTCTTCAGGGTGCGCTACGTGTTTATGCTACTATCTGCTCCACAATAGAGCACACACATCTCCTCGAGTTGGGGCTCAACCAAAGAGCGCCATCTTCTGGCATAGATGGCTCATTTCCCAGTGTCTAGTCCATGATATCATTAAGAGTTGGTGGCTGCATATAAATAGTAATATGGGCCATTTTCCCGTTAAGAAGTTGTGCCCTGTCCCTCTGTGGTCAATCTGAGTAGTCTTTCCTGACTGGGTCCAATCTTGCCACTTTTGTGTGAGTGTTGTGTGTGTGTGGAGCCATTATGTAAACATGAGAGTTCTGGGTATAGGAGGCTGAAGATTCCCATTTATGCATGAAATCCAAAGTGGTTTACTACAATGAATTAGGTGAAGTCCACCCAAGTAGCTGACTAACTAGTTATGGCCACTTTCACGTGCTTGTGTTGCTATCCCACTATGCCCCCAAAAGGCCATATAGTCCGTAGTTATATGCCTTATTCAGAGCAACAAAACTCTCACTGGAGGAAAAGCGCCTTTGGGTTCACCATTCTGGCTCGAGCCAGAACTAAAAGGTCTCATTTTCTGGCACTGTTTCCCATTAGTGCCACTCCATTGCAGTTAGCTATGTCAATAGTGGCACTCCGTGTAAACAAAATATAAATACACTGTGGGAAATTAATTGTGGGACACACGGCTTCGTTTATCTTCTCTGTTGATGTGGAGTCATTTTGCTCCCCGCTGGTCCTTTTAAATGACCCCCACTGCTTCTTCGCTTCCTACTCTTGACGTCTGCCCGACACTTCAACTAAGATGTGCGCCTGGCATCCGTCTGGTCACTGTTCTGAAACTCTTGCCTTTTTCTGGCCTGACTTTTATCCAAGCTATGTGTATCTTGAGCGGACTCATTGAGTGCCTAATTAATACACTGATGTATTGACAGAAGAAACATTGTAGCTAGAGGGGAGATATAAGGACACCATGCCACCTTGTCATAAACTTACCACCCATTGGTTCATGCTGTAGCCCGTTGAGTTGTACCAGATGGAGTAGTGGATGCAAACATAGCTATCTAATAATGATGTTAATTTATTGGCAGAGCCAGCATATGGCCACAAACAAATCTGGAGCGATAAACCTCATGCCTTCTGCCCATCAGTGGAGATACCCTGAACACCCACTATGAGATCAACCAAGGTCAACTAATGACTCATGGTATTGCGAGAGGGCACATCAGCTAAGAGTAAGAGTAAGAACTAAGAATTGTGTTCACATGTGCCCTAGTCATGTTCCTCGCAGTATAGATAACCACACCAGTAGATCCCCTTCTCCCAAATGGAAATAATACATATCACACCCTTTTCAGAGAATTGTCAGAGTATTGACAGATGTGTTCTTTCCAGTGAGTTATGCATGTTGGTGTAGAAAAGAATCAAAGGCGATTGAAAGATGCTCTCCCATTAATTACCTAGTAGATTCTCCACTTCTGGAGAACAGAAGGCCTGCATGGAATGTAAATTGTATTTAATCCAAATAAGGAGATTCTTGGCCACCTCACCAATGATTTAGATTCGGTCCTACCACCAATGAAATACATACCTTTTCATGACTAGGTTGTTCATCCTGATCAAGAGTGCAACTCCAGGAGGCTTGCCCAAGATCAAGATGACTTATGGTGTAGTCTCCCCCCAGCTCCACCCAAACTCCGCCTATATTAATGAAAGTCCTTCTTTCTTCCCATTCTTGAAGCAAACATCAGCAACAGGACAGATAGCCATGAGGAGGAGCCTAGTGTGATGACAGGAAAACTGAGTGGTTGAAAATGAAAACAAGAAAATAGGTACATTTTCTCTACCTCACCCTTTCCCCTACGTGAAAGAAGTGAGAGAGAGAGATGGGGCCGTTTTAATCAGTAAGCCAAGGCTTTTCCTCTGCACTGTGAGTCTTTGCTCACATGAGGGACATCTGATGTGTAGCAGGGCTGCAGAAAGAGTGTGTGTGGAGCTGATTGCTGGCAGCAAGCACTCTGTGGGTGATGTCATGGACTTTACTGAAGGTATGACCACTGATGTGCTGAGCCCCAAGGCCTCCTCCCTTTCCACCATGGAGAACCTAGGCAGATTAGGAGAATGCCACGGCATGCAAAGCAAGAGGGTGGGATAGTGGATTGGAGTGAACTTATTTGCGCCAGAGGATTGGACACAAGTCTAACAGCAAAGTCGCCCAGTGAGACAAGCTGTGGTGAGTGACATCTGCCAGCTACGAAGCACATACTGCTAAAAGAGGGAGGGGGCTTTCTGGGAAATCACCAGGGCTGCAGTGAAAATTAGATCTCCCCATTCAAGACCAGCCTGGACAGCAGAGCGTGGGAGGGAAAATGAGTAGGTAAATGAATAGGCTGGAGAGAAACCCAGCATCAAACTAGGCAGAAGTCTTGTGATGTGAGATCCAGCGTTCCCCTGATGAAGTGGAAACCTTGGGTCTGATTGAGCTGCCAGATCTCGCAACACTCGAAGGGGACTCTGCTTCATTTTGGAAAAAGAGGGTTCTGATGCTGCTGGGGAGACACGCAATATTCCATTGGAGCTTCTCACTGAACATAGCCCATAGGTGTTGCTTGGCAGTTCACTTGGTACAATTGGTGCATTAAGAATACAAGAGAGTCATTACAGAAAGGGACCATGTACATCTTGCCACACATTTCATGCAGCAGACTCTCTCATCAGGGAAGTTTTGTTGCACTGGTGTAGCACTTGAAAAGTCTAATGTTTTGCTTTTTGTTTGGGACTGTTTGGTCACTGCTTAGCCAATCAGAATTGCAGACTTTTAGTATTGTTTCCTTGGTTCAAACAGAGCAGATTGGCAAGTGAGGAGGCATGAGGACGCTGTGAGTGTTATTGATCATCACTGAAGGTGAAGAGAGGAAAGACCCCCTCCACTGTACACCTGATTGCCTCAAGAAAGAAAGACAGACTGAATCAATGGGACTAACAATGAGGCAGCAAAAACAGTGGAATGGACACTGCCACAAGGAAGTGATATCACTAAGGAATCACTGGAAGTGCCATTCAGCTAACTTAAAAGAGAAATCAGTGTTCCCAGATCTAACTTTATAAAATAGTTACATGTTGTATGCAGTGAGGTAGGGGAGCAGGGTAAGACACTAAGGTGGTCATCACAACCCTGGCGGACGGTGTTAAAGGTGCGGTAATACTGCAAACAGGCCGGCGGACAAATAAAGGGAATTAAGACCCTGGCGGAAACCGCCAACAAAGACAGCCACTTTAACACACCGCCCGCCACGGCGGTACAGACAAGCAGCGCGGCGGTTACCGCCAACAGACAGGCAGGAGACAATGTACCGCCCACACTATTACAACCCGCCAGTCCGCCACCTTTTCCGGGGCGGATTCACCGTGTATAAAAACACGGTGGAAACAGTTTCTGCAATGGGAAAACGCTCACCTTAGCACATCCCACGAGGAAGGAGGACACCATGGAGCCGGAATTACAAATCCTACCTGCCCTTGTTTTTCTGCTCCTTTACGACCAACAGCTACGTAGGCGCAGAAGATACCGGTGAGTACTGCACCTACAACACGGGGAGGGGGAGGCAAAAGTTAGGGGGACACCCACCAAACACCCCCACCCTCGCATTATACAACATACACACCAATGCAATCACAAAAATCACAGTAACAACCCACAATCCCCCCGGAAGAATGCAAAGACAAAGTGAAATTCGGGCAAACATTGTAATATGCCAATATACATGTCATACAAAAATATACAGATATATATCTCAAAATCACTCTTATTTACACATACAATCCGAGAAGTAGTGCAGATATGTACACAACAATGTCCGTGCACCAACAGTCCAAAAATGCATGGGCGAGGACCACAATAGATACCTGACCAAAATCGGAGAGAACACTGCCGGGGCATCAGATAGAAACACTACAGGCACCTCAGGGGGAAGGGAAGGGGGGGCACCTCAGCCAGATGAATGCGAAGCCAGATCCACGACGGGGCTCCATGCCCATTGATGTATCCTGGGGAGTGCAAAGCCACAGTCTCTCAAGTCACTACAGTGGGTGGTTTGCCCACTGTGCCATCCGGGGGAGTGCAAAGCCACAGTCTCTCAAGTCTCTACAGTGGGTGGCTTGCCCACTGTGCCATCCTGGGGAGTGCAAAGCCACAGTCTCTCAAGTCTCTACAGTGGGTGGCTTGCCCACTGTGCCATCCTGGGGAGTGCAAAGCCACATTCTCTCAAGTAGATGCAGGTCTCCACTGGTTCTGGAGGGGGACGGGTGCCCAGACTGGATGAGTCTCCCCGTGAAAGTACCTGTCCTGTCACTGTCCCAGCTGCACATGGGATAAGGATGCCTGATGTGGCGGTCCATTCATTCCTACACGGTGCATGCCCTGTTCAGCGGTGCTTTGCCATGGCGGTCTTTGCCCTGTTCAGCGGTGCTTTGACATGGCGGTTCTGGACTGTTCAGTGGTGCTTTGACATGGCGGTTCTGGACTGTTCAGCGGTGCTTTGCGATGGCGGTCTTTGGCCTGTTCAGCGGTGCTTTGACATGGCGGTTCTGGACTGTTCAGCGGTGCTTTGACATGGCGGTCTATGGACTGTTCAGCGGTGCTTTGCCATGGCGGTTCTGATATGGACATTGGTGTGTGGCATGACGATCTCTACACTGGGCATTGGTGTGTGGCATGACGATCTCTACACTGGGCATTGGTGTGTGGCATGACGATCTCTACAATGGGCATTGGTGTGTGGCATGACGTTCCATCATTGCCCAGCAGGGCTGTGGCATCCTGGCCCCTCATGGGCTGTGACTCCGGCGGTGGTCTCTGGACCAGTGATGATACTTGGGCCCTCCTGGGCTGTGGCTCTGGCGGTGGTCTCCTGACCAGTAACGATACTTGTGTCCTCCTGGGCTGTGACTTTGGCTGTGGTTTCTGGACCATTAACAATACTTGTGCCCTCCTGGGCTGTGACTCTGGCAGTGGTTTCTGGACCAGTAACGATACTTCTGCCCTCCTGGGCTGTGACTCTGGCGGGGGTTTCTGGACCAGTGACGATACTTGTGCCCTCCTGGGCTGTGACTCCTGCGGTGGTCTCTGGACCAGTAACGATACTTGTGCCCTCCTGGGCTGTGACTCTGGCGGTGGTTTCTGGACCAGTGACGATACTTGTGCCTTCCTGGGCTTTGACTCCGGCGGTGGTTTCTGGACCAGTGACGACGGTGCTGGCGGTTGTGTCTGGACCGCCGGAAATGATTGCGCACTTCTCCACCGTGACACTCACAACAGGCTGGGCAGACTTCCTCTGGACCTTCCCCCCTTTTTCGGAGTTACAGCTGACTCACCAATCGCCTTCGATCCCATGTCACTTGTTGTCCCACCAGGAGTCTTAAGACGGTCCCGTCGTCCACTCTCCAATTTCAGAGCCTTTACAGGGGGTGGGGTGCCAGTGCCTTGGGTCCGGGTCCTACTGCCTGCCCTGGTGGCCGGTGCACTCCAAAAACCTGGAACACGCACCACTGGTACTGGAGGCTTTTTGGCTGAGGCGCTACGACGGGACTGATGAATTGGAAGGGGGGGGGCAAAAAGGTCAATTTGACATAGGGACAGTTTCTGACGGACACTGGGATGGGTAGCTGGAGGGGGTCTGGGAGTGGAGGAAGAGGAGGTGGTTGTAGGAGGTGTCACTTTAGGTGTTTTGGGTGCAGGTGCAGGTGCAGGTACTGGAGGCTGTCGTGAGGTGGATGGATGTTGGGTGAGTGATTGCCGGCGTTTGTGTACTTTGGGAGGGGGCGTCACAGACACATTGGGAGAGGACACAGGGGACGTGTAAATGGCAGTGGAGGTGGTGAGTGCAGGTGAGCGGCTTGTGGTGCTGGGTGTCCTGGTGCGAGTCCTAGTGCCTGTAGATGTGGTGCATGCAGGTGTGTGTGTAGACGAGACTGGGAGGGAGAAGGGAGAAGAGGAGGAGGGGGACACAGTGGAGACAGTGGATGTTGCTGTGTCTCTATGTGGGTGAGGCTTGCGTGAGTGCCTGTGGTGTGTGTGGTGCCTATGTTTGCTTGAGCTACTTGTGTCTGCTGACTTGTGTGCATGCTGGTCTGTAGGTGTGCTTGGGATGGGCTGGGGTACAGGAGATTGGGTCTGGGTGGAGGAAGTTGGAGGGGGGAGGCTAGACACAGGGACAATGGCTGCCATCAGTGCTGAGGCCAGAGATTGCAGGGTTCGCTGACGGACAGCCTGACCAGAATGAATGCCCTCCAGGAATGCATCACCGTGTTGCAACTCCCTTTCTACACCCTGGATGGCATTCACAATGGTAGACTGCCCAACAGTGAGTGACCTGAGGAGGTCAATGGCCTCCTCACTGAGGGCAGCAGAGGTGACTGGGGCAGGGCCTGAGGTGCCTGGGGCGAAGGTGATGCCCACCCTCCCGGGTGAGCGGGCACGGGGCGAACGCTGAGGGGCTGCTGGGAGGGCGGTGCTGGTAGGGGAGGTGGCGGCTGTACCTGTAGAAGTGGGGCGCACAGGTGGTGCCACCACCACAGGGGAGCTCCCATTGGTGGACGAGTCCGTGTCGCTGGTTGGTGATCCGGTGGCCGACATGAAGCTCCCCTCGCCCTCCGTCCCACTGGTGCATTCAGAGTCTGTGGTGTGGCCCTCCATGGCCATGTGGGATGCAGCTCCCTCATGCTCCGGTGCCACTGTACCTCCGCCTGATGATGCTGATGTACAAAAGGACAGGGAGAGCAGGAAAAGGGGGGGAGACAGAACAAAGAGAGTTTTAGTGCATGGCATGCCGCTACCGTTGGCGGACAAGACAGACGCAGCAGCCCCCTGCATTACGCCGTGCTCCTGACCTCTGCACATGCAATTTCTGGGACATGGCCTACATGGCAATGGTGGAAATCTGCGCACATGGATGCCACAGGGGCAACTATACCTCAACTTGGCACTCTGCAGAGGTGGGGTTGAGTGCCACATGGCCTACATTACGGAGGGGCCTTGCCTACCTAACTCGCCCTGGCCTAGGGACACCCACAGCCCACCTCCCCCACCCAGACCCCTCCACTGCACGCAAAGTCCGCTGAATGAGGTTGTACTCACCCCCTTGTGTCTGCTGTGATGTCCTCAAGCGCCCATCCAACTCCGGGTAGGCTACCGCCAGGATCCGGAACATCAGGGGGGTCATGGTGCGACGGGCACCCCTCCCACGTTGGGAGGCCATCCCCAGCTGAGTCTTCGCCGTCTTCTTGCTGCAGCGGCGAATGTCCTCCCATCTCTTACGGCAGTGGGTGCCCCGTCTCTGGTGGGCCCCCAGGGTCCGGACCTCCTTGGCGATGGCACGCCAAATGTCCCTCTTCTGGTGGGCGCTGACCTACATGACATGCACAAGGGAAGAGGAACAGTCATTACCAACTGCACCGCCAATGTGAGTGGCCCACTCCCTACTCTGGCCATGTGGCCCATTCATTCCCATGCATTAATGTTCTATGAACTCTGGCCCCTTCTCTCTTCCACCCAGCCCTCTCCACCCAGGCCTAGCCCATACAACGTGCTCCCTGTGTACTAACCTGTTGGTCTGGAGAACCTTAGAGTAGCATGTACTGGGGGAGGACTGTGAGAAAGTAGCCTCTTTCTAGCCTTGTTACCCCCACTTTTAGCCTGTTTGTGAGTGTATGTCAGGGTGTTTTCACTGTCTCACTGGTATCCTGCTAGCCAGGGCCCAGTGCTCATAGTGAAAACCCTATGTTTTCAGTATGTTTGTTATGTGTCACTGGGACCCTGCTAGTCAGGACCCCAGTGCTCATAAGTTTGTGGCCTATATGTATGTGTTCCCTGTGTGGTGCCTAACTGTCTCACGGAGGCTCTGCTAACCAGAACCTCAGTGGTTATGCTCTCTCATTTCTTTCAAATTGTCACTAACAGGCTAGTGACCAATTTTACCAATTTACATTGGCTTACTGGAACACCCTTATAATTCCCTAGTATATGGTACTGAGGTACCCAGGGTATTGGGGTTCCAGGAGATCCCTAAGGGCTGCAGCATTTCTTTTGCCACCCATAGGGAGCTCTGACAATTCTTACACAGGCCTGCCACTGCAGCCTGAGTAAAATAACGTCCACGTTATTTCACAGACATTTTACACTGCACTTAAGTAACTTATAAGTCACCTATATGTCTAACCTTTACCTGGTAAAGGTTAGGTGCAAAGTTACTTAGTGTGAGGGCACCCTGGCACTAGCCAAGGTGCCCCCACATTGTTCAGGGCCAATTCCCCGGACTTTGTGAGTGCGGGGACACCATTACAGGCGTGCACTACATATAGGTCACTACCTATATGTAGCTTCACAATGGTAACTCCGAATATGGCCATGTAATATGTCTATGATCATGGAATTGCCCCCTCTATGCCATCCTGGCATAGTTGGCACAATCCCATGATCCCAGTGGTCTGTAGCTCAGACCCTGGTACTGCCAAACTGCCTTTCCCGGGGTTTCACTGCAGCTGCTGCTGCTGCCAACCCCTCAGACAGGCTTCTGCCCTCCTGGGGTCCAGCCAGGCCTGGCCCAGGATGGCAGAACAAAGGACTTCCTCTGAGAGAGGGTGTTACACCCTCTCCCTTTGGAAAATGGTGTGAAGGCAGGGGAGGAGTAGCCTCCCCCAGCCTCTGGAAATGCTTTCATAGGCACACATGGTGCCCATTTCTGCATAAGCCAGTCTACACCGGGTCAGGGACCCCTTAGCCCTGCTCTGGCGCGAAACTGGACAAAGGAAAGGGGAGTGACCATTCCCCTGACCTGTACCTCCCCTGGGAGGTGCCCAGAGCTCTTCCAGTGTGCTCCAGACCTCTGCCATCTTGGAAACAGAGGTGCTGCTGGCACACTGGACTGCTCTGAGTGGCCAGTGCCAGCAGGTGACGTCAGAGACTCCTTCTGATAGGCTCCTTCAGGTGTTGCTAGCCTATCTTCTCTCCTAAGTAGCCAAACCCTCTTTTCTGGCTATTTAGGGTCTCTGTCTTTGGGGATTCTTTAGATAACGAATGCAAGAGCTCATCCGAGTTCCTCTGCATCTCTCTCTTCACCTTCTGCCAAGGAATCAACTGCTGACCGCGCTGGAAGCCTGCAAAACTGCAACATAGTAGCGAAGACGACTACTGCAACTCTGTAACGCTGATCCTGCCGCCTTCTCGACTGTTTTCCTGGTGGTGCATGCTGTGGGGGGTAGTCTGCCTCCTCTCTGCACTAGAAGCTCCGAAGAAATCTCCTGTGGGTCAACGGAATCGTCCCCCTGCAACCGCAGGCACCAAAGAACTGCATCACCGGTACCTTGGGTCTCCTCTCAGCACGACGAGCGAGGTCCCTTGAATCCAGCAACTCTGTCCAAGTGACTCCCACAGTCCAGTGACTCTTGAGTCCAAGTTTGGTGGAGGTAAGTACTTGCCTCCCCACGCCAGACTGCATTGCTGGGAACCGCGACTTTTGCAGCTACTCTGGCCTCCGTGCACTTCCGGCGGAAATCCTTTGTGCACAGTCCAGCCTGGGTCCACGGCACTCTAACCTGCATTGCACGACCTCCTAAGACGTTCTCCGGCGACGTGGGATTCCTTTGTGCGACTTCGGGTGAGCACCGTTTCACGCATCCTCGTAGTGCCTGTTTCTGGCACTTCTGCGGGTGCTGCCTGCTGCTGAGAGGGCTCCTTGTCTTGCTCGACGCCCCCTCTGTCCCCTGACGCAATTGGCGACATCCTGGTCCCTCCTGGGCCACAGCAGTATTCAAAAACACTAACCGCACGATTTGCAGCTAGCAAGGCTTGTTGGCGGTCTTTCGTCGGGAAAACACTTCTGCACGACTCTCCACGGCGTGAGGGATCCGTCCTCCAAAGGGGAAGTCTCTAGCCCTTGTCGTTCCTGCAGAAACCTAAGCTTCTACTGTCCAGTAGCAGCATCTTTGCACCCACAGCTGGCATTTCCTGGGCATCTGCCCATCTCCGACTTGCTTGTGACTTTTGGACTTGGTCCCCTTGTTCCACAGGTACCCTCGACTGGAAATCCATCGTTGTTGCATTGTTGGTTTGTGTCTTTCCTGCAGAATTCCCCTATCACGACTTCTATGTCCTTTGGGGAACTTTAGTGCACTTTGCACTCACTTTTCAGGGTCTTGGGGTGGGCTATTTTTCTAACCCTTACTATTTTCTAATAGTCCCAGCGACCCTCTACAAGGTCACATAGGTTTGGGGTCCATTCGTGGTTCGCATTCCACTTTTGGAGTATATGGTTTGTGTTGCCCCTATCCCTATGTGTCCCTATTGTAACTATACATTGTTTGCACTGTTTTCTAATCCTATTACTGCATATTTTGGTATTGTGTACATATATCTTGTGTATATTTGCTATCCTCATACTGAGGGTACTCACTGAGATACTTTTGGCATATTGTCATAAAAATAAAGTACCTTTATTTTTAGTATATCTGTGTATTGTGTTTTCTTATGATATTGTGCATATGACACTAAGTGGTACTGTAGGAGCTTCACTCGTCTCCTAGTTCAGCCTAAGCTGCTCTGCTAAGCTACCATTATCTATCAGCCTATGCTGCTAGACACCCTATACACTATTAAGGGATAACTGGGCCTGGTGCAAGGTGCAAGTACCCCTAGGTACTCAGTACAAGCCAGTCCAGCCTCCTACAAGGACCCCATCCACAAGTTTCTCCAACTCCTGTGCAGTGAAGGCAGGGGCCCTTTCCCCAGACGCAGCAGCCATCGTCGCTTCCATACCGAGGTCACAGCAGCACTAGCAGTGTAGGTCCTCTCCTGTCGAAGGTCAGGTATCTAGTGATTCGACAGATAGAAAATGGCGGTGACGTCCACGGCGGTGCACATAATCACCGCCGGCGCACCTGTTCATTGGCTCCTGGGACCCATAGGGTCCAATGTTAACCAATGCAGCATTGCGCCGCGGTCTACGACCGCCTACCGCGACGGTGTGCAACGCCAGCGCAGTTACCCCACAATCCCATTGTCCTAGTTTAGAGGTCAGGCAGCCGCCATTTCAGGGGCACACATGGCTTCATTTACTACTGCGTCACACATAGCTAGGCCTATACTCAACACACATACAGGAAGGTTTTTTTTGTCTGGTGTAGTCTTGTGTGTAACTGTGGGTACATACCTGGAGGAATAGTGACTGGTTCTTCGCTGTTGTCCTTCTTAGGCACCGTCAGCTGGGACATATGAGAAGATGGCGGAATCCTCCGGTGTACCGACCGCTGGTGGACCTGTTGACAATGGAAGAAAGACATGTCATTGTCACCTAGAGGTTTGACCGTGCCACAATCCAGGAACTATGTACCCAGTTGGAGCCAGACCTGATGTCACCAATCCGCCATCCGACTGGAATCCCCCCTGATGTGCAGGTGCTGTCAGTGCTCCATTTCCTTGCAAGTGGGTCTTTTCAGACAACAGTGGCCATGGCATCAGGGATGTCCCAGCCTATGTTTTCCAATGTCTTGTCCAGAGCGTTGTCTGCCCTGCTGAAACACGTAAGGAGATACATCATATTCCCTCAGGTAGAGGATTTGCCTACAGTGAAAGGTGACTTCTATGCCCTTGGACATATCCCCAACGTCATAGGTGCCATTGATGGGACCCATGTAGCTCTGGCCCCCCCCCGCAGGAGTAAACAGGTGTACAGGAACAGGAAGAGTTATCATTCAATGAATGTCCAGATGGTCTGTTTGGCAGACCAGTACATCTCGCAGGTAAATGCAATGTACCCTTGCTCTGTGCATGACGCATACATCCTGCGGAATAGCAGCATCCCTGATATGATGGGTCAACTCCAGAGGCACCGTGTATGGCTATTGGGGGACTCTGGTTACCCCAACCTTTCCTGGCTATTGACCCCAGTGAGGAATCCCAGGACCAGGGCAGAGGAACGGTACAATGATGCCCATGGGTGGACTAGGAGGGTAATCGAACGCACCTTCGGCCTTCTTAAGGCCAGGTTCAGGTGCCTCCATATAACAGGTGGATCCCTATTCTACTCACCGAAGAAGGTGTGCGACATCATCGTCGCCTGCTCCATGCTCCATAATTTGGCATTGCGACACCAGGTGCCTTTTCTGCAGGAGGATGATCCAGATGACGGTGTTGTGGCAGCTGTGGAGCCTGTGGACAGTGATGAGGATGAAGCTGAGGATGAAGAAAACGACAACAGGGAGTCAGTCATACAGCAATATTTCCAGTGACACACAGGTGAGAACATTTTCTGGTTTAACATTACATTAACTTTCACACGTCTACCTCTATCCTGTACCTACATTTCACTCACTATTTGTTAATTGAGTTGTACCCTTCCATTTCAGTTTCACAAGTGTGGTAACCTACGTGTCAACTGCTTGCATCCTTGAAGGGCTTGTGATGTGTGACATTGGTATGTTAGCCTTACAATGGGTAACCCATTATGACACTGTAATTGATAATACAAAGTTCCAAATCATAGACTGACTCCAGATTTTTTTGTGTTTCAAGGGTGTTTATTTAAGTGCTCAAAAAATGAAGGGGGGTTGTAAAATGGGGATGGGTGATGGTGGAGGAATGTCCATGGCAGAGTCCAGTATATTAGTCTCACAGGTGCACTGCCCATCTGGGCATTGGAAGTGGAGCTGGGGCAGTTCCAATCTGGACAGGGTGACAAAGTGGGACAGTGGGGGGACAATCAGGGTGGTCTCATTTCCTGGCGGGGGTCTTGCCATCTTGCTCTGTCCTGTTCCTGGATCTCAGGGCCCGCTTGCGTGGTGGTTGTCCGTCTGCAGGGAGTGGGGTGCTGGTGTGGTGGTCCTGTGGCGGGGCGTCCTGTCCACTAGCGCCGGCAGAGGTGGTGGGCAGTTCGTCGTCCTGGCTAGTGTCAGGGGCCCCTTGGAGTGCCACGGTGTCCCTCAAGGTCTTTTGAATGTCCGTCAGCACCCCTACGATGGTGCCCAGGGCGGAGCCGATGGTCTTGAGCTCCTCCCTGAACCCCAAATACTGCTCCTCCTGCAGACGCAGGGTCTCCTGCAACTTGTCCAGGACCGTCGCCATTGTCTCCTGGGAGTGGTGGTATGCTCCCATGATGGAGGAGAGGGCCTCGTGGAGAGTTGGTTCCCTTGGCCTGTCCTCCCTCTGTCGCACAGCAGCCCTCCCAGTTCCCCGGTGTTCGTGTGCCTCCGTCCCCTGGACCGTGTGCCCACTACCACTGCCCCCAGATCCCTGTTGTTGTTGGGGTGGTGGGTTAGCCTGGGTGCCCTGTAGTGGTGGACACACCGCTGATTGACCTGTCCTGGGTAGGGAGGTTTGGGCCGGCTGGGTGGGTGCTGTGCTGGTGTTACCAGAGGGTGTAAGCTCGGTGTTGGGCTGTGGCTGGGCAAGGGGATCCGACTGTCCTGAGGCCCACGATGGTCCGGGCTGGTCATCAGGATCCAGTGGGGCAGAGCTGCTGTCGTCACTGTGGGCCTCTTCTGGGGGTGGAGTGGTGTTGTCTGGACCCTCTGGTGTGGTGACGTTCCTTCGGGTTCCTGCAGGGGTGTAAGAACATGATTATTGCATGTGTGTGTTTCATGGTGTGAAATGGTTGGGTGTGCGTGATCCCCAGTGCAGGCATTCCTGTGTGGGGGCTAGTGTGGTGATGGTTGGGGGGGTGTTCTGGGTATGTGCAGTGGGCATGCTTTAGTGAGGGTTGTCCATGCTTAGTTGTGTCATGCAGGGCTTGGTGTTGGGATGGGTGGTTGGTGTCAAGGGTAGATTAGTGAGGATTTGGGGTGATAGGGGAGGGTGTGAGGGTGGGGGTGTGTGATAGCATGCAGGTAGGGTGGGGGATGTGATAGTTAAGATTTGACTTACCAGTCTCCCATCCTCCACCGACTCCTCCGAGGCCCTCTGGATGCAAGATGGTCAAGACTTGCTCCTCCCATGTTGTTAGTTGTGGGAGAGGAGGTGGGGGTCCGCCGCCAGTCCACTGCACCGCGATGTTGTGCCTGGAGACCGTGGAACGCACCTTCCCCCGTAGGTCGTTCCACCTCTTCCTGATGTCCTCCCTATTTCTTGGGTGCTGTCCCACGGCGTTGACCCTGTCCACTATTCTGCGCGATAGCTCCATCTTCCTGGGTATTGATGTGTGCTGTACCTGTGAGCCAAATAGCTGTGGCTCTACCCATACGATTTCCTCCACCATGACCCTGAGCTCCTCCTCGGAGAAGCGGGGTGTCTTTGGCGTGACATGGGGTGGTGTGTGTGATGTGTGGGGTGGTGTATGTGTTGATGAGTGTGGTGAGTGTAGTGGTATGTGGTGTTTTGTGCGTGGATGTTGTGTGGGTGATGGTGTTGTGTGCCTCTGTGTGATGGGGTTGTCAACAGCTGTGCTCTCTCTCTGGCCTTCTGTCAGAATTTCTGGTTGTAGGGGTTTGTGGGTGATGTGGGTGTGTATTTTATATTGTGTTGGGTGTGTGGGAGTGGTGTGTGTATGTGTCTCAGGTGTGTGTATTTGTAATTGTCCAATGTGGCGGTGTTTTGGAGATGTGTGTGTATTTTGAGCGCAGCGGTGTGTACCGCCAATGGAATACCGCGGTTGAAAGACCGCCGCGTGGATTCGTGGGTCGTAATAGCATGGGCGTGTTTCTGTTGGCATGGAGGTGGAGGATTTGTTTCCGCCAGTTTATCACTGACCTTTGGTGTGGCGGTGTTGTGTGGGTGTCTGAATTTCGGTGGATTCCGTGATGTGTGTCGTAATAGCGGTGGCGGTCTACCGCAGCAGTGTTTTTTTGCGGTCTTCTGCACGGCGGTAAGCGCCTTATACCCCCAATGTTGTAATGACCCCCTAAATGTATTAGAGGAAAAAGCTGATTGATCAAGTGAAAAGGGCATATGTGGTAATAGATCCTGTCCCTGAAAGAGTGAAAAATTGCACAAGAAAAGCAAGAACAATTTGAAAATAATTGCAAGGAATAACATTTGCATACGAGGACTTCTGAAACGGGTCAAGTAGCAGGCTCTAACACTCTAGTGCAGGCGTAATTAACATAGGCCTGGGAGGACTGGATCATGTCAGATTTTTAGGACATCTACTTAACATAAACGCACATATACTGAAACCAAATAAAACTTAGCAATGTGGTGAGTGGTTATTGTGAAAATGTGGCATACTTCCAACCCCCTTGCTTTAGTGCTTGCTGGAGGCCGGAGTGTTAACTCTTTTGACAGGGTTCTGTAAGGCTGAGGCTTGTATTTTCATGTTTACCTAAATGCAAGAAAAGAAGAAATGCACCATGTAGGTAAGAGGCCTCCTCTTTAGGGAAACAGGACAAATAAAGTATTTTAGAATGTGACTTCTAGTAGATAGTACAGACACTGGAGATGTGTTTTAGTAAGAAATCTTCATCATTCTTGATTTGCTGGCCTACAAAATGCTAGAGGAAAGTGCCCCTGTTTGCCATGGTCACCTCCACTTTTTGCCTGGTACATGATGTGATTTGGACTGAAAGTGCACTGGGCTCCTGCTAACCAGGTCCCCAGTACCAGATCTCTTTCCCAAAACTGCACAGTTGTGTTCCCCAATTGGCACAGCAGCCTCTCTAAGTCCCTAGTAAATGCTACACCTGGTACCTAGGGCCTGAGGTCCTAAAGAAGGTCCCTAAGGGCTGCAGCACGACTTGTGTCACCCTAAGGTCCCATCACCAAACACACACATGGCTGCCATTGCAGACTGCGTGTCCTGGTACAGACAAAAGTGAAAACATGACTTGCAGACATCCCTGTGTGCCATGTCTCTTACCACTGCATATGATATTTGTAAGTCACCCCTACCATTTTAAATACATGTGCTGGACCCTGGTCAATTCAAGTTACACAGCTCCTCTGAACAAAGGGATGTTTGATATCAAATATCTCCTATTAATAAACCCTCACTGAGTCCATTGGTGGATTTATTAATACATGCACCCAAAGGGCACCATAGATGTGCCCCCTGAAAATCCTATCAACTGCTAGAGTGTTGACTGATTGGTCTCAACCAGTTTAGCTGCCATAGACATGTTTCTGACCTCCTGAGGTGAGAGCCTCTGCTCTCGGAGTCCAGGGATAAAGCCAGCTCTGGGCGGAGATGTTGACACCTCCTCCATGCAGGATGTGCATTCCAGGGCGGGAAGCTTCAAAGGCCAGGCTGCCTTTTTTATGCAGAGATGACCCCCCACCTGTCCTGACCCCACTTCTTGGCAGCAAAACAGGCAGTAAAAGTAGTAAGATTATGAGGTGTGCCCACATCACGCCAGTCCCACCCCTAAGGTGGACTAGCTGATGTTGACACCACTTTTCAGATTCCTCCATCTTAATTTGGATGGAGTTAGCATTCTAGGGTCAGGGTTATGCCCACTTCCCATTGGAAGTGGTCATATAGAGAGTGTAGTCACCCTAAAGGTAGGCAACCCATTGGGTGCTACCTGGCAATCCCCCTAAATTGAGTATTTAGCTGGCACCCCTGAACCCAGGAACTGAGATTCGACCGATCAAGAGAAGAAGGATGAATAAGAGTTACTGCCTGGCGAGAACAGTGGAAGAGTTGTGGACTTTTGGCACAAAGCCCTGCCTGCTCGCAACTCTCTCAACAGAGTGGCTTGTCCTGCAAGCTGGAGAGCTGCCAAAGCCTTGGGTAGACTGCCAGTACTTTGAAAATCGCAGCCAATCTCCAATGGAGTAGAGGAGCTACTTCCCTGTAGACCACAGGCACCAACAAGCAGAGTCTGGTCCACCGCCTTGCAGATCCCCAGCACGACCAACACCACAGACAACCAGGAAAAGGTACTCATGCTCTGGAGGACCAAATCTGTCTTCCCACCAAGTTTGAAAACACCAGGACCAACCGGAGCCATGCAGCATCAGGGGTACCGCACGCCCTGCACCAAGCATCAGCAGTGAGAGTCCATTCCGGATTCCTACTGCACCAGGACCGAGCAGCCATTGAGGGAAGTCAACACCACTGACACCCACTACGTGAGTGGCCCAGCAGTCCTGACTTTGCCACTGTCAGCTGTTTGCCCCTAACCGCGAGGAGCATCTTTGCACACCAGCCCAGCTGCCCTAACCACTCTGCACCCGAGCCACCCGGGCTGGGAACGGAACAGCTGGCTGTACTCCTTTTCTCTAAGACCCCTTGCAACCCAAGCCCCCATTTGGGAGCTCTCTGACTTGCCCCCAAGTTCCCCTTTCAGTATGTTTCCAGGTGGCCCCTCTTCACAGTAGCACACCCAGCTGCAACCTCACCAGCACCCTGCTCCTGATGAAACCTGGGTGCCTCCCAAAGAACTGTTACTAATACTTTGACCCTTGGCCCATTACAGCTCCAAACCCAGAAGGTGAACCCCCCTGAAACTGACTAAAACTATTTTTTTGCATCACTGACTTCTCCTTCCACAGGAGTGCATTGTGCATAAAATTGCACAGGTTTGAATGGTTTGCTTATCTGTGAAAATTGATAACATAAACAGTACTTGTGAATTTGTGTTATTTTTCTAATTTGGTCTTGGATTTATTGAGTGTGTCATTTATTGCCTCTGTGAGTACAGCACATGCTTAGCACCGCCCTATGATAAGCCTAACTGCTCGCCCACACTGCCACAAAGGAGGGTGTTAGTCAGTGCTTTAAATGGAAAAATAAAAAGTGCAGGTACTCTGTCCCAGAGTACCTGCTTGTTTCTGAGAAGTGCCGGTACTCTCCAATTAAAAGTATTACACTTTTCTTGAGATATGCCGGTACTCTCCCTCACAAAATAAAAAAGTGCCAGGACTCAGTACCGGAGAGTACCGGACCATTTAAAGCATTGGTGTTAGTATTAGCCACTTTTGCCTCTGTAAACCTATTGGGGATCTACTGGACTTTCTGCACGGGCTACTTCTTAGTGCACCATATAGAGAGCTAGTTTCCTACAAAAGCCTTTATTTTAAACACAGTTTTTCATGATACCCATCTCGAAGGGTAGACCAGACTTGCACTGGGCTATGGAAATATTACACACAGGATAGTAAAGACATTTACATACTTGAATTCAATTTACATGCACAAATTGCGAGATTTATGAGTGCAAGGTAGTCCCAAAATAATTTGCTACAATTATGTAATATTGCAGGTGAGTGAACCCTACTTAGGGGGTGGGGAGTGGGATGTAGACAGGGTTTCACTAGAAAGTTTAGAGCACCCACATACTGGAAAGTATGAGAGTATTTTTTCAAGATCCTCTCTGACCCCTTCACACTCTGAAAATGATCATGCCTACTCTTGTCCGTGGCAGGAATAAATCAATTTTCAGAGTGGGATTACATGCGATTGGCGTAGCTTTTGCACTGGAGTTTAAGGAAAGTGTTGTGATTTGACAATATTCTACATCCATCCGGTGGCGTAAAACTCTTAGGCAGATTAACAGCTTTTTGTTTCCACAGGCATGCCTTCTTGACATCTGCATTGTAGCACTAATGTAATGCAAGTATTGCATTGGCTGCTTATTTTCGATGTGCATGTAATGTTTTCCGATGCGTTGGCAGCACATAAAGCTACAGAACTACACCATCGCAGAGGCGTGTTAAGGCATGGGCAAAGTGGGTAATTGGCCGGGGACACCCTGAGAAAGTGAACTTTTGCTCTTTCATACTTTTCTCAATTTCGTCCTTTAACATATAACTCACAACTCTCTGGCATCAAGGGGCTTGAATTAGTAGAAAATGGTGGATAACATTTAAAGTTCTTAGAAATAGCTGCCCAAAATATTTTTTCTGGGCCCCTAAATTTTTAACATGACGCTACGCCTGCGACATTTGCCAAATCCTTCAGATCTTATCAACTGAATGTGGGAGATGATTCCCTAACAAAGGTTCTCCAGAGCACAACGGGCGTTAAATCGCACTTGCTCGTCAAGGCTGGGCTGTGTTTAAATGCATTGGCACTGTTCATATGCTCCTTGCAGGCGTTTATTCATTTCCTTCTTACATCTTCCTGGGGATTTCCTTTCTTGTGTACAGGCAGTTTTTCACCAGACACCGCGTTTGGAGATCGTTCTTTTAGCACTATACAGCTTAACAATAGAGATATATTACCTGATTTAAAATGTCTTCATGGTTTTCCTAAAGAGGATTGGAACCTGGTTCTGCATTTCCAAAGTTGGGAGCTCTACCCGCTGGGCCACTCCCACTCGCATATCAGAGGAGAGCCACCATCTGTGAAAATAAAAGCAGTCTAATGTGGGTCCGTCGGCGTGGGACAGCTGCAATGGCTGCGTGTTTTCCCTCTCCTCGGTGTGAAGTGTATTTAAGTGCAATTGAAAATGGAGGATTCCTAAATGTTCCCGCCGAAGCGAGCTTTATCAGGGGTGAGCTGGCGCAGAGCCCCTCTCTGTCATGCAAAAGCCGCAGGAGGGTGCAAAGCGGGAAGTTTCTGCAAGCAGGGGTTTTGGTGCGCCCTTAATGGCACTGACCCTCCTCTTAATGGCGCGAGAGCCAGAGCAATTAAGGTATTATTCGGGCTGTTTTACAAAGGCAGGAAGCGCTCTAGTTAATTGAAAATCTGGGAGAAAAGTGGGTGTGGTGAGCGAAGGAATTCGGCGTGGGAGGGGAGCTGAAAGGAAGGCATTAACTTATCGAGAAGACATGCGGTCGTCCTTTGTAATTTTAAAAGAAGTCATTTGTGATGGCGATAGCTCTGCAGACGAGTGGGTGCATTCTCGAATTCAAATCCTAGCCACGATTACTGTTTACACATGCACATATCAGCCTAATTCTAAATAACATTTGAATGTGTTCCCACCCGAAGGGCAGGATTTTTACTTTTGAAAGATGTGAAGACTTGGGGGGGTCTCCAAAGAGTGAGACATAGTACTCTGTCAGAGCACCCCCCCCCCGCCCCCCGATACTACAAAAAAAAAAAAATATCTTAAACGCGCATCCCGATTCTAAATCCAGTTGTTAGTCTCTTTGAGATTTCAACATTGTAACTTTAATAGCTGGCTGACACAGTTCCGCATGCAGAAAACTCGAGCCGTACTACCTTGTGTGAAGTGGCACAACGCCCAAGAACCGCCACCATGGCCCTCATAGCTTTGTGACCTGGATACATTTCAGCTGCCGGTGTGGCACAGGTGTGTTATTAGCCGCACTGATGATAGCGGTTCTACTACATTTGGAATTGTTTTCATCGGTGGCGAACGCTTCTCCTCCAAAGCAGCTGGCCCCGCACTGGGAGCAGGGTCGTAGTAGCTTCAAGGGAGTAGCCAGAAAATTATAATACCCTGCACCTCGAATCAAAGCTCTTATAACTAATGAAGCAGTTCATCATGGCCCTTCCTACAATTGATCTCTTGTCTCTTCCAAGCATCTGTCCATTCATCTTTCCACCTATCTGCCGATATTCACAATTTCATCTTTACATTCTCCCATCCATTAATTCTTTCACTTATCATTCAGTCTTTCACCATACCATCTGTTCTCCATACATATCCAAATCTATCCATCTCCAGACTTATCTATCAAACCCATCCATCCATCCATCCACCTTTTCACTCATCCATATCTCTATCCACCCTTTCACTCATCCATCCATCCAGTCTTTTACCATCCATCCACCCTTTCACTGCATCCATCCACCCTTTTACTCATCCTTCCAATCTCCCACACCTCCACTCAGCCATTTTCCCTTTCACCCATCCATCCACACTTTCACTCATCCGCCAATCCGTTACCCTCTCTTTCACTCGTACATCCATCAGTCATCCATCCACCCACTTTCCCTGTCACTCATCCATTCTTTAACTCATCTATCCGTCCATCCACCCGTACATCCATTTATCCATCCACCTTCCCTTTCACTCATCCATCAGTTTATTCACTCATCCTTCCTTTGACTTATTCATTCACCCATCCATCCTTTCACTCATGCACCCATCCACCCTTTCACTCCATCTATCTGTACATCCTCCCTTTCACTCATACCACCCACCAATCATCCCTTTTACTCAGCCATCCATCCTTTCACTCATCCATCCATCCAGTCTTTATCCACCTATCCACCCTATCACTCAGCCATCCATTCATTCATCCACCCATCCTCCTTTTCACTCACCCATCCAACCATGCATCCTTTCACTCAAGCATCCAGCCATCCTTTCATTCCATCTATCTGTACACCCTCTCTTTCACTCACACCATCCACCAACTCTCCCTTTCACTCAGCCAACTATCCTTTCTCTCATCCATCTATCCATTCTTTCAGCCATCCACCCACCATCCTTTCACTCATCCATCCATTCTTTCCCTCATATATCCCTACAGCCACCCTTTCACTCATTCATCTATCCATGTACTCATCCATCCATTCTTTTAATCACCCACCCATTCATCTTTTCATTCGCACTTCCATTCATCCATCCTTCAGCTCAGTCATTCCCCCTTGTTCTCCAGGTTACAGAAGAAGCCCAACAGAAGCACCACCCATGCTGTACCTGCTAAAGCAGGGGGTTGATGACTCCCCTGCGAAGCTTAGTGAAATTCAGGGGTGTCTGCCCTATTTAGAGAGTACGGTCTGATACATTTTTTTCGAACTGTCCATCACTGCCAGGTGTTTCATGGCAGTGAGGAACAATAAAAAAAAAGAGAAACAGACCCCCACACCATGGGTGCTTTCTCCCATGTTGTGGGGGGCATTATTTTTTTATTTTTTTTTATTTTATTCTTTTTAAAAACCTCCCCCTTTAGGAGTTGGTTATGAAAAATAAAAAACTTTGGAAACAGCCGTCCGTCAATCTTTCCTACACTGACAGGAACCGCTCTGAAGGTGGCTCTTGCCAATGTATACAGATGTCAGCGAGTCATTAGACATCTTTAAATTTGACAGACAGTGTAAAGACAGAGTGGCAGATAAAAAGTCCTCCGCCACCCTGTTGGCTTTTACTCTATATGCCAATCCCTCAATCAGGCCCTTGTCTAGTGTTGCATAGTGGACTAAAAACAATGGTTCAAAATGCCACTCTGAGTGATTGCCTGTGGTTATACTGTTAACAAGCATTTTTCCACCACCTTTTGGTTGTTTGATTGCCAATAGTACGTTTAAAACCTGAGACCGGCACAGCTTTCCAAGCCTACAACTGCCAATGTTTGTCATTTGCAAAAAATACTAAATTTACATCCATTTGAAGAGTACCTCTGTGGGTGCACATTTGCAATTTGTTTGGTAAACCACTCACTATGTATATTTAAATTCAAAATATATACATGTTAAAACCTCTAAATGAAATCAGGAAAACAGGACAAGCCAACACAGACATAGCAGACCAAGCTCAGGGTCCTAGGGCCCTGAGTTTGGTCTGTTATGTCTGTGTTAGTTTTTCCTGTTTTCCAAGCCCAAAACATTTATTTTGGGTAGTGTCACACCCCAAATACTCCCACCCCTAAACCTATGCCTCTAACTGGGAGGAAACAATTTGGTGATCGGTACTCCTGCAGAAATTTTGACAGTGCCTGGAAGCACACTGCTGTTACCTTATGACTATCCCAGGCTTCATGGTTTATTTAGAAAGAGAAGGACGACTAACTCCAAGGACACCAGAGATAGAAATAAGACTGTGTTGCTCGTGGGTGTACTGGGCCCTGAAGCCTTGGGAAACCGAAACTTTGTCTGCATGGCATTAGCCCGGTTGTAATGTTAAAATATATGGTTCAGTTAATTAATCGCTGGTTGATTCGAGATTCCTGGAGTTTGTATTATATGTGCTTCTGTTAAAAAACGTGTCCCATTTACTTCTGTCAGGTTTATTAGGTTGGGGAACAGTTTGGTTGGTAATTCTTGCATATTGGATTAATGCCAAATATATTTTATTGGTAAAGCATGTTTTCTGTTTCTGTGTAAGTTTACTTCTTTTGTTTTGGTTTTGAAGTTTATGACAATGAGTGTGTTGTGCTGAATGCTTAGTGTTGCAAGACAGGTTCGGAAGTTCAAATAACGCACCTGTAGTTTATTTTGGGAATACTATCTGAACATTTACTTTTAACTCCATATGGAGTCTTGTATGAAGTTTGGGGGAGGGTGTAGTACCCATCTGTGTGTTGTGAAGATACGTACTGGTTGTGCAAATCCACAAGTTGCAGATGTGTGGAAGAATAGTACCCCATCAAGAGAGATATGAATGTAGTACATTTGCATACGCCTTCGTGTGATCTGGAAAAGAGCAGTAATCCGTTGCTAGATGTTGTGTGCAAGAAGGACATGTGGTTTGCAAAGCTGAGGGAGTGTAGTTCTCTCCTGTGAGAAGTTGCATGAGTAAATACTCCATGGTGGGGAAGATTAGTCTCCTATTATGAGAAATTGCATGGGTGTGTACCCCGTGGGTGTGTAGTGGAAGAAAAGTAGTAACATGCTGCAAGAGGTTAAAAGGGAAAGTATCCCTTGAAGTAAAATACGGACAGGTGATAAACACAAATATTGCCAAGGTATTGTGAGTGACAGCCTCAAGTTTCACATCAGATGTCATTCTGTAGACATGGGAAAATTTGAGAAGTGTGCTATACTGCAGCTAGAGCAGGTTTGTGGTTATTTTGTGGTGTGTTTTATTTAGTTTGCATATAATATATGTGGTCATTTGTGTATGACTGGTAAGTGTTTAATGTAGCTCTAGTATGTTGTAGGTAAGTACTTCTTTACCTGCTGACAGGTTATGTGGCGGTGGTGGTATTGCTTGACTGCACTAGTGTTTGATTGCTATAGTGTATCAATAATCATTTTCCAAATGGCTCTTTTGAAGGCTCTCATCACTGTGTTTGGAAAACGCCCAAACCTTTTCTGGTGCATTCTCTAAATGATGTGGTAATTCGCCTGGCACTTGGTCATGTTGGTTTAGCTATCTAGTGTGTCTTGATGTGGGACATGTACTTTTGTGTATAAGTGTATTGTGCATGTGTTGTCCTTGTGGGGATGTGTTTTCTGCATTCGATGATGGAGAAGGTGTGAGTGTTTGTGTTGCTGTCTAGTTTAATAGTGTGGAGTTGTTGTTTGGGAACATTGTGTAGGTGGGAGTTATGATTACAGGTTTTGTTTTGCAGTCTATTTAAAGGAGCTTTAAGGTAAGGTTTTGTATAGTTAAACTTTCATTTTTTGTTTGTGCCTTGAATGTGTAGATTTAGGGATGACAGATAAACTCTTTGTAAAAGAAGTTGAGGGTTTGATGCACTATGTGAATGACTATATGTCCTGCTTGAATAAATGTTGTATGGTGTAATTGAATTTGTGGACATATTGTTGAAAAGTCAAGTTTTGAGGTGCTGCCAGGACTTGCATGTCTTGGACCATTTTGCTGTGGTAGTCACAGCTTAGCTGTTGTCTTGTTTCTTTGTTTGACATGAGGTGTGAGGAACCTCAAGTCTTAATCCAATGCAGAGATTCTGTGATTTTTATTTCTTGTCTTTGTGAATACATGAGAGTTGAACAGGTTTTGTTTGGTGAAAGCGTAAGTTAGACATGGAGTTTGAGAATAATTATTATACAAGGTAATGGCTGTTCTTCGATTTGTTGTTTGAAAGAAAGAGGGATATGTAGCATTGTAAGTTTCTCCATTCCCTGTATGTCTAAGCTGATATCTTGAATGCTGAGAGTGAATGACGTAATAGAATGTTGATGGATGTTGTGAAGTGGAAACAATGAGATAAGGACAGTTAGTGGGAAGATGGAGCCCTGGCAAAACTTAGAAGGCATTGCTTTCTTAGTACAAGCCGCCAAGCTTTGGAACTCACAACCAGGTATGGGATGATAAAAAAATACTTGTCCCAACAAATCTCTCCACTTCTCCTTCCCTCCAACCATGCAAGCTCAGGACCAATACTATGAATATCATCTCAGTTTCGACTATCGAGTGCAGTATCCAGCTAAACAGACTATGTCATAAGAAGTACCACGAAGGGACATGCAAAGCTGTTCAAAGCTACCATCGTACCAAAAGTCAAAAAAACACTTGTCTGTGTCAGACTTCACCATCGACTACACTGCTACACTCTTAATCCCATAAAACAATACCGGCACCTCTGTGGTCACTACGCACAACATGGAAACACTTCCCACAAAGGGATCTGCAAAACTGTTCAAAGCTGCCAGCATACCAAAAGTAATAAAACTACTTGTCTGTCTCAAACTTTATCTCCCACTATACTGCTACACGCTGCATCCTACAACACAATACCTGCACCCCGGTGGTCACTACACATGGCATGGAAATGCTTACCACATAGGATCAAAACAAAGACAACATTCCTCCAACCACACACTCTACACAGTGTAGTGTGCTACCTATGTAGGCAGGCAGTTCAGCACCCCACAAAGTGGTAGTGAGCGCCATGTAATGCTGCAATCCAATGATACCGGCTGTTGCTATAACCAAAGGGTCTTACATGAAATAAAGAACTTACCTCCTACTTGAGCGGCTCCAGATTCATGTAGGTCTACCCTGCCCTTTAACTACAACACAAGACCTGGCATTAGACCAATGAACTCAGCTAAGTGACTGTTCTGCCACCTGACCATTTCTAGTGGAGTTGCCACCGCACCTTCCCAGACTCGAAAGCAGAGTTGGAAGAGGCTGCACCGGTGTGACGTCTGTCGTGAAAGGGATTCTAAGAAGGGTGGTTCAGCCGCTGGATGTGAAAGACAGTGGACTGCCCTTTTATTTAGTGGCATCATCATTACCCTTTTCTAAATAAGTACCCATGTGTGGTACTAGAATTTGTAAGGTTCTGTTGCCTACATGAGAGAAGTAAGTTTAGTAAGAGTCCTACTCTGTGAGACAGACTGGAATGGTGCAAGGTTTCTCATCACTCTGGTCAAAAACATCTTTGTGGTGGCATCCGAAGACTGCTGCATTAAATGTGACCACCACTGGACATGAGTCTGGGTACAGAAGACAAAAGAAGCATGGAAATAAAATTGAGAGTGAACTTCGCGTGTGGTGCAATATCATGTCAGTAGGAAATAACTGCTATAAAGATCTCACCCTCTCCACCCCCAGCCCCTCAACGTTCACAGACCTCCAGATTCAGGGCCGAAGTGAGAATCCAAAGCAGCCCAACTGCTTTTGTTCTTTTCTTACTTTGGGACGATATTGCAGCACTGCTACAAAACCGGCCCCCAGTAACGCACACGAAAACTGGACCCCACCGCTGAAAAACTTGTCCCCATGTTCCAGCCCACTGGGAAAATGCCCGATGCCCCCTACGGCCAGTCCGTTACTGTCCAGAATTAAACGTCACCTAGGTTGTAAATGAGGTCAGTGCTTGGTTTCGGGGTGGTCGTGGTTGTTCAGTAGTCCTGCCTTTGTCATCAGGAACCCCGAGTGGCTGGGGCTTGTTGGGTTCTGAACCCTACCCAGTCCCCTTCTGAATGCTCCATTGTTATGTAATTTACACCACAACAACAGATGGGCAGTGAGCACCACTTTGGGGGAGAGTTCGTTGTCGAATTAGCAGTGTGGTGTTGAGGCTTCTACAGATACATTTCCCCCTTCCGCCAATCCAGCATTGTGCCTTCACCCAATATAATTGGGCCATAACGTCGTTCCTGGTGTTTTAGTGCGGGTGCAGCTACATCAAATCAGACAAAGCCAATAGAACGCAACACGTGCGGATCAGAATAAAGTTGTGTGCCTTGACAACAGCACCTGCAAGATGTTCGAAAAGGGCCTAAAATAGGGTCTGATCATCCACGTGGCACACAAAGAAACAAATGCGCGAATGCAGTGAAACAAGTTTCAGAGCCCATCAACTGCCAAGTAGTGTCAGTGCTTAATTTCAGATCGCCGGGCCTCTCGGACTAATTTTTGTGGAACTGCACTTATTCTTCGTCATCAGACATTTCCAGAGAGCAAAAGAGGGAAAAGCACGCAAACGAGAAAGGTGGAACTGAAAAACGGAAAAATGGACAAAGGAAGAAAACAGTGACCTGCAAAAGTGAGATAAAGGGCCAGGAACTGCCTGACAGTGGATTGATGAGGCCTGAGATGTATTCCTGGCTATGCAGCCATTATTATTGGCGCGCCAACATTTATTACTCGGCAGTGCTGCAGGTTTTGTCGCATGTGACCTGAAAAACAGATGGCCAGCTTTTCTAATGGAGGTTGCCTTTTTAGGGGCAAGCGCAAAGCGCTCCGTCCCCTGCTGTAATCTCTCTTTGGGCTTCTAACCATACCCATGTCACATCAGTCTTTTTAATTGGTTCATAGGCTTGCCTTTTAAAATCTGCTTGCTTTCATTAGTGAAAGGCATGCATGCCTTTTCCGGTGTTTAGCTCTCCTCGCGTACCGACCAACTACTGAAAACATACGAGGCTCGATGTTTTTCATCTGGTTTCTGGACTACTCTTTCTCTTTATTTCGCAGCGTGATCTCACTGGGCAGTAGTCTAGCGCTTTGCATGACATCGATCCTGTTACATAGGTAATTGCACTTTTGCCGGTTACATGGATAATTGCACTTTTGCCGATAGTTTTCACTGCGAGCAAACTTTTATTTCCCTTTGTGTGTCTTCTTTGCACTGATGGCGGCCGTCAGCTCGCTGATGTGAAACTTTTACTTTTCAGTTTATATGGGAAGAAAAGTCCTGTTAGTTATTTGAAACTGTTTTACTTAAAATTTTCAATTTATGTGGCAAGAAAAGTCTGGTTAGGAGTTTACAATGCTAATAGCTCTAACTCGGTTTAACCTATTGCAAAAAATGCATTTTCCCAGAAAGAGCTACAAACTGGACTGATTACCCCAGAGGGGGGAAACACCAGAAGAGGAAAAGTTCTTCTGCTTCAGCACTCAATGACTGATCACTCACTGATGGATCTCGTATACTTTTGTGTGGTTTTATATAGCGCCAACTTGACTCAAAAGTATTCAAGCGCTTTACATATGCAACAAATTACGTTGCCCTTTCACTTAAAGGACGGGGATAAGGAGATTTGCCCGTAATCACATGATGTTGAGCTGATGCCAGGACTTCTGGCTCTCTAGTTGCAAGTGTGGCAGCTCTGTTTCCTCACAACTCTCACCACTTGTTCAAATTGCACTGGCTACCTTTCCAGGCTCAGATTATTTTGAAATCCGTGTGTATTATAAACAGAACTCCCCACAAGTGTGGTGCCTTAATTTTACAAGGAAAAAAATGCTCCTTACTGCCAGGGTTATCAAAAATATTGGGGGAACTAATTATCAAATGCAAATCACAGTGATGTCATATGTGTGACTCCACAAGAAGAAATGCCATGCACCTATAATAATTCTCACTTAAATGGCCTATTTTACAAACACAACAAATACATAATGTACAAAAGAATGTGGTTTTACTTTTTGTACATCAAGTGTATTTTAATATGTAACTAAACTCAGAAATTTTTGAAAGAGACAATGGCCCTCATTACAACCCTGGCGGTAAATCCTCCTTTCCGCCGTGCTGAAGACTGCCAACATACCGTTGCGGCAGCGAAATTCCGCTACAGGTATTACGACCCACATCTTGGAATCCGCCACAACACAGACACCCACACAAGTCCGCCACACCAAAGGTCAGTGATAAACTGGCGATACCAAAACCTACACCGTCACGCCAACAAGAATACACCCACACTATCACGACCCACGAATCAAAGCGGCGGTCTTTCAACCGCGGTAATCCATTGATGGTACACACCGCCGCGCTCAAAATATACACACATTTACAAAACACGCCTACATTGGACAATTCAAAATACACACACCTGATACACATTTACATATCACACCCACACACCCACAACACTATAAAACACACACCCACATTACCCACAAACCCTTACAACAAATATTTTGGAAGAAGCACAGAGAGAGAGAGATTAGCAAACATAACACCAGCATCCACAGACACACAACACCATCACCCATACAACATCCACGCACCTCAAACAACACACACCAACACATCCCCCCACACGTCACAACAGACAGCACCTCACACATCACCCACACCACATCATGGCACCTCAACGACACCCCAGGTTTTCTGAGGAGGAGCTCAGGGTCATGGTGGAGGAAATCATCTGGGTAGAGCCACAGCTTTTCGGATCACAGGTGCAGCACATCTTCATTGCTAGGAAGATGGAGCTATGGCGGAGATTCGTCGACAGGGTCAACGCAGTGGGACAGCATCCAAGAACGCGGGAAGACATCAGGAAGAGGTGGAACGACCTACAGGGGAAGGTGCGTTCAGTGGTATCCAGACACTAGATTGCTGTACAGAGGACTGGCGGTGGACACCCACCTCCCCCCACAACTAACAACATGGGAGGAGCAAGTCTTGGCAATACTGCATCCTGAGGGCCTCGCAGGAGTAGCAGGAGGACTGGACTCTGGTAAGTCATATCTTTATTACCATATCCCCCTACCCCACCTTCATGCCATCACATACCCCCACCCTTACCCTCACTCCCATCACTCCATCATCTCACATATGTCCCACTATCACAACCCACCCATCTCAATACCAAGACCCTGCATGCAACACCTATGCATGGACCACCGTCACCAAAGCATGTCCAGTACAGATACCCACACAGACCCCAAACCACTATCACAAAAGGGCAAACACAATGATGCAAGCACAGGAGTAGAGGGTACCTCACCCAATGCACAAGATGGCACACACAGATACTAAAACTATGCATTTACACCCCAACAGGACCCATTCCCAACATCACCGGACAGGAGGTGCCAGACATATCCAGTCCCCCCACAGAAGAGGCCCACAGTGATGACAGCAGCTCTGCACGCCTGGATCAAGATGACCAGCCCGGCCTATCAGGGACCTCTTGACAGTCGGTTCCCCTGCCACTGTCACTAGCCACCACAGACCCTCCCCCCTCAGGAAACCCCAGCACAGCACCCACCCAGCGGGCCCATCCCTCTGTCCCCAGGACACGTCAATCAGCAGTCTGTCCACCACTACAGGGAACCCAGGCAAACCCACCAACCCAAGAAAATCACGGACCTGGGGTCAGTGGCAGTGGGCACACAGTTCAGGGGACAGAGGCACAGGATAACTGGGAAGCTGGGAGGACTTCTGTGTGCCAGGGGGATGACAGGCCCAGGGAACCCACTCTCCACGAGGCACTCTCCAACATCATGGGAGCATACCACCATTCCCAGGAGACCAAGGGCACAATACGTGCCAATTTTCAGGAGACCCAGCGGCTGCAGGAGGAACAGTACCTGGGGATCAGGGAGGACTTGAAGTCCATTAACACCACCCTGGTCACCATTGCAGGGGTGCTGGCAGACCTTGTCAACACCATGAGGGACACAGTGAGACACAAACGGGCCCCTGACACTAGCCTGGACGATGAACAGCTCCACCTCCGCTGGCGCTAGTGGTCAGGAGGCACCGCCACAGGACCAACAGGCCACCAGCACTCCACCCCCTGCAGAAGGAGAACCACCCGCAAACAGTCCCTGAGATCCAGGAACAAGACAGAGAACATTGCCAGGACCCCCGCCAGGAAATAAGACCCTCCTGAATGTCACCCTTCTGTCCCACTTTGTTACCATGTCCACCTTAAACTGCCATTGCTCCCCTTCCTATGCCCCATTGGATAATGCACCTGTGAGACCAAGAGACTGGACTCTGCCATGGACATTCCTCCACCATCACCCTAGCCCATTTCACACCCCCTCCACTTATTAGCACATAAATAAACACCCTTGAATCACCAAACAATCTGAAGTCAGTCTGTGCTTTCACAAATGTGTAACTGCAACATCTCCGAAATATAGCAATGTCAATGTACTTGTTCACGTACCAATGTTACACAGCTGTAGGCCAGGAATAAACATAGTAGAGGGCACAAATTGGGACCCAGATCTGTGAAATGGAAAGCCAAAGTGACAAGTCAGGGTCCATACACAGAGTGAAAAAGGCAGACTTATGCTAGGTCCTACAATAGTATGAGATGTGGGAAGCTTTTCCATCCTCTTACCTGTGTCTCACTGGAAGTATTGCATGATGATGTTCTTTCGGTTGTCTACATCTTCTTCTTCTGCCTCCTCTTCTTCACTGTCCACGGGCTCCACAACTGCCACAAGACCAGCATCAGGCCCATCCTTCTGCAGAAAAGGCACCTGGCATCGCAAAGCCAGGTTGTGCAACATACAGCAGGCCACAATGATCAGGCACACCTTCTTCGGTGAGTAGTATAGGGAGCCACCTGTCAGATGGAGGCACCGGAATCTGGCCTTCAGGAGGCTGAAGGTGTGTCCTATTATCCTCCTAGTTCGCCCATGTGCCTCATTGTAGCGTTCCTCTGCCCTTGTCCTGGGATTCCTCACTGGGGTCAGTAGCCATGACAGGTTGGAGTAACCAGAGTCACCTGCAAATATCGAGGGACAAAAGTTAGACATCTTCCAAACATTAGGGAGTCTCCCATACCCAGACAGCAAATGAAACTGTGTGGGGACTTTAGGCTCACCTATTAGCCACACACGGTGCCTCTGGAGTTGCCCCATCACATAAGGGATGCTGCTATTCCTCAAAATGTAAGCATCATGCACTTAGCCAAGATACTTGGCATTCACATGGGGGATGTACTGGTCTGCCAAACATACCATCTGCACATTCATAGAATGGTAGCTTTTTTGGTTTCTGTACACCTGTTCATTCCTACGGCGGGGAGGGTGGGACAAATGCCACATGTGCACCATTAATGGCACCAGTGATGCTGGGGATATATCCCAGGGCATAGAAGTCACCTTTCACTGTGGCCAAATCCTCCACCTGAGGGAAAACGATGTAGCTGCGCATGTGTTTCAGCAGGGCAGATAACACTCTGGACAACACGTTAGAGAACATTGGCTGGGACATCCCTGATGCCATGGCTACTGTTGTTTGAAAAGACCCACTGCCCAGAAAATGGAGTACTGACAGGACCTGCACTAGAAGGGGGATTCCTGTGGGATGGCGCATAGCTGACATCAGGTCAGGCTCCAACTGGGCACACAGTTCCTGGATTGTTGCACGAACAAGTCTGTAAGTGATAATGATGTGTTTGTTTTCCATTGTCGACAGGTCCACCAGGGGTCTGTACACCGGAGGATGCTGCCATCTCCTCAACTGCCCCAGCGGACGTGCCCTATGGAGGAGAACGGTGAGCAGAGGATCATACAACACATAGGTTTCACAAGGCTGTTTAGCACTAACGTTTACATTTCTCTATGTGCCTTTGTCTGTCCGTATTCCTGGCCTAAATAGGTGTGACGCAGTTATTTGGCCTGCCAAGTGGCCCCCTGAAATGACAGCTGCCTGACCTGTAAGGTGGGACAAGGGAAATTATGTAACTGCGCTGGCGTTGTACACCGTCGCGGTAGGTGGTCGAAGACCGCGGCTCAATCCAGCATTGGTTATCATTGGGCCCTATGGATTCCAGGAGCCAATAACGATGTACACCGGCGGTGACGGTACGCACCGCCGCGGACGTGACCGCATTTTCTATCAGTTCCCTCACTTGATACCTGACCTTCAACAGGAGAGGACCTACACTGCAAGTGCTGCTGTGACCTGTGTCTGGAAGCGACAATGGCTACAGTGTCTGGGGAAAGGGCCCCTGCCTTCACTGCGGAGGAGTTGGAGAAACTGGTGGATGGGGTCCTCCCCCAGTACACGCTGCTCTACGGTCCTCCAGACAAACAGGTGAGTAAACTGTGTGCATGGTGGATGGCACATGATTGTATGGAGTGTCGTGGATGGAAGAGACGGGGGGGACAGGCCAGCATGTGAGGATGGTGTGTGTGTGTGTATGTATGTCTGGGCCAGGGTGGGAGGTTTGTGGGCAATGTGTGAGAAGAACTGTACGGGAGAGTAACATCCATTATAACTTCACTTTTCCTCTAGGTCAGCGGCCACCAGAAGAAGGGGGATTTGGCGTGCCATCGCCAAGGAAGTGCGGACCCTGAGGGTCTACCATAGACGGAGCACCCACTGCCGGAAAAGATGGGAGGACCTGTGCCGCTGGAGCAAAAAGATGGCGGAGGCCCAGCTGGGGATGGCCTCCCAACGAGGAAGGGGTGCCCGTCGCACCATGACCCCCCTGATGTACCAGATCCTGGCGGTGGCATATCTGGAGTTGGATGGGCGCTTGAGGGCATCACAGCAGCCACAAGGGGGTGAGTACACTCTCATTCAGCTGACTCTGCGCGCATTACGAGGTGTCTGGGTGGGGGAGGTGGGCTGTGGGTTCCCTAAGGCCAGGGCAGACATGCAAAGGTAGATCCATTGATTTGCAGCCTCATTCCCTGTCCAACCCCTAAGGTGGTATTTGCCCTCTACACCTGGTCAGGCTCCTATGGCTTCCAGCTGTGCATCACATGGGTCTAAGCAGAGTCCCCCATGGGCATGTGCTTTGCCCTGTCAGTGCATGGCTTAGTGCATAGGGCTGCTCCCTGTGTGTTGTGTCAGCCAACGGTAGTGGTGTTGCATGCAATGACCATGTGTCTCGTCTGTCCCCCTTTTTTTTGTCACCCTGTCCTTGCGTGCATTAGCATCATCTGGCGGAGGAGCAGTGGCACCGGAGCAGGAGGCAGCTGCATCCCACATGGCCCTGGAGGGTGCAGTAACGGAGTCAAAAGGCACCAGTGGGATGGAGGGCGAGGGGAGCTCCACGACGGGGACAGGAGCAGACACCAGCGACAGCGACTCCTCCTCTGATGGGAGCTCCCTTGCGCTGGTGGGCACCTCTGTGCCCACCGCATCAACAGGTACAGCCGCCACCCCCTACCAGCACCGCCCTCCCAGCAGCCCCTCATCGACTTTCCCGTGCCCGCTTACCCAGGAGGGTGGGCATCTCCTTCGCCCAGGCACCTCAGCCCCTGCCCCAGTCACCCCTGCTGCCCTCAGTGAGGAGGCTATTGACCTCCTGAGATCCCTCACTGTTGGGCAGTCTACCATTTTGAATGCCATCCAGGGTGGTGAGAGGCATTTGCAGCAAACAAATGCATACCTGTAGGGCATTCATTCTGGCCAGGCGGCCCAACAGAGAGCATTTCAGGCTCTGGCCTCAGCACTGATGGTAGCCATTGTTCCTGTGTCCAGATTCCCCCCTCCAACTTCCTCCACCCAGACCCAATCCCCTGTACCTCAGCCTATCCCAATCACACCATCTGATCAGCATGCACAGTCATCAACACAGAAAAGTGGACATGGCAATTATAAGCACCACACATCCCACGGGCACTCAAACAAGCACCATCCCCATGCAGACACACCAACATCCACTGCCTCCACTTATTCCCCCTCCTCCACATCCTCCTCCTCCCCCGTCTCGACTGCACTCACACCTGCATGCAGTACATCTTCATCCACTATCTCCATCACCAGCAAGCCCATCACCACACACCGCTCACGTGCACTCAACACCCCACTACCATTCACACACCCCCTGTGTCCTCTCCCAGTGTGTCTGTGAGCCCTCCTCCCAAACCTCAGAAACGCAGGCACACACCCACCCAACAGCCATCCACCTCACAACAGCCTCCGGCCCATGCACCTTCATGCAAGTTCAGCAAACGTACACCTCCTACAACCACTACCTCTTCCTCCACTCCCAAACCCCCTCCATCGGGGGTCCCAGTGTGTCTAAGAAACCTTTCCTGGCTAACATTGACCTCTTCCCTACACTTCCGCCCACCCCCATCCTTCCCCTAGGGCCAGGCTGTCCAGGTCCCAGCCCAGCACCTCAGCCACCAAATCCTCCAGCACAGTGGTCTCAGCAAGTCCGGTCACATCGCTGGCGCCACCCATCAGGGCTGCCAGTGTGCCACCTTGTGAGGCCAAGGAGCAGGCCATTCCGCCACCTGCCAAGGTGAAGAAGGTGCCCACATGCCAGAGGGAGAAGCTGCACCTGCCAGCAAGCAAGGGCTATTCCAAGGCAAAAGGGGACAGTGGCAAGGCACCAGCAGCGACATCAAAGGTGGGGAAGGGACACAAGCTGAAGAGCAGGTCAGGACAGGGCACGGAGGCTCCGGCTGAGGGACCAGAGTCACCCTTTCTGTCAACCACAACACCAACCTGTACAGTGGTTGACACCACCACCTGCACTGCCACCTGCACCGCCACCTGCACGTCTGCTGCTTCACCAACCGTCCCCAGTATCATTCCCAGTGGGCAGCCGTCCGAGGCTGCAGGAGACGTCCTGCTGTGTCCCTCAACAGGTGCAGACACATGCACCGCCGCCAGCACCTCCGCTACAGACACCGCTGCAACCACCGCCACCAGCCCCTCGACGTGCTCAGACAGTGCCACCACAGCTGACATGGCAATAATCCCCAGTGGGCAGCTGTCCGAGGCTGCAGGAGACGTCCTGGACCCTGCCCTGAGGCATGACTCCCAGCACTGTTTGTACCAGCAGGTGCCAGGCGAAGTCGCAGCAGGGTGGAGTGTGTCTCTGCCTCCATGTAGTATCATGCTACCTGTTCCCAGGCAAACTCGTGGCACACACACCCAGGAGAGGGAATGGGACCTGCCACACTGCATGTGAAGCACTCTGGGCACACAGCCCCCTCCAGAACCAGTGGAGATTCACATCCACTACCTCAGCCCTTGGCAGGATGAAGCACTCTGGGCACAAAGCCCCCTCCAGAACCAATGGAGAAGGACATCCACTACCTCAGTCCTTGGCAGGATGAAGCACTCTGGGCACCAACCCTCCTCTAGAACCAGTGGAGAAAGGCATCCACTTGAGAGACTGTGGCATTGTACTCCCCAGGATAAAGCAGTGGGTAAACCACCCACTGGAGAGGCTTGAGAGACTGTGTCTTTGCACTCCCCAGGATAAAGCAGTGGGCAAACCACCCACTGGAGAGACTTGAGAGACTGTGGCTTTGCACTCCCCAGGACCAAGCAGTGGGCAAACCACCCATTTGAGAGACTTGAGAGACTGCGGCTTTGCACTCCCCAGGATAAAGCAGTAGGCAAACCACCCACTGGAGAGACTTGAGAGACTGTGGCTTTGCACTCCCCAGGATAAAGCAGTGGGCAAACCACCCACTGGAGAGACTTGAGAGACTGTGGCTTTGCACTCCCCAGAATAAAGCAGTGGGCAACCCACCCAATGGAGAGACTTGGGAGACTGTGGCTTTGCACTCCCCAGGACCAACCAGTGGGCATGGAGCCCCCTCGTGGAGCAGTGGCGTTGTCCGTTCATCCGGCAAAAGTGCCCCCCCCCCCCTGAGGTGCCTATTTATTTTCCATGTGATGCCCCTGCAGTGTTCTCTCTGTTTCGAGTCAGGTATATTGTGCGGGCTTCGCCCATGCATTTTGGGACACTGATCCACGGACAATGATTTAATTTATATCCGGACCTCTGTAGTTGGTGATTTGTATATACTGATTTTTTATTTTGGCCTATCTGATATTTAATTGATTACACTTGTTACAATCATTTCCTTTTGTCCTTGCGTTCTTCCAGGGGATGACGGGGTGTTAATGTAATGTTTCTGCATGTATTTGTGTGTATGGTGTTGTGGGTGGGGGTGTTGCGTGTTGCGTGTGTGTGTCACTCTCTTTTCCCTCCCTCCCTCCCCTGTGTGCTAGGTGCAGTACTCACCGTGGTCGTCGCCGGCGTCTTTGCTGCTCCTGATACCAGAGGATGTAGACCAGCATGGGCAGGGCCTGTAGTTCAGGCTCCATGGCGTCCTGGTTGTTCGTAAAGTGTCGAAAGGTGAGTGGTTTCCGTTCCAAGTCCTGTTTCCGTCGTGCTTTTGAGGGCATTGGTACTGCCCCGGAAAAGGTGGCAGATAGGCATGTTGTAATACAGTGGGCGGAACCTTGTGTTCAGCCTGTCTGTTGGCGGTGACCGCCGCGGTGTTTGTTTCTACCGCCGTGGCGGTTGGAGTGTTAAAGTGGCTGTCTATGTTGGCGGTTTCTGCCATGGTCGTGATTTAATTTTTCTTTCGCCGGCCTGTTGGCGGTATTACCGCTGGTTTTACACCGACCATCAGGGTTGTAATGAGGACCTATATTTTTAAATAGACATGTGGAACTTGAAAAGTACACATATAAACTGCTTTTAGTTAATACATACAATGTGTTAATTTGTGTTTGTTTCCTCCTGGTATTCTTTATCTACCGCCAAAGCACATAAGTGCTTCACATTTACAATGCATTAAGCAAAATAAGGGATAACTTTGTCAAGTTCTCTGGTCATCAGTTAATAGATCAAAAGATAACTTCCTTGGATCCAGACCCACAAATAAAGGGGATACTGCCAGTGGGATGAAGGCTTAGAAACATTCTGAGGCCATTGTAAGGAATTGCAAGCAGCTGAATTGCTGGGTACAAGTCGACACCTCCAGCCCCAGACTTAGGGAAGGAGCCTCCTTTTAAGTTCTCACCTGTTTGAGCATGCTTTAGAGCGTGCACTCTTATTTGCTACAGATATTGGTGTTCATTACAAGTTTGGCAGTCTCAGGACCGACATGTTGGCGGCGGCAGTTGTACAGCCGGTGGTTAAAACAGCCAAATTATGACCATTACGGTGTTCCCAACAGAACACAGCCAAACTACGACCAGTACTGCCACTGCGGTCTGGCCGTTGCGGACGGCAGTAGGCACCTTAAGACCAGCGGTTACCATGTTTCTGCCAGACACATTGTGAGGCTGCACACCGCCAGCCTTTCCACCACGGTCGCACCGCCACCAAAACTCTGGAGGAAACCAAATCTATAAAAGGAAACACTCACCTTAAGGAACACATACCTGCCCAGAGCTGCCATGGAGCCTGAACTTGAAGCCCTCCCACTGCTCGCACAACGACTCCCGAACCAGTGACGGCGACTAAGACAACAACCATAAGTACACACACTGGAGCGAAAGGCATAAGAATACACGCACACAAAACACACACATCCGGGATGGCTTGCGACGGACACACACACATAACCACACACTCGAACAAACACACACCTACATACACACAGGCACACACATACTACACACATGCAAACCAAAACTACACACACCATGGCTAACACACATACCGTACACACACCAACCCGCAGACTCACAGCACCGCCACTGTCTAATACAATCATACACAACACCACCGACTCACACAGCGACATCACAACTGCAACTACTCAAACACTTCAATAAGCACTCTCACTGCACACCTCCACGACAACACATAAATACAACATGTAACACCACAATACCAATCAACACTATCACACTGCCATACAACGAACCATTTGACACACCACGCACACACCACACACAACACATAGGACATAGCCAACACTACACACAAGGATGCACACACAACAACCACACAAGGGCACACAACACCATCATCATACATGCCAACACAAACCATACACAATTTGGCTACACACATGCATGTACCAAACACAAACATATCCAACAGACAAAACACAGCAATGAGAGAGGGACCAATGGCAGGGCCATACACACACATGCAGCCCAGTCACAACAGGTAGCACAACCAATACACACACACATCCCACACACACAAACCAAAGCCCACAAACACTAAACAGCCATGTAGAGAGAAAGGCAGGACAAGTATGTTTTCATCGATACCAACAGCAGGTTGGGCCAGATGTATTAAAATATTAAAAGATTTGAAATTAACTATATACAATATTGGCCAGTCCATAGTCCCATAGTCATAGGTGCCCAAACCTCACTGTGCCCCAACTTGACTCCTGCCTGCAAAATTACCTCCACAGGGTAGGGGCATCAAGGGGGCAGGTAGGCACCTGAGGGATTGGGGGGTGAAGGGCAGGGAGAGTTGGGCTTGGGAGGGGGGTCCTTGGGCATGGGAGGGGGTCCTTGGCATGGGCGTGGGAGGGGCAGATCTCTTGGCAGGGGGAGGGGCATGGGCACTAGCTGGGGAGGTCTTGGAGGTGGAAGGGCCGGACTTGGGCAGGGACACAGACCGCTTGGGGGGTCTCACAGGGTGGGACAGGGGTAGGGAACAGGAAAAACTCTGCGAGGAAAATCTTTTTAGACACACGGGGCGGTCATGGCAAAAGGGTTTGGGACTGCAGGGAGAGGTCAGATGTGTAGGTGTGGATGTCTTGGATGCAGGTGCGTGCGTGGAATGCTTGTATGTGTTGGGTGTCTGTTGGGTGGGTGAGTGCGGGCGTTTAGGTGTTTTGAGAGTGGGGAGGAGGTGGTGACTTTGTTGGGGTGGTGTCTGCAGGTATGGTACATGTGCTGCATGTGGGGGTGTCAGTGATTGTGGTGGGTGCGGAGGTGGAGATTGGGGTAGAAGTCTGCGGGTCTGCTATTGTGCTGACTGTGGGTAAGATGGGTCTGTGGCTAGATCCGTGCATGATGGTGTGGTGGCTGCAGGTGTGTCTGGTGTAGTGTCTGTGTGGGAGGCGGGGGAGTCAATGCAGGGAGTGGATGTTTGTATGGCTGCAGGTGCGTGTTGCTTGTGTACATGCCAGTGGTGGGTCTTGTGGTGCTTGTGTTTGTATGAGCTACCCTGGTCTGTTGAGGTGGATGCATGCCTGTGTGTACGTGTGTGTTGGATGGGTGTGGGGAGAGGGGTCTGGGATTGGTAAGAGGTAGTTGTGAGGGGGACGGGAGACAAAGGGACACTGGCTGCCGTCAGAGTGGGGGCCAGAGCCTGAAAGGATATCCGTAGGCCAGCCATGGTACTGTGAATGCCGTCCAGGAATGCATTGCTCTGTTGGACCTGAGCTGCCAGTCCCTGGATGGCATTCACAATGGTCGACTGACCCAAAGAGATAGACCTCAGGAGGTCAGTAGTCTTCTCACTGAGGGCAGCAGGGCCGACTGGGGCAGGGGCAAAGGTGCCTGCGGCGAAGGAGACACTCACCCGCCTGGGTGAGCAGGCACGGGTGGGGAGATACAGGGAGGGCGGTGGTAGTAAGGGGGGTGGCGGACAAAGATGGAGCTGGGGTGGTCCCAGATGGGTCCGCCACTGCCAGGGAGTGTCCACATAAGGAGGATTCTGAGGATGAGGTGTCCGGTCTCCTCAGTGGCACTCGCTTTACCTTCTATTCCACTGGGACCCTCTCTGTCGCTGGTGCCAGCTTCCTAGGTTCCGTCGGCTGTTGCGTACCCACTCGCCTGTGCCTTTCTCCATCACCAAACGATACTGATGCACGCGATGAGAGAGAGAGGATGTGTAGCTGGCTAGACACAACACATCAGTCCATGTCCTCTGTAACATGTCCATTACAGTGATGTCAACTCCACTCACAGACCACACAGCACCTACCTGTCATTTTACATGGCTGCCCACTCAGTATACTGATGCGTCCATTGAGGAGAACTCAGATTTAGCCTATACTAGTCAGACATGCAAACAGTTCACATCTGATGTGTACAATGTGAATCAGTGGTATAGGCATGTGAGTAGTCAGACCCTATCACAGAGCCAGAGCAGGGGACACACAACATATACATCACTAACAGGCATAAGTCTAAGTGCATCTACAATGGCCCATGCACCACAGGTGGAGCATCCAAACACATCCACTGAGTGCACTGTCACAACAGATGTACCCCAGGAACCATCATACCACTTCATCGACTACTTCCAATGCCACCACACATGCAGGTACAACAGTTGGACTACGCACCATTACAACTCCAGCCTCACACACACACCATTCCACAAATGGCAAAACCTGTCACTGAGGCCAAACAACACACATCTCAGGGGGTATATCCTTGCATGCATTAGTCACACATGGACAGACACCAGTGCCAGTACACCCACTACCACATTAGCAGCCTGAGGAGACTGAATATACATTTTCCTTCACATCAACACGCCATGCAGTACCCAAAACACTCCTAATCTGCCACTACCCAATAGCCAAGGCAAGATGTAATAGTCACAGGCCATCAGATGTGCCCCCAGCCATCCATGACGACATGAAGTAGGCAGTCATTCAGCAATGCAGCATAAGACTTGGTAGGACTTTGTCCTACATGCCATGTAAACACCATGTTGACAAATAAGGTATCTCCCAGGGCACGTACACCTCCAGTACCAACCTATAGGTTGGAAGGCCACATCCCCACAAGTATAGCTCTTAGGAATGCATTATCTGTGCAATCAGACCACATCAATTCAGGATGCTACAGTATCCCTGGTTGGATACCTACACATACCTTCAGTCAGCAGATCATCTATATATTTGCCTAGTCATCGAACAGGCCAATACTCATGTCCCATGAAGGCCAGTTCTGTGGTGGAACTGTAATAGCAGCCCCACATATTGTTAATACCATAACCAGTACATGATTAATATAGTCCCTGTGACATGCCTGACAGTGGCCTTATATTGCTGGTTGTCATATGTCCAGATACACAAGTGATGTACTGTATGTCAGAGATTATTGTTCAGGGGCAGCAATGTGCAGCTAGGATGGAGTCCATGCCGCTTCAGGTTGCCCAGCTTGTTAGTATGTGTCAGCAGCGTGTGGCATGTCTACAGTTTTAGGTGTGTGCGATTAAGATATGTTCTGCTAACATGCGTGGAGTACATATCACAATGTACATTCTCTCCTCTCTATCGTGGATACTCTGTCATGAGGATATTGAGACATGCACCAGTGTACCGTCCGCTAGTGAACCTTGCAACCCTGGAGGAGAGGCATATCATTCAGACCTATCGTCTGAATCATCAGACCATCGTGGAACTATGTACCCAGCTGGAGCCAGATCTACTGCCTGCCATACGTAATCCCTATGCCATCCCTCCCACAGTTCAAGGTCTTTCAGTGCTGCACTTTCTTGCCACATGCTCCTTTCAGATTACAGTGGGCTTGGCAGCAGGGATGTCACAGCCTATGTTCAGTCTCCTGTTGAAGGATGTACTGTGTGGTTTCTTGTAACACATGAACAGCTACATCAGGTTCCCCCAAAGAGGGGATTTGGCCTATGTGAAGGCTGACTTCTATGATGTGAGACACATCGCTCCTGTGATAGGGGCCACATATGGCACCCTTATAGCCTTGGTCCCTCCCAGTGCCAATGAACAGGTGTATAGGGATAGGAAAAACTACCACTCCATCAATGTGCAGGTGGTGTGTGTGGCAGACCAATACATCTTCTAAGTGACTGCCAAGTTTCCTGGATCTGTGCATGACTCCTACATTCTGAGGAGCAGCAATGTCCTCCACATGATGGCACGACTACAGAGAGAGAGGGCTTGGCTCATTGATATGTATGCATTTGGATGTGTGTCTCTGTTATGGCACCTGTCATCACATTCTTCCCTGTGGCTGTACCTGTATTGTAACACGTCCTACCTCTGTGCACACAGGTGACTCTGGCTATCCTAACCTTCCCTGGCTGTTGACACCAGTGAGGTACCCTGCCACTGAAGGTGAACTCTGTTTCAATGAGGCCCAAGCCAGGAAGAGGCATGTAATAGAAAGGACATTTGGCCTCCTGAAGGCCAGATTCAGGTCCCTGCACGTCTCTGTAGGTGCCCTCCTTTATACTCCCCAGATCATAGGTATGCCTATCCCAGATCATAGTTGCCTACTGCATGCTCCACAATCTGGCCCTGAGACGACAGATACCCTTACTAGCTGGGGATGAGGAGGCAGCTGGACCAGTGGCTGGTGATGAAGAGGTGGGAAGTGATGAGGAGGCAAATGAGGAAGGTGCAGCTGACTCTAGGGCTGATCTCATCAATCAATACTTCCAGGACAATCAGGTATGTTGTGTGTGTATTTACATGTGTACTATTTCAATATAGTTTGCTGTCAATGGTCCTCCTGATTTGGATTATCAGTGGTGGTGTAATATGTTTCTATCCTATGTGTGTGTTGTGGGAGGTGACTGAATGCATGTAAGGTGCTGACTTAAAATGTATTATCTCTACCGTGTGTACTCTCTGCAGGTTGCAAGATTCACATAACCTATGGGCAGGTCTGTATTGTGCTATGTGTACTGCATTCCCCTGTCCTCATGTCGTTCTAGCGAGTGTCTGAGTAGTGTTAATCTTTGGCTCTCCTACTTAGTGCTTTAGGCAATCATGTTCATTAGCCTTTGGTTTCTGTTCACATAGTGGAGTTTAGCGTATGACAGATGCCAGCTACAGTGCTTTGTGATTATTACCTGAGACTGATGATGTAGAAGTGATATTTGTTGTGCCCATTTCAGAAGGCTATCTACACTGGACACGACAACTGTGTACTGCATATGTGCTTTGTGTGGTACCATGCCTACTATCCTGGTGGTTGTCTCTGTTATGGTCTTTTGGCAGGTTGGATAAGTGGATATACTCTGGTGTTAGGCCTTACTAGGGACTCCATTACATCTACATGGGGACATATCTCCTGTACCATGTATCTTGCGGTGGATGCCTCTCTCTGCAGTCCATTTCACTGCCTGTTGGATTAGTGGGCATACCCACATAACATTTTTCAGACCATACATTTGTATATGTACAAATAAAGGCACAAATGCAGTAGCTGTGATCTATAGTGTTTATTGTGCATTTAGTGACAAACAGGTGTTGAGTGGGGTCATGGTAGTTGGAATCCTTGGAGTAGGTGACACAGCTGTAGGTAACACAGGTCCAGTGTCCATGGATCATTGGAAAATGGAGTAATGTCATTAAACAGTCAACAGGGTGTTTCAGTGGCACACAAGGGAAAGTAATCAGGAGAGGGTCACTTCCTGGCAATGGGGTTTGTCTTGGCATCTGCTGCAGGCAGATATCTAGATGGATGGCCACATTTGTGGGGGGAGTTCTTCAGTTGCAGGGGGGGGGCTGAGGCCTGTGGTTCCCCTGGCATGGCCTCCATTCCACTACCAGCCACAGATGTAAAAGGCTCTGATGTGATGTGGCCAGTGGAAGGGGCCTGCTGGTGGGTGGTCGAAGCACACAGGGTGGTGTTAATGTCCTTGAGCACCCCTGCAATGGAGGCCATAGTGGCATAGTGTGCCTGCCATTGCTGCAAGTCCTCCTGGTGGTATTCCCACCGCACCCTCTGGTTTTCTCCCAACATGGTTATGATCTGACCCATCCTGTCCTGGAATTGTTGATATGCACCCAGGACTTGGGAGATGGCTTCTTGTTCAGATTACTTCCTTGGCTGCCCAGTCCTCTGGCCCACAGGTCCCCTCCCACACTCCCTGCCCCCAGGTACCTCTGCCCCTGGCACGGTGTGCCCACTCCCAGTGTCAGCAGGACCTTCATTGTCTTGGGTGTGAGAGGGTGACTCAGGTCCCTGTACTGTGGGGCACACAATTGATTGAACAGTCCTTGGGGCACAGATTTGTGGACGAAGGATTGGCTGAGATGTTGGTGCACACAGGGTAGGTGAGGGGGGGTTGATGTGGGCAGGGTGAGGGATGGAGTCGTAGACTGACCAGGGGTCCCAGATGGGCCAAGTAGGTCGTCACTTTCCAGACATCCAGGCATGTTGTTCTCACCGGGGCCTTCATCCTGAGGAGGGCTGGCTGTCTCTGGTATCCTCTCCATGGTGGCAGTGGCAGGGGTACCTGTGGATGGAGTGAGAGAGGGTTAAATAGTGGAGGTGGGATTGGTTCTCTGTTTTTCTGAGGCATACAGTGGCTTGACTTGATTCCCAGCAATGGTATTGACAGGTACAGCAGTGCTCACACAGTTTGTGGATAGTGGATTGTGACATGTGCACCATGCTCCATAGTGAAGGTTGTGTATCAGGCTTGGTAACTTTAGCTCGGTTCTGTTCCTGTGTGATGGTTCACGTGACAGGTGTGGCCTGTTAGATGGTGTTAATTCTGGCTTGCTAGATGTGAGTAGGAATGGCTGTACCTTACAGCATGGTATCCAGGTGGGGGGAGGGTATGTATGTATGCAAGGTAGCTCGTCCTGTCTGTGCATGTTGTGCATGGATTATACCTTCTTAGTTTCATGCCCATGCTCAGTCCATTTCAGGGTTGTTGATCTGGATAAGTGTTCCTTTGGTGACAGTGCTGTGTCTGTGTTGGCGTTGTTTGGCATTGTGTTGTGCCATTGCTGTCATTGCCATGTAGTGGTCCTCAGTCGAAGCATCCAGTGTTGTAGGTAGTGCAATAGTCATACATGCAAGAGATGTGATGTGAAGTGCACATTGCCGGTTCTGATGTATATGGGCTAGTTTATTGTGGGAGTCGTAGTGATAGTACTTGGCGGTGTTATCTGTGCACTTGGAAGGGAGTGTGTGGGCACTGGGGCAGAGTGGTGGTGTCGCATGCTGGAGAGGGCCATTAGGTGGTTAGCTGGGAGGTGTGTTGGGAGATGGGATGAATTGGGGATTGTTTGGGTGGTGAGGAAGCATGCTGGACAGGTCAAATCAGTGCCAGGGAGTGTTAGTTACTCACCAGAGTCCAGTCCTCTAGGTATTCCAATCAGGCCCCCAGGATGCAGGATGTCCAAGCCCTTCTCCTCCTATGATGTGAGCGCTAGGGAAGGAGGTGGGGGCCCACCGCCAGTCTTCTGTACGGCTATCTAGTGTCCTGAAGCGATGGAACGCACCTTCCCCGGTAAGTCGTTCCACCTCTTCCTGATGCCCTAACTTGTTCGTGGATGATTGCCCACTGAGATGACCCTGTCGACTATTCTCTGCCATAACTCAATTTTCCTGGCTATGGAGGTTTGCTATACCTGTGCTCCTAAGAGTTGTGGCTCTACCCTGATGATTTCATCGAACATGACCCTCAACTCATCATCACTGAAGAGTGGATGCTTTTGACATGACATGTTGGTTGTGTTGTGGGTGGGAGTGGGAGTTGTGCCTAGGGTGCAGTGTAGGGTGGTTGGTGGGGTTGGGGTGTTTGGTTGTGAGGTGTGTGGTGAGTGTGAAGTTTATATGTGCCAATGGTGTATGAGTGCCAAGTAATGAGATTGTGGCTTCTCAGTGTATGTGGTGGTCATTTTTCTTGCAAAGGATTGTGGGCTGTATGTTATATAGTGCAGTGAGTAAGTGTACCTGGTGTGCATGTGTGCCAGGTGTGGGGTATTCGAACTGTCCAATGTGGTATTGTGTTCTGACAGGAGTTCTGAGCGTGGCGGTTTGGACCACCAATGGTTTTCCGCCATGGAATAACCGCTGTGGTGATTTGCGGGTCATAACCTGGTGGGTGGAAGTTTGTCAGCCCGGTGGTGCTGGTGGTGAAACTGCCTCATTCCCGCCCTCCTGAGTCGTGGCACTGTAGGATTTGTGCCTGTTTTTTGCCTGTCCTCAGTGTGTGACTCTTAATACAGCAGTCATAATACCGCCAACATAGAGGTCTTTTGGTGGACGCCACCACAGCAGTCTTGCCAAAAGACCACCAAAGTCGTAATGAGGGCCACAGTGTTGAACAAGGGGCTTGGGGCCCACCAACTGATTACCATTTGTTGGCCTCATTGTCACTCACAAATTTGTTACCTTCTAATGGGACAGCGCATGCTAGCTTCACTTTCTCTTCTTTCGGCTGTAGCATGAACCAGATACTGATTGCTTCATCTGGATTAGGGCCCTTCTGCTGCTAGAGCTGTTATTGAAGTACCATGTTTTATTTATTTTATTTCTCTATCCCTCTCTCTGTATTGCTTCTTCCCCTCCCTCCCACCGTCTGTGTTGCTTATTCCCTACCTTACCCACCTTTCTGTTTGCTTATTCCCCTTCCACCCCTTTGACCACTTGCTTAACCCCCCCCCCAGCTCTTACACCGGCTGTACTGCTTATTCCCCTTTCACCCTGTTGTTGTCCCTCTTGCTTATTCCACCACCATAAGTAAAGAAAGCCCTATGATGTAACCTGCACCGGCTGCTTCATAACCCTTTTTTAAATTTTCCTGTTCCCTCCAGTCAAGCACTCTCCCGTTCTCCAACTCTACAGATAGGGAAGGTACGTAGTACATATTTGGTTTCAGCCTCTTTATTCTCAACTCTATTACCACAGGACACAACAAGTATGCAGCCTTCTTGCCCAATACAAATTCTAACTGCCACACACAGAACCTTTCCCTCCATAACACTATATGCCACCTCACTGCTTACATCTTTCCATTCCACAATATGTTGCTTGCAAACAGCAAGGCTACACACATCCCTCACCCCTTGTAATTACAGAAACAAAACTATCCTAATTATACAATCATAGGATTTCTAAGATTATTTCAAAATTAAATTAACACAAATTTATTAGGTGATAATAGATAGGGATTCCTATTAGTCATCTAAATAATTATACATGGACCAAAATTCTATAAAACTGGCATTAATATACTTATTGTTCATTTTAACACAATGGGCCTCATTACGACCCTGGCGGCTGGCGGTGTTCCGCCAGCTATTATGACTGTGGGTCAATAGCCACGGCCATACCGCCGGCCTCTCCAACACACCGCCATGGAAAGGCTGGCGGTAAGGGGACCTTGGGGTGCACCTGGGGGCCCCTGCACTGCCCATACACTTGGCATGGGCAGTGCAGGGGCCCCAGGCACAGCCCCATTGCGCATTTCACTGCACCTGCTGCACATCAACATTGCCGCCTGCTCTATTACGAGCCGGCTGCAATGTTGATGTGACTTTTCGCTGGGCCAGTGGACGGAAACACTGTTAGCGTCCGCTGGCCCAGCGGAAAAGTCATAATAGAGAGCCAGATATACTGCCAGCACTGGCGGTATACTGGCACCCTCAGCTTCGGCGGTCTTGGAGAAAGATTGCCGAAGTTGTAATGAGGGCCAAAGTCTTTGAATTTTCCTGGTGTGCAAATGATCCTTCCCAACCTTCCCTTTCTCTCCATTCTTTCCAACCTTGCACCATCTACTACTACTGGTACTTCACCAGTATCTCCATGCATCACCTCTCCTTCTGCTTCCATTCTGTGATGTATATTCTCACTTTCTTCCTGTTCTACCAATACTGCCTTTTCCCACAACCAGTTATTTTTTAACATGTTGTACCACCTCTTCACCTTCCCCTTGCATCTTGCAATCAATGCAACCAATGTGCCATACATGGTTGTGACCAAGTTTTGGAGAATTTTTTTAACATTCCATCACTTTCATTGGTTCAGAATTTCTACTTTCGCCTTTTGGCACTTTGCCCACCTTTTTTACTTTCGCATCTCCACAAAAGTACTGAGACCCTTAAGCAAAGGGTCAATCCATACGTCCACAACATCTTTTTTTACTTCAGTCTCCCATTTGTTTGCACTACGAACAGCAATTTGAATTGTGCCCTTGCGGATGCCTTCTGGAACCCCTCCGTGGTCAACAGTTTAGGTACTGGATTATGGTGTTTTCTAACATCAAACTCTGTTGCCTGTATGAATGTCCTAAAATGTTCCATACTCCATACACATGCAAGCATTTCCCTCTCAACTACTGAGTATGCTTCTTCCGCTGGAGTTAGGCTCTGTGATGTAAAAACAATGACCCATTCTTTTCCGCTATCATCTATTTGTGTTAATACAGCGCCCAGTCCCCTCTTGCTCTCATCCACTATAATCATACTAAGCAAATTTTAAACAAATGCATGAATTGGTCACGCTCTGCATAGCTTATCTTTTATACACTCAATTTGTTTGTCACATTCCTCATCCTACACAAATTGACTGCCCATCTTCAGCATTTGTCTCAAAATATATGTTTTGTTCTGCAAAACCCTTAATAAACTTGGAATAGTATTCTTCAAGTCCCAAGAATGAAACTACTTCATCCTTGTAAGCTGGTTCCAGAGCTTCCTTTATTCCTTCTACTAATACATTTTTTGGTGTAATTCCTTTTACCTTTTACACCAGTTACATGGCCCAAATACATGACTTGCTCCTTATCAAATTTGCACTTTGCATATTCTGCTGTGAAACCCTTGGATTCATATTTCTTCAAAACACTTATTAACCGTTCATCATGTTCATGCCTATTCCTTCCCATTATCAGAACGTAGTCTTGAAAAAATAAAACACCCTCTATTCCTTGCAAGATTTCTCCCATCAAACTTTGAAAGACAGCCGCAGCTGACACCAATCCAAATGGCATTCAGATGAGTTGGAAGCACCCATATGGAGTTATAACTTCTGTAATTTTTCTAATGTTCTTACATGCTGCTTAACAAGGTTACACTTTTCAACTTTTTAGCGACACTTCCTCCCTACCTCGGATGACATATGATTGCCTTACTCCTGTCGCAGATAACTCTTCCATGATACTTGTCATAATACTAACTGCGTCCCTTTTCCTCAAACCACTCCTTTATAGAGGTTTAAAAAAATATATATACGTTCTTCTTCTGCACAACGCGTCTTTTCTACATATTGCCCCTCTCCGATTGCTCTAATTTACAGCGCTGTAGTCTTTGCCCGTATTGCCCCATTACCCATATTCATATATTTCCCAAGGCAGTCTTTCTCACTAACCACCTGGGATTTTTTGGCTTTTTGTCCTTTAGACAACACTCTCTTAACTTTACAACCTCTACTTATTTACCCTTTACCCTCCACAGGACCTACCAGGGTCCATGCCACCTCTTCGGGGACTTATGTTGTACACATTTGATTACTTGTGGGCTACCGCCACAGATACAACATAATTATATTGACGGATTTCCTAAAATACGGACTTCCACCTGACACCTTCCCATACAGGTAGCCCGAGTTCAGTACCCTCTACACTGTTTCCGACCCCCTTCTCCGAGCAATTACTTACCCCAATATATCCCCTTTTTCCTTTTTTCCTCTTCTCTTTCCGCCTCTACTTTTTCTCTCTCTCTCTCCCTATCTGACTCTCCCCAGGTACCTCTCATATATACTCCAGGAAAGTACCGCTTATACATACGGGTTTGTTAGGTAGACGTTTTTACCATCTCTTGTGCATGTTTCTTCGAATTACGTTTTAACTGCTCTAATAGCCACTTAGTATTGGGACTATTGTTAAACAAATACACTATACACAGTTTGCTTTGTGTACGCACGTTTGAATTTGACCTATGTTTATTGCTTTTAATGTACTCATTGGTCTCCACTTCTTTCTTGTCCTAATATGTAAACAAGTCACAGTATCCAGTTTATTTATAAACAGCATTAATTTCGTGTTTTACGTCACATCTTTACACAGATTATTCCTGCCATGTCGATTGCACATACACACTTACATTTGCTGTCTCTCAAAATTTACGTTCTAGTACACATGTACATCTCCTAAACCCAGTACTATATGTATCTTTACAGCCTTGATAGAATCATATTCGTGGTGAAACACGTGTTGGCTGTACTGGTTTTGACTGTAATGTGGGATTCGCGATTAACAAACCGAATAAAAGACCTACTGGAACAAAAAGAAGGACGCTGATTGATTTTCTTACTCAACTACTACTCTTGGACATTTACCTACATTCATCTGAGCTATACGCTATCTGAGTGCTGTGGTCACTTCTTGCTCATTACACAGCTGTACAACATGGCAAGAAAAAGCTAAATAGCTGTACTATTTGGCTATGTCAAAGTTTCTTTAAACGATGTTATATCGATGAATGACTGCTGTTCAGCATGGTTGAAAGTTAAAAAAAAAAACTTGCATTGTCAAAGCCAATAGGTCTCTTCTATACAAGAGCTATTTGCTTTGGCAGTGTGTTTTGCCATGTTGTACACTAGTGTGGCTGCTGTTCAGCATGGCTAAAAGTTAGTGGAGTGGAGTGGAGTGTCAGAGTGGGGTGGGTAAGTAGAGTGTTGTAAAGTGGATTTATTGGAGTCTCGTAGAGTGAAATAGGGGGCGTAGAGTGTCATACAGTTGAGTAGAGGGGAGTAGGGTTCAGTGGCAGAGTGTTGTATAGTGGAGTTGGTGAAACAGGGTGAAGTGAGCTGGACTGAACTGAGGTAGTTGGGCAGATTGGATTGGGGTAGAGTGGGGTAGATTGGATTGAGTGAGGTGTATTGGATTGACTGGGGTAAATTAGGGTGGAGTGGATTAGATTGAGTGTTATGGATTGGATTGGGGCGGGGTGGATTGGAGTGACTTGGATTGGGGTTGGGTGGGGTGGATTGGAGTGGGTGGATTTAATTGGTGTGGGGTGGATTGGAGTGGTGTTTGGTGGATTGGAGTGGACTGGATTGGAGTGTGGTAGATTATAGTGATTTGGAGTAGGGTGAATTGGACTGGAGTAGGGTGGATTAATGTGGACTGGAGTGGGGTGGATTCAAGTGGATTGTATTGGAATGGGATGGACTTGGGGTGTGGGTGGATTAGATTGGAGTGAGGTGGATTGGGTAGCAGTGGATTTCAGTGAGGTGGATTGGAGTGGTCAGATTGGGGTAGGGTGGGTTGGATTGGAGTGGAGGGGGTTGGATTGGAGTGGTTTGGGTTGCATTGAAGTGGATTGGACTGAAGTGGATTGGAGTGAGGTGGATTGGATTGGGGTGATGTGGATTGGATTGGCATGGGGTAGATTAGACTTCACTGGAATGGGGTGGATTGGTGTGGAGTGGATTGAGATGGAGTATGGTGGATTGGATTGAGGTTACTTGGATTGGAATGGAAAAGGGCGAATTAGAGTGGAGCAGATTGTTGTGGATTGGAGTGGGGCAGACTAGAGTTTGGCAGATTGTTTTGGTTTGTAGTGGGTCATTGTATCAAGGTTGATTGAAGTCAGGTGGATTGGGTTGGAGTGGGGCAAATTGGAGTGGGGTGGATTAGAGTGGGACATATTGTTTAGATTGGAGTGGGGCAGGTTTTTTTGGATTGGAATGGGACAGATTATGTTAGGGCGAATTGGAGTGGGGTGGATTGGATTGGATTGAAGTGGATAGATTGGATGGGAGTTGGAGTGGGACAGATTGTTTTGGATTGGAGTGGGAGACTGGAATGTGGTGAATTGGAGTGGGGCAGATTGTTTTGGATTGGAGTGCAGCAGATTGCAGTGGGACAGATTGTCTTGGAATGGGGCAGATTGAAGTGGGGTGTATTGCTTTGAATTGAGTGGGGCAGTTTGGAGTGGGATTGGAGCAAATTGTTTTGGTTTGGAGTAGGGCATATTGTTTTGGTTTGGAGTCAGGCAGATTAGAGTGGGGCAGATTGATTTGGATTGGTGTGAGAAAAACTGGAGTGGGGCAGATTAGATTAGGGGGGTTAGGAGGAGTGGATTTCGGTGAGTGGTTCGGAGTGGGGTGGAATGGCATGGGTGAGGTGCGTTGCATATGGGTGGATTGGAGTGGAGTGGATTGGGGTGGACTGCACGATTATGCGGTAATGCCTAATTTCAGAAATTGCACATAATAAAGAAACAATGTCGCTTTCCGACATGTAGAACAAGATAATCGTTATTTTTTTTAGAACAGCGCACACAAGCAAAAACAAAAGAAAACATGAGGGCAAAGAGAGAAAAGACAACTTTGCAAAATAAAAGAAAGTCAGCTATAAAAAAATAAAACGTTGCAATTTTGTGGGTCCTTCAGGGCACATTTTTGCCCATCACAAGCCTTCTGTTTGCAGGGCACTAGACGTTAAAAAGAACAAACTAGTACCTCAGTCATGTTGGGACAGGCAGAGGTTAAGTTGAATCAATCAATGCTTGGTTCCTGCTCCACACAGAGGAACAGAAATGGTTCTTGACCTGAATTATGAAGCTGTAAAGAAGAGTGCTGTGCAAGCCAACAAATGGTATGGTAAGTGACATGCAAGCTCCAAGCCCTCTACTGTACACAGCAGAGTCTTGCAAGCAAAATTCATGCGCTAGCGCATTCACTCACAGGCTCTACCTTAAGAAAGCACTATGACGCCGCCAGAATTGACTGCGTCACAGGTTTTTTTAAAACACTTTCAGCCATGCTAAACACAAGGGCAAAGCCAATATATCTCACATGTGAGATCTATTGGCGTTGTTAATGCACTTTTCAAATAGTAAATTGTTGTTTAGAAATGATGCATATGGTCCCTTCAGGAAGAGTCTAACAAAAAGTGTGTTTATAGAAAGTTAAAAGATAGTTTGTATATATAAAGTAATAAAAATGGCTCCACTTTTACCTTTTATGTACGCAACAGGAAGAAGGCAAATATGGGAACCCTAAAACGGGTAGTAACTGGAATCAAATGCTTTTTAGATGTATTGAATTAATCTTACTGGTGCACAAAAACCAAATGTCCCAGTGGGATTGTTTGTTTGTTTGTAAATGTCTACATTTATTGTTAGCACGACAAAAGAAGCCAATGTCACAAAGTAAACAACATTTTTCAAATGAGTGCTTTCTCGGTTAGCGTGGTACCGAAAAACGATGGGATCCTAATTGTGAAATTCTTAAGCATTTTGGTGCTTCAGGGGATAGTTGAGAATAAAGGATTCGGGGGAAACCAGTTCCGAGGCACAGTGAGGGAAAGCAAGCAAAAAGATGCAGGCAAAGAGAGTAGAGATGGGAGCAACGAACTCTAATAACGAGGACTCGGGGAAGAGAAATAAACGTTGTGACCAAAAATGACAAGGCCTTGGAGGAGACAGAGTGAGTGAAAGATTCAGAAAATTGAGTACTATGGGTTGAAAAAGAACATGATGAAGGAATCAGAGCATGGGAGGGGCAGATGGTGAAATGACAGATGTTGACAAACAACACAAAGAAATTCCTAGGAAAGTGAAATCCAAAACATGAAGGAAGCAGCCATTGCGGTGAGGGCTTGGGGTAAACTGAGGGGCAACTTTAGATTTTGGCAGATGGGGTTAATTCTGTCAGAGCGACGGAGTAAATTACTCTGTCACCCTGATGTAGTCCCTGCCTGCCAAATTTAGAAATGTCCGCAGGTCCAGTGGACTGTTCTAGCACTGTCAGGAACCGCCGTTACAGCAGTTCCTGTCAGTGCATTGCAATTTCGACAGGTGGCTCTGTCAACATGGCGGAGCCGTATGTCAAACGTACATCTTTTTTTAATTCTCAAAAAGAAAATCCCAAAGCAAGATTTTCTTTTTGAAAATTAAAAAACATGTCCCCCTCGCCCAGTGAGTTTCCTCCCATGGAAGAGTCACTTAGCACTTTTCACTACCCATTACCACTGGCTTTTCCTGGCAGTGACGGGCATTAAAAGCAGCTGTATGTCTGCCCATCTAATTTAGGTGGATGTACATAAAGCCAAAAGTCCAGTGACCCTACTCTATACGGGCTGACAGAGAAGTTTGCCTATAGTGGAGACGGAGTATGTGCATTTTTTTTTTATCAAAGAGATGGAGATTGTTAAAACGTAAAATTTAGGTTACTGTGGCGCATAAACAAAAAAAAGTGAGTAGTGGGCAAAGCATCTTGGACACTCCTCTTCCTGGAAGACATCATTCTTGTAATGTGCACTATTTCTGCTTTCATATGGCTGTGAGAAAATGCTAGTGGAGTATATTTTCAAATACAGCACCAGCAGCGGAAGGACACTAATCAAGATGAAGCAATCAGTAGTTGATCTATGCTGCAAAGGAAAGAAGAGGAAGTGAACCTGGCACCTGCTGCCCAATTAGGAAGCAGCCTATAACAGTGACAATGATGCCAACGAATGGTAAACAATGGGCAGGCTCCAAGGCCATTCTAGTAAACAGTATCTCTTGCAAGCAAGAATGCATGCACTACCGCGTTTGATGTCACAGGTGAAACCTAAAAAGATTGAATAGATTGAAGGCGAAACAGATTCTAACACAAATATATCCTCTTATATGGCACATTGTAAGAGGGAAATTTGTGTAAATGTTGGGGCATACTGAACACCAAAGACCCCTGAGCAGAGGATGTGCGGTTGATCCTTGTCTACAAATTGAATAATCAATTGCACATATTAAAGGTAAGGGCTTTATTCACAGTACAGGCCATGGCTTTCAGTTTCCACCAGTACTAACAAGTGTCACATAGAATCTAGGACGTAGCGTTGTTCTACCAGTGACATGGATGCTAATCCATGTCCTGTTCTTAAGTGCTGAAGCCATACTGGATTCCCAGGCTATCCTCATGAAATACACTTATAGACAACACTAATCTAAGTAGAATTTATTTACGAAGTGGTTATTTATCCTGAAAACCTGGTGTAATTGGTCCACAAAGCACCATAGTTGGACTCACTCGATGTAGACAGTAGTAATACCAGATAGTAATACCAGACCATTCATAAATGGCACTCTAAATGTTTTGTACCATGAAGTAATCTGAAGTCTAATTTTACAAAGTTGTGTGTAGCTATTTCCTGTCTAACTTTAAAAAAACTTGACAAATGTTGAAGATCACTTTGAAAGACATTCATTATCTTTGCACATGAATGGTTTACACAAACCATTGTATAGCAGGGAACAAAAAACAAAGTATTGGCCAGCAAAAAAGTTTCTGTCTCGACTACCCTCCTGTAATCTAGCCTCTATAACAATACGCCTTGATGATACATCATGTCTCTAGCACATATAATACACATATAATACACAAACACAGAAACATAGTTTCCAAGGAGAATGCTTGACTCACCTCCAGCCTACTTTGTACCACTCAAAAGGTGTAATGATTAATCTCTGCTTCCTTCTCTGATAAGGCAGACATGCTCCACCTGTTAATTTTGATAACAAGGGTGCTTTGTTCTGGAATACTTGGCAACCAGTGTTGGTCTCATGGCATAGCTGATATAGATTGCCGTTTCCCTAGTTTGTGTACAAGTCTAGTCCTTATAGCATGCAGTAACTGCTATGCTATCTTTAATTGTTAGCACACTGAGTGCTGTCGGGTGACTACTTCAGACCTAGGCCAGGTTGATACATTCATAAGTCTAATGTGGCTTTTGGGGGCTAAATGAAACAGGCGATTTTTTAACTTGTCTTCAAGTTGTACCTGCAGTGAGTGGCTGCCTGATGTCTTTTATTTTTTTTTAAATCTAGGGTAAAACCTGTGCCGTACAGACACTGATCCAAGTGCATGCCGAGGTTACTCCCGTTACTCTGCTTCAGTAGGAAACGTGTATTAAATACAAACCCATAAAACTCTCCTATGATTCACCAACTGCAAGTGCAGTGCATTAGAAGCGTCAAATGATGTTCCTCCGTTTTTAGTTTAGGATCCAATCTCATATCTTTACTTCTGAAATCTGATATTAATTTTGACTGGGCCTTCAGAGGGAGCAGCTTTTGCTTAATCTGTTCTTGGGAGGATGATTACTTAGACAAGCAGTGGTATGGCCTGTATATGGAAGTGGAAACAACAGTGTTTGATTACAGTAGAACCATGAAGCCTAAAGGGTAGGTGGCAGTCAAATACAAATATCTGATTGCAGGCCCAGAGTGCCCGGCAAATACATAGGTGTAGAAGCTCTATCAATTTAATCTATTTCTAAGATTAGGAACATCCGATTAAGTTCTATCCTTGCGATGGTGCCCATCAATCGGTGAGGTATGGCCTTTTCCTGGATTCGTAGCTGCCGGACAGTGTGTCCATCTCCTGTTTAATCCAGGAATTACTTATCAGCATTCCGTTGTTAGCTAGTGTACAAGAGTTGCTTTATCATCAAAGGAGGTGTCTGATGATGAACATTAACAAGGAGGGGTGAGAGGCATAACTTCTGGGCAATTCCACTATTCCAAACCAGTCATTCCAGCTGCTGATTTCAGTAGTATATTGTGAGTAGATAGCTCAGAAGTTCAAATTTGCTCTTTCAGTTTTAGGGGGGGGGGGTAAATTTGATTGTCTGTGGTCGAGTGGAAATTATGAATTTCGATAGTTATTATACTCGAATTAGAATTTCAATTGAATATGAAAGGTTAGGAATTAGATGATAGCCATCTAAATTAGAAGTGCCTACTTTGATTTTTTTTAAAGTGGCATGACAGCGGTTTTGAAACAAACCAAGAGAATAAGTTCCGCAAATGTTGTGCTTTACAGAGTTGAAAAGAGAAGTCCTTTTTTTTACCTGTTCATTAAAGAGTTTCAAAATAGTTTTTAACTTGACTGGTTGAAAAAAGACAATTGAGCCCTGATAGGGTTAGATGAATTACTGGTCACTGTATTCTAAACATTCTGTCAAAGAAAAAATATTTCATGTTTTTAATTGAGGTACTGTTTCGATTTCCTCAGAATAGACGTCTTTATTCTGTTGCACCGTTGGTAACAATTTAATTACTGATTTCGAGGAATACCCAACAAACTAGTGGGACTATACAGAGTAACATTTTAAGAGCAATGAAGGGCTGACAATAAGTAAGCTTTCTAATGTGCCAACAACAGGACAATTTACCCTGTGTACAGGGCCCATAACATTAAAATTGCTCCTGCCAAGAAAGAACAAACAGAGGTTGACTTGCCTGCACCAATGCTGGCAGGGAGACCACTTTGTCCCAGGGATGGGCACCCAGGACATACCCGGGGCCGGCTCTGGGGGATAGAGTCCCCAGGGCCATTATTAGCTGTGTGAGCAAGTAAGTGCTTGCTCACTGTATTTCTGAGAGCCTTCCCTGATATACAGAGTCGTCAAGCCACTTCAGCACAAAGGCAACAGCCCAATGGGAGCGGGGATGGGTTCCTCCCACCACAAGTCTTCATCCATGAGATGGCAGCACCTTGTAGCATATAGGGTTGCCCTATTAGTTTGGCACACAGGCCAACGGCTCGATCGGTTTGGAGAGGGAGGAGGGCCACGCAGCCCTCTCACCATAACAAGCACGGCAGGGCCCAAAGGGTTAGGATCCCTGGGGCCAAAAACAGCTTGGGAGGGGGACCCCCTCTCTCTTTTATTTAACGGCCAGACCATGGGGCTGGTGGACCCCGGGGCCGAAATCAGACCCGGGGAGGGGTTCGGCGCCCCACTCTTTTTTAATGGCCGGGCCCAAGGGGGTGCCGGTCCTCGGGACTGAAATTGGGCAGTGAGAGGGGCGCCATGTGGCTCTCCCTTTTGCAACAGCTAAGTCCTAGAGATGGCAGCCCCTGGGGCAAAAATCAGTCCAGGAGTGGGAGGTCCCGTGGTCCTCCAACCCCTTTTATCTATTGGCTGGGCATCGGGAGGGTTGCAGTCCCCGAACTGAAATCGGCCCGGGAATAGGGCTGTGCCGGCCCCCCTCCCAATCATATATATTGGTATTTCCCCCCAGGACCTGACCAACCCGGGGGATTTAGAAAAAAGCAAACGTGGGAGACCCCTCTTGTTTTCCTTTTTTTTAAGTAAAATTTTGGAGTGGATTCGTGGATCCTCCAGAAATTTGCGGAAAAATGTAAAAAATAAAACATTTTTGGTTGGCCCCCGGCGGGGTCATCACCCCCTGACACTTTCAAGACAGCAAATGAAGCGAGTCACAAACTAGTTTACAAGATGTATGTATGTATATATATATATATATATATATATATATATATATATCTCCTCTGAAAAAAGCAAAGGTTACTGGGATGTTATATTTAAGTTAAAAGTTTAAGCACACAAAACACCATAGAAATTCAACAGTAACAGTCATACTTAACTCTGAAAGCTATAACTCATGCCCTAAGGTAACTATAACTCGTGCCCTGCCGTGCACAGTTTTGTTATCACTAATGTTTTTGGAAAATTGCAGTTATATTATGAATGATGTTACACAAGATGTAATTACCGATGTAGTATGTGGATTAGGTTGCCTTCGGCCTACCCATGTGGATTAGGTTGCCTTCTGCCTACCCACAGTAGGCCCCCAAGCCCTAACCTCCAACTCCCGTAGGAACGCAGCCCCAGCCTAACCCAACCCCCTGCGGCCAGACCCTGCAGCAAATCCCTTCCAGACATCCACCCTCACACCTTGCTCGGCCTACAGGGCCTAGCCTTTGCTTAGACCCTGTGGCCCCGCCCCATATGTAGTCAACCCACGAAAGGGACACACAGCTCCCCTCCCCAGACCAATTTTCGGCCCCGGGGAGCCCATACCATGGGCCTGGCTAATTTATGAAAGGGGAAGGGGCCCCCCTCCTTGGGACGAATTCGGCCCCAAGGACCCATTCCTAGTTTTCCTGCTCCCGCCTGCTGGGAGAAGACCTACTGTTTCTCTTGCTTGTGAGAGCTGTCTTAGCTCCCACTAAGTGACATCAAACTACTGTATCCCAGGTTGGGCACCTTGGGACGTAGGGAGTCAGCCCTGGAGGGTGTTGGTCCCCAGAGTCATTACCGGGTCCAAGAAGGGGGCCGTAGGTCACCCTCCTTTCCTATAGCAGGGCCTGCCCTGGGGAGGTGGTGGTCGCCAGAGCCGTAATAGGCTCAGGAGGCTGGTCCGTGCACCCCCACTCTGTACTATTATGACCTTGCCTCAGGAAGGTGGTAGTCCCCGGGGCCATAAAAGGCCTGTGGGGAGGCCCGCCCAACCCCACTCTCATCATGATTTCACGTTGACCTGGCCTGGGGGAGGTGGCGGTCTATGGGGCCGATTTCGGCCCTGGGGAGGGGTCCCCATGCGCCCCCTCCTCATAATAGATAGTGCCACAGGACCTGGCCTACCTGGGGACCCAACTGGTAACAAGTGGGAGAGACCACGCTAGCTTTTTGAATTTTTTGCAGGAGTTGTGAAAATTTTTTAAACAAAAAATGCTTTTTGGCCCTGTGGGGTCCCTGTGCTCCAGGCCTGGGGCGGGGGACAGGGTATTTCTCCCCTGCCCCCTTCTCTTTTTTAAAGATACATTTTTGGGACTCAGCTGAGTCAAAGTCCAAAAATGGCTACCAATACTTCCTGGTTGAAGTGTTGGCAGCCAATCAGGTATCAGCATAGGATCTGTCAGATCCACGGATGATCTGCATCCCTAAATATACAATTTAGTTTTTTCTGTGATTACTCGAAAACTTATGCATGGATTTACACTATATTACATGAAGGGCTTTTTCTGGACCAAGACCTAGTTTTGTTCTAAATTTGGTGTATTCCAGCTGTTGTGGCTGAAGCCGTGTCTAAAATCCCTACGGGAAATTGCATGGGGAAAAGGTGTTCTGGGACCCTCCCTTTTTCTCTGCCCGCGCTTGACAAATCATCCATAAACATTCAAGACAGCAGATGAACTCAAGTGTGAACCAGTTTAGAAAATATAACGACTCCAAAGTTACTGGCAGAACAAAACATGTTTTTTCTATGGAAACTAGGTCCTAACTATAACTATCTACTGGCGATTGCCAGTAGGTGATATATTTATATATATATATATATATATATATATATATATATATATATATATATATATATATATATATATATATATTATAAAGAAACTTTAACTCATGGCCTAAAGTTACTTAATGGCACGAGTGATAGTTTCTTCATGCTGAATTTCTCTGGTTTTGTATGGGTAAAATGCCAAGCTAACTATAACGTCCCTGTAACCAGTGAAATTGTTTTTTTGAAATATAAAGTAATATCTAATTACCGCACATTAATACAACCACCACTGCTCACAGCGTACTCTCTAGCTGCACCCAACCCCACTCCGCACACAGCCTTTGGCTGTGTGCAGCCGGTTTTGGAGTGTTAGTAGGTGTTTTTTTTCTCATTGTTTTTTTGGATCTGTGGATCCTTTGGGAGCTTACACAGAGGCCATACTAAGCAGCTAAGCACAATGGTGGATCCTTTGTATTGACCCAAAAATAATTGGGCAATTTTTGCCTATGAGGTGTCCCTCAAGGACCCCTTTATCTCTCCTCTAGGGTCAGGATACCTGTATCCTGATCACTTATGTCAGTTTTCTGTTGTTTTATCCTCCCCTCAGCACAATGCGAGAACGAAAATGTCTGCCACCACTTTCCTCTCAGGTTGCGGCCAGCCATTCAGGGACTTGCTTTCCTCCTGGTTCTGCGGATCCTTTGCAAGCAAATCCACGTCCCTTGATATTTATATTTCTTTCTCACCTATAACTCCAACCAAGAGCTAGCTTTCTGCCAAATTTGATGTAATTCCGTCCAGTGGTTCGGCCTGTAGTCGTGTCTAAACTCCCCATGGGAAATTGTAGTCCCTGCTTGACAAATCAGCCTGAAACTTTACACATAGCAGCTAAAGAGACTGGTGCACTAGTTTGAAAATTTCATAAAGATTTGTCAAACACCGTCAAAGTTATAAGCAAAACAAAAATGCTTTTCCTATAGAAACTAGGCCCTAACTATAACTACCTACTGGCTTTCGGCAATAGGGTGGAGCTAAATATATATATATATATATTTAGCTCCACCCTATTGCCGAAAGCCAGTAAATATAAATATATATATCTTAAAAATTCACTGAAAAAACAAAGGGTACATGGACATTCTAGTTAGGCTCAGGTTTAATTCATTACAAAATTTAAAATTCAGCAGTTATAGTTACCTGAGCTAATTATAACTTATGCCCCCGCAGTGCACTACTTATGACCTCAGATATTACATCACTCATGACATTGTCAGTAACATCACTCATGACATCTCAAATGATATAATTGATGACATCCCTCATGACATCCTCCAGTCAGCGTAAGTATCTCCTTAGCTTGTATAATTGTTAAACAGATGTATACTAACGTACTACAAAAGTTAAGTTAGTATAGTGGGTATTGTACTAATTTGTAATACTACTTTAACATACGTATGTGTGAATGTGTGTATATCTGTGTGTACATTGGATTGGTGAATGAGTGGGTGCATCAGTGGATGTATGACTGATTTAGTGTGTCGCTACCTATATAGCTGAGTGGGTGCATGAGTTGCTGTATGGCTGATTGAGTGGATGCTTGAATGGGTGAGTGATTGGGTTCAAGAGTGGCTATATGGGTTACTGATGGGGTGCATGAGTTGCTGTAGGGGTGAGTTAGTTGGTGCATGAGCGTTAGTATGGGTGAGTGAGTTGGTGCATTAGTGGGTATATGGGTGAGTGAGTGCGTGAGTGGCTGTATGGATAAGTGAGTATTTGAATATCTGTATTGGAGAGTGAGTGGATGTGTAAATAAATGTATTGGTGAGTGAGAGGGTGTGAGTGACTACGTGGATGAGTGAGAGCGTGTATGAGTGGTTGTATGTGTGGGCGCATGAGCATGTGTATGGGTGAGTGAGAGGGTGCATGAGTGGTTGTATTGGTGAGTGAGTGGGTGCATGTGTGCTTGTATGGGTGAGTGAGTGCATGTATGAGTGGTATTGGTGAGTGAGTGCATGAGTGACTATGAGTGAGCAAGAGGGTCTGTGAGAGGCACTGTGGATGACTGAGTGGTTCTGTGAATACTTCAATAGGTCTGTCAGTGGTTTTGTGAATGGGTGTCTGAGAGGTATATGTATGTGAGAGGTTCTGTGGATGATGTCATCAGTGATATTATTTGAGATGTCATGAGTGATGTCACTGACGATGTCATGAGTGATATAATTTGTGAGGTCATAAGCAGTGCATTGCAAGGGCGTAAGTTATAGTTAGCTCAGGTAACTATAACTGCGAAATTTCAATGGTTTTGTATGAGTTAAATCTGACCCTAATGTAACTTCCCTGTAACCTTTGTTTTTTTCAGTGAACTTCTAAGGTTTTCTAATTCTGTTTCCTAACTACAACGTCCTGTAACCTTTGTTTTTTTTACTGAATTTCTAAGTTTTTTTTAACTTCTATTTCCTAACTAAAGTCCCTGTAACCTTTGGGTGTTTCAGTGAATTTCTTTGTTTTTTAAATTATCCCAGTATTAGAACTTTCATAGATTCACATGCTTGAATCCTTCCCTGTTGTCGAGATGGGAGTCCCCGGTGTTAAAAACAAAAATATAATTCTCTAACATAGTAATACATCACATGCATAAGCCGTTTAGATTATTAACATATCACAGTCGTTTTAGCAGAAAGGACCACACTTCAGAGTGCACCAATCAGATCACTCCACACTCTAGAACCCTCCTGTGAAGAGCTTCCTTCCCTCCGATTTTCCACCGCACATCATGCTAAGGGAGCCTCCACTGAGCTCTGCTCAGCTTTCTCTCACAGACATTCTTTCTGATGTGATTTTGGACAATTATTCTCAACTTCAGTCAAACAGGTGATTCAAACTGACCAGGATGTCAGAGACACCAAAAAAGGGACTATTCAAACCGTGTGCTACCTGTATGAAAAAAAGGCTGCATATTGACGACCCTCATGATGACTGCATCTATTGTGTCTATCCAAATCATAAAACAAGAGACTGCAAAGTATTCCCTATATTTTCTACCAAAACCTTGAAAGAAAGATAAGGCTGTCTGCTTCTGTGGCTACAGAAGTTGAAAACAAGAGTTGACCCGGTTTCGGAGGATGATAGTGCCTCCTCTTCTCTGTCACTCACCAAAACTCCTGTCAAACGACATATAGAGGACAACGTGGATGGGACTCCTAAAAAAGCAGTCAAAAAATCTTTGGAGGGCTCCTCAAAATTTAAAAGCCCTCTCAGGAAGCATTCTGCAAAATATGTAAAATCAAAGGCATCTTCTGTATCTGCAACGTGGAAGTAATGTCAATCTGAGCCCCCAAAGCCACCTCCAGAGGTGAAACAGAGTTTCAAAAAACCATTGTCGGCACCATAGACGATGAGATCGTCTACGATGTCACCATCAACAGCACACGCATTGCCGATAACACCTACGGTAGTTACCATTTCTATGTCTACGGCAGCCTCTGCAGCACCCTCGTCGACAGTTGTCACATCCTCATTGACTCTGCATCCTACGGCTTCTACAGCGACGACGCTACAGTCCATGGACAACTAATCGACGAAGCCGCCATCAACAGCAACAGTCCCGTCGACGGCACTCCCGTTGACGATTATCCTGACAACGCCACCCCCATCGTCGATGGTTAATCTCTTGTCGACGATTAAGACCATATCTGAAAAGAAGCAGAGACCTACATCATTGCCTTTGTTTTCGTCAGCCTTATAGACACCCCTTAAGAGATATAAACAACAGAATCTGACACCCTCCATCACTTCACCTAATAAGATTTCTCGCCGCCTACTATTACATTTACTAGATGACAAATTTGACGAAGATGGCTTTTATGGACTAGCCAGAAGCCCTTCACAACTGCATATAAAATCTCAGGAATACTCAATTCCTACTATGATCAACAGTACTATGACCAGCCACCTTAGCCTCAACAAGACCTGATAGGTCTTCCTTTGGAGCTAGTATCAGACCTTCAGGCTATGCTTGCAGACTATATGGAACACTTCCCATCTGTTCCCGCATCAGACCAACCTTCTGCGGTACAGGTAATACCACCACAACTTCAACACACTCAAGTAAGTTCCCTGCCTCATCCGCAGAATGTGCAGACTTCCTCTGATGACGATAGAGAGGATGGGGAGATACGCTCCCATCAAGATAAATGCAATTAATACATTATCCCTGTACCCGCATCTCCCCTCCAACCTACAGCAGACTCGCCTCCTGAGGATATAAGAGGTTTTCACAACTTATTAGAAAGGGCGGCCATACAGTTTGATCTCCCAATGCCATCAACGCAACAGGATTGTTTTTTGTACAATTTTAAATACCCCTATAGAAAAACGGTCAGGGCTATCTCTCTCATAGACCACGTTTGGAACCAAGGTCCTAAAACCATGCGCAATCATGCAACAGTTCCCACAGTACTACCAAAACTTGACAAGAAGTATAAAACAACAGAGGATGCACCTGCATGTCTTACAGACCAGCCAAATCTGTACTCTGTTATCTCCCAAGCAGCTCAGCGCCGTTCCAGAAATCCTTCAGTACCTTTATCAGCACCACCAGATAAAGAAGAAAGGTGGCTGGATAACATAGGCAAAAGGTTTTCTTCGATATCTGCCATTGTGATGTGACCTGCAAACTCATTGGTCATCCTTTCAAGGTATGATAGACAATTATGGTCGGATATTTCCCAATACTTAGAGGATCTACCAGAAGCTTCTAAGTCAGAGGCAAAAATGATTTTATTAGAAGGCTAGCGGTCATCTGCTGTGATCTTTGATTGTGCACTTGACATAGCAACCATGAGTTTCAGGCAATTAGCTGGAGCCGCAGTGCTGAGGTGACAAGGATGGCTGAAAGCCACTAAATTCCATCCGGAAATCCTAGATCTCCCATACAATGGCAAAGCCCTCTTTGTAAAACACTTCAGTGATGCCCTTCAGTCCATAAAATCTGACATGGAAACCGCCAGATTGCTACGGACTCTCCAATTCAGGAAGACTCCTTTTCGTGGAGCAAGGGGTAGAAGCCAGCCTTCCTTTTGTGGAGGATATCAGCAATACATGTATCAACCTTACAATACAGCTAGCCAGACCTCTAGACCACAATACCAGCAGCGTAACCACCATCAGCAGCTTTTGGCAGGCATTCGCAAAGAGGAAAGCCTGGGAGGCAATGCAGGGATTTCTCCCGTAGGCAATGGCAACATTCACCTGCCGGCTGGCTTGAACGTCTCCCCGCCAACATCTCAATCAACTCTAAAACACCACATTCATCATTGGTGTCACATAACCAAGGACCGATGGGTCTTAAATATAATTCAATTCTGCCACCCACTAGAATTTATACAAATACCTCCACCCACCCCGCCTTCTTGAGTGCATCAGAAACACCTGCATCTACTAAACCTAGAAGTTCAGACATGTTGAACAAGAATGCAATAGAGATGGTCCCCTTTTCTCAGAGAGGGAGGGGCTTCTACTCCTGATTCTTCTGAAAAAAATCCTGTTAATGTAAGGCAGTGGTCTCCAAACTTCTTAATGCCGCGCCCCCCAGTTGAAAAACAGAAATCTATGGGCCCCCCCCCAGAATTTTTCACAAATATTTTATAAAGATGGCATTGTTTAAATACGTCCAGACCTATTTAAACATTGCAGTCAAGTGCTGTTACCTTTTTTAAAATACAATAACATGCTTTTGTTTAAAACAAAGGCTTGTTATCTGTATAATGCTTCTTTTGGCCAGAGTTTGGCGCCCCCCCTGGGACCACTTGAGGCCACCCTAGGGGGCCCGCCCCCCAGTTTGAAGACCTCTGATGTAGGCCAATATTAGATCTCAGAGAGTTAAACAAATATCTAAAGAAACAAACCTTCTGCATGATCACACTGACGGACATCCTACGATTGCTAAATAGAGGAGATTACATGGCCTCCTTAGACCTCCAGGACGCCTGCTCCCATATTCCCATTTATCCAGCTCATAGAAAGTTCCTGAGATCCACAGTAGCCAGCAAGCACTTTCAATTAAAAGTTCTTCCCTTTGGCCTCAACTCGGCTCCCCGAATATTTACCAAATGCTTAGCCCAAGTAGCAGCTTAACTCAGACTAAATCAGCACCAGGTTTTCCTGTACCTGAACGATTGGCTGGTAAGAGCACCCACTCTTCAATCTGCACATCACTCCATCACATCAACTTTATGTGTCTTCAGACAATTGGGTCTCCACCTCAATTGAGAAAAATCGATGCTCAAACCAGCAAAACGGATAACATTTCTGAGTGTTATACTAGTCACTCAACTACTCAAGGACTATCCAACGTCGGACACGCAATCCACCTTAATGAGACTATCAAGGCTCCTTCAAGCAAAATAGTCTCTTTCAGTCCAACAATACAAATCATTAATTTGGATGATGTCTTCCTGCATCAGTCTCATTCCGCATTGTCGCCTTCATATGCACCCATTGCAGGAAGAACTTCTCAAGCAATGGAACCAAGCTCAGGGATCTTTCAAGGACATTATACGTGTAACCCTGGTGATGCTAAAATCGCTCCATTGGTGGACAATTCCGACCAATATGTCAGTAGGGCTTCAGTTTTTACCGCAAGCCCCTCCATTAACAATCACAACAGATGTGTCAAGGGATGGATGGGACGCATTCCTACAAGATCTTCAAGTGAGTGGGAAATGGCCAACCTCTTACCAGACGTTCAACATCAACCTATTGGAACCAAAAGCAGTCTTCCTGGCGTTTCTCCCAAGGATTCAAGGAACATCGGTGCTTGTCAGGGCAGCAATACCACGACAATGCACTATATCAGCAAACAAGGCAGAACTTGTTCCCCTCTCCTATCCCTGGAGGCTTGAACATTTGGAAGTGGTGCATTCACCATTCAATATCCATCAAAGCGGAACATGTCCCAGGAACTCAGAATGTCATTGCAGATTCTCTGAGCAGGTTACCAACATCGACCCACAAGTGGGAATTAGATCAGCATGCACTAGATAAAATATTCCATCAGTGGGCAAACCGAAATTAGATCGTTTTGCAACCTCTCAAAACACCAAATGCCAATCCTTTGCAAGCAGGCATCTTCAAAAGGGTCCATGGGGGGGATGCATTCCCGTTAGCATGGTCAGGGATCCATGCTTACGATTTTCCCCTAATCCCTCTTATTCCAAGAATGATAACCAAGATCAAATCAGAACCATGCGAAATAATTCTGATAACCCCGGAGTGGCCACGTCAACATTGGTACACGGAACTTCTGCTGATGTCCCTATGTCCACCCTTAAGACTACAACCAATTCCGTCACTGCTCACTATGAACCAGGGCCAAGTGAGACATTTGAATCCCAAATCTGTGCACTTGTCGGCATGGCTCCTGAGTTCAGTGAGTTTGGCCACTTAGAGATTCCAGATGACTACAATGAAATACTAACCAAAGCCCGAGCGGAGAGTACCAACAAAACATACCGCCTGAAGTGGAAAAGGTTCTGCTTGTGGTGCAAATCTGCTAAAGTACACCCCTTATCTTCAGCTCCGGAGAAAGTCTTACCTTATCTTCTTCAACTGGCGCGCTCAGAATTGCAGCATGCATCTATTAAAGTTCACTTAGCAGCCATCTCTCGTTATAGAAGACAGGCAGGTAAACCTTCTTTGTTGTCTCATAGACTCATAAAGCATTTCTTGAAAGGCCTATTCAGGTCCTATCCGCCAGTCAGAGCCCCCTCACTAGCATGGCAGTTGAATACAGTTCTAAGCCAGTTTATGAAGCTACTGTTTGAGCCTATTTACAAGACAGAAGTCAAATTTCTTACTTGGAAAGTGGCACTCCTCCTCACACTTACATCCGCGCTTAGAGTGAGTGAAATACAAGCCTTCACCACGCAAAAAAACCTTTTTACAATTTGCAAAGGATAGGGTAATCTTACGTACAAATCCTAAATTTTTTCCCAACAGACTTTCGCCTCAACGAGCCAATAATATTGAAGTCATTCTTTCCTAATCCCCAAACGGCAACAGAAAGATCTCTTGATTCATTCATTAGATATAAGCAGATGTCTCAAATTCTGTCTGGAGAGAACAAAGTCTTTTCGTAAATCAAACCAGCTTTTCATAGCCTACAGAAAGGGGGTTCCCAGTTACTAAGCAAACCATTGCTTGCTGAGTTACATCAGCAATTATCCTCTGCCTTAAGAACGCTGTTCTACCTTTAGACTCTAAGGTGCACACACATTCTACCAGATCAGTATCCACCTCCTGTGCATTGTTTTCAGGAATTTCACTTCTGGACATCTGCCGGGCTGCAACGTGGAAAAGAGCACACACTTTCACGAGACTCTACTGCTTGGACATTGAAACGAGCAGAGATGCAGCAGTTGGTCGAGTAGTCCTTAGACATCTATTCCAATAAAGGTGAGCCATTTTACTATCACCCGCCATCCGCTTTATTTCTATATCTATGTCTATGTGTACACATTTTCAATAGTTTCCCGTGGTTCATTTTTTATATGCCTATCGTGGTTGCGCGAAATCAAGCATTTTGAATGTTCATATGCCTTTTTATTCTAATATATATATATATATATATGTGTGTGTGTGTGTGTGTGTGTGTGTATATACATATATATATAATGTCTATATAAATAACTATAGAAAAATGTGCTTGTTACTGCTTGTGATTCTGATTCAAGCATGTGAATCTATGATAGTTCCAGTACTGGAGTAAGAAATAAGTTACTTACCAGTAACTGTAGTTCTCAAGTATTGGAAGCTTTCATAGATTCACATGCGACCAACCAGCCTTCCCAGTGGAGCTCACCTTCATATTCTCAGTATCACCTATGATTCAGCACTACTGCTTGGAAAATCTGAGGGAAGGAAGTTCCTCATAGTTGGGTTCTCGAGGGTGGAGTGATCTGATTGGTGCACTCTGAAGTTTGGTCCTTTCCGCTAAAATGACTGTGATATGTTACTAATCTAAACAGCTTATGCATGTGACTATGTTAGAGAATGATATATATTTTTAATGATTGAGGACTCCCATCTTGATGACGGGGAAGGTTTCAAGCATGTGAATCTATGAAAGCTTCCAATACTGGAGAACTAGTTACAGGTAAGTAACTTATTTCTTCTATTTCCTAACTATAATGTCTCTGTAACCTTTGTTCTTTTCAGTGAATTTCTTTGTTTTTTTAATTGCATTTACTAACTAAATCTTCCCTGTTACCTTTGTTTTTTAAGTACATTTCTATTTTATTTTGTAACTCTTACCTGAAACTTTTTGTATTTGTTTAAGGGATGTTTTAATTGTTTTTATTTATGGTGGCTCTAAAGTGTGTATATCAAAATAATCTGCAAATATATTTGTAATATTTTTTTTAAACTATTTTGTGGATTTGCGTCCACATGACGAATAAGTATTTTTCATACTCTTAAAACATATTAATAAGCATTTCATTACTTTAGATTACATAAAGAGATTCATTTATGAAGTATTAGAAGAGACAATTTTGCACGAAAATTTCTTTCACTGGTGGTTTTAATACTTTTTCAGGAGTCGCGATGCATACGTGACCTCTGCTGCGATGTATTTCCAGGGTTGCAGCAGAGATGCAACTCCACTGTATTTTTAACATTATGAAAAAGCATATAAATATAGCTTTGAAATATAATTTGAAGTCAGAGGGTTCCTATTAAAATACTAAGGGCCATATGTACGAACACATTTTCCCATTGACATAGAATGGGAAAAAACCCTTTGTACATCTGGCCCTAAAAGTGGAATAAATGCACACACAAGTTTTAAATCATGTTTTTATTCGATTTCACAAAGCCGAACTGAGTAGCGGCGTGTATGTGACACCATCGTGTACCCCATGTGACTCACACAAAACAGGATTGGATTGGTTGAACACCGTTCCATTATTTCCAGAGGAATGCCCCACCCATTTTTGTCATCCTTTGGGTGTGTTTCAGTAGGAACAGACTTGTGTCTTAGAGAGCAATTTCGCCTTTTGTTATTGATGTTTAAGTATTGTTCTAAAAAGGAGAAGATGGCAGCTGCTTCACCTGCAAATGAAGACCTTCAAAGTGACCATTTAGAAGAGGAAGAACCACCTAGAAAAATGAAGGAGAGCATAGTCTAGACTATTTTTAAAATTCCAGATGGGGAAAAGAAGGTCAATGCAAGAAAGGGAACATGTACATTGTGTAGAAAAGTGCTGTCTCGGGGATCCAAACGTAAATACTCGTGTGATACTTCATCAGTGATGAAGCATTTGCAAAGTGTTCATAGTGGACACCTTGCACAAGCACAAAGAGAAAGAGGACTATCCATTGGAACATCCAGAGACCAGAATTCCCAACCAGGCACATCATCTGGACCTGTGCTCTGTACGCAACCACCCGTGACTGTTCCAGAATTTTCTGCTGTGGGATAACACTGCCTGAAATGTAAGGCCATATTGAGTGTTGGGGAACAGTCTATCTCAAACATCATTAACAGTATCAACACTCATAAGTATTAGTTTTTTTTTCTTTATGGAAGATTTGTGCTGTTTGTTCAGTGGCACTATGTTTTAACATTTTTATTTTCAAAAAAAGAAAACACCCCAAAATATTTAAAAAAAACAAAAAACAGACCTTTTAAGAATCACTTATTCTGGTTAAAAAAGAAAAATATGTTACGTGTTTGTTTGAAAAAGTCCAAATACAGGTTCTTTGTCTTTGGGGTGTCTGGGTGACTGGGTGCATGAGTGGCTGTATGGGTGAGTGACTGGGTGGATAATTGGCTACATGGCTGAGTGAGTGGGTGCATAAGTGGCTGTAGGGATGAGTGGGAGGGTGCATGAGTGGGTGTATGAGACAGTGGGTGGATGAGTGAGTGTATAAGTGATTGAGAGAATGTGTGACTGGTTGTATGGGTGAGTGAGTCAGTGGACAACTGAATGTATAATTAAGTAAGTTTGTGAGCAACTCTGTGGGTGATTGACTACGTGCATGACTGGCTGAATGGGTGAGTGATAGGGTGCAGGAGTAGCTGTATAGATGAGTGTGTGGCTGTATGAGTGGCTTTATGGGTGAGTAAGAGGGTGCAGGAGTGGTTGTATGAGGGAGTGAGTGGGTGTGTGAGTGGGTGTATGAGTAAGTTAGAGGATGTGTGAGTGGTTGTATGGGTGAGTGAGTTGGTACAGAAGTGGGTGTATGGGTGAGTGACTATATGAGTGGCTGCCTGAGTGAGTGAGTACATGAGTGGCTTTATGGGTAAGTGAGTGCATGAGTGGGTCTATGGGTGAGTGAATAGGCGCATGAGTGGCTGTATGGGTGAGTGAGTGCATAAGTGGGTGTATTGGTGAGTGAGTGGGTATATGGGTGACTGAGTGCATGAGTGACTGTATGGGTGTGGGTGAGTGAGTGAGTGCATGATTGGCTGAATAGGTGAGTTAGTGGGTGCATGAATGCCTGTATGGATGAGTGAGTGCATGAGAGACTGTATATGTGATTGAATGAGTATGAGTGGCTGCATGGATGAGTGCCCTTGTATGGGGAATTGATGGGGTCCATAAGTGGGTGTATGAGCGAGTGAGTGGGTGAATGAGTGGCTGTATGGGTGAGTGAGTAGGTGCATGACTGACTGTACCTGTGAGTGACTTGGAGCATGTATGGCTGTAAGGGTGAGTGACAGGGTGTCTGAGTGTTTGTACATGTGAGTGAGTGGGTGCATAAGTGGATGTAATGTATAGTGAGTGAGAGTATACATGAGTGTATGGGTGAGTGAGTGGGTGTGTCAGTGGCTATATGGGTGAGTGAGAGGGTGCATGATTGGCTGTATGGTTGAGTGTGAGGGTGCATGAGCGGTCATATGTTTGAGTGAGAGGGTGCATGACTGGTTGTATGTGTGAGTGAATGGGTGCATGAGTGGTTGTGTGTGTCAGTGGGTGCATGTGTAACTATTAGTGAGGGAGAGGATGAGTGGGTGTATGGGTGAGTGAGTGGGTGCATGAGTAGCTGTATGGGTGAGTGAGAGGATGCATGAGTAGTTGTATGCGTGAGCGACCTGGTGCATGAGTGGCTGTATTAGTGAGTGAGAGGATGCGCGGGTGGTTTTATGGGTGAGTGAGTGGGTGTATTAGTGACTGTATGGGTGAGTGACAGGGTGCATGAGTAGTTGTATGTGTAAGTGGGTGTATGTGTGAGTGAGAGGGTGTATAAGTGGTTCTATCCATAATTGAGTGAGTGCATGAGTGGATGTATAAGTGGGTGTATGGGCACTGAGTGCATGAGGGTCTCTATGGGTGACTGACTGAGTGCATGAGTGCCTATATGGGTGAATGACGGTGCATGAGTGGCTGTTTGAGTGAGTGATTTGGTGTATGCGTGATTGGGTGAGTGAGAGGGTGTATGAGTTGTTGAATGGGTGAGTGGGTGCATGAATGGATCTATATTCGAGTGAGTGAGTGCATGAGTGGTGTATGGATGAGTGAGTGTACCAGTGATGTGTGGTTGACTTAATGACTGTATGAGTGCTGTATGTGCCAGTGAGATAAAGCATATCTCTGTGAATGATTGAGTGAATGAGTGAGTTCGTGAATGTATAAGTGGTGTGTGTACAGCTGTGTGAGTGCTTACATCGGTGAGTGATTGAGTGTTTATGTCAGATACTGTATAGGTTAGTGACAAGAAAACAAATACTGTCTATGAATGAAGACTGTCTCCATACGTATCTAAAAGAAATATTTCTCTGACACTACTACTGTCCTCACAGATTCGATGACATGGCTCCAAACACGGTTGAAAAAAAGAACAGTATACTTTACTTATGCTGTAGCAGTATATGACATTTTAGTAAAATATTTGATTTCCCTTCTTTCCTGTTCTCAGCCTTTGTATTAGTACATATAAACAGAGTATTGTATAATCATCATTGAACAGTGGGGGGAAATCATATAGATTGTAGAAAAAAACAAATAACGCCACAGTATTTCACTACAAATAAGTGATACTGTGAATTGCACTCAACAATTTTTAAATTAAGCCACACTTACTACACTAACCAAAAGACTGTATGTTAAAAACATGTTGGGTATTATTATACCTAGTACAAAACTACAAAAAATTTATAAGCACACTTGAAATTTCCACATCGTTTTGTAGACATCACCCCAAATAGGCCAAATGATGTCTTAAACAATGGTGATCCAGATAGTCAGAAGACCATATATTAATTTTCTCTCAGAAATTCTATTAAGATATTTCATCCACACCTCATTTTTGGTTATGCTTTTGTTGACATCACCCTGATAGGCCGAATGATGTCTTGTACAGTGATGGTCCACGTAGATAGAAGGCCATATAGGCATTTTGTTCCAGAAATCCAGAGAAGATATTTCATCCACACTTCACTTTTGGATATCATTTTGTTGACATCACTCCTGATAGGCTGAATGATGTCTTAAACAGTGATGATCCATGTGGAGAGAAAACCGTATTATTTTTTGTAATCAGAAATCCTTTGAACACATCTCATCCACACTTCATTTTTTGACATCCTTTTCAAGACACGACCCCTGAGAGGCTGTATGATATATCAAGCAGTAATGATCCACATAGACAGCCCACTGTATCTCATATTTGTTCCACAAATCCTTCTTAGAACTTTGGCTGAAGAAATAATAGATAAGAATTAGGAAGTTTGAAATGTAGATTTTGTTTGAATTGCAGACTGTTGTCATTGCACTCCGTCCAGAACATTTTGAGACCTTAAATATACAGTATATTGTCCAGTTGTAATATTAAGGCCTTTATGGAAGAAGATAGCCAAAGTCATGTATTTTCCCCCAGAAATTGATATTTGTCCAGATTTAAAGTTTGTAATCTCTGTGTCCAATTTTGATCTATCTGCTCTGCATTGTTGAAACATTGATATAATGTATTTACCACTTCTCTGTATAAGCAATGTAGACAATACATTTGATTACCAACTTGGACAGGTCATGTTTTGGTCACTCTTTTTTATTAGTTTATCAAAAGACACAATTTAGGAATCCGTCAGAGTTAAATAGAGAAATCACTTAGATTTGATTTCAGTGATAGATGAGAAAAAGCAATCTTCACACTCAATGTTCCATGTATAACTCCGTCCAAATATGTCATCAATATTTTCATCTTCTTCTAAAACTCCAAGGATCGCCATAATAAATTCCTGAGAGTAAATACTACAGATCCACTATATTTGTCTACTAGTTCTCTAATGCCTGAAGAAGAATGTATTGCACTTCGTTTATGAGATAAGTGTTGAAGGCAATGAAACAGTGCTGTGCTCATTGTGTTCCGTGTTTTTTCTTGAATTGCATTTACAACATGTGGTAGATGAAAGAAAACATTGAGAGCAACATTATATTATCATAGCAGTTTACGCCATTAGTGTTAACCAACTGGTAACCTACGATGTCTCCATCATTTCCCAATTTTCTTTTCTTGACACCTTTTTGTTTAACCTTGCTTTCTATGTTTTCTGTAATACTCATTGATTCTTTTGTCAGTTTCCGCGTAGGACATAAATCGTGTTCTTCATAAACAGGATGCTGTCCTAAATGAGGAGCATAATCACTTCTTCATCTGTTGTACACTCTCACACAATTTGAATCTCCACTAAGCTTCTTCTCATCAAAATCAACCAGAAACAAACCAGGCAATGTTTGAACTTGTGACAATGCTACTTACGATATTCCTTCTTTAAATACCTTACTTCCAACATTAATAAATGCATCATTAACACTTAAACCTTGAGACTTGTGGATAGTTGCAGCATAAGCAAGACACACTGGGAACCATTTTTGCCAGACTTATAAATCTTTCACGAGCAAAATGCATACAACACATCGTCCAATTTGCTTAATCCATCAACCTGATCAAACTTTATAGCTTAGAATGCAACCTAATCATGGTTAGGGAATTTAATGAAATCAATAACTTTACCCATCACACCATTTACAAATCCTTCTTCAACATTTAAATTACGACATAAAATTACTCTACAGTTTTTGCAGATACATAAACACTTCTGTAGTCCAGCAGTCCTGGATACAGATTTCTCCAAAGAGTTCAATTTATTTTGTAATTTTCCACTGAGTAGCAAAGTTACTCCTTGGTGTCCCTATTTTTCGATACAAGTGCTGCCCAAAATGTCTTCATTGTCTAGTTTTAGTAATTGTTCATTAAATTCAGCACTCTCTTGAAGTGTAGGCATTAATGAAACTACGGATTTCCCTTCTTTAATAAATTATACATTAGCTCTGCTGCCGTGTACTGTCAGGAAAACAGTTTCTTAATAAGTTGACGTTCTAACATATGTGTTCCCTCCTCTATCAGAACTCCTCCTCTAACGTCCTTTAGAATGTTTCCGTAATCCATGTCAGAGGCTTGATGCATATTTTTCACAAGTTCCTTGTAGTTGAACTATTGCCAAAAATAGTTTAATGCTTTCCTCGAAACAAGACGTTGTATTCAGTTTTTTAAATCTGTTGCCTTCTCAGGTCTACAAAGATGAGAATTAGATTTGAAACCATGCTTGCCTCATCAATAATTAAAAGCTTACATTTCTTCAAAACTCTTGCCACCTCATGACAAGCTTCACCACGTAACTTTGGGTATTTCAGTTTATTGTCATGTTCTACTAGTAGCATAAGTAATCTATGTAAAAGTATGCCTTTGATATTGTGTGCAACTAATCCAGCTGGTGCTGTTACTACACACCATTCTATAGTCTTCTGTAGATAAGTGGAGAGAACTTTAATTAAAAAGCTTTTCCCATTACCAGCTTGGCCACTGATGCATAAAAGTATTGGCTTGAATGATGAGCAATTACATTCTTTCTTCTCATGAAGAAATCCAGATTCTATTTTGCCTTTTACTTCAATATAAATGTCCCTCTGTTCATTGTTGAGTTGTAAAATTAACTGTTTTAGATCTACAGATTCCTGTCTCGCTAGTTCCATTGCAGTTTCAACTTCATTCATAGCTATTGCAGCTTCATTTTCAATAACAGGTTGTCCAAGAGGGTCCTGACTTAGTGGTGCTGAACTTCGGCTGCTTTGATAAATATCCTTAGCTATCTCAAGAGAGATCATTTCTTCTTGTTGTATCTCATCATTTAACATTTGTAAATATGTTGTGAAAATGGAACACTGAATAGAATCTTTGATAGCATTAAAAGAATCTCCATAGCAGTCACAGTCCCCAAGTAATTCCAATTCACTACGCCAAGGAAACAGTTGAAGAAGAGCTAAATAGAAAAACTCTCTTTTTGTCAGGGGTTTGACATCTGCTTTTTCTGTGGTCAATTAGATTTTCTTTTGCATGTTTGACTAAACAACCGTCACACCCATGTACTGCATATTTCTCCTTTTCTATGTTTTCACTTACATTGCTTCTATGTCTGAAGTTTTGAAGAATTTCATAAAGGCATTTGTCTTCTAGATGTGGACATCTTCTTGGATAGTATGTATCCAACATATTTTATTTCACAATGCCTGTACTTTGTGGTTCAAACTCTGCTAGGTATTGAATTTCTAGGAAAGACTTTAACACTATGTTTCATGTACTAGCTTGACCAAGACATACCCAGACAATTCCTTTTCATTTTGAGAACAAACGTGCCAAACTCAACCTATCACAGGCATCATGGGATCCCATTCTTCTATAGGAAAACATTTTAAAGCTGAAGGAATACAATTTCTTGCTAAGTGTCTTCTCTGCAGAAATCTCCCCCCCAACATCTCCTTCATCTGTGTCTTTTCAGATTTTATAATGTATGACATGACATACTGAGCCACAGCAGTAGAGTTGTCCGCAACAAATTGTATATCCATAATATAATTCCACATTTTTAAATCACAGGATTACAGTCATTAATATTTTTGGAAGCCTCTGTTCTTCTTAGGTCATATGTGTTCTTTGGTGATTTCCGTGTCAGTGTATGTCTGACTCAAGACAATAAGCTTTTCACTCTTCCTTTTGAAATGGCAGGTTGTGGAAATCCAATTCTACATCTTGTGTAAACAGTTCCTTTGGATCTGTATTTACGACAACAGTACTTCTCACATCTATGTGCTTGGAAATGTTCCCTGAGACCTCTTTCACCAGTGTGTTTTGTTATGTTACATGTCACGTAGTGGTCTAGGAAAGACAGTACAGACCCATCAGTGTTTGCTCCAAATTTGGGTGTGTCTTTTATCTATAGCAGCATGTGAATATGAAGGGCGCCTCTTGCCTGGTATTCTTTCGGCCAAAAGAAATCAGTTACTTCTCCAAGAGGAGAGTGCTTTTGTTGCAGATAAAAGCCAGCATAGCTTGGAACCTGTGGTTGAAATACCTACAAACATTAGCAGGATCTAATGAGCAAAGTTCCACAGCTGTCTTTACATTGATGCCTTTTTAGGTTTTAGTTCACCTCTCTCAAAAATCGAAGCAGGGCATCCCACGCATACTCAGCGCAACCGAATGTCAGGAACCAGGTTGGTGCGCCCAGGTTTCTCAGCATATATTTTAGTTCTCCATGATGGCGGAACCAATATTAGTTAATGCCACATTAGCATGTCATTAAATTAATCAAGTTGTTGTGAGAAAGGGCCTCTTTTGACATGGCAGCCCCCCACATTTGCCTGCAAATGATGTGGGTTTCAAACTGTAAGTGCCCTGGATCCCCTGCTGAACAGGTTTCCAGCTACATGATGGCTACTGGGTAGTTTGGTATCAAACAACTCAGAATAATAAACCCACCCTGATGCCAGTGTTGGATTTATTATAGCATGTACCCAGAGGGCATCTTAGAGGTGTGCCCTGAAAAACCTAACAGCCCTGGCATGGTTGCTGACTGGTTCTTACCAGCCTGCCACCACCAGACACAAATCTGGACTCATGGGGTGAGGGCTTCTGCTCTCAGGATCCAGAACACCAACCCTTTCCTGGGTGGAGGTCTTACACCTCCTCACCCTGGCAGGCACCCAGGCCCACCAGTCAGCTTCAAAGGCTTTACTGCCTTTGAAATCTGACCTCTGACTCTGCTGCTAGCAGCAGATAGGCACTCAATTGTTTTTACCCACTTTGAGTAGGAAAAGTGGTGGGAACACTTAGTCAGAGTAGGAGGAGTAGCCCCCTCGCCTTCACTACCCCGCAGGTGTGACAGGTGAGGTGACCACTCCATTTCATTTTCCTCCATCTTGGATGACAGGAAAATAGCCAATCAGGGATAGGGATATGACCTCTTCCCACTGGAAGTGGTCACATAGTTGGTGTAGCCACCCTAAAGTGGGTGGCCCATTGGTCACTACCAGGTACTCCCCTTAACGCCCACTAAATGCAGTATTTAGTGGGCATCCCTAGACCTGCAGATCAGATTCGATTGTCACAAGAAGACCATCGAGAAAAAAGACCCAAGGCTCCAGAACAGAAGTCCTGCAGCAAGAAAAAAAAGGCGCCAACCCCTGCTTGCTGCACCCAGGACGCGACAATCACCACTGAGTAGTCAGCTGGACATAGAACAGACTCTAAGAAACCCCAGAGGACCTCCTTCCTTCTGAAATTTGCCAAGAACCTTTTTCAGAGTGAGGGCATCACACCCTCTATCCTACAGGCATGAAACCTGTGAAGTCCAGCTCACTGACCAGCCACTGACCAATGAACCGGACACAGCAGCCAGACCAAATTCCACCCGACAGACACAGAGGACAAACCCTTCGAGTGTGCCAAGTTTGGTGCCACTGTGACCTCCAGTGGCTGAGAAGTACCATAGCCCTGGGTACTGAACCCCCAATGTTGGATACTCAGAAGAAAAGTCCACTCTAGACTCTCTGAGGACCAGAGCAAGTGCAAGTCGAGAGACTTCAGGACACCCAAGAACCACCCCTCTGAGTAGCCCTTCCAACCTCAAAATGACCTGTTCCTGGCTTCAAAGGCCCCTTGACTGACGTGTCTGAACTGCACCCAGCCTCCCTGGCCCCTGCAACGGAAAATCAGCTGTACTCTAGGGGTCCCTAACCCCTTGCGACCTCTAACCCCTAGGGGGACCCACCAGACTTACCTTTGAGTCCATCTGTGCAGTGTGTTATCCAAGTGGTCCCCTTCTCCGTTCTGCACCAGCTCCAAGACTTTCAGCCACTGCTTTCGCTTGAACTGAGATCCACCTGAACTTCTCCGGTTGGCCCAGAGAACATCTCAATGACCTCGACCTAAAAACAGAAGGTGACACTTGTGAGAGCATCAACTGGTTTTATATGCATTTAAAAAAAAATCTCCTATTCATTTCTATGGTGCGTATTTACGCACAAAAATACTATTTTGGTAAACTTTGAAAAATCATAGCATAAAACGTAATTACCCAATTTTGATGATCTTGGTCTTAAAAATGTTATAAAACTCTGAAGTATTTTTGAAAATTGTTCTTCAGTTATTCTTTTCAGTGTGTGTTTACATTTATTGATACTGTGAGTACAACAAATACATAGCACATCTCCAGGATAAGCCTAACTGCTCACCCACACTACCACAAAAACAGAGCATTAGGTGGTCTGCTTTTTACTTCTGGTTACTAAAGTGGGGTTGCTTGGACTCTCTGTACAGTGCACATATTTTTCCTTCCCCATCTAGAGCCTCCTAAAGTTGTATTTTTAGTTTTTCGCCCTTTTCATGAAGTCTAATAACCAAATCCCTGCAGAAAGATTTTGAAGATTTACTCCTGTTTTTAGAATGTGATTTACTGCATACTAAAGTCCAGACAAGTCACTCTCAAATAGAAGGTGAAATATGTATGTGATACATTGTTTGACTCTTGGATCCTCTGAATATAATTATGTTGATCGATATTCAGCTGCTGGCATTTGTAGGGACCGGTCATCATAGCGACCACCTACTCCAGTGAGAGACAACAGGGGAAAACAGCGAACCTCTAAACCTCTTTTCCCACGCACTCATGGGAGCTCCCTTTGCTTGTTTAATTTGAAACAGCTCAATAGCATCACCAGTGACTTCTTTGGAATGTAACGTATGGATGCCGTAGTGCTCATAAATTTGCTGTGATTGGGATCGATCCACATTTTCTACTTGTCCACTTACAGGCACACTGACCTCTTAAACATTTTCTACATCATGTTCAACTGCAAAATTTTTATAATAAACAATATTTTGTACCAGGTAGAACATTGCTTGTTTTACTTTATTAACATCAACTAACTCTTGCCAAATTGTTTTATTCTTAGTTGGCACACCATTTACTTGAATAATAAGTGGCTCATCAGTGTCTGTCTACCCCTACAGTTTCAATATTCTTTTTATAAAGTCTAATGGCAAATACAATACTCTTCCTTTAAGCCTTTCTGTAACTCTGTTGAATGTAATGTACCTGTTTTTAGTTTCAATCATATACTTGTTTGAAATGGATGTACAGATTATACAAAGACTGATTCATAAACTTATAGGTCTCATAGTTGTGCTGGACAAGTCATACGTTCCAGCCTGCTATGTTCTTCTCTGGCTGATGTTTTATGATCCCCTTACTTATCATAGCAGTACTTACAGATAACATGCTGCATGGACAAGTCAAACCACTCCTCTACAAATAAATAAGTGTCAAAATCTTGCCACTTTTCTCTTTTTTCCCCTTCAGTTTTGGAAAATATATCTACATTTTGTGTTTGAAGTTTGTAGTGTGTGCGTCAACAACAAATACAAACATAGTTTTTTTTTTTAGAACAAGCTGTGTTAAACTTTATAATCTCTTGTTCAAGATTTTCAGTACTAATACCTTTGCTGTGTTCCGCAAAACCTGTACCTACAAATTACTCATTCTCCCTAGAATCCTCTTCAGAACCAACAAAACAAAACTGCTCATCCTCACAAACTTTTTCTACCTCTCCTACTTTACCATGCAAAAGTACTCTATTCATTTCTTCTAAACATAAGTCTGGAGTCTTCACATAGTAAAGTCTCCTAACTAAATTTTTTATTTTTGAGTGGTGAACTGCCAACATTCTGAAGTGATGAAAGGTGCTTTAGCACACTTTCTTTCATAGACATGCTAATGAATGTCTTGTAAATTACTATCCCTTCTTACTTTGCATGGCTCTAATCCTTGTAAAATTGAAATTTATTGCTTCAGACTTCTGCATGGAAACTCACATACAAAGGTTCACAATAATTCATTAGATTGCTGCTGAGTACTTCTAATACTGCTACAGTTCCATTTGTAAAAAGGGCCGTGTCTATGCCTTCGCTGCACTTCTCCAGCTTTCACCTCTTCCACATTTCTAGGAACAATCTCTTCTTTTTCAACAAGACTGCCATCCTTCATCTCATAACATCGAATCAACTGCATGCACTAATGTGTTCTCTTGCAAATAACCTTCTTCATTAAAGAAAGGTTCTGTACTGGAGGTATGCTTTGATTCACCACTAAAGATTTTACAAAAAATACTTTTATTACCAAATCTTTTTCTTTGGCTGCATCTCTTCGTACCCAGCACTGTTTTATCCAGTGTTCTCATTCTAGTGAAAATCAAAATAAAAAGCTTCCTCTTTAAGGCGAATTCCTTATCAAATACAGCCTCAACATGTTCCTTTTGTTTCACTACTTCTCTTCTCCTTTTGTACTGCTTCATAGTTTTATTAAGATTATGACATTGTAACTCTCATTTCTTTGAACTGTTGCTGTTTTTTTCTGGTTAAGCTATCTGCTTTCTTCATTGATTTCTTGCTTGTAATCTGACATGGTTTTTCCTTGTAAGGCTGAATTTAAAATCTCCTTTTTATATCCTTGCCTTTGCAAACTTTTGAGTTTCCCACATACAACTTTAAAACAAAATAGTTTTTTTTTTACCAGCAGCTCTTTTCTCTTTAGGCACAGCACATTGTCCACATGTTGTTCTTTTTGTTTCTCTGTTGCATATAGATAGTATACTTTCCTCAGTTTCTTTCATGTTTGTGTTTTTTCCAGCATTTTAGATGTCGTTTAATGCAGATGCAATTAGCAACATGTTTACATTTTCATTACATACTGTTTAGTTATGTATTATAGGCATTTGAATCGAATAAAAAACAATCGCATCGCTATGTTCTCGGCACTTTATGTCTATAATTCATGTTTAACGAAGACTAAGCCTCTCTCTGTTATCATGGGCATCCGTGTCTAACTCAGTGTTTCACTTTATACATCAGTGTGTACTTGGGTGCATTATGGGAAGTATCAATGTATCTTATCAGATGCACCAGTGTATATCTAGGTATGTTAGTGTAGGCATAAGTGTGAGCCTGGGTGTGTCAGCATATGTGTCCATCTATGCCTGGGCGTGTAAGTGTATGCATAAGTGTGTGCCTGGCTGTGTTAGTGTATGGATTACTGTGCGACTGGGTGTATCTTTGTATGTATATGTGTGTCATTATATGTGCTAGTGCATACATAAATTTGTCCTTGTTGTGTCAGTTTATCCATCAGTGTCTTATTGTGTGTATTACTGTATTTATCAGTGTGTACCCCTGTGTTGTACAGTATGGGTCAGTGTATGACTGAGTGTAGTACTGTGTTCATCACTGTGCCTACCTTTCAAAATGTATGCAGCAGTATGTGTCTGGTTGTGTCACTGACTCAGTGTTTCACTGTATACATTAATTTGTACCTACTTGTCTCACTGTATGGATCAGTGTCTGTCTGTGTATCTTATCACATGCATCAGTGTGTCTCTGGGTATGTTAGTGTATGGATCAGTATGTGACTGGGTGTGTCAGTGTATACATGAGTGACTACCTGGGTGTGTCAGTGTATGCATCAATGTGTTGATGAATGCCTCAGTGTACACAACAGCGTGTGCCTGGGTGTGTCAGGATATGTGCCAGTGTGTGCCCAGGTATGACAGTGTATCTATCTGTATCCGGCAGGGTGTGTCAGTATGTGCATCAGAATGTGGCTGGGGGTATGAGTGTATGTGTCTGTGTGCCCCTAGAATTGTCAGCATATGCATGATTCAGGGCTCGAAAAATCTACTGGACCACTCACTATGGCGAGTTTTATTTTAGAGCTATTTTTAGATTCTACTCGCCCTTCTGGAGTGGACAAAAAACAGGTGTTCTGTTCTATCAGAAACTTAATTAGCAAATATGATGTCTTTAAATTTTATTCTTGTCACATTTGCTCTGTGTTCAGAGACAGAGGTCAAAAGTCAGTTTGTCTTCTTGCAAAGCAAATACTTTTCCTCATGACTGCAGAGTTCCAGGATTTTGTAAGGTGAACTGTCTGACCTATGTGAAATGAAATGCTGTTGGTATCAGGTTTTTCCTAACACACAACATTTATATAATTAAGTCAACTTTACAAACATTTCAAAATATATTTCAGTAGCTGTGAGAGACCATTTTTGTACTTCTGTGTGATGAATTAAAAAATATTTTAATAGGATGAAAAAAGTCAGAACACTTTACTTGGTGATGGGCAAATGATAAATGTTTTCCGAAAGCCAATTTGCGCAGATTATTGTTAATACACGCTAAATAGTCTTATCAGTAAAGCTGCAAGTTAGTGAGAAGGTTTCTTGACATTTCTTGGAAATTTACTGTCTGTAAATGACAATGTGCTACCACATCATGCTTTAGTAATATATTTATTAAAAGAGAGTGTTTAAACATAAAATGAAAAACAGTCCTGCCCTGATGGCAAAGCTATTAGTAAACTAAGAGGCAAGTCATGCATGGATCATGTGTACCCTTTATGTGGCTAGATTTAGTATACATGGAGCAAACATTTAGGGGGTTATTCTAACTTTGGAGGAGGTGTTAATCCGTCCCAAAAGTGACGGATTTACCACCAGCCGTATTACGAGTCCATTATATCCTATGGAACTCGTAATACGGCTGGTGGTATATCCGTCACTTTACCGTCACTTTTGGGACGGATTAACACTCCTCCAAAGTTAGAATAACCCCCTTAGTGTATTTAATCAAACACATAAAATAAAAAGGATTTTTTTTACAGCCAAAATGCTGAACTCACATATTTGAAGGTGCACTCTTATGTGAGAATTTAGAAAAAGGCGACTGTAACATACAATATTTGCCTAGGATCGCACATTTCTTTTTCCGGGTCAAGTACATTACAGTTTGGTTGGGTATGTCATTCAAGCTACTAGATGTGCACGTCTAGTAACATTTTCATGATTTTTTGAGGCCTGATGATTGTATGTCTGGGTGTCTCAGTGTATGTATAAGGCTGTGCTGGGTCTGTCAAAATATGCGTCAGTGTGTGTCTGTGTGTTTCAGTGTACGTATTATACAATGTGTTACGCAAAAGTTGAATCACATCCATAATCACATTTCCTGCGGCATAATTAGTGTGCGATCTTTATGCAGGAGCAGAGTCCACATGTGTGATCTGATTATAGACTGAACCTGCTATTCAGCATACAAACCTCCCTTCGAGACAATGCTTTGCTGATTATACATGAGGATATTTCTATAACCCTGTTATGAGTCACCCAATCGAAAATACTTTTGTTCATTAAAAACACTTTACCAGCTGCCATCATTTATTACTACACAATGCTTGATTGTGAGGCCTTACTGCTTTTTTGGTTCACCTAGTCCCACATTTTCCACCTGCTTCCTGCCCATCTACTGACGATATCCTCACAATGCTTTCCTCTCTAGGATCTATCTTGGATCTTATTATCGACCACTAAACTGTTGTGGGAATGCATACCACCACATTTCTCACCACAGAAATTTGCAGCTCTAAATCTCGACCCATTAGTCAATTAGTCATTGGATAGACTCATTTGATGGGCAGTAGTCTGTATACAGTCACAGTTCATAAGGACTAGAGCCTAATGATAGGAAACATCCACACTACCTAGAGCAAACATCAGTTCAATCTCGTCCTTAGATGAAATGACCAGAACATGGAAAAAACTGAATCGGGCATGTTTCAGATGGAGTTGTCTGCTAAAGACCGCTGGACCCCCTGATTACATTTAATCAGGTCCACCAATGGCTCTAAGCAATACGCAACAAAGTGGTTCTCCTCAAAGTCTCATTAAGTCTCATGCAGTCAACAACCCTATTCGAAGGTGGGTGGCTAAAACTGAATGTAAAATTAAAAAACAAAACTTAACTAGAAATCTGGGAGTCAGTGGGGAAAAATGTCACGTGCAAAAAAAACATTGTTCATTATATATATGAGGCAATCATCAAGAAAGGTAAGAGACTGAACTGCACACAGCACATCTTCAGTGCAGTATGCCAAAATAAAGAGCTCCTCAAAATCATCTCCGAATTCAGTAATCTACATTGCAACTCAAGCCATGAGAATTTCACGCAGTAGCTCTGGAGCTTGCTGTCTGATAATTTCAGTAAGAAAACTAAAAGTCTGAAGTATCATTTACAATTGAGGAAAATCGGCAACTCAACTGTCACTCATATTCGAACCCCTCAAAGGCACTCAATGAAAACTGCACATTCAATTAACTCTCTAAAAAACTCTTTTAAACAGATCAAGACTATCCCTAATGCATCCTCTCCTGCTGACCATTGCCATAAGATGCATTAAGAAACATCCTCGTAGAAATGCCTCCTCTCACCCCAACCAGAGTGACCATTAAGTCATTGCTCTCAGTTGGAGACTTCCCCAGTGAACTAAACACATCCAATGTCAAGAAACACTTAAGAAACCGCCACTTAATGAATCTGACCCATCAAACAGACAAAGGGCTAATAGCTAATAGACCGTTCCTAGGTAAACTTATTTAAAAATAAGCCTTCACATAAACTTCAGAAAATTGGGGAGAGGTACTTCACAGGCTTTCCTCCTGGGCTTTCACAGAGGAGTGGAAGAACAGTCACAAACTAGTGGATTCCTCTGATGTCAGAGCGCACACCTTGATTAGGGTCTCTGCGATTTCCACACAGTCCATGGTAGAATACAAACAAAGAAGGAAGCTCATGTGATGATGCAGATTGGGTCTCACACAAATCAGACATCTTCTGTGAAGACAGCTTTACTCCCTGCAGATCCGCAGACATATGTCAACTAGACCTTTCGTTTTGTTTAGTCTTTTGTACTGTGTTTTGACTGGGCTCTTGTCTGAATGTTTGTTGCTGCCAGAAATCATCCAGGGAAGAAACTGCTATATGGTCTCTTAAGCACCGTTTCAGGGGCTGCTTTAAGAACATGGAAGCTAGTAAGATCTTGCCCTCTTCCGGGAATGGAGCCGCCATCTTGTTAAACATTTAGGGACAGATGTATCATTTTATCCAATAGCGATTACCTAATTGCGATTTTTTGGGAATCAATGGACTGCATATCTCTGTGTTGGTAAACATTTATAATCTGATTATGTTTATATATCTAGATATGTGTATTCTTTAGGAAATATGTATAATTACTATTTCATAATAATAAAATAACAGTGCTCATGTGCTGAGGATGTAACCATTACGTCCTCGGCACTGAGCTCAGAGGGAGCGCTAGCGCTCCCTTTGTGGGCTTCCCTCCCACGCCCCCAAGGCAGGGATGGAAGGTGAAACCCTTCCCCTTCCACCCTGGCCCCCCCTACCCCCCAACTGATGTCTGTTGACATTTGCACGCTGACCTCATCAGAGGCCACTTCCCCATCAAAGCATTTCTCTTCTGATCTTGTGATGGGGGCCCTGAGAGGATTCAAAGGAAAGGAAAGGAATTTATTCCAAATGAAATTTAACAGTCCAAAGATCCAAACGTGTGTCCTCATAAAGATAAACTTATGAAACTAGAATGTCCTATGATCACAAACTGCAGCATCAAGTTTCTGTTTTTAAGATGCAGCCTCAGGAATGTATTCCGAATTTAGATTACATTTAGAGTAAATTGGATGCATATTGCCCATTCCATCATTATGGTGAGTTAAACATTGTTTCATAAAGTCATGTAGTTTGCAGAAAGGAATTTGCTTTGGATGTTTCAATAAAAAAACATTCTCTTCTTCAGTTGGTTGGAGTTGTAGATCCTCGTTCCTACCCAAGAGAGTACTTTAAAATGGCACATGAACTAGATGACTCTAACATCTTTGAAGGTAAGTGCTTATTTCTTTAACTCATATTTCCAAAATCTTTGTGTGTTGAGGTTGACCACAATGTTAACCACAGATGAATATTAAAATTATGTAAAATCTCCATAAGGATGTCTACCTATATTTTTCCTAAATGTAAAGTATAAGATTAATAACTAAGGGTATAGTCAGGAAGTTAGTAAAGCAGTGTCTACTTATGCAAAAAGCAGTTCAATGAGATCACTTGGGTATTTAACCTCTCATGCCATAACACAAACAGCTGGCTTTTCCCTAACGAAATACATGCTAAATATTCAAGAAGAATCAACACAAATTTGAAGTTAGGTACCAGGATGTTGGACTTTTGCTTATGCAGGGTCATCCCCAGTCTTTTTGCCTACTGCCTCCTATTTTCTTCTGACCTGTCGCTGTTGGCTTTTGAACTCTGAGCACTTTCCCACTGCTAACCAGTGCTAAAGTGCATATGCTCTCCGTGTAAATTGTATGTAATTGTTTTATCCATGATTGGCCTATTTGATTTACTAGTAATTCCCTAGTAAGGTGCACTAGAGGTGCCAGGGCCTGTAAATCAAATGCTACTAGTGGGCCTGCAGCACTGGTTGTGCCACCCACATAAGTAGCTCTGTAATCATGTCCCAGACCTGCCACTGCAGTGTCTGTGTGTGTATTTTTACACTGTAAATTTGACTTGGCAAGTGTACCCATTTGCCAGGCCTAAACCTTCCCTTTTCTTAAATGTAAGGCACCCCTAAGGTAGGCCCTAGGTAGCCCCAAGGGCAGGGTGCAGTGTATGGATAAGGTAGGACATATAGTAATGTGGTTTATATGTCCTGACAGTGAAATACTGCCAAGTTCGTTTTTCACTGTTGCAAGACCTGTCTCTCTCATAGGATAATATGAGGGCTACCTTTAAATATGATTAAAGTGTAGATTCCCCTAGAGAGTAGATGGACATGTGGAGTTTGGGGTCCCTGAACTCACAATTAAAAAATACATATTTTAGTAAAGTTGATTTTAAGATTGTGCGTTTGAAAATGCCACTTTTAGAAAGTGAGCATTTTCTTGCTTAAACCATTCTGTGACTCTGCCTTGTTTGTAGATTCCCTGTCTGAGTCAGTTTGACAGTTGGGTTGTTTTTCACCTCGCACTAGACAGTGACACAAAGGGGGCTGGGGTGTAACCTGCATTTCCTGATTAGCCATCTCTGCTAGGAGGGAGGGGTGGAGTGGTCACTCTCATCTGAAAGGACTGTGCCTGCCTCTGACAATGCCGGCTCCAACCCCCTGCTGTGTGTCTGAGGCCTTGCATGGGCAAGGCAGGATTTGACAAGTAGGTGTGAGTCCCCTTTGAAGAAAGGTGACTTCAAAGACTAAAATGGGTATAAGAAGGGCACCCAAATCTACAGACTTTCGAAACACTTCTGGAACCAAGAGGAACCTCTGCCTGGAGAAGAGCTGATAGCTGAGGAAGAAGTGCTGCCCTGCCTGTGACTGTGCTTTGTGGAGCTTTCCTGCAGTGCTACTTCTGGCAGAGTAAGAGGGCAAAGACTGGACTTTTTGTGCCTTCCATCTTGTGCAGAAATCTCCAAGGGCTTGAGTTAGAGCTTGCCTCCTGTTGTTTGAAGTCTCAGGGACAGCAAAGACTTCTCTCTGCCAGCACCTGGAGTCTCTGGAGTGACTCCTGCCCCGACAAGTGGTGCCCTATCCAGTCCCTGGGTCCTTGAAAGGAAAGCTGGTGGAAATCCAAGGGAATCGACTTCGGACGACTTCGGACCGACGCCGCTGCTGAATCCGGTAACGCCGCCTGCACCTGACGCCGTGACCTTTGCTGGAACGCGACGCTCTTCGCAGGCCCAACGCCGCAGCAGCCCCGCTGAAGTCCGCGACTCCGTGGAAGTCGCCGCACCACATCGTGACCGACGTCGCTCGAAGTGCACGGATTCAACGTTTCGCACAGACGCCGCAATCCCCGACTTCGCGCATCGGCGTGTTTTCACTCTTCACCAAAGGTACTGTACTTGGGTGTCTACACAACTCCGTGTCCGGCGCCGCTGGTGTCAGCTTGTTGGGAACGACTCCGTCACGACGCCGTGTTAACATCTCATCGAAGCATTTTTGTTTCTAAGCGCTATTTTTGAGTTTAATCTTTAAAAATTAATAACTTGACTTGTGTATGTCGTATTTTTGTCGTTTTGGTCTTGTTTTGTTTAGATAAATATTTCCTATTTTTCTAAACCGGTGTTGTGTCATTTTGTAGTGTTTTCATGAAGTTACTGTGTGTGTTGGTAAAAATACTTTACACCTAGCGCTCTGAAGTTAAGCCTACTGCTCTGCCAAGCTACCAAGGGGGTAAGCTGGGGTTAGCTGAGGGTGATTCTCTTTTACCCTGACTAGAGTGAGGGTCCTTGCTTGAACAGGGGGTAACCTGATTGTCAACCAAAGACCCCATTTCTAACACAGGACATGAGAAGATTTTTAAAAATCCTGTAGTTTCAAAAGTTCACCAGTATGCTATACCTATGCCTTGTTAGGAGGCAGAGAGAAGACAATGCTAACCACATTATGCAAGAATACTTTGTTCTGTTTGTAGGACCAAAGTGCAGTTCACAGGGCAAACTGTTGACTTCACCTAGCCACCATGAGAAACACGCTCTTCCCCTAATTTGTTAACAGTAAGTTTAAAAGCAGGATGGAATGAGAGGGTGGTGGGACATAGATTGCTAAAAGAGACTCATGCATGTGGGAACATAAGGTATTTCAGACGCAGTTGTTGTCAGGAGGGGGAATTGAAACCATACTGAATGAAAGACCATGCACTTCTATACACCTCGTGAGGATACTGCATATTGGAAAACCCAGCCTTTTTGATGAGGGACACTAATCCATTCCGGGTTTCCAGTAGAATAATTCAAAAGGCTGGCAAATAATATAACCACCCATGTGTTTAACATGTTACAGTGAAAAAAGGAAAAGAGGAGGGTGTGGCCTGTTTCAGGGTCTGTTCTTGCCAAAGTGTCTCCTATTCATAAAGCAAATAAGATGTGGAATCAATATTGCTCTTTTGTTCTATCTCACTATTAAATAAATAATCAAAGGCGTTTGCAAAGATTTTTTGCAAAAGCAGCACTAGTCTCGTTATGGACACAGGCTGCTTTTCCATCTTAGAATGTGAATGCAGAGATGTAGGTCTGTTGTCCCTTGCACCCCTAAACATTCTTGCAATTGCCCCAATAAAAGGGGGTCGCAAAGTTTAACCTGCCTTTGTAATATTCAGTAGGTAGGTTGTTTTGCGATTGCCTGTGAATGTGCAATTTGCGATGTGATCCGTCAGTACATAGGTCATATCACTGATTGCATTCCTATTCAAAAACTAATAATGTGCAAATTGCACATCCCGGCTTTGCAAATAGGAACAATACATTGGCTGTTTAACTCTCTTGTTGGTACATCATGAACATAAGCCAGTGTTACAACATGTCAGAGAAATAAGAAATAAGGAAAATTCAGATCCAGTGGCTTTACATTTTGCTGATAAACATGTCAATAATAATAAAGATTTAAAATAGATTTGTGATTGATTTCTTACCTAGAAGTATTCAAGATGGCAATAGAGAAAACAGCTGAGAACGCTGAAGTCAACTTACATTGTAAAATTAGGCAGTAAGGCTTCATCAGGATTAAATATGAAGGAGGAGTTATCCGCACATTTGTAATATATGTGCTGAAGGGCTAATATTGGCATAGGTGATATTTATCTGACTGACATTGTTCCTATTAGGCATTTATGTTAGATATCTAGTTCTCATTTTGTTTTTGTCACAAGTGAATGTCGGGGAAGGGGGTAGGAAAAGAGCAATATTAGTTGGTGAGTCGGGTCTCTCTTTTTAACTGACATGGGGTTTTAGGAACAAAAATTGCAGCATGTATATATTTCTATTAGAAAATTGGGATGGTATGAAGGATTAGTGGGTTGTAGGAACTGTGTGTTTATTAGCACACTAGGGCAGAATTATCAAAAGTAAACATTTTAAATTGTGCAGTATTGAAGAAGGATAAGCCAGTTTGGTATGAATGACAACATAGTGAAAAACGAGGGATCCAGAGCATATTAGAAATGGTATATTACCCTAACCATATGAATTCAAATTCACGTTAGCAAAGGAGTGAAAGAAATGAAGGATGGAAATATGTGGAAAAAAATTAACTAGTAAACATAAGTTAGAAGTATATATATATATATATATATAAATATAAAATCCACATGGGAAATTAACATGCAAAAACAAGTTTAATGCTTAAAGAATCATCCTGAAACTTTCCACACAACAGGTAAAGTGACTGGCGTACTAGTTTTGAAAATTTTGTGAAGATATGTCAAAGTGTGCCAAAGTTATAGGCAAAACAAAAAATGCTATGGAAACTACGTCCAAACTATAACTACCTGCCTGTAGGAGAGAGATATACATATATATTTTTATCACCTATTGGTGGCTGCCAGTAGGTAGTTATAGTTAGGACTATAATTCCATAGAAAAACTGTTTTTTGACTTGCCTGTATCGTTGGCACAGTTTGACAAATCTTCACAAAATTTTCCCCCCAAAAAAGTGTCCCAGTGATCCTTGTTGCACACCGGACATTTCGGGGTGATCCATCAAGCGGGGTCCTAGAAAAAGGGGGCTAAAAAAACGTTGCATTCCCATGTTAATTCCCATAGGACCTATCAACACGTCTACAGTCCAAACCACTGGACAGAATTACACCAAATATGGCAAAAAGCTAGCTGGCGGTAGACACATCTTGTTATTTGGTGTAAATCCGTTCAGTAGTTTAGGAGATATTTAAGGGCAAATAAATTTGTATATCTCTGGCCGCGAATAACTCGCAAATTTTCATGAATACGCGTGCGAAAAGAAACATTGTATTTGGCTGACCACAACCTGACTAGAAAGTTGTGACTGCTATTTTATTTAATGGGACACAGTCTCTGGGGATGAAATTTAAAATTGAAAGTGGCAGAAGGGTTCAGGGTGAAGGTAAACTGACCCCAGGGGTAAGATATAGGTGTAGTTTAGGGGCAAATTATAGAATAATATAATTTTGTGTCACGGCTTGTGATATTTGCGAAACTTCACAAATTTCCGCAAATTATTTGCAAAATGTTTGCGATTGTGGAAAATTTTGAAAGAAAAAGCACAGACTCATTCATACACTAATTTATTCACTCATACATGCACCTCTAAGGATCAGGCACCCACTCACACACCCACTCAGACACTCATGCACCCACTCAGACCCACTCATAGACTCACACACCCACTTACAGACCCACTCAGACACTCACCCACCCACTCACTCATCCACTGGCAGAGACAGACTCTGTGGCCAATCTGCACAGCGCGCGGCCAAAGTCCATGCGTGGCGCGGGGTTGGGTGGTTATAAGGGCTTGCTGCAAGGCTCTGGCCATGCTTGGTGGGGGTTGGAATAACGTAAAGTTATTAACATATCTTTACATTAAAAAACCCTAGACATTCACTGAAAAAAACAAAGGTTATAGGGACGTTATAGTTAGGTTCTGAATTTACTCACACAAAACCATAGAAATTCAGCAGTTAGAGTTCTTTCAAGTAACTATAACTCGAGCCCTAATGTAACTGTAACTCACACCTTCGCCATACACAGCTAATTACCCCACATATTATGTCAATGATAAGATCTTGTATGGCATCTTTGATATCATCACTACAACCTTGGCAATAACATTATTGATAAGAAAACTGTGCATGGCAACGGCACAAGTTATAGGTACCTTAGGGCGCGAGTTATAGTTACTTGAAATAACTCTAACTATAACTGCTGAATTTATATGGTTCTGTACGAGTAAATTCAGAACCTAACTATAACGTCCCTGTAATCTTTGTATATATATATATATATATATATATATATATATATATATATACATGTTAGGAATATTATCTGTGCTTCAGGCTAGCTATTATGAGGCCTGTGGTATTTTTGAACCCGTAATACAAAACTGGTGTCTATGTTTTTAATTTTTCTTACCGTATTGTTATTGGTGAAAGGGATATGTTGTATTATTTAAGACACACGACTTGTGAGTCATTTGACCATGACAAAGCGGATTGAAGTAGGCAAAACATTGATGGCTTGGTGCCACTTTGCTGTATTTTGCAGTGTGTACTTCAATGACAAATGAAAACTGAATGTTAACAACATTTTATCCTGCCTGAAGCATCCTCCCCAGCCTAGGAGCATCCAAAGACCATGCCACACGATGAGCTCTTAAGTGGACGTCTTTATCCCTCAGCATACAATCACGCACTAAATCACTGATTATGTCATATCCATCAAGAACCTCACCTTAACACCTCCTAGAAGGTTACACAGTCTCTCTTCTAAGTACACCCAGAACCGCAAGGGACCCAGAGCACCTAGTCTCACAACACTACATCTCTGTCCTTGTTAAATCAAAAGTACAAGCACTAGTTACATCAGATCTCTTCGATGAGTCATCGAGGCGCTTGCAGTAGTTGGCCAGATCGAGTGGTATGAGGTGGTGGAGATCCACTCTGATCGAGCAGCAAGGGTATAGATTCTGATGCTTGCTCTGGATTGTCAGACGGAATCACCTCATCGAAGATTGCAGGAGCTGACGAACGTCGAGGTAGGTGCTTAAATTGCAACAAGTCCGGGATGATGGTTTTTCTAGGACGCTGGGTCGTAACCTTGGGTCCTTTGCACATCACAACCTTCAGAGGTTCAACATCAAACAGAGCATCTGTTTTACACCTTTGTTTCTGTTCGACCAGAACCCAGTAGTTTCATTAAACACTGTTTCCTGAGTTCATCAATGCCCATCGGCATACGTCTTCATTTTGCAATCGTCCAGGGCCCGAATCTTAACAGTTATTTAGGCATTCTGGCCTAGTGTGATGATCGACTTTGTCGACTTTGTCGAGTTTCCTCTTGTCGTAACTGATGATGCTTTTTTTTAGCCCTGTGGGCATTTTGTTTCTCTTTTGCATTACAAACCGTTATAAAGTGGTTTCCTTTTTCATAACTCTTACATGTTTGTCCCATGGCTGGACATTTGCTCTTGTGGGGATATGAAAATCCACATCGGAAATATGCCTGTTCCTTCTTTGAAGACGTCGACTTGTTTGTATCTGCTTGGTCCTTGTACTTGCTTTTCATGACCAGCGCTGATTAGCTTTTCGCTGTTCCAGGTTCCATATCAGGAGCTTGTTATTCTGCTCTTTCATTGACGCTTGCAGTGATTAGTATTTTGTCTAAGCTGTGTCTCACTCAGCGTATCTTTTGAAAGAGTCCGACAGACAGCCATTGATGTCCCTAAGGTGTATGGCTTCTACATCATTACATTAACTCAACTTACAGTGCGTGATGAGCACATCCATCATTTTACCATCTTGCTGTCTCGCTTGATTGAAAATGTACCTTTTGTAGTCGACTTTGTGCATCTGATTGAATTTGGTATTCAATGCTTCTTTGATCTGATGGTAAGATACTGCATCAGTCTGCAAGATTTTCTTCAAGACTTCTTTTACTCCATCACCGGCAAAGTTCTTTAAATACTTAACATTTTTCTTACCATCTACTTCTTCTAGGGCATCCATGAAGTCATCAAATGTATTGATCCATGCAGTCCCCCTAGCACCAGTATTCAGTTTCTTGGCGGAGTTGAAAGGCGGTGGTTGTTTCAGAAATGCAACTGCATCACGCTTTGTTCCCTTTTCTGTTGCCGCTTTTTTGCTGCTGCTGAGAGTAAATGTTGTTCAGGCAGTGGCAGCCGCTCCCTGGTGGAACTGCAATTTCTGTAAGACATTGTCTTGTTTGAGCAGGTGTCATACATCGTCGCCCTCTTTCTTGACGGTAAGTTATGATTCTGTTTCTCGCGCTTGATCACTGTCACCCTTAGCTTTTTGCATCATACCTGGTGGTTGTAGGAAAGTACCATCTTGCCTGGCATGTTACCCCCATATTTCACTGTATATATGTTGTTTTAGTCTATGTGTCACTGGGACCCTGCCAGGCAGGGCCCCAGTACTCATAAGTATGTGCCCTGTATGTGTTCCCTATGTGATGCCTAACTGTCTCACTGAGGCTCTGCTAACCAGAACCTCAGTGGTTATGCTCTCTCTGCTTTCCAAATTTGTCACTAACAGGCTAGTGACTAAATTTACCAATTCACATTGGCATACTGGTACACCCATATAATTCCCTAGTATATGGTACTGAAGTACCCAGGGTATTGGGGTTCCAGGAGATCCCTATGGGCTGCAGCATTTCTTTTGCCACCCATAGGGAGCTCTGACAATTCTTACACAGGCCTGCCAGTGCAGTCTGAGTGAAATAACGTCCACGTTATTTCACAGCCATTTACCACTGCACTTAAGTAACTTATAAGTCACCTATATGTCCAACCTTCACCTGGTGAAGGTTGGGTGCAAAGTTACTTAGTGTGTGGGCACCCTGGCACTAGCCAAGGTGCCCCCACATTGTTCAGGGCAAATTCCCCGGACTTTGTGAGTGCAGGGACACCATTACACGTGTGCACTGTACATAGGTCATTACCTATGTACAGCGTCACAATGGTAACTCCGAGCATGGCCATGTAACATGTCTAAGAGCATGAATTTGTCACCCCAATGCCATTCTGGCATTGGGGGGACAATTCCATGATCCCCCGGGTCTCTAGCACAGAACCTGGGTACTGCCAAACTGCCTTTCTGGGGTCTCCACTGCAGTTGCTGCTGCTGCCAACCCCTCAGACAGGTTTCTGCCCTCCTGGGGTCCAGGCAGCCCTGGCCCAGGAAGGCAGAACAAAGGACTTCCTCTGAGAGAGGGTGTAACACCCTCTCCCTTTGGAAATAGGTGTGAAGGCTGGGGAGGAGTAGCCTCCCTCAGCCTCTGGAAATGCTTTGATGGGCACAGATGGTGCCCATCTCTGCATTAGCCAGTCTACACCGGTTCAGGGATCCCCCAGCCCTGCTCTGCGCAAAACTGGACAAAGGAAAGGGGAGTGACCACTCCCCTGACCTGCAGCTGTGCCCAGAGCTCGTCCAGTGTGTCCCAGACCTCTGCCATCTTGGAAACAGAGGTGTCTGTGGCACACTGGACTGCTCTGAGTAGCCAGTGCCAGCAGGTGACATCAGAGGCTCCTTCTGATAGGCTCTTACCTCTCTTGGTAGCCAATCCTCCCTCTGAGGTAGCCAAACCTCCTTTTAGGCTATTTAGGGTCTCTGCTTTGGGGATCTCACCAGATAACGAATGCAAGAGCTCACCAGAGTTCCTCTGCATCTCCCTCTTCACCTTCTGCCAAAGGATCTACCGATGACTGCTCAGGACGCCTGCAAAACCGCAACAAAGTAGCAAGACGACTACTAGCAACCTTGTATCGCTTCATCCTGCCGGCTATCTCAACTGTTTCCAGGTGGTGCATGCTCTGGGGGTAGCCTGCCTCCTTTCTGCACCAGGAGCCCTGAAGAAATCTCCCGTGGGTTGACGGAATCTTCCCCCTGCAACCGCAGGCACCAAAAGACTGCATCACTGGTCCTCTGGGTCCCCTCTCAGCACGATGAGCGTGGTCCCTGGAACTCAGCAACTCTGTCCAAGTGACTTCCACAGTCCAGTGACTCTTCAGTCCAAGTTTGGTGGAGGTAAGTCCTTGCCTCCCCACGGTAGACTGCATTGCTGGGTACAGCGTGATTTGCAGCTGCTCCGGCTCCTGTGCACTCTTCCAGGATTTACTTCATGCACAGCCAAGCCTGGGTCCCCGACACTTCTTCCTGCAGTGCACAACCTTCTGAGTCATGGGACTCCCTTTTGTGACTTTGGGTGGACTCCAGTTCACTTTTCTTCTAAGTGCCTGTTCAGGTACTTCTGCAGGCGCTGCCTGCTTCTGTGAGGGCTCCCTGACTTGCTGGGCGCCCCCTCTGTCTCCTCATCCAAGTGGCGACATCCTGGTCCCTCCTGGGCCACAGCAGCATCCAAAAACCCTAACTGCGACCCTTGCAGCTAGCAAGGCTTGTTTGTGGTCTTTCTGCGTGGGAACACCTCTGCAAGCTTCTTCACAACGTGGGACATCCATCCTCCAAAGGGGAAGTTCCTAGTCCTCTTCGTTCTTGCAGAACTCTAAGCTTCTTCCAACAGGTGGCAGCTTCCTTGCACCCTCAGCTGACATTTCTTGGGCTCCTGCCCACTCTCAACACTGTCGCGACTCATGGACTTGGTCCCCTTGTCTTACAGGTACTCAGGTCCGGAAATCCACTGTTGTTGCATTGCTGGTGTTTGTTCTCCTTGCAGAATCCCCCTATCACGACTTCTGTGCTCTCTGGGGGTAGTAGGTGCACTTTACACCTACCTTTCAGGGTCTTGGGGTGGGCTATTTTTCTAACCCTCACTGTTCTCTTACAGTCCCAGCGACCCTCTACAAGCTCACATAGGTTTGGGGTCCATTCGTGGTTCGCATTCCACTTTTGGAGTATATGGTTTGTGTTGCCCCTATACCTATGTGCTCCTATTGCAATCTACTGTAACTTTACATTGCTTGCATTACTTCCTTTTGCTATTATCTGCATAATTTTGGTTTGTGTACATATATCTTGTGTATATTTCTCATCCTCATACTGACGGTACTCACTGAGATACTTTTGGCATATTGTTATAAAAATAAAGTACCTTTATTTTTAGTATATCTGTGTATTGTGTTTTCTTATGATATGGTGCATATGACACAAGTGGTATAGTAGGAGCTTTACATGTCTCCTAATTCAGCCTGAGCTGCTTTGCCATAGCTACCTTTTATCAGCCTAAGCTGCTAGAAACACCTCTTCTACACTAATAAGGGATAACTGGACCTGGCACAAGGTGTAAGTATCTCTGGTACCCACTACAAGCCAAGCCAGCCTCCTACAGTGGTCACTTCCTTTAGCATTTTGCTTGTATTGATGATGACTCTTGTGTTATGGCACACCACAGTCTTTTCGCCTCATCACCGGATTTTGGTTGGCCTTTTGAACACTCTCCTCCACAGGGCCATCCTTTTCCTCAAGGGCTGTGTAAGAGCTGGAGCGATGCTTCCATTATACATGTGCCAACTCCGACCTGATACTGTTGGAGCCGAGCGCATGTGGCACACAAATCACCCTGTGGAGTCATTGCAAACACTCTGGGAGATCAGCCTTGTTTTTTTCGGGCACGGATCCCTTTACTTGTCGCCATTTGTAGCGTCCTTTCCCACCCGTGCTCAAAGACCATGTCACACGCAGAAAGTGAATGTCTTTATTCTTCAACATAAAATCACACATTAAATCACTAATTACGTCATCTTTGTAAAGAACCACACCTTAACACCTCAAAGCGGGTTATGCAATCTCTCTTCTAAGTCCGCTTAGTACCGCGATGGTCCTAGCACACCTAGGGCCATATTTATACGTTTTTAGCGCCGCATTTGCGGCGCTTTTTGACACTAAAGCGGCGCAAACTTACAAAATACAATTGTGTTTGTAAGTTTGCGCCGATTTTGTGTCAAAAAATGACACAAATGCGGCTCTAAAAAAGTATAAATATCGGCCCTAGTCTCACAACAGTACATTTCATATTCTTTATTAATTTCCTGCATCACTGGATGGACTGTTGCATGATAGTGAGAGAATGAACCTCGTTGCAATATATTGTGTTCATTATGTAGTGCCATCTCGATGACTGGAGGACACTTAACTTGGTTGTTTGGAAATTAGGTGATTCTGTGGCTGCAGACGTTTCTGCATAATTATGGATTTGCCACTTTGCACCATGATCCATCATGTACAGCATAATTTGTAGATTTTAAGGAAATAAAATCTTGTTTCTTGCTTAAATAAATGTAACAGAAGTTACTAAAAGCATTGCAACATGCTCAACTACAGTGGAAGGCCATTTGCAAAGGGTGACTAGTCAGCTTTTAGTTACTTATTGCTGCTTGTGTTTGTTAACCTAGTACTAGGAAGGTGAAATCTTTGCCAGAGTTACAATGTGTAAGAATTACAAAATAATGAAGTATTACTATCAGAAAAGGGTTGCATTATGCCACATAATTTGCCTTTTCTTGGCACCTAACTTAGTCAACTCTTCTGCATAATTTGGTCTTCCCCTACTGCATGAATTCAATAACTATTAGCTCTGAGGTTGACACGTTCACACAGCGTACATCTGCCATTTACTGCCAGCAGTCTTTAATGGCTTAATGCAAAAATATATTTTAAATTACCAACCTTTTTGGGCGTATCCTGACAGCAGGGCTAGAATTTCAGTTAAGTAAATTGTTATTTGAGAATTCTCATTCTTTGAAATCAGATAAAACTGTGAGAGCTGCTGTTTTAAATGTAGGTGTACGAAATCATAATTATTATTACTTAATATTTCCATTTACCCCTAGAGCATTTATAGTTGATGGGTCTTGTTAATTGAGGTATGCTTCTAAAAGAAAAAGGTAATCCCATTTAAGTGTTCATAATTATGAATGTATGATATTTTGTATCACAGACTGGAGGCCGGCTGTAGAAAAAGACAAGTTTGCTGATGCAGTTATAATAGCTACGCCAGACAGACTGCATAAGGTAATGTGAAATTAAGTCTCATCTTTTAAAAAAATATCTGTTTAGAGTCTATAAAATGTTATCATATCCAGTCTCTGAATTCGGGTTTAATTGTTAGCATATGTTCTCTATGGTTGCTAGGCAGATGGGACTGCCCTCGCTGATGCCGCCGTGCTGCTTCTCGTGGTCACGCCTAATTCTATATACTACATTACTGCATCACTTGCTGTTTGGTGTATGTGGTAGCGGAGTAGCCTAAAAGGGTTCATGTAGCCAGCACATGGGAGTAAGGAAAACAGAAACAGGCATTTTTCAGCCCCTCCCCCCTTTTGGCCCCCATTTGGACTACTAGCTTCTGGTTTTACGACCAACCTACTAACCAGACCTCAGGGGCAGTGTTCTAACCCCTTAAAAAGTGTATGTCGAATTGGCTACTCCCCAATTGCTAATTACTGACTTACTTATAAGTCCCTCATATATGGTGCCCAGGGCACCAAAGGCATGTAAAGCAGACTGTCCACCCAGGTGTGTAGCACTGGTTGTGCCACCCTGTGTGTGACAAAGTACATAATGTCTCCCAGCCTGCCACTGCAGACTGGAAGGACAGTTGTCACATTGTCAGTTCAACTTTGACATTACAACTAATGGTAAAGCCACCACTTCCCTTACAATATCTGGAATTCTCCCCAAAGGAAGGTCTATAGAGGCCAAAGGCAGGGAGATGTATATCATTAAGTAGGACATGTATGTTTATACGTGTCCTAGGAACAAAAAGTAGTTGTTTTGCTATGGAAAGGTTAGTAGCCCCATTTGTTAACAGATGGTTACCGGCTGGCATCTCAGCCTGGCTGACATCTGAATAGAATCGCCTAGCTGGGTACTGTAAGGTATCAAATTCGACCTGATGCCCAGGTCAAATTTAATGTCACTTTAAAGTGATGCAACTTTTAGAAAGTTGCCACTCTGTGACACAGCTGGTCCAGTAGCCTCATGTGGGCACTGGCCAACAGACAGCTTTCTGCCCGCCTGTGGAATTGGGTAAATGACTGCCTTGCTCAGAAACAATAGCAGCCTGCTGCAGGGAGAGGTGTCAACTCTCCCTTGCAAGAAGCCTCTCAGGGTGTAAGCTCAAAAGGCGAGCTTTAAAGGCGAAGCCGCCTTTGGTGGGCAAATTGCGATAACACTCCAGAGGTACTGCCCTTTGTTCAGGTGGACAGGCTGGAGACAGGGACAGAGAGGGCAGACCAGTGTTGTAGGAAACTGGCTTGGTGTGTGGTGAGCACCTATGCTGTTATCACATTATACCAGGTCCAGGTATCCCCTATTAGTAAGATTTAGACAGTGTCTAGGAAGCCAGAGCTCTCTAGAGGTAGCTCTGGATGACCAGCCAAGACGTATCTAGGAGACATGCACAGCTTATGCAATACCACTACAGTCACACAGCACTTACACACTTAAAAGGACCACACACTGTTACAAAAATAAAGGTACTTTTTTATGGTAACACAAATGCTAAAATACTATGCAGGCAATACTCCACTAGAAAGTGAGTAAAGACACTGTTATATATACATTAGAAGTCAGTGATTAGCATAGAAAGCAATAACAAATGGTAAAACAATAGAAAACAGTAAAGGCCCTAGTGGGAGACCAAACCATATACTAAGTAATTGGAATATGAGAGTCAGTCCCCCACCCAAGGAAGTGGAATCTGTAGAGGGGAGCTGGAGGAACTAGGAACCCCAAAAGGTAAGTACCAGGTTGTCCCCCAGCGACCAGGAGAGAGGATGTAGGGACCTGTTTTTTCCCACAGGAGAACTTTGGAAAAGGACTGTGCAAGACCCAGATAAGACTGGAAGAAACCAGAGGTGGATCCTGACAGAGGAGGACCTGCAAAAGAAGGGGACCAAGTCCAAGACCAGTTCAAGATGGAGTGTCTGGTTGTGGCAGGAGCCACTACCCACCCTTCTGGAGATGCAGGACCAGGTTGACAGTGGAGATAAGGAGTCAGCTGTGCAGCACAAGAGCAAGAGAAGAGTTCCAGAAGTTATGCAGGTGATGTCCCACGACGGAAGAAGATTTGCAGTCAGTCAGTGGTGTTGGAAAACCACCAACAAGCCTTGGCAAAGTCAAAAGTCACAGATGAAGAGTTGCAGAGCTACCGGGGACCAGCAAGGTCCAGGGGGACTCAACCCAAGGAGGGGACTCCCAGGTGACCCTCAGCAGTTAGGAGAGTCTGAAGAGAAGGATGCAGCCCCCACAGGCAACTTACAGGCAGCAGGGACAAGAGTCGCAGTGAGGCCCACTCAGCCCACCTGGAGAGGAGTCCTGTGTCGCTGGAGGAACAGACAGGAGACTGTGCTTTGCAGGGAAGAGTGCTGGTGGCTGGGGCTACACGGAGTCTAAAGATCCCTTGGAAAAGGATCCGACAAGCCTTGGTAGCTGCAAGAGTCACAGTGCACAGGGGTACTGTCCTGCAAAGACAGGCAAGGGCTCACTGTCTCCCAAGTTGGACAGCTGGTAGAGAGGACCGAGTAGACCACTCCGAACCATCACCTGTGTTGCAGGATCCACGCAGTTTTTCAGGAGAGAGGATCCACACACCCGGACATTGCTGCAGTTTTTGCCTGTGGATGCAGGGGAGTTACTCCTTCACCTCAAGGGAGATTCCTTCTTGCTTCTAGTGGAGGCCGAAGACTCTTCACCCTCTGAGGATGCACAGCCGAGGAATTTGCAGTTGCTGAAAGGAGCCAGAGAAACAGTCCAGGTGGCCATATGATAAAGTAAACAATGCAGAGAAGTCGTGCTGGAATCTTGCAAGTCGAATCTGAAGACCCACCCTGGAGGAAGACCCTAAATAGCAAAGGAAGGGGGATTGGTCACCTAGCAGGGTTAACACCTATCACGAAGGGCTGTGACGTCACCTGCCTGACCTGGCCTCTCAGATGCTCTCAGGGGCCTCTGCCCACCTTGGACTCAAGATGACAGCATCAAGTGCCCACCTGGAGAAGCTTTGGGCCCCACCCCTGCGGTGGTGATGGACAGAGGAGTGGTTGCTACCCAACAAGGGAGTGGATACTCCCCTTTCTATCGTCCAGTTTCTCGCCAGAGCAGAGACCGGGGATCTCTGAATTGGTGCAAACCGGTTTATGCAAGAAGGGCGCCAAATGTGCCCTTCAAAGCATACCGGTGGCTTGGGGAGACTACTCCACCCAAGCCATGTTACACCTATTTCCAAAGGGAGAGGTTGTAGCCTCCCCTCCACAAAGGAAATACTTTATTCTGCCTTCCTCTGCTTGAGGTGGTCAAACAGAAAGAAGGCATAAACCTGTCTGTGGGGTGGCAGCAGGGCAGGCTGCCCGGCAAACCCCAGAAGACTGGTAGGAGCAATGCTGGGGGTCCTCTAAGGAGCCCCCAAAGTGCATGGAATCATACAGCCAATACTGGCAACAGTATTGTGGTATGATTACGACATGTTTGATACCAAACATGCCCAGGTTCGGAGATATCATTATGTAGCTGGACACAGTTAGTGACCTGTGTCCAGTACAGGGGTAAAATGGCTTCCCCACACTTGCGAAGGTCAGAAAAGTACAGCTGGAGTTCGTAGGGGCACATCTGCTCATGCAGAGGTGCCCTCACACACAGGTACCTGCACCCTGCTTTCTGGGCTAGGAGGGCCTGCTATAGGGGTGATTTATAGTGACCTGGTGCAGTGAATTGTAGTGAAAGGGTGCATGCACCTTTTCACGCAGGCTGCAATGACACATTTTGTATGAGCTCCCATGGGTGGCACAATACATGCTGCAGCCAATGGGAAACCCCTGGTGCCCCAATGACCTGGGTATCTAAGTACCATATACTAGGGACTTACATTGGGAGACCAGTATGACAATTGAGGGGTGTGCTAAGTCGTAAGCAATCAAATTTAGAGGGAGAGAGCACAGTCACTGGGGTCCTGACTAGCAGGTTCCAAGTGAACACAGTTAAAACACACTGACAAACGGCAAAAAGTGGGGGGTAACCATGCCAAAAAGAGGATACTTTCTTACAAGTGCCCAAATGGATTTTACCTTTAGAGTGTAGCCACTAGGTAGCCAAAACTCTAGGGTCGGCTACCGAGCTCCTCACAGTTGAGTAAAGGTGCAGACATCTTGAGAGTGGCCAGAATAATGCACTCTGGGATTGCCAGATGCTACACATAACCGGAAAGTCATAGTCAAGAAGGAGGAAACCTGGTAGTCCATTGGCTAGTGACAGCATAGCCCACTCAGGGCACTTTCCTGGGATAAATGTAGCACCCCCGGCACTATAGCACCTCAGGCACCCTGAACCTTAAATCACTTTGGAACTGAAACAAGGACTGGAGAAGGACTGCTCTGCTTAACCCTGGCCCGCACAAATCCTTCATGGTAGAAACCTCAAGCCCATTTGATTTTATTCTGACTGTTCTCTCCTTGTTCTGAATTTAAAGATGGCTATCAAAGTCCAGTTTCGCAAAATATGGAATTTCTAAACAGACAAATGCATTCTACCGTCCATATATCTTTGCTAACGCCAGCAAAATCTGGTGGTCCTTCTGATGGAGTTTTCCTAACAGAGCTGTTAAATGATACCCCCAATGCAGGAAATCCTTCCTTTATATACTTCAAAAGGTCAGTTATGTTTTTTGATTGATTGATTAATTGGTTGGTGGATTGGAAGAGGACTGACAATGAACCCAGTATCCAGCTGCATCCAGAACATTCAGTTAGGAGCTTGAATTCCCCTTTGCTGGCAACTTTGTAAATCACTCAAGCACAAGTAAAAGGCTCTCCAGAGGAAAGATCTGTTGAGAAGGATTAGGTTGGGAAGAGGTTCAAAGCCAATGTTCAGGCCCTTTCCCTTGTTTCTCAACTCAAAGGAAACAGGACAGTAAGATTCTAATTTAGCTTAGCACTAGTACAGGATCGGATTTTTATTAAGCCAGAATGTCTGAAGACAGTCAGACATACCGAGAGAGAACCCCATGGTTGTCCATAGAGTGGACTAACCTTCCTGCTGCAAACACCTGTACAGTTTGCCAGCTACATATATCTAAACATTACAGTGCATTTCGCAGGAGAATACTTTCACATTGTCTGATTTTATATTCCTAATTTGAGTAGTAAACATGTCCCATTACGGTGAGATGATATTTATCACATATACTTCAAACAGGGCAGAATGAGCCCGGCGATAACATTTAAGGTTCTTACAATTCTTGAATTATATTAAGCAATAATGTATTGTTAAACTGTTTGACATTGGATAGAATTGGTATTTCATACAGGGATTTGAAAATAGTTGAGAGTTGGTGGGCTTGAAAATGTGCCTAATGGCTAAGGGAACCTCCGACATAACACCAGAAAATGATAATAATAATACGTAAGCATTCTAGTGCTTAGTAGATCAGCAAAAATGTTTTCCGTCTCCCAAATTTCAATCAAATGCACTGGAAAGTTTCATTCTGATGGTGGGATACATGGGTGACATAATTGCACCAGGGAGCACAATTACATCTCGCTTCCTGCTATCAAGGAGATTTTAGATATTATTATTCTATTAAAATAAAGAAGAGCACTGAGGGAATTTTCAGCATCTTCCAAAAGAAAATCCTTACTGGTGGGCTAGTCCTAGCTATGTTATCAGAAAATGTTTTCAATATTACTGTTGTGATTGACGTGTTGTGCACATGAGGTGGAATCTGGATTTGGAACAGAAACTTTTAAGGTGGGGCAGCTGAAGTTGATCCTAGAAGGAGAAAAACATGTTATGTCTTCTGCCATAAATAAAGCCTACTTATAAACTGAAATGAAGAATTTGAGATCCACAAATTAGAAAACACTCTCTTGGGCAAACAGATAGTACACCCTTTGTATATGAAATAGTTGATATCGAAATAATCCCCGATATTTAAAGGGTTCTATCATAAAACCAATGTGATTTCATGTTTTAACAATGTAGGTAAGTGTTCTGTATTACAGCTTTTCTTGAAGGTGTGTCTGGAGTAGATCCAAGTGATGCCTACATTTCAAGGCAGTGCCTGACCAGGAGTGGGCACTCCTCACCAGTGCTGTGTACTAGTTTATTTGAGTGGAGCTATACAAACAGCAAATAGAATTTTCCATATTGCTATTTTCTGAACTTGTGGGCCAGGAGTGAATCATACCATTTTATAGGCCTATTTGACGCTGCTGCTGTTGAAAGCAGGCTTAATTAACCTGCTATAGAGCCTTCATTCACACAGTTAGACAAAAAGTCAGCTCGCCAAGGCCTTCAGGCAACGGCCACTGTGTAAATCGCTTGCAGATTTGTCCACCAAGAATTATATAGCTAAGGCCGGCTTTAGGACAGTGCGACTGGTGCAGCCGCATTTGTCCCTGATCAGGGGAGAGGGTGCTGACCTCGGGGAGTGGGGGGGGGGGGGTGCTGTGTTTAGCAATAACTTACAATTTAAAAACACCAGCTGCACAGTTCCTTGTACATCCAGCTTTCTGGCAGCAATAAAAATGTCAAGATAACTCTTGTGATTAATGCTTCTGCTAGAGAGAGAAATCAGAGTTTTGTCTAGTGGCAGTTTTGTTTGGCCATAAAGTAGAGCAGAGGATTAATATGCCTGCTGCAAAGAACGCTTACTGTACAGATCACAAGCTGTATTTTATGTGGGTAGCTGAGTGGATTACTGCTTTTGTCACAGAAGTTTTTTGTTGTTGTATTCTTAAGATATAACTCCAGTATAGACCAGTGACCATTACGAACTGTCATCAAAGAGCTGCATGCAAACTGCATAAAATAGGTTAGGATGTTATTTTCTTTCCGCAGTCTTTGATTCTCTATTCCTAATGTTGCCAAAGAGAGTTTAATTAGATATACATTCTTGCAGGTAAAGCCTATTACCAGTACTTTAAAACAAATGAAATGTATGTGAGAGAGGGTCTATGGAGAGATGAGGAGCACTTTTGCCCGATGGTAGTGAGGGAAACCGTGAAGGGCTTTAAGGGGGGGTTGGAAATGGCCCTTTCTTGCAGGGTTATCCCCAAACCTTTGCCTTTCTCCTATTTTTCTGACCCCCTTCCTGGTGGCTTTAGGACACTAGGCACTTTCTACCCCTGCTAATCAGTGCTAAAGTGTATGTGCTGTCTCCCCTGAAACTTGGTATAATTGGGTTATACATGTTTGGCTTATTTAATGTAGCTGTAAATCCCTTGTAAAGTGGTATACCACATACCCAGAGTCTGTAAATTGAATGCTACTAGTGGGCCTGCAGCACAGATTGCCCCACCCACAGAAGTAGCCTTTCAGACTTGCCTCAGGCCTGCCACTGCAGTGCCTGCATGTGCAGTATACTGCCCCTCTCACTTGGCAAGTCAAACTACTTTTAAACTACTTGTCGAGGCCTAAACTCCCTTTTTGCTACACCTAAGTCCACCCTAAGGAAGGTCCCTAATTAGTCCTATGGGCAGGGTGCTGTGTTTGTAAAAGTTTGGACATATATTCTTAAGTGTTACATGTGCAAGTGACAAACAGACTATTTTGTTTTTCACTGCTGTGAGTGCTGCTCCCCTCATAGGTTTGCAATGGGAATTCCCTTATATAGGACTAATTGGTAATTTCTGGTGTATAAGGAGTAGCATGGGCATGTTTAGTATATTTGTAATGGTACAGAGAAAACCTGCTTACTGGTATAGGTGTAATTCTATTACTATTTTAGAAATGCCACTTGCATGCTACTTATAACTCTAGTGCTTTGAAGCCTGACTCCAATCCAGATCTGGGGCAGAGTGACAGCTCCACTTTCCAGACAGCCATGAAACAGGACGGGCTGGTTGAGACAAAAGAGGCATCTGCATACTGATAGTCATCCTGGGCTGGGAGGTGAGGGAGTGTCATTCACACCTTACATGTCAATAGGCTGTGTCCTGCCCTCACACAATGGACTGATTACCCCCTACTGATATCTGGAGACAGGGCTGTGATGAAAGGGTGTTGTGCTTCACTCGAAAGAGTCCCTTTGAAGTTACCCCCTGAACAAATGTATTTTGAGTATAAGCAGAAGGGCTGTTGTCCCCTGATTTTAGAACACTTTTGGAACTGGGACTGAACCTCTGTCAGGAGAACTGCACATAGGACTTGTCTGGACTGCTCTTCTTTTGTTGCCATGCTTCCTGATGTCTGCTGGGTGGCAGAAAGGACTCATCTAGATTGCTTTTCTGCTTGTTGCCCTGCTGCCAGCTGCTCCCTGACTCTGGACTGCCTACGCCCTGTGGGACTGCCCAGGTGGACCTGCCATTAATGCCCTGATGTGCTGGCTTGTCTGCTTTACCCTATCGGCAAGTGTTCTACCGGGGGCCCAGATCGTAGTGGGCGTAAGCTGTAGCCCCTGGTTTCTGCAATCAGTAGCGCATAGTGAGCGCTGTATTTTCCCACTCCTTTTTTTTTTCTCTCAGCACGTGGGGCACGCTTATTGCAGGATTGAACTGCTTTTGTTTCCCCTGAAGACTGAAGGGTTCATTTGGCCTTAGCATCCCTTATGCGGAATGAGAGCGTTTTGCCTCAAAGGACCCATCACTAGTCTTCGATGACTGCTGAGGTCCCTTGTGCCTCCCTTGTCCTGTGAGACTCGAGAGCGGCAGGGGGAAGCCCTCGTTGTGAGGAACTGTCCGGATAGACACGTGTCACCCTGCAGTGCATGCAGATTCCACCAGTGGCCCTTGTGCACAATGCCTTTCAGAGGCAGCGTGGAGACTCCTGTCTTGGCATCAACACTGCTGCCGGCCTCATCCCCAAGAGCATGGCTAAGTAGGAGCCACAGGCCCCATCCTGGAGGACCTCGCTGATTCACTGGAGGGTGTATGGCCCCCAACCAACGAAGGGTGCCCTCCCCCAGTCCATCAGATCTCCGCTAGGAGGCACTGCAAGGGAGAAGGGAATCCTCCCACAGCCTGATGCTGGTGCTTTAGAGCCTAGCGAGGGGGGCTGGATCGGGACACCCCTCGGCTGCACTGTAAGGTGCCTAAAAGGCATGCTTCCACCAATGTCATCAGATGCGGCTGCACCACGCCTTCATGGGCAACCACCTGAATTGCCTCGACTCGGGGAGACCCGGGAGGCCTTCCTGCCACATCCTGCCTTACCTGGAGGCACTAGTGAGGTGTTTCCACCGCACAGGGGATTGTTACCATGGGGACGCACTCTTAAGGTACCTCCTCTGTCTGGGGGCATTGCTTGGCGTAGGGTTAGCCCTGTAGTGAGCATAGAGTAAGGTGGGGAATCGCCTCCGTGGATGGCCTCTTAGGAATACGGAACATTCATGGACACAAGGTCAAGTGATTTCCCCCCCGCACTCCTGCGAAGCCCCCATGACTGGACCATGTGTTTGGGCCTACGGTCTTTATCAGCATACCAGACCCTACATAAAAGGCCCGTGGGATCTCAGGGCCTACACTTTGGGGTCTAAATATTATAAAAAGAGTAATGGGAGCACAGGTGCTCCGTGCTCTGTGGTGTCCTGAGGATCATGCGTTTCTGTCGCAACTGTACTTATGGGTGATGGCTCAGGTGTTTACCTTTCATTATTTGCCCTGCATAACCAACACCACTTGAGTATGTGCCCAATCTTTTCACTAATTCTAATGTCTGTGGGTTGGTTCTCCTGGTGATCATGGTAACAAAATACAATTTCTGTAATGGTATTCAATGCAAAGGATTTATGATTCATGTAGTTTGGACCCCAAACAGCATGTTTTGTCCTGAGGTTACGATTTATGTCATTTTGATTTTTGTTCTATAATAGTAATGCATACTGCTTCAGGATCTGCAATGTATGTGCAGTGGTTATGAATATTGTTGTTGGTCGATGTTTTGCTCAGTACTCATGGACTATGTTGTTTTGTGGTGATAAATGTACCTAATTGCTATAACCTAATGCCTCCTGTGACTGAGTCACTTACTGACCGCATGCAACTGTTGGGCTTTGCGTTATGACAATACTGAGTCTTACTACTGGGACTGCACAATATGCATGGTGTATATGATCTATGATGTCAATTGGTCTATGGTTTATACATAATATATATCATATATTTTTCCAAACCTGTGTGGAGCCTCTTTTGTGGTATATTCACAGTGTCACTATTATGAGCGTGTTACACAAACACTTTACATATGACATCTGGGGATAAGCCTGGCTGCTCTGTGCCAAGCTACCGGGTGTGAGCACAGGTTGTCTTTGGTGTGTAACTTACTCACCCTGACCAGAGTAGTTTCTCAGTGCGTAGCTCGAAAACTGCTGATTGAAAATTACTACAATTTAAAGGCACCGCAGGCTCTCCATTACTCTGTGTCTTCTTGTGGTTCCTTGAATTTTCTTTCAGCTTTTTGGGATTTTGGAGCTTTAACCAAAATGTGAGTGTCCATTGTGCATCACCAAGTATTTATCTATCTGCAAATATTCATGATTTTAAGAAAAACATTGATAATAGATTACAACGTCCCAATTCTTTTTTTTAAGTGAATGGGTAATTAACACTCCCTCCCCAACTTCTTAGGTTGAGCATAGCAGCACGCAAGCACTGCTTTACAGACGTGTTAATATGTATCTGGGAATTTAACCACATCCACCTCACGCCCATCACTATCACTAGTTCAAAAATCATTTGTTATCATTGGTAAATGCTTTACGTTTGCCCCTCCTTGGGGCGGTTTTGTTACCGCCTTGGACATCGACCTGTTACATGGCTAATTGCACTTTTGCCGATAAGTTTGACTGCGAACGAACTTCTTTTTCCTTTTGCGTGTCTCCTTCACGCTCATGGCGTAGCGCTTTGAACCGGCTCGCTTTTGTGAAACTGTTTTACAGCATTGAGCAAATGCGAGACCCATTACATTGCAAAAGCTTGTTGAATGTTTGTGAACATTGGGTGGAAACAAAAAAGGACAGCTCAGTGAGCAAGCAAATGATGTATGAGTGTGTGGGTCCTGGGCCTCTCCACTTATGCAGATGTCTCTGCGGCCTGTCATACAGACCAGGAAGAGATCAAAACAAAAACAAGCATCAGCCACGTGAATAGATCTTTCCTTTGATACCTACTTGCTTTACCAACGCTATCTGACATTGCTGTGTAGCACTGATGAAAAGACATTTTTTGCTGATGCTGATCAGTATCAGCAAAGAAAAAACAACAGAAAAATATTCATGCTGTGACCAGGTTTATTTATCCTGGTCGCAACAACAGACTTTTCAACAGACTTTTACCCTGGTCCAGAGATCCTCAGAGAAGGCCTGACCTGCATTAGTCTCCCAACATTTTCTGACAGTAATCTTATCACACATACAAGATTGGAACAGCACTCAACATCAGCAGGTTACACAACCTTGGTTTATGCTCTGACTCAGGACACTTTGTACCTCCTCGTCCACGTCTGGCTCACATATATGATATTGGACAACATGTGGAAAATTGATTTGTCTTCTACTGTGTCTCCTAGACTTCAGACACCAGCGCAGTCCCTCACTCTCAAAAGCAACTGAATCCTGGCAAGCCTGGAATTAAGCCACTGGTGTTTTGGTTCTGAACAGAAACAATTTCCTGCAGTGCTATCCAAACCTCACCAAAGTCAGGATGGGGTTTTCTGAATTGGCACAGCCCCAGACTGCATCAGCTATCAACATTGGCCATATCCCCTTTAAAAGGTTCGGTGCACCTAGCCCCCTCATGACAGTCGAAGATGGAATGTATGCGTGTTCACTTGTCGCATGTTGTCAGTCTAAACCAGCACAATTAGCGGTGATCACAGATCTTTGAAAAGTTTCTGTGGATGGACTACTGGCACGTTAATTGGTAGAAACAATAACAGGTGTTGTGACATAAACCAACTTAGAGAGGCCCACTCGTCCAGCAATTGACAGTGGGAGCTTATGCCAAAAAGCCTGCCTCTCAGCACTGTAAGCCGTCTCTGAGATTCTCAAGATCTGGCTCATCACGATAAACCTGAATTCTAAATATTTAATTGAGAAAGGCGATCATCCTAAAAGTATGCTCTAACTTGGTGATATAGTTTCACTGTCCTGACTCTTAGAATAAACATAATTTCCTCCACTTTAGGTGCAACCCCCATATAAGGCCAAATCATTCACCACAGCCATAAGTGAGGCCAAAACAACCAATGGAGGAAAACGTAGATGAGGACATTGTCCATGTAAAGGGAAACGCTGTGAGGTCTCCTTCTATACAGAGTCCACTATCGAATTTAATGTAAGAAACTAGAAGCTCCACTCTGGAGTTGAATAAGGAAGCGCTGGAATTAGTTGACCTTGAAGACATCATTGACAGCGAAACATATATCAGAGGGCTTAATGTTTTTTCATTGATCATGATGGGTGGAATGAATAAAATAATTCTACTTCATCATGCACATTGTTCACGGAATCAATTCCACAGAATGACAGACAGTAGAAATTAACTGAAAAACAGAAGCAATAGCAGTCACTAGGAAGATAGGAACCTCCAGATCTTTAGTGGCACAGGCAGCATTTGACTCACATCTGCTCCCCAATAATCAATGACTACAAGTTACAGGTGTTTTGCATATGCAGAACACAGAACGGTCCGATCAACAGAGTCATGGGTACGATGGCCCCTACAGTATATGTACATATTACCCCACCATTATGACTTTTTAAAGTCAGAATGGGGAATAACAGTGGAGACCAGTGTTTGTGCTGATTTCATTGGCTTTCCCCCACATTTTACATAAAAATTCTAGACAGTTTTTACATGCTTTTCACAGGCATATGTGTGTGTTTCAAGAACCTGAAGATGTGGATTTTACCGTAATCACATAATCCCAATTTTGGAAGAAATTGGATTGTCTCTAAATACGTGATAGAGTCAAATCCACTAGGAACGCTTTAATGCCACTGTTCATTATGCCTTTGGCTCCTACATATCTTTGATCATTTCAAGGGGTCCATTGCCCCTCAAGAGGTCCCCTGCCCCTAAAGTGTTGTGTTGTTCCCAAACTCCCAAATTTAAACATCTGACAGCAAGAAGGAAGAAGACAACGACTGTATGTTAGAGTCACAACATCAAACTTTCTCTACACTTCCAATTAATTTGACAGTGTAGAGAAAGTCTGAAATTTGACCCATGCCCCCATTATGCACTCCATTAGAAAACTGGAGTATGTAAGTTTGGTATTTCTCTCTGTCACATCCAACCATACCACGTTAATGTATGTAGACTGCTGGGGAAGAGAAAGCCGTAAGAAAACTATGTTTGAGACTTATATGATTTTGAGGGAAGGGTTTGATCTCCATATTCCCTCAACTCGGAGGTATTCCATTGCAATTTTATTTTTTGTTTATTTTGGCTATGTTTATATCTACATGACCACCTTCTTTTAGGAAATGTACTCGGAAAAGACTTAAGAACGTATGTTAATGAGTTTTGTAATGCCTGGCTAAAATGACTGCAGCCATGATATTTATGGACAATATTGCCGAGTGCAGTTTCTACAGCCTAGCAGTTAATGTTTTGTGAGCATGAACCTGCACTGGCTCTGATGCTCTCTGTAAGTTAAGAACTTAAAATACACTGTCAAAGGGTATTATGAAAACAGTATTACTAATTCTGCTATTAACTAACATTATTTTTGTTTGTGTTTTTCAGGAGCCAGCAATAGCGTTTGCTAAAAAAGGCTACCATATTTTGTTAGAGAAGCCCATGGCGGTAAGTAAAAGACGGGGCATTTAAATCATATATGTTTGTAAATTGAGAGTACTTTCATGCCGAAGTAATGCTTTGAAACAATATTGCACGTGTAGCAGGATATCCTATTGTTTTTTTCCTACAATTTATGATCCTAGTTCCAATTTCTTTATGGTCTGATCGACAGCACAGCTATGTGACTCTCACCAGGAGAGGGACTTTGGCTCTGCCCACATGTTGGAAGCCAGGAGCACATGTTTTGAGTGGAAAAAAGTTGTGTGCTTGCAACCAAAAAATTGCTTGCCCTCTACACACCTGTGATCATTTTGTTTATTTATCCAGCTGCCTGAGTTTGAACTTTCAAGGCCACACAATTGACAATGTAATGCTATTAAAGTGTCTTAGATAACTAGATAATTGTGGTGTTTTTCTCTGGCAGCAGCTCAGATGGGAGGAGAGCAGTCAGTCATTAACCTACATAGATGTGCAGGTTTGGTTTGACAGTGCAACTGCATCTGACTTTTTAACCTACACCACTACTGTATTATTCTGCAGTTCCTTGCTTCCACACAAGTACGTATCCATTTCCAGTCTACTTACTGGTAATGCTTCACACTACCAAACACCATTCCTTTAACGCCTGACCTATTGGCATTGACAAAATGCTTGTTTTTTGTTTGGTGTTGCACCTCACTTTGTGATATTCACTTATGTACTAGCTTGCAAGTAGGGCCTAATGCAGCACCTGAACCACATCAGTAAATACTGATTATGGGGAGTAAAAGGTCACATTTTCAAGTTTATACTGCCAAGCAACATCTGTAATTAGTGTACGCAGAAAATATGAGGTGTGATGAATATTGCAACATATGCAGAAAATATGAGGTGCAGTCAATATTGTATACAATATTATCATATTTGAAAGATGTGCATTTGATATTTACAGTGCATAATATGCAGAAAACAGCATATACAGTTAAATGGAGAACCTACACAAGTATGTTAATGCTCTAAGTGCTGCACTTTGTTCACACTTTGGCATTTTAGTTAGGTCCATCCAAAACTCCGCTGTGGCCAGTCACTAGCCCGGCTGCGAAAGGACAAGGGTTGTGCATGAGGCTAGCTACCCCATTATGTAAAAATACTAGCTACAGAAATATCAGCCAAAAGAAGATCTTCTGTACAAAGAGAAGATCATCAACAAAAATGTTATCCAGTGCCATGCACCTATAAATGACAGAGAAGAAAAGGAAACAGAACATTTTTACAACAGACTCCAGTCCATCCTGGAGCAATCCCCTGCTAGAGACATCACCATGCTGATGGGGGACCTCAACGCAAAGACTGTAAGCAACAACACTGGGAACAAAGAAGTCATGGGCAACCATGACCTTTGAGACATGAACGAGAATGGTGAAAAGCTTGCAGATGTTTGCTCCCTGAACAGTCTGGTGATAGACAGCATGTATTCCCACACCAAAGAATACACAAGGCAATGTGGGTGTCACCACACCATTCAACAGAGAATCAGATTGACCATGTCTGCATTGCCAAGACGTTCCAGAGGTCCTTGCGGGATGTGAGAGTGATGAGGGGATTTGACATTGCATCAGACCATCATGTTGTCATTGCCAGGCTGAAGCTAACTAAAGCTGAACAAAGCATGGATGAAACCAAGAAACCAACACCAATGATTTAACACCTACCCCCCTCAAAGATGCACAGAAATGGAGTAAATACTCATTCACCCTCAGTTACAAGTTTTAAGTCGTGCAAGAACTAGAGACTGACAGAGAGCCAGTAGAAAGTCAGTAGGAGAGGATCAAAGAAACAGTGACAGCAACCTGTCAGGTGTTACTGGGTCCCAAGAAACACCAGCATAAATAATGGATTTCCAACAAAATGCTATGCAAAGTGCAAGAGAGGAAGGAAAAGAAAGCTGCAGTCAACACCAGGCAAACAAGAACAGAAAAAGTGAAAGCCCAGGGGGAGTACACAAACACCAACAAAGAAGCAAACAGATGCTTAAGAGCAGACAAACAAAGATTCATCAATGGTCTTGCCACAGAAGCCCAGAAAGCAGCATGGAAACTTAAAATAACTCTGTGGCATAACGAGGAAGCTCTTTGGCAGATACAGCAAGCCAGAAGGACCTGTTAAAAACAAAGCTGGGAAGGCAATCATGGGTAACGACCGACGAAGATGGGCGGAACACTTTGAAGAACTGTTTAACCAGCCCATCCCACAAGCTCCACCAGACATACAGCTAGCTGACAAGGACTTGCCAACTGGCTGCAGGTGATCACGGAAGAAATACGGTAAGCCATCAAACATCTAGAAATGGGAAGGCAGCAGGACCTGACAACATTCCTGAAGAGGCACAAGAGGTGAGACTGAAACATCAGTAGACATGCTCTACTCCATGTTGGAAGGATCTAGAAAGAGGAAAAGGTGCCATCACACGTAGAAGAGGGGATATCTCATCAAGATCCCCAAGGAAGGTGACCTGAGGAACTGCTCAATCTACAGAGGGATAACTTTTCTATCAACCCCAGGCAAAGTGTTCAACAGACTCATCCTAAACAAAATGAAGTAGACGCTCAGTTGCAAGACCAGCAAGCTGTCTTTCGCAAAGATAGATCCTGCACAGACCAGATTGCAGCACTCCGCATCATCATTGAGTAGTCGACCGAATGTAACTTGCCCTCTATGTCAACTACATCAACTATGAGAAGGTGTTCAAAGACGTTGTCAGAGAGACCCTTTGGAAACTCCTCTGCTACTTTGGTGTGCCAGATAAACTTATACGAATCATCAAGAACTCTTACGAGGGAATGACCTGCGAGATAGTCCATGTTAGACAGCTCATGGAGGCCCTCCAAGTGAGGACGAGAGCCCGGCATGGCTCCTGGGGGAGGGGTGGTCCCCCTCCAGGGACACACTGCTAATATCCTGGCTCTTTGATTTTCCCCTTTGGGGATGGGCCAGGAGCATAGTGTTTGATAACCTCCAAAGTACTGATGAATGTATGCCCACCCATAAGTAATCCAACTGATCCATTACTAAAGCATATTATACTCCCCCTGTATCCTGATAAAAAAAAGGAAGAATGACACTAGCATTTTCAACTCACACTATCAAAAATACAGTCAGGTGGGTCAAAACATACATTTTCAGAATGCTGACACTACACTACCTTTATCCTAATTACAGCATTGGTACCAGATGTGCACTGAAGAATATCAAGTGTCTTTTCTTCAGGATCTGTCACGAATACTTCCAGTAAAGTCTGATACACAAACATTTTCCATGTGCATAAATTTCTTAAATACTGAAAAGTGCACAGAGAGTGCAAGGATTCCATGACATTGCTTTGGAACATTAGACTTAACAATAATAAGAGGCAGTCACTGTCAAACCATTAAATCAATAAAATGTACTTAAATTTTTTAATATAAAATTTAAGACCAATAAAATGTACTTTATTAACTAAGACCAATCAAATTTACAATCACAGATTTTGTTATTGCTAACACAAGACGGCTATGTCAGGTCCAGAACTGGCTTGATGAAATTAAGCTGACCGGCTTTACCCAACAACTCTTAGACAGCAGCAAATCCCTGATCTTCTATTTGAATACGCACACACATTGTGTGCAAGACCAAGAACTTCTGGCATCAATAGACTGTTCGGCTGAGTAAAGCAATTCCTATCAGAAGATAACTTCATAACAGTAGTATCCACCTGAAGGTTCTCTCTCACCTCAGTGGCACCAGAACTCTCCTGGCTATGTCCCGCTGATTGATCAATCGATCTCCACTGAAGACTGTTCCTATTACTGCTTCTTTTCGTATCAAATGCCAGAAGATATTTCACAGAATGGTTCCAACTCTCAGAATATCTCACTGTTTAGCTCTGGCCATTCACATCACATTTAAGACCTGCTGCATCATCTACATGGGAATCAGTAAGGGCGCTCCACCTTATCAACCACCAAGATCAAGCTGGCAAAATGCTGAGTAACTTCACTGTTGATTTTGAATCCATGATATGCAGCAAGAAAATAGCTTGACGAGGGGCTTTTTACTGTGACAATCTGAGGAAATGGAGCTCCTTCCTAGTCAAAATCCTTTAGGCACCTTACCTCGAATCAGGCACTTAGCAGGGGTAAAAAGCAGACAGACAACAAGCAAAATATAGGGTAGCTGCTAGTCTGCTGATGAGTGGCTCCTAATCATAATCATCTACATGCAACAGTTTGTCCCAAAGCTATCTACGGGCTATCTATGTTCTGTGACTAAGGCAGTAGTAACCAGAGGGTAACCAAAGCAGATGATGGACTTAGTGCTGCTTCACCCTGCTTGCTAGGCGTCCTCTCTCTGTCGCATTACCTAACAAGCACTGGTAAAGTCAAGAGGCCTAGCCTTGGCAAGCGTGCATTTTAAAAATTTATTTTTCTCTTCAAACGTATCCACTATTCAAAAACAGGCAAACGTAAAAGATGGCAAATTAAGCAGTACAGCAGCAATAGCACTTTAGCCCAGCACTGAAGTGCACCCCTTTTCAAGTAGCTGTGCACAGGGAAGCAGACAAAATATGTCACTCACTGTGCAAGACAGTCTGCAGCTGAAGTAGGATGACTTGTTGTCCGATGTACGCTGTGGTGGGTGGAAACATGTGAATGACACCGGAACAAATTAGTGGATGAGCAGGGCTAACCCAAAGCCACATAATGAATTTATGTTATTGTGAAAGCTTGATGTGGGCGAACAGCTTAAGGCAGTGGTTCCCAAACTGTGTGCGGCACCTCTGGCTAGTTTTCAGGGCGCACCAGGGAGCCGCAGCTCCCAGTTTGGGAACCACTGGCTTAAGTTTTCAGCTTAAGGTTTCTCCAGACCTAAAATGGCCAATTAAAGATGTAGCAGGATTGCATGACTGAGTCAGGTGCACTTAGGCCTCTCTGGTAAGAGGTGTAATTGTTGTGTATTTCAAGTGCCCGCCCGGTTGACTATTTTGTTTCATCTGCTTGTAGAGTCAAAACTTAATATGTGAGGCTTTCATCTTTTTTTCTCAGGGGAGAGGAAGTGACGTGACATTCACTCCATGATTCCCAAACGTGGCGAATGCCGCAGTCAACCAAATGGATAGCTGTGAGTTAATGGGGAGGAAACAATGGAGCAGCTTCATCCACAGTATAATCATGCCCCAGGCAATTTTATTTATAAGCAATTTTAGGTGACAGGTGGACTAGAAGTGAATGGCAAAAAGCGCATGTTTGTGACGTGTTTTAGATTTGAATGTGGTACCTATGATGATAGGACAAAAAAACACTCTTCTAATCACCAATATTTTGGGAAGATCTATCTTTAGAAGTAATTTGTATATGTGTACAGGGCCAGACTGGCCTGTCTGCAATCTGGCATTGCTAGAAGGGCTAGCCTGACAGATCAGTGTGTGGACCTGTTTTCTGGCTGGTTGTGAGCCTCATTTGTGAGTTGATGTGCCAGTTACTACTTCTGCTGTATCTAATATTATCACAACTACTGCTTGCAGCAAGCACAGATACATGCAGTCTTCCATACTTTCCAAAACACATATACAGCTTGTCAAGACTTTGAAAACTGTTGTGCGACATTTTTTGTATCTATCTGATACCCTAATGGGGACACTTTTATCTTTGTGCCCTGACATATTTTTGTCCAGGGCCGACCATGACTGGGTATGTGTATGGCTGCTTTTTCAGAAATGTAATATCTAACAGCAATCTTGGTGGAAATCCTTTATCTATGGGATGTACATATATATCTCAAGTACATTTACTGGAAAAAACATATTGTACCTTTACAGACTTGACTACACTGGTGTATGTGATTGAATTCCCAAACTGGTGAATTCATGTTGGACATTAACTTGGGTGATTGTGATATGCTGTGTATTATTTCCATCACCTAGAAGCTGCATAACTAGTTTTACTTCTGTATAAAACTTTAGTTATTATAATTCCTAGGATTCGTCTAATACATGCATGTTTTCAGTTACTAAGCGTCTGGATAGTGCACTGGAACTTAAATAAAAAAAGCCCGTAACCATGAAGTACATCATAACCTTGCCTAAGCTCTTCCCTCCTCTACCACATCTAGCTCACTCCAAACCTCAGTTTACTACTATGATCTCCCAAACAGTCCTACTAATTTCCCCCTCGTTTATCTCACCTTCGACTCATCCAGATTCCCTCCTGCTACTATGACCTCCCTAACCCCTTTCCACAGACTCTTCCCTCCTCCATGTCTCCTTTACTCATCCCAAGCCTCATCCTATTATTATAAACTCCCACTTAACACTTCTGGATCCTTCCCTCCTCTATCCCTCCATTACTCTAATCAATCGACCTAACAAACTTGCATATCCTCCGCTCAAATTAACTCGTAGTAATACTGTACTCATATTTCCCTATATTTCCCTATACTGATCCACCACTAATGCCTCTTGGGTTCCAGAGTAGCGTGCTACTCGGAGAAAAGCGCCTCGACGCCTTCTCAGGGGTAATTGGCGCTATCGAAATCCAATCAGGAGTGTACTGGGGTACCAGGCTGGTTCTTCTGTGAGACTGTATCGGGTGGCATCAGCCGAGGGCGTCGCCTGTGCATACAAACATCAAAATTTCTTTCCAAACCCAGGGGAAAGGCAAATTTAGTTAATGCCCTGTTGCTTACGTGGAAAGAACCACTTATCAAACCTGTGTTTTCTAAAAGCACTCCGTGCGTGCGTCTTGAGTAGTGAGGCCTAAGCTGCACATTACGCCGCCCTTGGAGGTACAAGGAGGGGAGGTGACTGCACGGCTCATCGCTTGTCTCCCCTGGGGAGTCGTGATATCTAACAATACCGCGCCCTTTATGGCACATGCTATCAGCGTCGCCTCAGCGGCACACACAAACACAGAAGCCGTGGATACATTGCATCAGATTCGTGATAAATGAGTCTCAAAGGGCGGGCGCGCTTAAGGACAGCCGTATGTGGTAATTATCGCAGGTGGAGTCGTTCCTGCGCACTAATGTGGATGAGTGTTTTGTTGCTTGGAGGCCATGTTTGCATGCCACTCCTCCCTACCACAGTTGTCTTTGTGCCTGTTGTTATTGAGCCCACAGTTCGTGCTGTGTTTAAGTCTTGTGTAGAAGTTTGTTTCACTTGCAGAGCGCAGCGCTTTCTGAAATTAGAAAAAGTGCATATGCTTTCTCTTAAACCAGATCGATAAGTGGACTTTCCCAGACATGCTGACCACTGAATTGGACAGCCTTTAATTCAGTTAGTATTTTTGTCTGCCATTAGAGGATGCGAAGCAGGCAAAACCAATTTGAGGGCCGCGCCTTTCCCTTAAAAACACAGACGCGCGCTAACTGGCTCTAAAACAACGTCGGCGTAAACGGGAACATACTGCAACCATTTAAGTTGCTCGCAGCTGTATAGCCAGGTGATTTTTATTCATTTCATATTGACCTGGTTTTGTTTAAAGAATATTCTATAAAGTCTGCGGAAATATCTTATTACACTTTACAGTGAAGACTGACAAGAAATTTAAAATTGAACTATAAAGGATTCAGATGTTACTGAAATTCAAATATACGGTTAGAATCAGTCATTTAAATAGAAAGAATAAGATGCTCAGAATGAAATGCAGGAAATGTATAGACAAAAACAAATACAGCTCAGTTCTAAGAAATAAATCAAAGTTACAAATCAGAGGTCAGATACACATGATGAAGTCACTAAAAGTCAAGGGAGAGTGAGCCCAGCACCTTCAAGAATGATCTACTTTTACAACGCAAAATACATTAAACACCATACATTAACACACCTACATTAAAATCACGCAGATTGGACCAATCAGGTTAAAGAAAGAAAAAAACAGTTTCTAAAAAACACATTATTCAGCTCTAGCCCACAGAAATTGTTAATACAGATATTGCTACATAATGTACAAGTTCTCATGAGCATCATACCATAGTCCCAATAGGTTGTGCTACAGATTCCTAAAGAAAGAATCGTCAGTCTGTACCTGGAACAGTGAAATTATGTCTAAAAGCTGTGTTTTCAAAGTTTCTTGGACATGAATCGTCTGTGTGCAGACTGAGGCAGAAATGAAAAGGACTGCGAGCAGGGTTGCCATTTTGAATTGAAGGTCTATATTAACCGATGTTAACATAAGCACATTTCTCTAAACATAATGTGTTCAACTCCATGTTCATTTTCTTTATCGTTTTAATGCTAATGTACATTTTAATTATAAATCCCCACATCAATGAAAAATTTACCAGCGTCCACATCCCGCTTCTACCAGACTCCTTCAGTTATCTCCGATAATCCACCCACTTTCATTAGTTTCTATTAACTACCCGGTAACTCAATAACAATTGAAAACTTCTACAGCTTCTGCCAACTGTGTTCTCTCCCTGTGGGGTAGCTTCTTCTTGTATACCTTTAATTAGCCTGAGGTCAGTGGACTCCAGGGTGCCACTTCATTATTTTTTAGAAAAGCAACAGTGTTTATATAAATACAAAATGCATTAAAAAAGTATAACCTTTATTTGTGATATGCTATTTTATGTTAAAAAGAAGTCAACATGAGCATAAATGGTTAACATTTTCATTCTCGCAAATCATCGTTTTTTAAAAATGATCTCAACATAATAATTGATGATTTCCAGTTTAAATGAAGGCAGCCGAGGTCGAAAGTGGCATTGCTGATTGGATTTCTTTTTGGATTGACACCTTAGGTCAATGCTGAAGACTGCGAGGAAATTGTGGCTGTATGTCAAGAAAATGGAGTCATGCTTGCTGTTGGACATATCATGCGGTACTATCCGATCTGTATCAAAATAAAGGTAATCATGGAATTCACAGACATTGCAGCTACCATCCCTCAACATGAAACTGCAGTGGAATTCACAACGTTGGACACTACCCCTGGAAAATTGCAGAGAAACACTGTTTGTTGTGAGCTCCATTGAAGACAATGGATTACTCCGGGCTTCTAATGGCTGGTAAAAGCCCGGAACTCCAACATTCCAATGTTTGTCTCACAGCAACAGCTGTGAACAAAGGCTTCAAAAAACCTGAGGGGATTTCAATCCCCTCTGGCTCTGTGAGGCCTTTGTTTTATTTTTTAGAACATTGTGCCCTCTCGTAGCAGAATGTTCTAATAGCCTGACATACCTGGGCTATACAGGCCATTAAAGTTCTGCTCCCTTGTTGAAGGCTCTCACCTTCCTCTCGGCCCTTTAACGTTGGAGTGGGCCTTTAATGGCTGGTAGAGACCCCTACGGCGGGCTATACGGCTATATTGGATGCTTGCTAGGCACAAAGTCGATGATTAAATGCTAAGTAGATGTTTGCTCGGTTAGATAGTTGGTCGTTTGTAATTTGTTTTGCATAGCAGTATTAGTGTATTGAAAGGGAGCCTAATCTCCCTATTAAAAAAACATCCATTATTTCCATAATTTTTTTATTAAGAGCACATTCTGATATCAGAACATGCTTGTAATAAGAAAAAAGTCTCTAGTTGCTAGTAATTTATTGCAAGTAACCAGTGATGGCACCTGCCTCCTCTGCTGGGCTACACTCTCAGAACTTGTATTACTGCTTGCAGGGGTGATTATTTCAACAAAGTGATGACCTGTATCTGCAGAGAGCAGACCTAACTTCTGAATCTAGAGCAACATAAGTGGGGTTGTCATTTAGGCCGAGCAGTACCTTGGGGCCATGAAGAGTAGGTCTGTTTTCCCAACAGCAGATAGAGCACAGGAGGTGCTGAATATACCGGCGGAACCTGCACTTTTGGCATCAGTAGAGTCCATGCCCTTCTGCAGTCTGTCGTGAGAGGACGTAGGCAGGAATCTAATGAAGGCTGTTTTACTATCGCAGCATACAAGACCGCAAATGAGCAGGCCTTACAACAACCGGAGCAGTCGTATCTATTTCCAATGGTACGGAGCTCAAAATCTGTGTTTGATTTGCCCTTTTACTACCACATATTTTAAGGCATAAAACCCCCTCAAATGCAAGGAAATTACACGTCACCTCGGCGTACTGAGAATCTGCAAATGCGTTTGGTCTACAGCCTTATTTTTTAGTGACTTGCATTATCTTTATAGCATACACTTGAGGGTACATTATCCATTATACACTACATGGAAGCCTACAATCCTTGTGTCGAAAACTGTCTCCAGTTTTCTTATTAAATTCTACCTATGATCTAATTAGTGACTTGTAATAAGAAAATGATGTAGCTTCTCTACTGTAATAAGATATGACAGTTGAGTTGCAATTTCAGACTTCCTGCTGCCAGAGCCATCAGAAAGTGAAAGGCAGGTCATTGGGCAGAATTATAAGTATTGTTTAAACAGTAAAAACGAGAACTAGCTTTTCATCTTTTTTGAACTGTTCTCCTGAAATATAACAGTCACTAGTAGAAACTAGTCATTTATGGCAGCACACCTATGGATTACATGGCTACAGTTCATTGCGTGGAATCGGGAATCTCCCTGCATATTACATCACTTTATTTTTTTTAAACAACTTACATTAAACAGCATTTAATGTTTTGTGTAACAAATTACAAGCTGTATGTTGGTGCATTTAATTTCTTATTAGAGAGTCCACACTTAGTATACAAGTGTATTTTCAACCATAATAATTCATATGAACAAGCAACCAAGTATTTAAGCTTTTTGGGGGCAAAGAATACAGGTGTGACCATTTATTATAAAACTAAGTCTTCTGCCTGGTTCCTCAGTAGGTCAGGGAAGTCCTCAGATATGTGTAATATACTTTTCATGTTCATAAAGTGGTATTTTACCCCATATGCAATTGGACATCATTGCTACAGATCCATCTGATGTTGTGAATCGTAAAAGCATAGCATAAAATTAACTTAAAGTAAAAAATTGAGCACAATTATTGTTCTGCCCTAACACATATGTTGTCTTCCAGACCTTTCAGATAATGAACGCAAATATGTCATGAACTGTTTTAGTAAGGGATCTCCGGCCTTTTTGCAGTGTTGACATCTCTGAACTCTTGGCTTCCTTCAGCTAATGCATGGGCTGTGTATGATGCACATCACTAACATCAAGGGATGCAGAAGCGTAACCCTGCAGATTGTGCAATTCCTTTCAAAGGATGTGTGCAGACTGATATTTGGTGCCTTCTCCTGCCCTCCTTTAGGGACTATCATCACTATGCTTAGTCTTTCATAAAACATAATGTTGTATTGAGTACTTCCTACCACTTTATTGATAAAACTCTGTCTTCAAAGATAGGCAACATCTGCCTTTTCAGATTATGCCCCAGTATTATCGCAAACACCTCCACCGAAACAGAAAAGAAAGGGATGAGCTTCTGACGTTTGAATAGGAGCTCCAAATGTACAAGAACAATATGACTCTGCTCCTGTTCCTGGACCAGATGTGTGCAAAATAAAAATATGACTTAACCAATATATACTTAAGAAAATTCAAACTAGTTCATTTTCTGGTTAAATAGAATTCTAGAATTGCGAAATGAGAGGTAAGCTTTAACCACATAACTTGAAGCAAGTATTCTTTTTGAAGGTTGATTTTATGAAGTTTTTAAACCTATACGACACTGGGGTAGGGGGAGGCATAATCTTTGAAAACATTTTTCCCCAAGTCACTAGGTCCTGTACCAGCTTGTCATCTCACGGAGTAAGTTTTATATGCTGCTCATCCGATATTGCCCACTCTAACAAGTCTGCCTTCCAGGTAGGTACGTTTGGAGCTCCAGACGCTATCCAGTGCATCATAGTTTGCCTCCTCGCTAGCACCATACCAAGCACCAACATTCGTGCTTTCATTTTAAGGTGTTTCCGATGTGGCATCACACCCAACAGACACTGTTTGTTAGAGCTCCCTATTCCCAACTCCATAAAATGCAACAGGGCATGTAGCACCACCTGCCACTACACTGTCAGTTGTGGACAAGTTCACGCATGCTTAAAATCAGTGGCGGGGAGCTTGCATCTGACAATGAAATGCCAGTCACAAAACATTTATCTTTTACCACAGCCTCAAAGAGAAAGTAAGTCCTTCGCAAACGGGAACCGATCCCCAAAGTACCCCTTCCCCCATTGTGATTTTTTTTTTTAAGAGGCCCTACTCTTAAGCACATCTATTTTTCCTTTAACCCCTTGGATGCCTAGGACAAACGGTTACGTCCTTGACTACAGCGCCTGCATGCCGAGGACGTAACCGTTACATCCTACACCTGGTCCACGGGCGGAGCGCTAGCTTCCCACCCCCTCCCCTGTTCAGGGATAGAAGGAGAATCGACCTCCTAGCCCCCCCGCACAGTGATGTCTGATGACATCACCAAGCAATCAGCACTGACCTCATCAGAGGTCGCCCGAGCGGAAGAGAAATGCTTGCATTTCTGTTCCGATCGGGGGTGGGGAGGTCAAAGGGTTTTCCTTTCATGTATTTCTGAGAATTCTTGCAGCCCAATCGTATAGCGATCGGGCTGCAGGAATGCCCACTAGACACCAGGGACTTTGTTTACAATATGTAGACAAAGAAGGGGAGTGGCCCCTTGGGCAAGGGCCGCTGCCCAAGCAGAGCATTTTTTTATTAGGCCTTTTCCTGTCCCCCCCCCCAGGGGCAGATCGGCCTATTTTAGTTTGGCTGATCTGCCACCAGACTGGCCAGAAGCCACTAGGCACAGGGATAATTAAAAAAATAAAATAATTTAGGCCATTTCTGCCCCCCTTGGGGGGAAGTCTGCCTTTTTTTATTAAACCAATCTGCCTCCAAGGGGGGCATAAATCACTAGACACCAGGGATTTTTTGAATGACAATTTCACGAAAGGGGAGTGACACCTTAGTCAAGGGTTGCTCCCGGGGGGGAGTGGGGACAAATTTATTTAAGGCCATTTCTGCTCCCCTTGGGGGCAGATCGGCCTATTTTAATTAGGCTGATCTGCCCCAAAGGGGGGCAAAAACCACTAGCTGCGAGGGATTTTGTAATTTTTTTTTACAGATGGGGAGCGACCCCTTAGGCAAGGGTCGCTTCCCTGGGGAGGCAAATTTATTTTAGGTTATTTTTTCCCCCCTGGGCGGGCAGATCAGCCTATTTTTCTTAGAGAACCCACTAAACACCAGGGATTTTTTTTGCACCAATTGCACACAACAGGTGCGTCCCCTTAGACAAGGGTCACTCCCCTGGGAGAGAAAGTTATTTTAGGCCTTCTCTGACCCCCTTGGGAGCAGATCGGCCTATTTTAATAAGGCCGATCTACCCCCCAGGGGGGGCCGAAACCACTAGGCACAAGGGATTTTTTCATTTTTTTTTTTCACAGATGGGGAGTGACCCCGAAAGCAAGAGTCGCTCCCCTTATTTTAGGCAATTTCTGCCCCTGTTGTGGGCAGCCGATGGGAGCAGAAACAACATAGGTGCCAGGAATTGGTGTATGTGCATGTTTTTTGTTTGGGGGACAGCCCCTTGGGCAAGGGTCACTCCCCATGGGGGCACATTACCGTTGGTCATTCTGCAGATCAACCTATTTTTGTAAGGCCCATCTGCCCCCAAGGGCGGCAGAAATCGAACCAGACACCAGGGAAGAATTTTTTTTTTAAAAAGAGGGTAATAAATGGGGACAAAGTAGATCTGCTTACTGATGGGCAGATGGGGCAATTACCACCAACCCACTCCGGGGGGAGGGGGGGGTGCAGAAAGCCTACTAGATGCCAAGGAATTAAAAAATATATAGTTGGGTGGTAGATACCAAGCAGTATGGTCATAGTTATGCCCCCGCCTCAACTGAAGTGGGTAACAGTCTTTCAGCTCTCCCTCTGCACACTAAAAGATGTTATCCCAATGGCAAGCAAGAGGACATTTGATTATTTTGGGTTTTCATTTTACATTTGGGCCATGAGAGCTTGTCTAACTCTCAAAATCGTACCACTTGGAATGGTGAGGGCTGCACTTTTTGGGCTTTGGGACATCGCAATGTAGAAAAATATTGGAGACCTAGACACATCTGAATACTAAACATCTGGGTGAGTCCAGGGTGGTGTGCTTCACAAGCATCCCACACCATTTTCTTACCCACAATGCCCAGCAAACCTCCAACTTTGCTTGAAGTCACACATTTTCCCCTCATTTTTGTGATGGGATCTTCTGGAATCGGCAGGAATCCACAAAATTCCTACTACCCAGAATTGTTGCATCTATACCGATAAAATTTCTGTCCAACTTGTCACCTAAAAACTTTTTTTTCAAACTGCCCTTTTGGACCCTCTTTGGTTCCTCCTCAATTTCAACGTGTTTCTGGCTCTTTCCTGTCACAGGCACTTGGCCCACCTACACAAGTGAGGTATCATTTTTATCGGGAGACTAAGGGGAACTTTGGGTGGTAGGAAATTTGTGCTTGTGCGGTGATACAATATATTGTAAAAAGTGTGCCCAGCATCCACACATGTTCAGAAATATTCTTCTGTTTATGTTTTCACAGAAAATACCCATGTTTGTGACTTATAATTACAGATCAGGAACCTTTCCTATAGGACTGTGATGCAAATGTTTGTATTTTTCCCTGCGTGTTGCCTTTTTTCAAAATAAGATCGAAACATCAAATGGTGAATAAAATGTATCCAAACCTACTTACAATTCATTCTTCCTTTTGTCAATTCTGGCTGTAAAATAACCTGTTTCTTCTTTCTGGTGCAGAAGTGTATTCTATAAAACTGCACTTTTTAGGTCAAGCGCGCAAGCGCTTCTCGACTTGTTGTAAGTATTCTATGGGCTTTTAACTACGCCCATGTTATGCCCATAACTTTCATTCGTTCGTTGGCTTGCCTTTAGAAAATCCCTTGATGACATTGGTAAATGCTTTACGTTTGTCCCGGCATGAGACGGTTTTGTTACCGCCTTGCAGACTGACCCTGTCACATGGATTATTGCACAGTTGCCGATATGTTTTACTGTGGGCGAACTACTTTTTTCTTTTGTGTCTCTCCTTCGTACTCATGCTTGTGGCTGTTGTGGTGCTTTGATTCGGCTTGTGCTGCCGTCCCCCAGCACCTCCTGCCTATCCCTGAGTCCTGTTCGTGTCTGCCCGTCCCGACTACTCCTCCCACATCGTTGCTTGTTGTTTTCGGGAAAAATCCCTTGAATTATTCAAAACCAGTTTCCTCTTATTTTAATAGTTTTACTGAAAGGTTGAGCTGACAACAGTGTTTCTGAAAGCAAAGTTTGCTGTCGGATAGTTAATTCTTCTATTCTTTATATTTCTATCTTATATTTTCCATGAACTCTTTTGGGTGACTTCATATAGTTTATTACCTGTCTCCCCCTTTCAAGGCCATAACTCGGAGAGGAAAAAAGCATTTTGCCCCCTTGTGTTTGCATTCTTATATACATTTGTTTGTGTGTTTACACAATTGTGTGTGCCCATATACACGTGTGTCAGTGCATGTCTGCGGGTGTGCGTTTGTGCATGTGTGCATTGCAAACGTTTGTTTGCTTACTTGCAATAAAACACCAGCATCCTACTAAAGGATTTCCAACGGAAACGAATGACACTGCCCGAACAATATGTGATCAAATACACTGTTGAAGTTATGCTTGTGGAATATGTCAAGAGAAGCTGTTATATGTCATGTGTTTGACTCTTTCTACAGGAACTGATAGACAGCGGAGCTATCGGTGAAGTGGTCCACATTCAGCATAAGGAACCGGTATGTAAAATAGTATAATTTATAGAGAGAGACTGCTGAGTTTGTGATCCGATCATGTGAGCAGGTTTATTCTAGAAAGATGTGTGCACACAAAATACAAAAATAACATTCCAATAGCAACATTGCTGAGCTGTTGTATGTTGCCCTTTTCTTACTCTTATACACTCCACTCCCATTTTGAAAGCTATCACTTTTCCCCCGTGAATATTTCCTTTGAAATGTTTTTGTGTCTCAGCATTTTTATTCAAATGACCTGATGAAATGGTCTAAAAGGAAAATATGCAACTCTCCTACTTCCTTCTTCTGCAAAAAGCATATTTTTCCTGATTAACTATTGCATGGAGTTCACAAGAGCGCTGGCCATAGGATGCACTGACTACTACATTGCCTTTGACCCAGAGATTTCAAAGAACCGTAGAGTCAAGTTAAAATGTGCACAAAAGCTATAACATCAAGCAGCACAGAAAGTGTGTTACTGAGTACCAAGTGGATGCAATGAGAGACTCAAAATGCCTTCAGTCTTTATCCTTATGCTGTTCTTCAACTAGAAACCTGCAGACTTATTAGCCAACAATTCTTCAGAGGCCCGAAACACAGAGGTGGATCCGTGGGTGTGTGGGGCCAGAGGCTATGGAACAGTTTGAACCCAAAGCTAGAAACCAAGCTTGGTTACAGGCAGTTTGAAAACCTCTAATCCCAGAAGTGTTTCAATTTTCATACAACCAATGCTTAATTTCAGCCGGTGAGTGCCACTGGCACTAATTTTTCGGATCAGCAGTTAGTTTTCTGCATCAAGCCTTTACCACGAGCAAAGGAGGAAAGAACACACAAAGGGGACAAACTGTCATAAAGAGAGAAAGCAGGAACCTGCAAGAGCGAGATAAAGCGGCAGGGGGTGTCCGGTTGTGGATTAAAGAGGAATGAGATGACTTAAAGACTACACAGCCTTAGTATTCGGTGTACCAGCACTTAATTACAGCGGCCGCTGGCTTCCGAGCAGAGCTTTGGGCACTGGCACTCATTCATTCACTAACTATGCCTTGCATACAACTGAACTCTCTGTGCGGTGAAGGGGTTGTAACCAAAGAGCATAGGACAAGGTTCTTACTCATCCATCTGACTGTTGCGATCCCTCAGGTGTCCAAGGGCTAATCCTTCTATTCAAATCTTTAAGTGCTCTGATGTAGTCAAAAGGAGTTATGCAGGGCCGTATAACACCCTGCAAGAAATATATACATAAACAAATATCCAAACATACGAGACCTGAGCACATAGAGTTTCTGTTTTTGCTTATTGTGCTACATATCATCTATGTATCAGAACTAAGGCTTTTTAATGCAGCCTATTGAAATGGACTTTTAAACTTAGACCTTGAAGCAAACCTAGACCCTAAAACCAAGGCAGAGTTCTCCCCCTGTTCTGCATTTCAAACCTGTAAAACAGATTAAGTTGTCAGTAGACATGTGGCTCATAATTGCCTGTTCTAGGTGGGCCAAAATAATTCTGCGTGCTTGCACATCATCATGTAATCTTACGATCAAAGCATTACTCAGGAAACCTGTGGTACTTGCCAGGTCCAAACCTTCCTTTTTATCAGATGTAAGTCACCCCTAAGGTAGGCCCTAGTTAACCTGAAGGGCTGGGTGCAGTGTACCTAAAAAGGTGTACATGTACTTTTAAGTTTAACATGTCTAGGTATTGAAAAACTGCTAACTACGCTTTTCAGTATTGCAACACCTTCCTCTCCCATAGGATAACATTTGGATTATTTTAAAATATCTTTTAAGTGTATCTCCCGATTGGGAAAAGATAAAAATGTGGCATTTGGTGTCTGAAGTCTGAAAATGGCACTTTTAGAAAGTTGTCAGTTTCTTTCTTTAACCATTCTGTGCCTCAGCCTACCTCTGAATGCACGTCTGGGTTGGGTGACAGCTGCGTCTTGTACATTCCCTCTAGACAGCCACACACAATGGAAGTTTAAGTGTGACTTAATGGGCCATTAACTGACTTAATTGAGGGGGTGGTGCTTAGCACTGCCTCACACCTGAATAGCCTTGTCCTTGCTACCCACAATAGGGTTTAACAACCCTGTATTGTCAGACTAGCCAGCTTAGAGCCAGGGCAGGAGAGGCAGGGCATCTCTACATTTCAAAGGAAGGCCTGGAAGTTTCTCCCACCTTCCAGAACCAGGGCACCAAAGTATAAATACTGGACCCCAAACCCCACCAACTCAAATCTGTACTGGAACCAAGGGCATTCTGCCATGAAGAAGGACTGTGGTGCTGCTAGGAGGGGCTGCCATTCTGCAACTGCATTGCTGTATTGGTCTACTGCTGCAGTTGTAGTAGAGACTGACACTTTCCAGTTTGATTTGCTGTGTTGGTCTACAGCTTCTGTCCTGAAATGAGAGGGACTGGACTGCTTTTCTCATCCTTGAATCCCAGAATCTCCAAGGGCTTGTTGGCTTGCACTCTGATCTTCTGTATTATCAGGGACATTAAAGATTGCTTCCAACTCACCTGCTACAGCCCTGGGCTCTACTGTCTGTGAGTCCTACTCCTGCCTGAGGAGCCACCACAGTCCTGGACCTTTGGAAGTGGGCCTAAGGTGCTCTGACGTCTGTGGTTTTCATCAGCCACAAGTCAACGCAAAGCCTCGCAAAGCAACACAGTGCAGACCGTGCACCAGGATTTAAGGTACTGTGCTTTCCAGACCCAGGTGGGTTCCTGTAGCTGGCCCGCACTCCAATAGGGTCGGCCTGAACTTGTGACTTTGTCCCAGTCCAGTGTGACCAGATAACCACATTTGGCCTGTTGTGCTTCTATGCACTATTTTCTCCTAAATCTTTAAAATTGCATATCTCAGTATCTAATTATTGGATTTTTGTCATTTTGGTCTTGTTTTACTCAGATATTCTCTATTTTTCAGAATTTGCGTTTAGTATTTTGTGTGGTGTCTTTCACTGTGTTACTGTCATTAAGTGTTGCACAAATACTTTACACATTGCCTCTTAAGTTAAGCCTCACAGTTCTGTGCCAAGCTGCCTGAGGGGGAGCACAGGTTAATTTAGATTTTGTATCTAACTTACCCTGACTAGGATTGTGGTCCCTACTTGGACAGGGTGCATATCACTGCCAACTAAACACCCATTTTTTTTAACACTTACCTACTTAGTGGCTGGTGCCAGCAATTAACTCTGCAGACTCGTAGAAGTTGACTTACCAAGAGGTGCTTATATATGGTATTTGCAGAAGAAGGGTGTCCACTTGAGGTATGGTGGTGCAGCAGGGTAAGCCAGTTGCAGAACGAAGAAAGGTTGGACATCTTTGTGGGTGACTCAAATTATGTATGATTATGTTAGAGACATGGATGTTTAGAATGGGTCAAGATCTTCAGGTATGGACTACAACTACTGGCTTCCACTTCACTAGCTGTGAGGTGGATCTCATATACTTGGGGCAGTTGACAGCCTAATTCTTGAATGTTTACTGAAATGGACTGTCAGTAGAAGATGGTGGAGAAACATTAATCTGAGTCAAGTGTAAATAATACCTAGAAGTGATAATTCTCAACATACAGGGGTTGCTGTACTAATCCAGTGGAGCTGGTAGTGAGTTTACACTAGAATGATGATACCAAGAAGCTGGTACTGGGTGTTGTATGGGTATTTATATAGCATTCACTATTCTAGACTAGGCGCCGAAGCATTTCTGGATGGTAAGCACACTACTCCGTGGGAGCCTAGTGTTAGTAATGTAGTCGTACAAAAGTTGTCATGCTGTTTGTAGTCTTTTTGTCATGCTGTTTGCTGTCTGGATGTCATGCCATTTGTGTTTAGTATTTCACAGTGTCATTTGTGAGATATACTTTGTTAAATAGAACAGCATACAGTATCTTTTAGTCTGTTGAGCATGGCTTTTTATACAAAAAATTTAGATCTGTATTTGGACAAGTTACTTATAATGAGGGGCACTCAGTCATGAGTATTTCTGTATTTACACATGTGCCAGAATTCCAGAAGGAACTTATTTACAAGAGATTTGCAAGGGCAATGAGTGCTGTAAAAGTTATGCAGTAGTAATCCACAATTTCTCAAATGAAGAGCAATAATCTCAGTACTCACCCAGAGAAGCTGGTATTGAGTAATGCCCTGGGGATGTATTTTTTTGACAATAATCAGATGTTTGAATTTGGCTCTTTTATTGATTTACCTACTGTTCATAATACTACACTTTAGTGAATGAATTAATTTGTTTATTATTAAGTTAATTATCATCTTAACAATAAATGTTCATAAAAACGTATTAGTAAAATACATTCTAAAATCATACAACAAAATTTGCCTACCACTTTGAATGACTACATGTTTGTTCTTCCAGAAACATTACGGGGTGTCTTCTAGACTATGAAAAGAAGTAATTATAAACTGGTCCTGTCTGTCTAAGGACGTAGGGGTTCCTGCAGGAGAGTATTTAAAATAATCCTTCAAGCAGGTGACCACACTGTCTTCCGTTAAATTGGAACTGGTTACTGCAATAAGGGCTCAGTGCAAACTGTTACCTATTTGCCAGAAGTCCCATGAATGTTTTTTTCTAGATATAGAGCTTTTGCCCAAGAGTTTTGTTTTTGAATTAATGGTTCCTCCGATATTATTTTCTAATAAAATGTATTTAAGCTTTTCAAAGATCCATGTATTTCGTGGTTGGCGTGGTATTTTTTAGCATATCTCTGGATATAGTTACGCTCCTTCATGAAGGCCTGGCAGAAGGCAAAAACCTGGAGCCTTTTTTGAACTTCTTCATATCGATGTAATGATGGTCTGCTATGGTTGTGTTGTTGACCTATTAGTTTGTCACTGAACAGTGACAATATGATGATCAGATTAAGATAATCCTTACTAAAGCAGTGATTTGCCAGTTTTAGAGCTGAATCCCCAATACTTTGTAGAGTCTTATGTGACCAACGGAGCTTCCAGTAATTGATTGTCCCAGACTCTCCCTGTAGGGAAAGTGGTTTATCATAAACTTGATTTTGCACATTAATTATTATTTGCTGTTGCCCATGGTCACAGTTATTTCTTTTGACTAGCTTAAAAGAAGTGATTAGGCAAAGTAATAGGAGTGTGGCAGCTGTATAGTCTAATATGGAGAGTGAAAATGCAGAGTAATAAGTAAATTTTGGAGGTGTGTCTTGCTGGTACCTTCCATTTAGTGTTCTTAGTCTTAGAGATTCTAGATCTTTCATTAATGTATCTGCCCTTCTACTTTTATGCATCATGGACTTTACAGGGACATACCATAGATAGTCTTGCTGAGTTAAGTCATCTCGGGGGAATGCGGCCAGCAGGTTCATAATAAGGTCTCCTGTGACTAGAATATCTAGAGGTAATTGATCTTGCAAGCTGACAAATAGAATACTTGAATGCTTAGATATAGTTGTACTCCTGGTTCCTTGGAGAAGTCGTGGTGGAAACAGATTGTGCCCCATTCTCTCAGCTACACAAGTCTCATACATGTAATGACAAGCAGAAGCATATCTTGGTTCAATAGGGTTTATTGAACAAATACATTCTACGTAAAAAAGACATGAAATGCGATTATGAGGATGATGAAACCAGACAATTACAACAGTGACCAAAAAGGTGAAACAGAAACAGTACCTCCATATTTGTCACAATATTATTACCAATATTCCTACACACACTACTAAGATTCCTACATTAGAGCCAGTAGCAGTGATAGCCTTAATCTACCCCTCTAGTCTCAAGCATGAAGCACAAACCCCATACCTCTGTTGTAGGTACAGGAGAGTTTGGTTAGTCTGCTGAATATCCTCCTCCGTGATAGAAGAGGAAGTGCCAAATCTCTCCTGAAACTGCAAAGGTGATGGACAACATAAGATGGCAATCTGACTGGAATGTCTCCTCTGAGGATACTAAGGCAGCCTGATGTTTTATATCAACACTGTGTTATTCTAGGAACTGCCCTGGCGTGACAACACATCCCTATCTTTGTTAAGAAGACACCATATTCTCTGAGCCGGCAACACCTGGGAACCTATCATATGCAGCCTTGATGTGAGCACTAAATGAAATGTCATGCAAAGCAATGAATAACATAATTCTGCAGAGAAGGACAAAAGATAAAAATAATAAAACATCACCACTAAAATGATGCCTCGCTAAAATAATAAAAGAAATAAAATTGCAAGTGAGTCAGTGTAGGGTCACAGGCCTCAGACCTAAGCTAAAATATGCAAAAATAAATGTGAGTATGTGGCTAATGACCAACCTCACAACACTCTTAGCGTCCTCCAACCGCGTCTTCAGCCGCGGCTCCGAACGGCTCTGAGCAGCTCAGACTGGCACAAAAACAGTGTAATGTCACTTCCGACTGGTGATTCAAATCAACTACACTCTAATGGTTCACCCTGGCAATTATACATTTTTTTTTAAAACAATATATAACGCTATTGGGGTTGACTTTAGGGCAGGACATGTCTTTAGTAAAGCTCATCGCCAGTATCAACCAGAAGCCTCCAATACAATTTTATTTGGAGCCACTTATTGGATTTCTTCACAGGCTGTGGCGTGCAGTCATTCGAACACATGAATGGATCCATAACATTCTGTATCCTCTCCTTTTTTGGTAGATAATTTCTTTATACAATACCACACCACAACTGGCTGGAAGATATGTTCAGAGCAGTTTTGCTGACACAAGACGTTATTCCACCCCATGGAAGACTGGAATGCAACAAATTAATTGTGTTTTACAAATGATTTTGCCATTTCCATGATTGGAGACTGAAATAGAAAGCAGTCCATTTGTCTATCACTCTTGTGCTACTGCAGACTCTCAGAGAGACCCTCGGTAAGTATGTAACTGTTTTTTTCTGTCCACGTAATAGGAAAAGTGGCTTTTGGGCATGATTTCTTTATTTCTAAGATCTTAAAGAAAAGGAAGCTATTATCTGAAGTACTCAAAAGACCCTTGAAAGTTTTTGCTGTGAGATACTTGTTCACTGTGTCATGTCTCAGAGGCAGCCATTCTTGGTGAATAGCACATCGGGAAAGAGCCAAGTGAGGAGGTCATCTTATAAAAGCTACTGCACACATTCTGGGATGTCAAATGTTTTATAGGTGAACACCTAACAGGATTGGACCAATCCCCACTGCCAAATTTATTTTCATGCACAAACAATTTTTAAACCAAACGCCGTCTTGTCGCAATAACATCTAATTAAGTCAATACATAAGAAATACGCTGATTCCCACATTGAAACAATTCCTCTTACTCCGATGCCAGTGTAGGTAGGCCATGAATGGCTTTGGAGAAATCCACAAGTGGACTGTACTACTAAGGATCTCATAAGCCCTGTAGTACAGCACCCTCATAGCACCAGTGATGGAGACCATTTTTATCGTTGAGACAATTTCAGTGGCAAATCACCTAAAAATGAATGGTGGCGCCATTACAACTTTTTTTAACAGGACAGTTCAGTTGCTTTTTGTCCTCTCATCCAGAGACAGCAAAATGTTTCTTAAACTCACTAATACTCAGCAAGCTTGACTATTGTTTGGATTTCTTACCTCTAATCTTCATTACTGCGATCCTTCCTTCCTCGTCTCATTCCGCACTAATGGAGTGAAGTGCCCTCTTCACTGCTCACGTCACTTTAGAAAGCTACTATTTCCCTTTCTATGAAAGTGAATAAGGACAGGAGCATATAGTCCCTCCTCTCCCCCAGAACTATCTGTATATCACCAAGCACCACAACACCGGCTGATGACAGAACAGGGAGGTACTAAATGGGACGAGGAGGGAAGAATCGGAGTAATGAAGATTACCGGTAAGTAATCCGAGCATTACCTCCTCATTGTCCTTCCTCGTCCCATTCTGCACTAATGGAGGAATACTTAAGCCAGATCACTTTCAGCAGCCACATGAAAGAACCAAAAGGAACACAATCAGTGCAGTGCAAAGTTTAATGAGGTATACAAAAAAAAGAGACTCAGGAACACTGCGGACTACAAGCTGGTGTCCTCAATAGTCCAAACACAAGGAGCCGACTCAGGAGGAGGAAGCAGCCATGACCAAGACCTCGGAACCAAAAGACAATTCAGAACCTTGAGCAACGTGCTGCCTTTAATGGGTAATGAAAGTGGAAGGAGGGGACCAGGTGGCAGCTCTACAAGTATACCGTAGGGGAATACCAGACCATTCAGCCCAGGAAGCGGCCTCGCACGAGTGAAATGGACCTTGACCTCATCCGGAACCACCCGTCCCAGGGCCTGGTAAGCTGAAAAGGTAACAGACTTAGGGGCATATTTATACTCTGTTTGCGCCGGAATTGCGTCGTTTTTTTATACGCAAAGCTAACTCCATATTTATACTTTGGCGTTAGGCCCGCCTAGCGCCAAAGATCTTGGAGTTGGATCTTTGGCGTCATTTTTTTGCGTGGACACCTACCTTGCGTTAATGATATGCAAGGTAGGCGTTCCCGTCTAAAAAATGACTCCAAGGCATGTGCGCCTTATTTAAACTCCCGTGCAAAAATGACGCACAGGAGTGGGCGGGTCAAAAAAAATGACGTCCAGCCGATTTTGCGTCATTTTTTAACGCCTGGTCAGGGCAGGCGTTAAGGGACCTGTGGGCTCGGAAGGAGCCCAGAGGTGCCCTCCCATGCCCCCAGGGACACCCCCTGCCACCCTTGCCCACCCCAGGAGGACGCCCAAGGATGGAGGGACCCATCCCAGGGAACTTAAGGTAAGTTCAGGTAAGTATATATATTTTTTTTTTTTGTGGCATAGAGGGGCCTGATTTGTGCCCCCCTACATGCCACTATGCCCAATGACCATGCCCAGGGGACATAAGTCCCCTGGGCATGGCCAATGGGCAAGGGGGCATGACTCCTGTCTGTGCTAAGACAGGAGTCATTTCAATGGGGGTTGGGAGTAAAAAAAAATGGCGCAAATCGGGTTGAGGCCAATATTTTGCCTCAGCCCTGACTTGCCCCATTTTTTGACGCCCAAGCTCCATTTTCCCCTACGCCGGCGCTACCTGGTGTGGGTCATTTTTTTTGACGCACACCAGTCAGCTGCGCCGGCTAACGTCATTCCATAAATAAGGCACCCGCATGGCGCTTTGGAATGGCGTTAGCCGGCGTTAAAATTTTTGACGCACAACTGCGTTGGCGCAGTTGTGCGTCAAAAAGTATAAATATGGCCCTTAATCCAACGGGACAGGGTGGAAGAAGAAGGTCGTCCGGCCTTCCACACAGGCCAAAAGCTGACAAAAAGGTGGTCAGAGAGACGAAACTCATAAGACCTTGAAATATAGATCTTCAATGTACTGACAACATCCAAAAGGGACAAGGAAGTGTCAGAGACCAAGGCCTCCGGAGGTAGGACAGGGAAAACAATATCCTTCTCTCGATGAAAGGAAGAATTCACCTTAGGGAGGAATTTAGGATCCAAGAAAAGGACAACCTGATCTTCAAAAACGCGCAGGTACGGAGGGAGACCAAACAAGTTATTAAGTTCACCCAAAAGCCTGGCAGTGGTAATTGCAACTAGAAAAAAATCATTTCAAGGTCAGATACTTAAGGGAAACAGACTCCAAAGGCTCATACAGCGGGGACTTCAGATGTGAAAGTACCACAGGAAGGTTCCAGGAGGGAAAATAGTTCCTAAGGGGTGGACAAAGAAGGTTAAAATCCTGGAACAATTTAGAGGCTACATTCGAAAAAGAGGACAAATCATCCCATGGAACCAGAAAAGTTTTAATAGCGCACCGCATGAACTTCAGACTGGCCACAGAGAGACCCCTATCAAAATCCTCCTCAAGAAACTGAAAACTTGTAGAGGAAGGGGAAGAGACAGGAGACAAAGAATGGGTCTTGCACTAAGCATCAAAGGAACCCCAATGATGCGCATAAGCCCTGTTAATGGAACCCATTGAAATGACTGGAGAGAAGGGGAAACATGCAAAGAAAGCCCCTGTTTCATAAGGCCCTTCCTCTCAACCTCCAGATCGTGAGACACAAATGTGCCAGAGTTTGCAGAGGAAGAAGAGGGACGGACAGAGGGGAAGGTGTAGAGGAAGACACCAATCCAGCCCCAATGCCAGGGGATGGAGAAGAGGGAACCAAAGTCTCCAAGGCCAAAATGGAAGAACCACAACCACTTCCACCACCTCGTGGAGCAGGCGAGACAGGAACCGTTGGATCAGGGAAACTGGAGGAAAGGCGTAGAGAAGACTCTGAGGCCAAGGACTGGACAGGGCATCAGTCCCCAGCGCAACCTGAGTGAGGAATCTGGGGAAGTTCGGCATTCAAGGGGGGTAGCAAAGAGATCCCCTGTAGGAACACCCCACCGACTGCAAATCTGGGAAAATACCAAAGGAGCCAGGACGAACTCCAAGGAGGATGGGAACACCCGACTGAGGAGATCCACCTGACGATTCAGCACTCACCGAATTTGAACTGCCTGTAACCCAAGGAGATGGGACTCCACCCAGGATACGTTGTGGCAGGCAATGAGATTGAGGGAGGGGACATGGTGCCTAACTGGCAATTGTTGTATGACATTGCCACTCAGTTGTCCACTCTGATCACCACTAAGTGACCCTGAAGAGGGGAAGCAAAGTCCTGGAGGGCAATCTAGACCCCTCGAAACTCCCTCCAGTTGGAAGACATTGAAGCCTCCATCACGGATCATAGACCCTGGGCAGTGTGGTCCCCCAAGACCGCCCCCCAACCCAGGCTGCTGGCATCGGTAGTGAGGACCAGAGGAGTCAGAGATGGAAGAGGAAAACCATGGCCTAGGGAAGGAGGATGCAATCACCAGAGGATATCCTGTCGAATTGGAGCGGAATCAGGAATAAGAGTCTCGAAGTTGCCCCTGACCAGAGTCCTGTGAAGTAGACTATGGTGAACCACAGGGCCCAAGTGGAGGCATACCCACGGGACGACATCTAAAGTTGCCACCTGAAAGAAAGAGAAAAACAAAGTGGCACCATAACATCCAACAACTGGACACAACATGACAATGGTAAGGAAGGGGGAAAAATATAGAAAAACAAGCGCCATCTTACTATCAGACCCTGAAGATGCAGCCACTCTCTCGCAGAAGCGGTCCGAGCCTGCAGGATTCATTGAAGAGACTGACGGAGCCGGGCACACCTGAAGGTAGGAAGGGACACCATCCCTCTCTCTGTATCGAAAAGGGCACCAGTATACTCCAGTTGCTGAGAGGGAGTCAGGTGAGACTTGGAGGGATGGACCAGTAAACCAAAACCCTCCAAAAGGGACACAGTAGAGAATGTGTCTGCCAGAGACTTATCCAGAGAGGGTGCATGGATCAGAAGGTCGTCGAGATGCGGGTGGACCAAGATACTCCTGGAATGCAGGGGACCCATCACCGGGGCCAGAACCTTGGTGAAAATCCTGGGGGAGGACTTGAGCCCAAAGAGAAGCACCTGGAGCTGCAATGTTGGGAGCCAACTGCAAACCTCAGGAACATCTGAGAGGCGGGAGCCACCGGAACATGTAGATAGGCATCCTGAAGATCGATCTTTGTCAGGAAATCCCCTGGAGAGACCAACGGAATCACCTGGTGCAAAGTGGACATCCGAAAATGCAATGTCATGACAAAGTGGTTCAGAAATCGTAGGTCGATGATCAGACGAAAATCCCCCGTGACCTTCCTGACCATGAAGACACGGGAATAGCAATTGCACCCCCTCTCTCAAGGAGGAACCGCCTGAAGGGCACCCTTCAGGACCAGGGAGGTGACACCATCGGCTAAGGTTAACTGCTTCACTGGATCCCGAGGCCATGTCATCTGAAGAAAGTGAGGATCGGGAAATTCTGGAGAAACTACCAGACAAAAACCTTGGGAAACAACTTGAAGAATCCTGGCATCCGTGATGGAAACAGCCCAAACTGGAAAAAACTGATTCAGTTGCCCCGACTGGAAAACCAGAGGGGTGACTAAGTCCGGAAGGAGGTTTGGGACCCCCTTACCACCAGGTTCACGAGAGGCTCCCCGTGAAGGAGGATCCCTATGCTGGAACCGGGAGTGAATAGGCAGAGAATCGGGCTCGCATTTCCGAAACTGATCTCCCCGCTTCCTACCACCATCCCAGACCTTAGGCTTCTGACAGAAAAGCTGAACATGTTTCTGACTTTTGAAGGATTTCTGGAGGACCTCTTCCAGTTCATCCCCAAAGAGTTTAGAACCTCCAAAGGGCATACGTAACAAACAATTCTTCTGGGAGGAATCAACCCTCCAGCCCCTGAGATGGAAATGATGTCAAGCAGAAACAGAACCAGCAGTAGCCATAGCAGAAGCCCGAAGAGAGTCAAAAGCAATATCTGAAAGAAACTTTGCCTGAATCTCCATATGGGACAGTAAATCAGAGAAATCCTCACCATCATGAATAGCAGAGGAAAAAGACTGAAAATCCTTAACAAGGCACTGAGAAGTATAGACCCCATAGATCTCAGAAAGCAAAGAGAGACTAAGACCAGAGTGAGATCTCCTGAGAGCAGCATCGACCTTCTTATCAACAGGGTCAGTCAAGGTCACTTCTTCGGAAAGCAAAGGAGGTTTACCTATAATGTTACAAATTACAGGATCCAAAGTAAGAACCTGAGGAACTGAAGTCTCCCCTTGGGACAAAGGATAAAGGCAAGCCATAAAACGAGTGACAGAAACTCTATCTGGATCCCTCCATTCACATTGTAACAAGGATTGAACAGCAGGGGTAACATGAAGTTTGGAAAAGGAAGGAAGCTGAAACTGACGGAACTAATCACCACTAGAAGAAGACTGTGCCAAATCCACAGGCAGTTGGAAATTGGAGGACAAGTTAGATATCACAGGTTCGAAATCCTCCTTCAAAATATACTTCCCTTTGGCAGAGGCACCAGCCGGAAACCCCAGATCATCCTCATCATAATCAGCAGACAGCCAGAGCGACACCAAAGAAGGGGAAAAAACAGACCAGGCAGAACCAGAAGAAGATGCATGAGAAACAGGGGAAGACTGCCCATGCTGCGAATTAAAGGTGTCTGACAGTTGACAAACCATTTTGTGGAGCTGAGTGTCAGGAACTGGGGACCGGTGACGGCGAATCCCACCATCACGTACCCCTTTGAGAGTAGGAGAAAGATAGTGACTCTTCCCAGAGTGCTTCCCCACGTTGGCCGTGTGTAGAAACAGAAAAACACACAGAATGACCAGAAGAAAAAGCAACTGAGGACCCCCAGAGGACCACAAGAAAGCCTGGGAAGAAAAACAGAAGGACCCCAGGGTGCCAAAAAAGACACCCGAGGGGCGAAGAAAAGGGAAAGGGACAGCGAAGGCTGCAACAAGCCCCACTCCAAAAACACAACATCATGGAAAGCAGTCCAAGAGCCAAACCAAAGAAGGCACCTTGGAACTCCAAGGAGTACTGGCTGCCCAAGCCGGCTATCACAGACAGCACCCAGGCCAAGGGGCACATCACCCAGACAAAGGACTCACATGCTGCAGGCAACCGGTTAATCAATGGGATTAGCACTGCGTGGGGGAACACTAATGCACAAGTAGGCAGATCAGCATTGTGTAAAGCACAGGATGCCCCAAGCACCAAAGTAATATGTGCTTGGCACAGTGGCAAAGTCCATACTGGTTGCAGTTAGACACAGTAACGTAGGACATGACATATCTCTGAAAGTGAGAGTATCTCAGATTGTATTTGTTATAGGAAGGATTAACCAGTTGCTCATTGGAGTTGAATATTGGAACATATCCTAAGCCAAACAAAAGTGATGCATGATTCACTCGCTGTAGTACCACAAATATGTACCCACTGATCAAGTGTTTGTGAAAACAACGGTTGTAAATGCTGCCATCTTACGATATAAAATCTAAATTAGAACCTGGAGTATTATGTGAAATATGTTTTATTGTTTGGCAATCCATTTTTCATAGCATTTTCTTTTTCTTATAATTAACCTATTTCACTTAAAAAAGACAACAGGGAGATTATAAAATGACAACAATTTGTAGGATGTTCACCCAGGAATTCTATTGCTTCTAGAGAAGATCCCTTATCTTAGAATTTCCCTCGATCCGTAGATTTTTTTTGAGCAGTAACCTTGTGCGCCGGTCCCAGTGGATATGACATTGTGGGTCCTATATAGGCACTACCCCGGCACCCTGACGTCAGTTCTTTTCTTTCTGCACCAGACAACACTGATCTGAAGAGAGCTACTCCTCAGTTCTTTTTTGACTGCCCTTTCTCATCTTTTTGTCAAAGGTTTTTTGAGTTTCTAACTCATGGTGCTTCCAGACCGGGTTCAAGCCCTGCAGTTCCTGTCATCAGACGACCCGAAGTCTTGCTTCTAGTGTTGGGCCATGCATCCAAAGACTTTGAGGGAGCGGCCCCTGACGCTGATGGTGGCCCGATGCTCAACTCCGCGCATATCGAGGTCTCAGTCGAGAGGAAGGTCCTGGAAGCAGTCACAGAGTTCTCCATCTTTGTTATCCACTCCAAGTCCTCAGAATGATTTGGTAAATTGAGGCACAAGAAGAAGTCAAAAGCTAAATGTTCCTCGCCCTCACCCTGTCGTCGACTGACAAGGCGAAGGAACATCGTCATTCTAGGCCTCCCTGTGCTGAGCTTGCACCTGGCCTGCAAAATGCACCTCCCCAAGTTTCTGGGAGCTGGAGAAACCCTGCCCAACTAAAAGAGTGGGCAGTCCGACACCACTGGAGCACCTTTGGGTCAGTGGAGTCAGAAGGGGCCCCTCTGGTTTCGTGCCAGGAGCTTCGGCCTCGGCTCTAAGGGGCACCCATGGATCCATGTTTGGATGTTGGACGGCGTCGGCCGTAGCACCACGACCTTCTCTGATGCCATCCTCACTGCCGACTCTGACACAGAGCTGGATGGCTGTCGTACGACGCTGACTCCGGCGCCAACAGGAGTTGTGCCTCCTATGCCAGATTCTTAGCCCTTTTCCTGAATGTTAGGTTCCAGTGAGGAATTGGAGGGATCACAGCACCTTTTAGATTACCAGCTACAGGACCCTATGGACTGGCGTACGGACTTGCGCGAAGCCAGTGGGCTGGACACCTTCCCATATACTGGCATGCTTTCTTCTCCTACTGTGGCTACGGAGGAGGGTGCTTCTTATTCTGTGATGGTGTGAAGTGCAGCTGAGGTCCTGGACCTTGAGTTTCCTTCAGTGGCAAGAGGTGCTTCAACCTAGAGCTTTAGCTCCTGAACCACTGCTCCCATTCAGCAAAGCCCTTATAGATGTCCTACTGGGTACCTGGTCCAAACCCAGCACAGGGCCTCCTGTGAACAGGACAATTGCCCGCCGCCATCACCCTGCCCAAGGCTAACCAAGTTTCCTTCTGCAACATCCCACCCCTGAGAGCTTGTTTATTCAAGCCTCCACCTCCCATGGCGCATTCCCTCCTGCACCCCCGACCGATTCAGGACTCAAAGAGGCTGGATGCACTTGGGAAGAAGAAGGTTTCTTCCACCAGCCTGGCATTGTGGTCCGTGAACACTGCAAGCCTTTTAGGCCATAACTCCCACATGCTGTGGGGTACAGTTGAGCAAGTGCTGCTAGAGGTTCTAGAGGAGGTCCGCGCTGTTCTTTCCTAAGCAGTTGCTGATGGAAGAGATGCAGCAAAGTTCACAATCCCATGTGGACACAACACAATCGACTCACTAGGCAGGGCAGTTTCATCGACAGTACTTGCAGTTCATGGTGGGCCACGAGCACTTAAGGTTCATCTTGCTTCCCTTTGACCTTACCAGCGCCCCTCAAGTGTTCACCAAACTGATGGCTGTGGTCGCAGTTCATCTGAGCTGGTCAGGGGTTATAATCTTCCCCTATCTCGATGGCTGATTTTTAAAAGCATGGCCCCAGGCTGCCATCTTCTACCTCTAGACTACGGCAGACCTCCTGCATTCGCTGGGGTCACTATAAATGTCCCAAGCAGCGAGTCCAGGATATTCTGGCTATGATACCGATGTTTCATCCTCTGTCATGGATTTTAGTGAAAATGACCTCCAGCATCCTGTTTGTGACAGATGCCAGATGACATTTGCGGGCTCTGCAGTGGAACCTGAATTTCCAGTGGGCACACAATCAGTGGAATCTCTCCAACATGGTCCAGATCTCGGAGGGAACTGTGCAAGATCTGCAGTGGTGGTTAACGAACTGTGATTGAGTCGGAGGCAGTTCCCTCTCCCTTCCCCAACCAGATATGACAGTAGTGACAGATGCATCACTCCTGGGCTGGGACAGCCATCTGGTACAGGAGGAGATCAGAGTCATCTGGTCTTAGGCGAAGTCCGGACTCCACACCAACCTGTTGGAGCTCCGTGCGATCAGACTAGCATTGAAAACATTTCTTCCCTCTCTCAAAGGAAAGGTAATGCAGATGTTCATGGATAACACCACCCCCATGTGGTGCTGTAACAAGCAGGGTAGGATGGTGGTGTGGACCGTTTGTCAAGAGGTTCTGCGCCTCGGGACATAGCTGCACAACAGAGCATTTCCATGGTGGTTCAACATCTGGCGTGCTATCTGAATACCAGAGCAGACAAACTCAGCCGACAATGCTTAGTCGATCACAAATGGCGCCTCCATCCGGGGGTGGCATAAGGTGTCCTTCAGCAGTGGTAAGATCTGTCCGCCTCCACAGAAAATGCACAAAATCAGCAGTATTGCTCTTTGGAGTTTCCAACACTGCTCTCGCTCAGCAATGCTTTTAGTCTCAAGTGAAACTCAGGACTCCTATACGCTTTTCTGTCAATACCACTCCTCCCCATAGTTCTCAAGAAGATCTAGAACGACCGTGCTCAGGTCACCCTTGTGGCTCTGGACTGGGCACGGAGATTCTGGTATCCCAAGCTACTGAGCATGGCCATCGATCCTCCAATCAGAAGGCCCCTTTGGGAGGATCTTCTGTCGCCGCAACAGGGGAGGGTTCTCCAACCGAACCTGCCATCCTCAGTCTTCTTGCATGTAGATTGAGTGGCGACAGTTGACAGCTTTTGACCTTCCATCCAAAGTCTGCAACGTAATCTTGCCAGCCAGGCATCCTGCCACCAAAACGGTATACACCTGTGGAATGGTTCACAGACAAGTCTGTTGACCATCTGCTCTGGTCTGGGCACTCTCTAAGGTTATTTGTCTGCAATTTCTGCTTTTGGAGTCACCTGATCAGCCTTCTTTGTTTAAGTCCCCTATTGTAAATAGGTTCCTTAAAGACCTTACGCATATGTTTCCTCCGTCCCCATACATTAAGCCCCAGTGGGATTTGAATTTGTTTTTTACCTTTCTTATGTGCACTTCTTTTGAGCCTCTTCACAATTGTATGCTCAGGCTTCTCACTTTGAAAACAGCCTTCCTTGTAGCCATTACATCTGCCCGCAGGGTAAGTGAGCTGCGGGCATTGTCATTTAAGCCATCCTATATTTCCATTTATCCTGACAAAGTGGTGCTTTTTGAGTAGAGTTTATTTTCTTCCAAAAGTGAATACGCCCTTTCATGCAGGCTAATCCATCATCTGGCCTACTTTTTACACAGCCCCACATCCCTTCAAGGAAGAGAGAGAGACTCCACTGCCTTGACCCAAAAAGATTGTTGGCTTTCTACCTTGATCATACAAAAGTGTTCAGGGTAGATCATCAACTCTGTGCCGGTTATGTGGGTGTGAAGAAAGGTCGGGCAGTGCGGAAGCTGACCATCTCCAGCTGGGTCACACTCTGCATCCAGATCTGCTATGCACTGGCAAAGTAACAAACACCTGAAGGTTTGCGTGTTCATTCTACCGGAGCTACAGCCGCGGCCACTGCCTTAGCACATGCAGTCCTTGACATCTGTCAGGTGGCAATGTGGGCTTCTCTGCGCACATTTACCAAACACTACTGCCTGGACAGTAAAGTCCGTAGGGATGGGTACTTTGCCAGTTCAGTCATGCAGGACTTTCTAGTATGTTCTTGGTTCGCAGACCCACGTCCGAGCATAGTATTGCTTGGGTATGTATTCAAAGGAAAGGAATCTGCAACTAGAAGTCTATCAGATGAATAAGTTACTTACCTTTGGTAACATCTTATCTGGTAGAGACATATTCTAGTTGCAGATTCTTTACCGACCCACAGGGCCTCCCCGTTCTGTGAACTGATTTCTAGGGACAGAGACTTCCCATTGAGGACTTTAGATTTGACACACCAGTAGTCAGTGTTCTTCATGGCTCTGCTCTTCTGACGTGTAACAACATGAAAAGAAACTGATGTCAGTGTGCAGGGGTGGCAACTATGTAGGACCCACAACGTCATATACGTGTGGACGACGATGGACGTGGAGCTGATCGGCGCCACCTAATGGCATGCTGGGGTACTGCTTAGAAAATTCTCCAGATCAAGCTGACACCTGGGGGAAATGCAAAGGTAAGGAATCTGCAACTAGAATATGTATCAACCAGATAAGGCATTACCGAAGGTAAGTAACTTGTTCTTTGCTAGCCATTCATTGGTCTGTGTTTGTGTTGAAGACCCCAATGCTTCTACCTTAAGTTGGGTGTTTGCACCACCTTGCACATACTGAAGGAGGGATGTTTAACTTTACCTTTCTTCTGTTCTATCCCATACCTTACCTTCTGTAGTTCTCCCGCTGTCCCAGTTAATCTTGCTCTAATTTCATTAGAACAGCTCAGACAGATGGTTAAAGTCACTATTACGAGGGTCAAACACAGTCACTTTTAAGAATACCAGATTTTCTTTAGTTCCTGCCCCTGTGAAGTAGAGGATCACCAAGGAAAAAAAAATAGATGGAACTCAGGCAGGAGGGTTTCTAGACAAGGAGGGGGCTGGTCTTCCTTTACAGTGGGCCATAAAAAGGTTTTCCCATAAAGGTAGATCGATCCTGACAAAAATCTTCATTCCCAGCACTAGCTAAGGAGTTTAATTCAGAATTCCCTGACACCTAAGACAAATTCACTGACTATTAGCTTGGTTCCTCCTTGTTCAAGGTCAGTGCAGCTTCAAGATTTGCTTTCAATCTGAGACACATTCAGCATACACTACTTGGTCTCACTTGGAGCATTTTCAGACAAAGGAGGAAGGCTTTTGCTGCTGTCTTCTGCTGGAGATCATTGAAAATTAAAATGTAAGTTATGTACAATACTGATGGATAAACTTAGAATACCTGCTTTAACATTGATGTGAGCAGATGTAAGTGGGCAAGTTTTGACTCTGAAGCTGAAAAGTTGACTCCTAACAGAATATGACTGGAGTTCTATTTTCAATGGTGACGCCCTTTAGACCCCCGCTTAGACCCCTGCTTACAAGAGCTTGTGAGGTAGACAGCTATAGCCTAGAAACTGGCCATTCTTTCCTGACATACACCTTTAGAGCCAGCCTTCATCGCTGCTTAGAAGAGCTGGTAAGGTAGACAGCTTTAGTTTAGAAATGGCTCATTCTTATCAGAAATAGACCTGTAAAGCCAGCACTCATCTAGATAACCTCCTCTCAGACTGTTCTGTTCCCTTAATTTCCCATCAAGTAATAGAGCTAGTGACCCTGAAACTAGCTTGCAAAGAAGGTGACACTCCACCCGCTGGACTAAAAATCATCCTTTCGGTTACACTCAGTATGACTTAATCAACCATCTTCTTCATTCTTAAGCCCAGTAAGGATCCTGGTGACTGCAGATCTTTTTGTCCGATTTCCCTCTTCAACCTAGATGCTAAAATTCTAAGCTCTGCACTTTTTAGACATTTGCGCTATGGGTTCCAAACAGTCCCTTCTGGTCATGGTTGACGCCGGAAAAGCTTTTGATAGGGTAGACTGCGACTTCATGGCCGATGTACTATGGAAGGGTGAGATGAGCAATGTTTTATGTCATGGTTCTTAGGAGGCTACCAAGGACCGAAAGCTGGCATCCGCATTAACAAACTATTCTCCGATTGGGTGACAATCTACATGGGGTGGGAGGCAAGGATGCCCCCTCAAACCCCTCCTCTTTGTCCTCATATTACAGTCTCTGGTTCAGTGCATCAAGGCCAATCCCCTGATCACGGGAGTATGATTTGGCCAACAAGTAATTAAACTCTCTATATTTGCTGACAACACTTTTTGTCAGTGATAAGACTGCCTTGGCTTTTTCGCGCGGGTACTTGAAGAACTTAAACTCTACCAAAAAGTTTCAGGATTTAATATTAATGTCACCACTCTAAAATCCCCAACATATGAGCTCCTCAGCTAGTACCACAACAAGGAGAATCACACACTTCACTGTGCAGGGCCTCACCTAGTATAGACTGCCTGGAGCTGGCCCTGGCCTAGGCCCCCAACCTAGCTGAAACTGAAGACATTAATTTACAGTGGTTTAAAGCAAGGGATCACATTCAAACTTAACAGCTGGAAATAGAAACCGCTGTTCCTGTGAGGAAGAATTGGGCCTATAAAATGGTCATCATACCTAGGATTCTCTGTGTCTTTCAGGCGATAGTCTCCTCATCCCAAGCGACTGTATCACAGACCTTCAGTCAATTACCTTTTCCTTCATATGGCAGGGTAAGACAGAGAAGATTGGCAAACAGCAGGGCACACTAAGAGCACGCCAGGGGGGATTGGTAAGGCTTGATCTTTATCAGTAATATATGGGCCTCATCTCCACTTCCTGGTACATTGAACCAGGAGGGAAACTGAAAAGTGATGGTGTATGATTGACCACCCAAAGGTAGAATGCCTCCAATCCATTGGTAACCTAAACCCGAACAAACAAAGACTCTCTATGTATGCCCTGTCACAAGGGCTACCCTAGAGGTGTGGGACAGGATGGGGAACAAAATGGCCACACATCCTACCCATTTTCATTCACGCCTCAGTAGGGGAATCGTGAATTCTCCCTGGGGTGAGTAGCGCCTCATACCACGAATGAGTAGAAATGGGAGTAAAACACTGAGAGATATGTTTGATCAGGGATGGATAAAGTCTTTTATGGGGCAGTTGAAAAAAAGAGTACGTTCTTTCAGAGGTCGAACGATACCACTACATGCAGCTCCACCATTGGCTATTTGACCCGAAAATCCGGCAGGGCGATACCAGAGCCCTTACCCCTTTAGAAAAATATATCCTAAACTGCAGATAAACTGGCAAAGTCCACCATTTATAATGTTTTCAATGACAAATGAGGCAATGCCAAACACACATTCAAGAGTGCCTGGTAGAGGAAAATGAGCTTCTCATTAGACCACAATCAGTGGGAAGGAATTCTGATGTGGGTCAATAACTTTGCATCCTTCATGGGGGGAGGAAAACAATGCTCAATGTACTTTAAAGATGGCACTACACTCCAACATGTGCAGCCCTTTTGGTCTTTGGTCTTTACCACTATAGATCAAATCACTGGGTCTGACTTGGCTAGATGCCCTTACGTGCACTTGCTGGGATGCCCAGCTATAGTCATCTACCCGCTCTATGGCACCCTTTGTAGGTTCATCTTTTACCTCATTTCACATTTCTTCTGAATAGACCGGGTTAAGTATTGTGTCAAAATACAAGAACATGATGCGGCAGATAAGTATATGCTGGACACACACACACCACATGTACTCCGTAGAGTTTACTCATTTGCCTCTTGATTCAAAGATGAATGAGCTGATCTCGTGGCAATGAAATATTCTGAAGAGTCATACTCAAAGATGGGGAAATTAGGACCTGCTGGAGTAAGGTACCGTTGTCACTGCAGCCTGCATGAAACACCAGTCTATTTTATTACTTTTTTTTATCCCAGGCCATTTGTATGCGGCCTTTCACCTGGCAGCTGCCCCAAGTTCACACACCTCAACAGAATAGCTGGCCAGGAATGACCGATCAGGAGTCTGGGTGCTGAAGAAGGCTGAGTGCAGTAACGGAGATGGGATTGGCCCCTGGGACAGCCTGCTTTGGGGACTGAGCGATATTGCTCAGCCCCCAAAAACAGACCCTGGAACCAGCAAGGCACACAGAGAAGAAGACAGATCTGAATTAATGGACCTCTGACCATGGTACACTGGAGACATCTCTGGCTTTGATGAGAGTGAGAAGGAGCCAGAGCCAAAGAACACTTGAATCTGGGGAAGGCTGGAATGTCAAGAAGTCTGATCTGAGAAACACAGGTGTGGGCCAGGTGTTTAACTAGCATACCTGCTGCCCAGCTACAGCCTCATTGCGTTGTGCAGCTGTATAGTTTACTCAGTATGCCAGGAGATGAGGCCTGGCAGTGAAAATGAGCCCAGAAGGAAAAAGTGCAGGTCAGATTATAAAGACTTCAAAGACTGAAAGACAAGTTCACAGCCTACTAAGCCATACAAAGACCACAGTATATAACCTTTAGAGTAAGCAGAAATCAGAAAGCATGAAAGTGGAAACCACTGAACTCTTTAGTTCAAAATTATTTTCTTCTTTAGTAAAAGACTTGTGCAAGGACATCTGCTGAACTAGTGAGGGTGGCTAGCCATAGATCTTGGAGAGAGAGAGAGCTCCTAGAAGGTAGCATATGCCATTTTGGAAGAGGGTGTTAGCTACTGAATGAAGGCTGCAGACTACCATGGCTTAACCATACTTAGCCACTCCCCTCACAGGTGAGTATGAAAGTTAGGCATGCCCGAGTTTGTCCCGATCACTCTTGCAGAGAAAGGACTTTGTCACAGGCAAAAGTGACCCATGTCTTGTGGGAGGACCAGTGTTCCACTTGAGAATTTAACAATGCTCACTAATTGCAGTGCTAATCATTCAGAAGGCAGCAGTGAAAGTGTGCGTTCTCTACATTCCATTTAACTCACTAACATCAGAGGAGCTGAAAAAGTGATATACGTACAAATAGGTTGACTGCTGAGCTTACAAGTTGCGTGCCATTGACTGATGATGTGGGAGAATAGTACCCATTTTTTCCAAGAGCCCACATGCCCAAGGAAAGAAGTGGACCTGTCAACTCAAGGGAGACAAGAAACCAAAGTCAGAAGTCTCCAGCTTCCAAATAGGAATACCTGTTTTTGACCATAGACTAGAGTGGGGATGAAAGTGACTCCTAGTTTCTATACCGAATTGTGACCTGGAAAAGAGATCCCTCCCTGCCTGGCGACTGTTGCCCACTGAGACTCATTATATAGTGAACTTTATATTTGCTTTCAAGATATTTGACGCCTGTCATCAATATAGATTGCACAGCAGTTAGATTAAAGCAAAAACCAAGAGAGACTTTAATGAGAACACAGCCCTGTGGTATCTAACCTTTCACAATTAGAGACTTGAAACTGAGAAACAGAGAAAGTTCGACAACAGCTAATGCGATTTGATAAAGCCTCTACATTATCTGACTGAGGTACGATCTGGCTGGGAGTCCAGAGTCCTGCCTCTTGGTGAACATCTGATTGGTTTGAAATCTTTAGCTCCTTCTTATACTTGGTCACCAAGGAAAGTATTTTTTCATCTGTCGCTGCAGAAGAGAAGCAAATAACAAGAAACTTCATGCAGTGCATCTTCAATGGCCTAACATAAGACATACTCTCTAAAAAGACTGAAGTTGAATCTGAATTTTAAGAAATAAAGATGTATCAGATGAAGGTGGCAGTGTACAATCATTTGAAAAGTTCATGTGCTCTAGTACAGAAGATTTGGAGCTTCTCATGGCTTAACTAGACGATCAAAACATACGCTTGCAGGTTAGACTAGAAGGTGTAGAGGACATATCTACATGTAATATTTTTACATCAGAGGGGTCGCGTGGGGGAACTGAAGGCTCTCATGTAACGACTTACGCATAGGATCTGCTGGGGACCCTGATGAAAAGCCTGTGTGAAGATCCCATGAAGCTAGCTAGAACTCTGTGGGCCATACCTCTCACCACAACAGAAAAATTCACTCTTAATATGCTTGTGAAAATATTTTTTTATTATAACAAGAAACAGGCAATTAGAAAGGTCCCTCAATGGAAGTGATATATTATTAAGGGGTTGCACCTTCAGATCATCCTAAGTGTGATACCAGATACACTGATTAAGAAGAAAGCCTCCAAGCCTGTCCTTAACTTCTTGAGAGCTAAATGGGTCAGACAGATGGGGCCAGTATTTTTGCATAATATTCAAGAATGGGAGATCTATGATTTGTAATAAATCCGTTAGAGAGCTGTGTGGCATCTTTAGGATCAGTCTAGCAGATGACCCTGAAGGCAGCATAGGTGGCCAGACAATGCATCCAGAAAGGAAACTGATATTGCAAAAGCCCAAAAGATGGGAGGGGACATTTTTGAAATGCTGAAGAAATGAGTGCTCATAAGAGAAGGACTCAAGCAATTGAGAAGAGTCAGTGGTGATAGCAAAGATTAAGAGGACACTTAACTAGCTCATGCAGGAGGAATGCTGTTCTGCAATGTATGGTCTGGTGTGCCAGAGCAGATTATGTTGATGAGCAAAAAACACCTGTGCTTGGTATCTGCAGGTAAAACTATTTCCTAATAGTGGCAGAGAGGGTCCATGAAGGGGTCTCTGGTTATCTCAAAACACACAGGATTTTGATCTGATTTGAGAAACCATACTGGTTTCAATGGGGAAACCACGTTAGCTTAGTTATTTATGGTGAGATGTTTTGTGAGGTAAGGAGGGAAACTGAGAGTTGGTGGGTGAGAATGGGTTGGGGTGACAACCTTACATCTGCCAGCAAGGGTCCTACCAACGTGATGGAGATGACAGGCAAAACCCTGTTTTCAGGGGCAGAAACTAGGCATGGCTATTGGCAGATAACTCCAGAGACAATGCACCTGCGCTAAAAATGCTGCATTCGGGGTACCTGTACTTCTATTTTTGCATTTCAAAAACTGCACCATAGTATTTAAAAAAAATCAAGTTGCATATGTTAATAGCTGTTAATAGTTAGTGGCCAGTTGATTGCTGAGGCATCCAGATTGGAAAAACTTTACAGGGTAGGCCACCCAGCCCCCGAGGCTAGAGCTTGTCAAAGCAGAGGTAATAATGAAGCCTTGCAGTCACAATCAGATATTAAAAAGTTGAGTGAGTACAGAAGATCCTCTACCACTGTCTTCTTCAGAAGCGGCATCGTCTCTACTTTGAGGCCTCCTTGGTGTCTAATGTGTGTTTCTCTTTTAAAATCAGAGACATGTTATATTTTGCTAGCCACTATGTATGTCTTCTTCCTTCTATGCATGACAGTCACTACAACAAGATTTTGTGGTCCGGTTTCAGCCTCAAAGATAGTTACTTGGACAGAGGGCACCTACTTTAAATGTACTTAATGGTGTTCAGTTAATGTGTTTACAAAAGCAGAAGATCTAACTAACTCTGAATACAGTGAATGTGCTGTTTCACTTTCATGTCATCAGCCACTTTTGCGAATTTGTTCATGCTGTAATTTCTCTCACTTTGAAGAACCAGTAAAAATAATTATTATTATTCACTGCTTTCGGAATCATTGTGTACGTGTATGTGTTGTGTTTCGTGTCCTTGCAGGTTGGATTCTGGCATTTCGCCCATTCCTTTGTGAGGGGTAACTGGAGGAATGAAGAAGAGAGTACTTTCAGTTTGTTGTCAAAATCGTGCCATGACATTGATCTGATCAGTTTCTGGATGGGCGATCGAAGGTTTTAATTTTTTTATCATAATCACTAAAATGAAATATTATCCTTTCATTTTTCTGCTTTCGTTCTCACTTCTCTTTAGCGTTTAATAATTGTCAGTACCTGATTCTAGTCTGATGCCCAAAAGCAGAAAATATGAGTATTATTTTGCTAATATGATTATATACTGATGTTCGTCATTACCTTAAGACCTACCCTTCCTTGTCACAGTCTTCGCATTATGAGGCTGGGTTGTGTCCTGGCAACATAGAGTCAGTCACACTAGCCCTTTAAATGTAGCAGCCCTGCGTAACGTAGCATGTTAAGCAGTGTGTGTGGAAAACTGCACGTATAAAACTTAAATTGTACTAAGACACGTTACCCTCCACATGCCCCTTTCATTTTGGTGCAATAAAAGGCAATATTGTATATGAACACTTTAGATTTGGCCCCATGCTTTAAGGTGGCAAAGCCTAGACGTAGGTTTAGAAAAATATAAACAGTGGGCATCCCAAAAAAACTGTGGGCTACTTTCAAGGGTGGTGAGCCGCATAGTTCGACGGGGGGCAACTTAATTCCCTTGTCTGTTGTCTCAGTAAAGCCTCCCCGACCATAAGATTACATGGCTGTTTGATCAGATGCACCAGTGGTCTGACCCGGCTACTGCAGCCTCTCACATTGGGCCCGATTCACAAAATATTTACACACCCAAGTTAGATAAACATAAATGCACAAACGTCATTTGCAGGAGTTATTCAGAAAATGAGGCTTCAAGACTCGGAAGTGTATTTAGTAGGCGAGTGTAATTTACGTGTGAGTAAATCCGCTGAAGGGGAGGGCTGCAGGCTTTCCAGGGCGAGGATACCTTCCTGAGAAGGTGAATAGGTGGACATCCACCATTTAACATGTACATTTTAATCCTAAATATAGTGAGAGCCATGGCCGCTGGAAGTAGGTGCTGGGAGTGCTGCAGCACCCCAAAAATAACCATGATGCGGTCAGAAGGTGGATGAATAATAAGCATGCGTTAATATCTTGTCTTTTTCCCCCAAATGTCAGACTATGTTTTCTAACAAATTGCTGCTTGTTCTTTTAAACCTGTAGATGGGTGTATACTTTTCTTTCTAACCCATAGATTGGTGTTTACTTTTCTTTCTAACCCGTAGATTGGTGTTTACTTTTCTTTCTCTGGCTAAAAACTGCAGAAAACACAATTTAAATATCTGTATATGAAATGAAGCATGATGAAAACATAGATTTGAATATGATTAAAACAGATAAAGACACTTTGGGGGTCATTCTGACCCCGGCGGTCTAAGACCGCCGGGGCCAGGGTCGGCGGGAGCACCGCCGACAGGCCGGCGGTGCCCTGCAGTTCAGCCGCGGTCAGAAGAGGCAAACCGGCGGTCTCCCGCCGGTTTACCGCTGCCCTTAGAATCCCCCATGGCGGCGCAGCTTGGGGGATTCTGACACCCCCTACCGCCATCCTGTTCCTGGCGGTTCGCCCTCCAGGAACAGGATGGCGGTAGGGGGTGCCGCGGGGCCCCTGGGGGCCCCTGCCGTGCCCATGCCAATGGCATGGGCACGGCAGGGGCCCCTGTAAAGAGGGCCCCGCAAAGTATTTCAGTGTCTGCTAAGCAGACACTGAAATACGCGACGGGTGCAAACTGCACCCGTCGCACCCCTGCAACTACGCCGGCTCAATTCTGAGCCGGCGTCCTCGTTGCAGGGGCATTTCCTCTGGGCCGGCGGGCGCTCTTTTGGAGAGCGCCCGCCGGCCCAGAGGAAATGTCTAAATGGCCGCCGCGGTCTTTTGACCGCGGTGCGGTCATTCAGCAGCGGTACCTTGGCGGACGGCCTCCGCCGTCCGCCAGGGTCAAAATCAGGCCCTTTATGTGGTGATGCACAAATGATGTATTTTCCCTGAAACTCAATTTCCACACATGCTACTCGCCAAAAAGCGCTTCGACGCCCTGTCAGGAGTAGTAAGCGCTATATAAATACTATTACAATACAATACATCATCTTTTGTGTTCTATAAAGTTTTATCAGTACCACTGTATGCCTATGTACATTTTAGTGACCATTTCAATGGAAAAATGTGCTCTCTGTGAATTACAGCTTGCTACCACACCATGGTTTAGTAATATATTTGTGAAAGTGTGCTCCAAAATCCACCATCAGCTACATACATCTTCTTACCGCTCTCCTGCTGACTGGGCATAGCTCATTTGCTACACCTGTTCTATATGTGACTATTGGATTTTTCACAATCCCTCTGACCAGTGATGTGACATTGATGGGAGTACCCCACTCTGAAAATTCTTCCAGCTTCACTGATCAGAGATTTACTCCTGTCAAAGGCAGCAATTGGTATTCAGGGCATGGATGTTAGCATTTGCAAATGTTATATATTTATGCCTGCGTAAATGAACACCTGTATATTTGCTCATTTGTAAATATTTACGCTTGTGGATAATGATGGAAACTGCAAAATTTGCTGTTTCCCATATTTAGCAAAACAGTTCTTTCAAATTACTAAAAAGTCAGACATTTCTTCTAAATTTAGTTGTAAACAAAGGAGGAAATACCCATCTTTTCTGAGAATCAGGACCTCACTGCACAGAATTGCAGTGATGGCGTTGTATATGTGCAACGTGAGCTGCTGCCGTGATGATGTGCAAAGGCTTTTAGAATAAGTTATTGTCAAGGCCACTGGAATTATTCAGATAAGGACCAAATTGTGTGACATTGTTGATGAATTTAAATGCCTGCAATAGACAAATTATGCCACATATTCTGTGGCAGTTTACTATTTTGTCATTTAGCTTTTGCAAAGAAACTGCCTATGCGTCGGAAACAATTTTCTGTTGAAACCAGGAAGTTATGCAACAGATGGTCCATTATGTGACAAATAGGGTAAAGCTAAAATGATGTGGAGAACGTAGTCGCCGTAGAATCACACAATTCCAGTGTCTCTTGTCACATATTTCACTGTACTGTTTTCACCAGATCATGAGTGTTTTTTAGATAAAATGTAGGGTATTGTAATTCGAAAACCATGCATTCAAGGCCTATCTTCCGCTCAGTGGTTTATAAGTGCCATGAATGCCTTTCAGCGTTGGCGAAAGGCCGTCACCATGTCTCCGAAAACCCTGCTGCTGCTTCCCAGGCGTGTTTGCCCGGAGACCGTTTTAGAATCGGCAGGTTATTGTTTAACAGACCCAGAAATTATTTACAGTATTCTTGTAAAGTAACGCACCTGCAGATAGGAGAAGGTCATGGTTCAGGTCGACGGCTTCCCTTTGTGCCTCCCTAATTGACTGTTGGGAAGCCACAATAAGAAACGGCGGGAAACCATCACTTCTTGTACCTTCTTCTCTTGTTTTAATGCTGTCTAACTTTAGAGTAACAGGGATCGGTTTATATCAGTGAGCAGTTTTGTGAAACCATCAAAGACCAAGTTCTGCACGAAGTTATGCGTTTGTCGTCGTTTTTGCGTATTACTGAACTTACCATTGTCCCGTAAATTACTGGATGTGCACACCTTTAAAGAATGTGCTTCCCTCTACTAGGATTAAATGTATAAAAAGTGTGAACATTTGTTTTTTTATTAGGTGTATGTGAAACTCACTTACGTTGCTTTGCGTAATTACAGGAAAAAATTGTAATAGTTTTGCAGAATGATGTAAAAAAAGCGAAATAGAAACTGACAATTCACACAAAAACGCGCAAAAAAACCCAGAAGCGCCGCAAACAGCAGCTTCTCACATTCAATATTTTACAAGTTTGCCTGTCCGCTTGCGCCATTTATTTGCCAGGAATTGTGTGTAGTTACTGACATGGGGTAATGGTGAAATTTTGGGAATTCCACGTAACTACCGAAATTACAGGAGATTACACCTGTGTAACAGAAAGTTTGCCCGGTCCTAGTTTTCTTCACGATGCAATTTTCTGCCTGTAAAGCACTGGGTGGATTTTATTTCATTTGAACACTTTTCAAGTAAAATATGCTACTCTTGGAGACTGGACACATGATCATTTCTGCCTTTTGAGTTGTGTGTCTTCAGCGCCGCACATTCTGCGCTTCCTTCGTGTTTCACCCATACAGTAAAGTTCCACGCTGCCTTTGTGTTTTCTCAATATTATTGCCTTGGTTTGCTGAGGTTCAGAAAGCATTCCCAAAACTGGCCCGAGTGGACTACAGGTTTTATTTTACAAATCTTCTCTGGCTGTCGGTAAAGGGTGAAAACAACAGAAATCTGTCCCTCAACCTGCTCGGTTGGATGGGCTAGGTTTCCGGAGACCCACATATCCTGTTGTCAAGAGCATTTTAAATAGGGTTCCTGTGGGAAATCAGAACACCCCACCAAGGCTTGGATAGACTCCTCATTCTCAGGCAAAAATGAGAATTAACATTCAGGAGTCTCGGATCAACACCACCCAATGGAGCAGGTGATCACATAACACCCACTGTACCTTTTCACTATGGCATTAATGTCTGCCGCTCCGCGGGCTAGCTGGCGATCATAATATTATATATAATAATTACAAAACACTTAAAATCGACTGAGAAACGTGTAGAAGTTCAAATACATTTTAAAACCTGCTTGGCTAGGCATAGTATGAATCATAGCGGGTACCTTTGCAATATAACCCAAAATGGTAATTAAAGGGGTTCAGGTAAAGCTTGAGCTGAAGGTGGAGTGCTTTGGTAATGCCACGGGAACCCCAAGCTGTCTTTTATGGCTCATGATACATGTTACGTTATTTGTATTTACATCATATTTATTTTGGTGGTGTCAGCTTGAAAAGGAAAGTTTTTTTATATACAGGAAACTCTTTATTAAAAACCAACAGTGAAAAACTGAACGATGCTGTTGGGATGTCTGTAGAAACATCCAAGGGAACATTTTTATTTACTTTTGGTTTCCAAAAGGTGGGGGTGTAATGAAAACATGTTTTGCTGTTTTCAGAAGCCCATTCCATCGCAGAAGTGAGGGTTTTTACGCTGCTGTCTGCAAGGTTCGGGTAACATTTGCCCCTGAATATTGTTAGAATGGTCCGTTTTTGTTTACCTTTCGTAAAGGCAAGCCTGATTAAACATAGCGCAATGGTGAATTTTATCCATGATTTGGGGCTTTATCTAAATATTTTGACATGGTGGTAGACTAGCAGTTTGGGCTAGGAAATTAGAGTGCAACTAGGTTGCCCATAGGTTAGAATCCATAACTGACAGGGATAGCGTAACTTTGACAATTTGTAGAACCTAATAAGAGGTATGACATCAAATGTGGTGTTTGAAACCAGTACTTTTTTGAGCGATAAAAGTTGTGGACCATAAAAATCACTATAAATAACATCAACATTATTGATGTTTGTGTACTGCCAGCAATGTGCTTGTGGGCTCTTACTGTGGTTGCATTACCTTTAGTACACCTTCATGCCTTATTTCCAAGGCCTGAGTTGGTAAAGTTGGCTTTCATTGCAGCAGAGTTAGTGACCTCTCAAAAATGTTGGGTTTCGTAAGTACTCGTTAAGTTGAAGTGAATCGAGTACAGTCTCACTGGGAAAATTGGCTCTTTCTTGTAAAGGAGGATCTTTAGGAACCAAGAAATTGTAAATACATTGCTGCGTTTTGTGCAATGAGTGTCCCCAAATGTTGAAACCGTGACAGATTCAAGGAAGGCCATTCCTTCTCTGACAGGCTGTCAGTAGGTTGGAGTGAAGTGCAGCGTTTCCACAGTATGTCCATCTCACTACGGCAGAACTTCAGACATGGGCTTTCCCCATGGCGCTGTACAGTTCAATCCCTCAGTCGTCTTTAAGGTTCAAATCTATTTTCTTCCTCACCATTCCCGAGACGTGTCATTCACCAAACCATAGGGATGGGCCACACCTGACGGCCAAAAAGGAGCCAACTTTTTTTCTTTGCACTTTGCCTTGCTGGCTAGCAGAGGTCTCTCTGAGACAACACAGGGACTGTGAGTAATTTTGCCTTTTCTTTGGCCTGCGGGCTAGACCAATCGACAGTGAGAGGGCCCCAAATAAGGGTAAATAAATAAATGTGACTCATTTTAACCACGCACAGGTCCTTTGAATTGTACAGATGATTCAGGAAATCCTCCATCAGATTTAAACTTAAAATATTCAGCAGCTCTACATTAGATTTGCAGGATTGTTCCACCATTCAGGAAGCATGGGCAAGTCACTGAGCTATATGGCTTGCATGGTGGCAGTTCGGTTAATTTTGGGGGGAGATTGAGCCCAGACCAGTCATTTAGAACAATGAAAGATCTAATCAAAATGAGCTGTTTCAGTCCCTGGCTGGGCATCTGAGAGATGTCTTTTTTCACTGTGTTAAAAGAATGGCATCTCAGTTCAAGGGAGCTTCGTCAGTCTGCGCCAAGAAGCACTTTGAGCTTATGAACTGCGGTACCCGGTCCAACAACTCTCAGAAACCGCATCCTCTCACAGCTTCTTTTCTTTGCTGGATGCTTTGCTTCAGCTGCTTCTGACAACAATTAACTTCAACTGTGATTTGGGATTTTTCATTAAGGCTAGCACTTAATCATTAATGTTCATTACAATACATTCATCGTAAAGCTTATACAGCTGAGTAAACATCCATTATTGTAGTCTGGCGGACATGTAATAAATGATTTAACACATTTAATGCATTTACATTACTGTAATTTGCATTTGATCGGAGAGTATAAGGAGCAGCCCTAAATGAGCATGCTGTGCTTCCCCTTCCCTAAAACGGTTGTCATTCTTGACATTAGGATAAAAACATTCCCTGGTTAAAATATGTCTTATGTGCTTTATTTAATGTTTTTTATCACCCCATTCACAATGGCTCATGGGTTGTTGGTAATACAAAGTGATATGAGTCTGCTATGCCTTGTTAGAGTGATTTGCATAGCACTCATTCTGGTATTAGTATGGGATCTTAGTGCAATTGGAGTTCAGATACTTTCACACTATGGTTTTGAGAATTCCATTTGAGACCAGTCTGTAATTTATGCTTGTTTTAACTGTATCATCAATGATGCTAATGGGGTACCTCTGCTGTATTTGTGAAGGAAGTTATAATATAAATCTTTAGAACTGGAGTGTATTAGGCGCTGACCTGTTTTTAAACACCTCATCAAAGCCCGCGCAGAGCTCCTTCTCAGTGCTTTCCTGTCCAAATAAATTCCTCAGCCTTTCAACAGAGATTAAGTCTATTCTAAAACTTTCACATTCCAAGCCTTGTAACGTATAACCTGGAAATGCCCTTTTCAGATCCACATGACAACTGAATGTGGTGTCTCAGATCAGAACATGATGCTGAGGCCTGAAATTCTTGTTTCTCTGTATACCCACAGGCCATCAGGGAGCGAGAGGCCTAATGGTTTGTGGTAAAGGCTCAGAGGTAAATGTCTAGGCGAACTCCTTCACCCAGACGTAAGTCATCTATAAGACAACAATTTCCCAATACATTTTCCCTCAAGAAACATAAAATTTACCATAGGAAGAAGTTCTTTTTTTCCTTGAGAAGTAAAAATGAAATTATGGTCCCACTCCTAGTGCCATTTGGAACCTCATTGCCATTAATCAGTGCCAAACTGATTTTGAACTTGACAAGGATGGGGCTGGAATTTCCAGGACCATCAGATAGCCTTGTGCAAGTTTCAGCCTTCCGGATACTTTATGTTTGATCTTTTCAGATTCGCTCCTTCACACCCTGGCCACCACCCTAGAGGGAGTATGTACCTACAGGCTCTGTGGCTCTGTTGGTTCTAACACTGACGGTTACTAATGCTGCACCTCACCAGGCTCCAGCCACATCAGTGAAAAAGAAGTAATGCTTTGCCAAGGAGCTTTACATTGTTCAGTTGGACCCTCCCTCTCTGCCTATGCATATGTCACAAATAAGGCAACTACATACATCTCTTGAAGCTGTCGACATTGGACGACATTAACTTTTAGTGGTTAAGGTGAACTCTAATCATGTCCCCTTGCCTGAGCGCCTCCTCAGGTCTCACAGATTTGCTGTGAATGAAGAGATTTCCAGCTTCGACCCTAATGCCCTCACAGTGCCTGCTAAATACTTTGCAGTACAGTGGATTCTGACTTAAAGGCCGATATCCTCTTTCCCATTTATAATACTGATGTGGGCTTATATCTGGACTAGCCTACTAGCTCTGCTTCAGAGAAAGTTTCCTCATTTATGAGGGTGGTGCAAAAAGGAGCTGAAACCTTGGAACTGACTTTGCCCTCTGTGGAGGCAAAGTCTATAATTTTGACAAAAAACTTTCCGCCCGTCTCCACAGTGGCAGAACCCTTCCTTCTGTTTAATGAGGCTTGCTTTGATCCTGTTACGTCTGCACAGGAGGAACCATTTTATGGCCAAGCAGTCCACAAACAAATGCCCTAGGTCTGCACTGGGTGGTCCTAGTTATTCCAACTGTCTGTCTCAAAGCAGAGTCTAAGGGCCATATGTACAAACACATTTTCCCATTGACACAGAATGGGAAAATCCCTTTGCTACATCTGGCCATAAATGCCTTCCATGGCGCCTCCTGATAAAGAGTTGAAGAAGTTTGACTGTACGCAAGAAAGTGTATGCTTCGACCATCTAGCCCTCCGCTCTACTAATGCCTCCTGCCTCTAGGGCCTATATATATTCATGCCTTGTGAGAAGTGGCAAAAATTACAGCTTGCCCAGGGCACATGAAAGAGCCTTTTTCGCACCTGGGCAATGATAGTTTAGATGCAACGAAACAGATCTTGAAGTGCAGCCTGGATTCTGAAGACATTATTGCTCACTCCATGGGCACAGCTGCTAGGCTGCATTGGCATGCTTAGATGCATTCCACTGGCCTCCCAGTAGATGTCCAAGTGACATACACACACATGTTCTTCGATGGCAAATGGTTTGGTCGGAGAGAAAGCCAACTTCTCCCTGCAGTCCTTATAACAATGGATAGCTATTGTTCATGCCATGAGCCATGCCTCCCTGCATTTCACTTCCACTAACACAAAGAAAAGTTCTGTGGCTCCAGCATGCTAGTACACTCCAAACAGAGAAATCCTTATCAGCCTTTTCAGAAACCGTAGCAATTATACCACTTCTTTAGGAGCAGGGGTAGATCTAGCGGACCAAACCGGCATCGATATTTGCAGTCTCCACCATCCTCTGCTAGTTCCACTACTTTAAAATCCCTTACGTCATCATCTTCTGGTGAAGAGGTGAGGAAAGGTTTCCCATTTTTCCACAAATTTAGCTGCAATCACGATGAATAACTGTGCTTGCCGGCAAGGGCTCCTCCTTGGTGTTTGATCCCATCTACATACTGTCCTCCTTCCACTAACTGGGAGATGATCAAGGCAAGTTTTTGGTCACCCATATAAGCTGCAAGGACTCTGCTCTACCCTTCCTTTGCCCGCCTCTGGGCCACCTTCCTAAACCTGGACATGCTCACCAGCATGCACCTCAATTTTGGGGCAGAAATCCTTTGCCTGCTGAACAAAGGACTTATAGAGCTGGTGCTTTTGGCAGGTGGGGTGATGGATGTCTACCCCCTTTATTTCTGGTCCCAAAGAAGGAGGTAGGATTGAGACCCATCCTTGATTGCAGCCTTCAGAAATTATTTACTTAACAGGAAAAGTTTCCACTGCTGTGGCCCTGAATGTAGGACATTGGTTCTTCAGAACATCTATATCCATCTTCCAGTTCAGTAGTTACTGAAGTTGATGGTGGGACCCGATTAATATCAGTTGACCCTTTTATCATTTGGACTAACAACCACACTATTTATCTTTACGAAAAAGCTGATGTTTGGAGCGGCTGAAGTGCAGTACATTTTCATACATGGATAACTTGCTATTGAAAGTCTCTCAAGCAGACAAGGAACATTTGTAAGGGATGATGACGCTTCTCCATGATCTTGGCTTTACGTCAGTGCCCCAAAGTCTTATTGCTCTCCATTGCAGAACCTAGCTTTTTTTGGGCAGTTCTGTACATGACCTGCTTCAAGGCCTTAACTCCTCTGAGGATCTTGGATATTTGGGAAATGATTAAGGTTTCAAACTCAGACTCAGATCCTGGTTCTGCATGTCTTTGTCTTCCTGGCCTCATGGCTTTGTGCATCCTGTTAGTGCCAAATATTAGATGGCATGTGCCATTCGGTGGTGCATGAGCTGCCAAGCTCAATTGCAGATCTCCTACTCTGTTCATTCATTCGTTTAAGGGTTTTTGTTTTGTGGTACATGTCAGTGGAAGTAGTCTCATAGCACGATCTTACTGATAGCAGTGTTACTGGTATATATAGGATGTTGATGTTGGCAGAAAAATCAAGTGTACCATATTGTCTGGGATACTGTATTAAAGCCTTGACAGAGCTAGAGGTATGCATCTCCTGGAGTGACTGGTTTTAGGCATCTTAACTGATGGCCCCAGGGAAGTGTGTCTACTGGTATAGTTTCAAGCACTCCATTATTGGCAGTTGTAAAAATTCGCTACAAGTGTTGTAGAAATTATGGGCTTTTAAGATTCCTGAGTCTCAAAAAGTTGTTTTTCCAGTCTTAGATGTGGTGGATTTGGGTTCCAGAGGAAAGATCAGTTTGTGTGTGAACCAGTGTGCCAGGCTCAATGGACAGATCTGCACTGATGAATGGACATCTCCAACCTTTTAGTGGGACATCCCTCCAGCCCTCTTCAGGCTTATGTTGCCCTGGTCACAGATGCCTCATCACCGTGCTGGAGTGCCCATCTGGGTAAATCGACAGTGATGGATCTTTGGTCTGCATCAGAGCAGCACCTGCATATAAATAAACTTGAATTTGTGGCAACCTTCCTTGCTGTGAAGGCATTACTCCCATCCATCTATGGAAATCACAAGTGGGACTTCCACCTTGAAGTAATGGAGAATATGTTCTTCATATTATAATTTCCATTTGTGGATGTCTTCACCACAGACCAGAACAGAAAGTGTGCTCATTTCCGCACTTCCCTCTGAAATGCTTCTTATGGGATACCATCAGGTTGAGCAGGTCTCAGGATGTGCTGTAGGCATTTCCACCAAATCTCCTTGTATCTGAAGTACTGTGGAAGGTGATGAAGGGAGGACTGACAGCTACTGATCCTGATGGCCCCAGACTAGGCATGGAGAATCTTTAAGGCCGATCCATCGGCCCTCAGAACTCAGCCACCTCTTCCTCTCTCTCATGCAGAGGATGGTCAAGTCCTCCATCAGAGTACCCCAAGCTCTGTGGCTGCATATGTGGAGATTGAGTGGTGCAAGTTATAGTCCTTTTGTCTTCACAAGTTTGAAGAGGTCATCCTCACTCCCAGAAAGCCTGCCATCTATGTATCCTTGGATCTAATTTTGTCCCGTAGTGCAGGTCAGAAGACTGCAATTACTTTAAGTCACGTTTTTCCAATATTTTTGGTTGTGTTATCCCATGTCTATACCACATTTGAGCCAGTGCACATTGGCCTGGTTTCATTTTCAAGGCTCAAAACACTTCTGTTGGTATCTAGAACTTTGATGTGTATCGCCATAGAAATTCAATCTCTGTACAGTTGTCTATCTGAATAAGCTGATTCTGGGCTCTTGCCCATCCTTCATACCCAAGGTGGTTTCTGCATTTGAAATGGCTTATTGTTTTTCTCTTCCTTCATTCTTCCCTCTTCCACATCCAACCAATCTAGAGAAGCAAAATCCAAGGCTTGACATGTCAGTACTTACTACATAGACTGTGGCGGATGATCAGCTCTTTGTGGGAGTTGCTGGAGATGCATGCAAGGTAGTAACAAAATCCACAGTTTCGCACTCAGCCACTTTCTGTGTCAAGGTTTGCTATGCTATAAATTAAACAATACTATCCAAAGGGTTTTGTGTTTCACCCCAGTAGAACCAAGACTGCTTAAACAGCTATCTTCAGAATCCTCTCTGTTGGCAACATCTGCCAAATGGCTACATGGTAATTTTTGCATTCTTTTGCCACACACTACTGCATCCTGTCTCAGGCCTGCAGTGATAGATACGTTGCTAAAGTTGTGTTGCATGATATCCGTGGTTAAACCGGCAGTACAACATCCTACCTGCCAGGGAGGTATTGCTTTGGGACTTGTTCACAAGTTGAGGAATGTGTGGCAGGATGTATCCATCAGAAGAGGTCACTTCTCTTAAGTAACAATTTTTCTGCTGGATACATGATCTTCCAGTAGACTCCTCACTGGCTGTCCTCCTCTGGGAGTTAGTCCTGTGACCAATACAATCCCATGGTGTGACAATATATTATAAAAACATGTTATGTGCTGTATTTATCGCTGTTGTTCCTCTCTGGGTTCCTCTCTGCACACCGCACTGGTGTGCAAAAAAAGACCAAGAACTGAAACAAGTCCACCAGTTTGCACTTGAATGTACTCCCATTTCGTAGTATCTGGAAACAGTTACAGCGGAAGCTGCATGTTGCCAGCTGGCAGCAATGAAGAGACATTTTCTTGGAAACATTTTATCCAGATTTGTCTGAGACTTGGAGAGATAATTCAGAAGATGAGGAATCTCCAGGAAGGTTTGGTTTTTACCTGGAACAACTGCATTATGGGCCCCATTATGACCCTGGCGGAGGGCGGTGTTTTGGAGAAAGGTACTCCCAACAGGCAGGCGGTACCTTTCCCCAAAATATGACATTCTGCCAATGTACCAATCCGTCCGCTAGATCGATAACAGGCGCCGGGCTGGAGACGTCAGTCTCCAGCCAGCCGTCACTGTCCCACCCGTGGGGTTATGACCCCGCCTACTGCCATGGTTTTCGTGGCAATCTTACCGCCACGAAAACCATGGCAGTAGGCACCATCAGGGCCAGGGAATTCCTTCCCTGACACTGATAGGGGTCTCCCCCGCCCCCACCCAACATTCACGCACATTCACACACCAACATACACACGCATACATACACTCATACCCACATTCACCCACACATGCACACATTTATTCACACACACATCAACACACACTGACATACATTCTAACACACACGCATTCACACAACACACCATACACGCACACTCACACCCATTCATGTACACACCATTCCACATGCCACACACCCGCATGCACGCACACACAAACATACACACACACCCCCAAACACACACACAACCCCCTCCTCTGTCGGAACACCCGACTTACCTGCTTGCAGTGGGTCCTCTGGCAGGAGAAGGGACGCGGTGCTGCTGCCAGCAGCAGTGTCCGCCAGCAGAACACCACCAGGCCGTATCATGGATCATGATACGGCCTGCGGTGGTCTAGTGGCGTGGCGCTGCTGCTGGCAGCAGCTCCACCTTACCGCCGTCCGCCGCCATGACCGTAGCCGGAGTTCTGCCAGCCTTCTGGCGGAATTCTGGCTATGGTCATAATATGGCTGACAGTAGGTAGCCGCGGCGACTGTGTTTTAGCGGCCGTCGCCGGAGCGGTAGGCGGTCATTACCACCAATGTCATAATGAGAGCCTATGTGTTTTTTGCATTCAGACTCAGCCTATATGGGGTTGAATTCCAGGGCTTCCATAACCATAGTTCTGCTTCTTCTGGAATTCAGGGGTCTAACTGTGCATCACATCCTGGTGCAGCTCCCTCTTACGTCAGTGCAGCTCCCAGTGTCCCTGGCAGAGACTCCACAGTCTTTGCTGCAGTTCGGAAGCCATAGGACCACCTTAATGCACCAATCTCCAATCCCAGTCTCCATCTCTACCTCCAGCCCCAGTCCAGGTCCCTTCCCCACCTTGATACTGGCCAAACTAACTTGGCCTAATGGGATGGACAGTGTCTCTGTGAATCCCCTGGCAGGCCTGCCCCCCATGAGGGCTACTCTAGAAAGGCCGACAATGATCAGGACACCGACCCCCAAGACTAGAACTGTTGACCACAAGGACCTACACCAAACTAAATGCAACCTTGTGGTTAGGACTAAAGCTTGGATAATGCTCTCATCAAGATTCTTTTGCCCTTCCGGATAAAGAAAACCTTTGTGGTGACAACAGCACTCCTTCTAAGGCCGGTCCTTTTCAGCAAAATCCAGTTTCTCAAGCAGGCTTAGGAGATTAGGATGAAGCATTTTTCTCACCATGTCTTCTCAAAGTCATTTGATGACAAGTAGTTTTCCCCTGACCACAGTCCTGTTTGTGCATGTAGCAATCCCATAGCTACATCTGCGTTGATAATAGCAGCTTCCGTGAAAGCTAAAGAAAAATCATCCCACTTGGACAAAGAACAATAGTGCTGGGAGACATAGGGAAAATAGATTTTTCAGCCCAGTAGACTCTCCATGAAGTATGCCGTTGCCTAAGCCCAGCAGACACTCAACACAAAATCAATTGGATTTTCTCTCAACATGGATCTGTCCTTTAAAGAACAAAACAGGCGATTTGCTGTGAAATGTTAGAACTAATGAGCTAAACTAACGAAATAGTACAGTCAAAATAGAAGAAAATAGGAGAAATTGACTACAAAAAGTAGATTTTTCTTAAAAAGTTAAATACTGTGAACCCTAAAGTGGGTGCCCAATTAAAACGTCAAAGGCAGGAGTTTCAGCACTGAATAGCAGTGATGCATTAAGCAACTAATATCACCATACAAAGATAACTATATGAAGTCGGAAATTAAACTGGAAACTAATTTTACTGCTGAGTAGGCTGAAAGAGGTTAATAGATGTGGCAGAGAATGAAACAGAGACTTTGCTTACCAGTAGCAGGGAAAAAGCCTTTATGTGTGCTACTTATCTACATGCCCTTCAATCAGCGGACACAGGAAAGGGCAATTTAAACTTGCTTGTCTGTGGAGGATTTACCTAATGCTTCGTGCAGCAGACAAGGATGAGCTTGAGGCAGCATTTATAGTAGAAGCGATCTCAGGTGCCATAAGCCAGATGAAGCATGGGAAGCTTCCAGGTCCTAACAGTAGCGTCCGCCACAAGTATCAAGTATCAAGGGGGGGGAGCAATAAAATAAAAAATATATTTGAAAAAAAGTACCTGTCCGCCACTGCTGGCCGCCTCACACCTCTCCCAATGGTGTTGGTGTCCCAGCAGTCCGTGGGGCATCAGCACAGGTTCCCCATGCAATCCTGGCGCTGCTGTCGTGCTATACCTAGCTTGAGAGCAGCGTCAGGATTGGTCTAAATGGCTGGTAGGCTGCAGTGCACTGGAGTCTTTGCTGTATCTCCAACCTGGATGTTCAACAGAGCCGGGTTGGAGAAACCTAATATTAAAACAATATTTGACTATTGCAGGGAGGGGCACGGCTGGGTCATGGGAGGATGGAGGGAGGAGAAGGAGGGGAGTGAGAGCACTAAAGTGCGCAAGTCAGTTTGGCCTTCCTAAGATAGCAGGCCAACCTGCAATGCTGACATGCGCACTTTAGTGCACTCACTCCACTCCTTCTCCTCCCTCCATCCTCCCATGACCCAGCCGTGCCCCTCCCTGCAATAGTCAAATATTGTTTTATTTTTCAGCTGCTGGCTCTGAACCAGTGGGGCGACCCTTCTTCGTCATTGCTGAGGAGCCGCCCCAGGTCCTAATAGGCTTCTATCTGGTAAAGTAGTGAAACATTTGTTCCTAACGTTTTAAAGGGTCAGAGGAGAAAAGGGGATTGCCCTGTGTTATGAGAATGGTCACCATTGTGGTAATAGACAAGGCTGAGAAGCTCAGAACCGTCTGCCCCTAATGCAGGCCTGTTTCACAATCTAATATAAAAGCAAAGGTTCTTGCGAAGATACTAGTGAACCCCTGCATAGGACAATACATTCCCTGATCAGTCTAGCTTTACAGCAACACAGGAGTACGGCTACAGTTTAGCAAGCAATGTCGCAAACATATGAAATGTCACAGAAACAAAGGCAGTTCTTTCTTTACATGCAGCCACAGCAGTTAAGTGCCCCTTATGGTTGCCATTCTTAATAAGATGGGGTTTAACCCGCACTTTTCTCCTGGATTAGGCCTCTATACATAAACCATTTATTGAGAGTAAAAGTGAATGGTGTTCTTTTTGAACCCTTTCAATAGGTAAAGGAATGGACTAGGCTAGTCCTCTGTCCCTCCTGGCATAAAATAATATGTCCTTATGCAGATGATATTCTCATGCATGTTTCTAAACCAGACATATCTGTTGATAGACTACTATACATTTTTATATTATTTGACAAAAATACAGGATATGGGAATAATCGGAATAAATCTGTACTTTTTCTGCTAACTGTCGACAGTCTTACCTTAATTGCCCCTTTAGGCTAGTGGCGAGTATCTTAGCATATACATTACAAGGAATAAGAGGTAGATCCTGGAACGTAATTTGTATGAAGCTTTGAATATGTTTAAGAGCGGTGTACGTAATAGGCATCCGCTGCATCCCTCACTCTTGGGTTAAATCATAATATAGAAGATGATATTACTCCACATGTTCCCAGATCTTCTTTAAAAAATACCTTATTGAGAGTGTAGGTCATTACTTTGCCATTATTCACTTCAGTAGTCATTACATCGAGGTAGGTACATTGTGAGTACTTTTATATTGGGGTTTGCTACATCGGGAGAGCCTTTACTTCACAGGCACGTTGTTCTGTGTTATTTGTAGCCCAAAATACAGTAGAATAAAAGTCCATGTTTCTTGGGGAACCGTAAAATATGGAAAATACTTCAGGGTTGCTCGTGAAGTATGATTTAATTGTCATATTAACAGCCTCAAAAACCAGTTAGCAGAGCTTTAACGATGTCAGGGGTACTAGGATTATGCAACACAGCAGACCAAATTATTTGGCAAGTCTTTTTAAATTATATGCCGAAAACTGCAATTTGTGCAGTATTTTTTTTCCTAGCAGTACTATGTTCATCCACCTGAGATAGAAACATTATTTTTGGTGAAATCAAATGCATCAAATCCATAATCGTGCAGTAAATGCAGAGGCCACAGAATTGCGTAAATCAACTGGTCCTCACAATTGTCCATTGTTTTATTAGCTGTTTAATCAAGAAAGGTAAACACAACCCAACTATTTCAATTTTAGTTGATGCCCATTGTTAGTGGCCCTTGAAGGTTTATGATGTCACCAGCATCCCTCAATGGCAATATTAGACAAATTACACAGTTACCTGTTATGTGTCCTCTATATATGTCTAAACTCTAAAATGTAATCTCATTTTATGAACAAGTAATGTTAAATTATAATACTAGAACTATTTAAAATGTTGCTGACATAATTGTACTTACATTTAATTCATTGTATTTCATAACATTTATTTTTACTTTGCGCATCCCTAAATACTCCTTACTACCCCTACACAACATATCCTTGTACCCTACAAACATATTATTACCGCTAAACACTACCTATCCCTGAACCCTATAAAGCTCTTGATATCTCTCATGCTAGACATCCTTAACCCCAAAAAAGCCCTATTGCCCTTGAACAGTGTGAATCGCTGAACCATAACAACTTAATTCTACCCCTAAGCAATTAACTTCCTGGAGCCCTAAAAAACTGTTTGGCTGCAAAAAAACAAAACAACAAAACAACCATCTACCCCTCTAAAAACAAATGTACCTTTGTTTAAAAAAATACTCAACACAAAAAAGTTAAAAAATTTAAACTATGTACCCATGTGTTAAAATAAATATTTAAAATAGATAATTAACTAAACTTAATATATATATATATAAATATATATATATATATATTTATATACATATATATATATATATATATAAAGCTGAATTACAAAATAAAGACACTGATCTATAATTACATAGATAGGTGTGTGAGCTTGTGTGTAATACACATATCTGTGTGTGTGTGTGTATATATATATATATATATATGTATACATATATATATTATATATATACATTTATATATATATGCTATGTGCATAAACAAATACATACATATAAACATATATACACATATAGATTTAAAATGTTTAAAAGGTAGGTAACTTAAAAAAAAAAATTGCCACTGAAGTAAAACCCTGTGAAGTAAAGTACTTAAAACATACTGTGATGTAATGACTTTAACATACCCCCTGCAATGTAATAACTCCCAACGTAGAGCATCCGAAGTAAAGGTAACATACCTTATTGGGCCCCTGAAAACATATTTTATTACTATACTGTGCAATCAGGATTTCCCAGTAATGAGGGATCACACTCACAGACATACACAGATAACATTCCCCATTAGAATGTAGGATACTCATTGGGCTGTCTCTGACCAAGAAGGCTATCTTATTGATCTATAAACCTAATCAAAAACGTTCTGGGAACCCTAAACTGTCCGAGATCAAGGTGGGTGATAAATCCAAGAGAGTTTTTGATACAGAATATGAGGAGGCTCTGTCATAACCTTGGAGTTTGTAAGCAAATTTGAGCTTAGATTAGTTCATTTTAAAATTCTGTACAGGATTTACTACACCCAGGGCCAACTGGTCAAACTTAGCAGGGTAGAAACAGAGGTGTTTGATCGGTTGTGGACAGATGGGAGATTACTTTCACATTCTTTGACTATTCCCCAATTTACAAAGGGTTTGCGAGTCGTAGCTTGCAGAGACAGAGGGGTAGTATTGAGGTTGATAAAGCATTTCCAGATTATGCTTTAAATTAGGTCAAAAAAATCAAAAAAATCCGTTAACCCAGCAAAAGGGTAGATAAATTAGGTATCAAATCTCAGAACAGCACAATTTAAAATTACAGTATGACCCATGTGGTCATACAAGGAAAACTCCATTTGGGAATAAAGTTGTGGATCTTATTACAGATTCATGCCCGAATTCATGTAAATGATTCTCAAGGCCAAACTATAAAGATTCCGAATCACCATGGGTAGAACAAGGCGTCGAAAAAGGTTTAGGCAAACTAGCATCAAGAGGACTACACACTCAACAGTAACAATACATAACATCAATAAAATGATTTAATAGTTTGAAAATAAGCGCTGTTCATTTCTTTTAAGCATGAAGACAATTTAAACATCATCTAAATAGCTAACTAGGGCAAGGGAAAACCCTACATAATAGTAAGTCACAAGTTAGCATGTGCTGGGCTTAAACACATGAGGACAAAAAGTAACAAGAATTGGCAAAGCCAATAGATTTTACCTATGTGAGATTGTTTTGCTTTATCAATTGTTTTCATATTGTACAACAGCAGGAGCCACTCTGCACATGGCTTTAAGGAGAAAAAAATAAAGCACCATGATGCAGTCAATGCTGACCGCATCATAGCAGTGGGAGGGACTGGAAGGAGTATTTGGTTCGATGGCATGCACGACAAAGGAGAAAGCAGGAAGAGAAAGTAGACGATGTGCAGGCCAATCAGAAGCACGTAAATAAGAGAGACGTTGTGGTAAGCCAACGGTGAGTGCAGGTAAGTAAAGGGCTCGTTCTAAGCCCCTTTAAAGATTTTTTTTGTAAACAAAAAACTTCGCAAGTGCTGTGCAGGCGAAACCTAAAAAGCAGGTGTTGAGACGGGTCCGTTTCAGGCTCTTCATTATTGCCCTCACCTTCATGGTGAAAACAAATCTTAATTTGGCAGCAGTACCAACGTTTATTGCCTTTGATGTAACTTCAAAGAGACTTCTTGGAGTCATTTCACATTCTCATTTCAGAAATGAAGCATTTTCAATATTATCTACAGCAGTGCCAGTGGAGACAGGGCTGTAAGTGGGATAATATAAAACGTGTATGTTACTTAAATGTGTGTTACATCAGCTTGGCAACGTGCCCTTTATCCTCTGAAACGCGGCCATGGTATCTTGTCAAATTAAAATTGTGCATGAAGAGCCTCATTTAGTAAGGATAATGACAGCAACACCTTGTTTTATGTATGACTTCATATCAGAGTTTTGCAGCCTCTAAGCATGTACATAAGAAATGTTCTTACTTCGCAACTAAATGATTTTCTCAGTTTGGTGTCACTGGAGCGCGGCAGCCTGCATTGGACAAGTTGAATTTGAATTGCAGGTCACAATAGATTGCAGCTGCAACTGCTTAACTCGCTGAGCCATATTACTGGTTTCAGAGGTGTGTGTAATGCAGAAATGGAGGGTGTGGAAGAGGAGGATGTGAGCTCTTGTTGGCGGATATGTATGGGGGTATGTTACTATGTAGCCTAGACAACTGTGACATAAGTGCAGTAAATAAAACGGGGTTTGGTTGTTATTTTGAACACCTATTTTGGATTGTTATTCTGCTTTCATAGATACAGTTTGCTGTCTATGGAGGGCGTGGCCCTTGTGGTTAAAGATGAATACTTATGTTACTCAAACCTAAATCATTATACACGGTTAGCCAATCTGAATACTCTCCATGTAGAGAAACAGCTGTTAAAGAGAACCTTCTGGACCTTGCTTCTGGAACTTGCTGTAATGTCTTCCTGGGACCTCACCATTCCCTGGATCCATCTTAAAGCCCTGTCTTCACAGCAAGCACTCAACCAGCCAAGCTCGCCTGGTCAGGCCTATTGCCGATTTAGCAGGCTGAACGAAAGGCAAGACCTTTTCTTATTACTGCAATTCGGAGCTCAGCACATGCCGATATTTATAGTCCACAAGAAATAAAGCGCCTGTCTCTCTGGCGGAGGGGAGGGGTGGTCAGGTGAGGGTGTGAGGTTTGTTGGTACTGTGGGGTGAGGTTGTACTGTGAGTAGGGTCTTGTTGCGCTCGCAAACATTCTGGTACTGGCCGGCTACTGGCGGCGCAGATTGTAATCCTTGAGAGGCTGCTTTGGAGGGGTTAGAGGCTGTGGCAAGCAGCCTTCCAACATGCAACTTGGCAGCGCTGATAAGCAGTGTTTGCTGTGCCTGAGCTGTTTTCTGAGCCAGCCACAAAAACCTGATATTGGTTTTATTTTGTTGTTGTCTGAGGCATCTGAAAAGTTGTTCCCGCCTGCGGACTACTATCGTATTCCTGTACCAGCCCAGATGGAAGCCATGGTGCAATAAAACCTACATAGCAAGAGTGTGTGATTTTTTTTTCAATTGGTGTTGTAGGCGGTTACATATTCTTTGTAGTTATCACTGCAGGTCTTGTGTAAGATCAGTGTAATGCAGAAGCTACTGAAGAAAGAGCAATTTTGCGACAAAGACTGATGCGTAAGAGATGCGGGCAGTAGGAGAGTAGGGCAAGCATGGAAAGTGATATAGAGCAGATGGACTGCAGACATGTGCATTCCGAGTGAGTTCATTTTTAAAAGTAAAGAAAAAAGTACCTTGCGAAGCATGTGGTCTGTATGAGGACACTGGGCAAAAGCCAAAAAGCAGTGAATGGAAGGAGTACTTTGTGCAGTGGCATGCACGGCAAAGGAGAAAGCAGGAAGTGAAAGTCGACAAAGTAGGCGACGTGCAGGCCAATCAGAAGTACATAAATAAGAGTGTTGGACTAAGCCAATGGTAAGTGCAAGTAAGTAATGGGCTTATTCTAAGTCCCTTTAAAGATTTTTTTTTCAAAACAAAAGACTTTGCAAGCACAGTGCAAGTGCTGTGCAGGCGAAACCTAAAAAGCAAAAGGACAAAAAAATTAGGGAAAACTACATCTGGGGCAAAAGGTGACTAACAGAAGTTAGCAAAAAGTAGATAAAAAAGGAATGTGTCAGCATTTCAGATGCTTGGTCAAGAGTCTTCTTTTCAGGTCAGGGGATTTTTTTTAAAGTCTCAGCAATGCATTGAAAATAAAGGATAAGGATAGAGAGGTGTGTACCTCTCAGAATCCAAGCAAAGCCAGGTGGAGAGTGCCAGGTCAAAAGGTGCAAGCAGAGCGCTCAAGTCGGATCTGGAGAAGAAGTATGCCGCCGATCCAACTGGGGAATGGTGTATTAAAGTCCGAAGTACAAGATGATTTGTTCATTCATCATTCAAAATGAATCTTAGGTGTATCCCAGACACCGCAGCACTCGAGAGAAAGTCCGTAAATAAACAAGTCCTCCAGTTAGGTTTAGTTAACATTCACAGATGTTTTCTCCCGCACTGTTTGTGATTTACTTTTCTCGAGGCACAAGACTTACCATGGTCTTATACAAAATGGTCCTCTTTACACCCCATTGTAAGTGAGTGACCCATATACTCTCAGGCATAGTGCGCCTACTTTTACCTTGAAAAAGTCACATGTTGTGACGAAACACAAGTTGGCTGTGTTTATGGAACAATGCTCATCTTATGACTATGATGGCTGTGATTATGGAACGACGACTATCTTATTGATATGATGTCCATGTCTTCCATTAAAAGAACCCACTACAACTAAACCTAAATGGAGGACTTTTTTTTTTTTCGGACTTTCTCTCGAGTGCTGTGGTGTCTGGGATAAATATTGCTTAGTGTTTCATTTGAACACCCTATTACGCTCTGGGTTAGTAGAGCATATTTTGCTGCATTGCACCATAGCTCCCATCAACATGAACTATTATTTACTGTACGCATACTACATTTGGGAAGTGCACCCCGTCAAGCCACCACTACCCATTTTTCTCTGTGTATGAATCTAAGGCAGTGGTTCCCAACCTTTTGATTTATGTGGACCCCCATTTAAACATTCATGGAACCCAGGGACCCCTACTGAATCATCATTGGAATCCGGGGACCCCTGCCTAAGTCATTACTGGAAGCTGGGGACCTAATTTGTCAATATTTGTAAATATTTTTTTAATTTTCTAAGCAGTCGCGGACACCCTCAGAAGGCTTCGCGGACCCCCAGGGGTCCACGGACCACAGGTTGGGAACCACTGATCTAAGGTGTAACTGTCCAAACACAGTCCATCGCGTGACATGGAACTGCCACATCGGGAAAAATACTCATTACCGACATGATAAAGGCATCCATCTTAACTCATCTGTAGAGATTGAAACATTTGTATAGAATCTATTTTCACGGTTCATCAATGTCCTGGGCTCAAGATTACTTTCTCAGGCTCTCTATGAGTAAAACAATAAGACATGTATTTGCAAGCCAGCATTTCATGAGAACGAAATCTGAAAGAAACCTTACTTTAGCAAGATTTACTAAATGTTTTTCTACACAGTCAGGAAACAGGGCCTTGCAGGCCTCACTTAGGCTAACTATAGTGCATTTAAGTGGCACATTCATTTATCTCATTAAGCCACATATAACATTCAGGATTATGAATTCATCATTAATAATCTTTGTTAGTGTTAATGTTACAGTAGAGTTAAAACAATATAACTCTTAATACATTCCATTAGCTGTAATGCAAAACTACAATTGTCACTTACAAAGCACTTACAAATATAAACGTAGCAGATGCCCCAGTTGAAGCTCAGCTTCTGGAAAGGACAAGCCACCCTAACTCTTGGGCTTGGCAAAGATAAAGCAAGGCTGTGCGCTCAGAGATTCCATAGCAGAAAAGATCTAGAATCCTTCCTGGAGGTGAATTGATGATGTACTGGAGCGTAATCTGTATCTGACTGTGACGGGCGGTTTCTATCTTCCTCACCTGGAGACACAGAGTAGAAGGTTCTCCCTTTTTAAAGCACCTGTAAGCTCCGCCCGCTGAGCCACGCCATGTCCACCCTCGAAGTAGGCAAAGGAATTCCCGCTTTTACCAGGATGATGGACAGCTTTCCAAAACGACCCCATTGCGTTTTACCGCCTATTCTGGTGGTGCGTTGTTGATGCGCAGAAGCACGAGGACATCTCCACAAAGACGCACTAGTAACAATCACATTGCCAAGGACACACAGGGTTGCTGGAGACGTTTTCACTGTGGTCCATCACGTAGCTTTAGTGTACAATATAAACAGTGCATATAAAACATGCTAGGTAACGCTTACTGACTTACTGGTAGAAATACTCCGGTTGGGTATGCCATGGTGCTCATTTTACAGAAACTAAACCTCAACAGGAAGCACTTACAAATATAAACGTAGCAGGTGCCCCAGTTGAAGCTCAGCTTCTGGAAAGGACAAGCCACCCTAACTCTTGGGCTTGGCAAAGATAAAGCAAGGCTGTGCGCTCAGAGATTCCATAGCAGAAAAAGATCTAGAATCCTTCCTGGAGGTGAATTGATGATGTACTGGAGCATAATCTGTATCTGACTTGAATAACGGGTCCTATCTTCCTCTCCTGGAGAAACAGAGTAGAAGGTTCTCCCTTTATAAGTCACCTGTAAGCTCCGCCCGGTGAGCCACGCCCCGTCCACCCTCGTAGTAGGCAAAGGAATTCCCGCCTTTTACCAGGATGATGGACAGCTTTCCAAAACGACCCCACTGCGTTTACCTCCGATTCAGGTGCTGCGTTGTTGATGCGCAGAAGCATGAGGACATCTCCACAAAGACGCACTAGTAACAATCACATTGCCAAAGGCACACAAGGTTGTTGGAGACGTTTCCCCCATGACCCATCACGTAGCCTTAGTCTACAATATAAACAGGGCATATAAAACATGCTAGGTAAACGCTTACTGACTTACTCGTAGAAAATACTCCGGTTGGGTAGGCCATGATGCTCATTTTACAGAAACTAAACCTCTGCCAGACCTTGGTATGTTTTCACACCCCGGATGAAGTCTGCTTTATTCAGGGTTGTTTTTAAACTCGGCTCAGTGAAAAGCGCTCTTAAATCTAGTGAAAGGTCTCACTTGACATCCCCTTCCGAAGTCTAGCTATCTTGCTGTTCTTGCAAATCTTTTAAACCCTCACTGGTCCTTATGTGTTTGTTTCTAACTGCATGTCAGCACAGTTTAATACATAATTGTCTCATATACAAGAAACAGAAGGAATACAGGCTGCCTTTGATACGGTTGACCATGACGCCCTAACTCAAAGACTCCATGAAGCCGGCATACAAGGGATTGCTCTCGACTGGATTACTTCCTATCTTTAAAAAAGAGCAAATATCATCCACTCGCCCCCTTCTCGTCCGAACCCTACCTCACAAAAGCAGGGGTCCCCCAAGGGTCAATCATCTCACCTTTGCTTTTCAACATCTACATGATATCTTTACCAGAACTGATCAATGATTTCCATCTCACATGCTACAACTATGCAGATGACACACAAATACTACTTAAATTAGAAGACCCCAAAAACATTGAAAACTCACAAATCTTCAGTTGCCTCAGAGCCGTTGATCAGTGGATGACCTGGAGCCATCTCAAACTAAATACCTCCAAAACAGAAATACTCATATGTGGTGACTGGAAAAGTTATGACCCTCTGTGCGTCTGCCCTGACGATCTCGGACCACCTCCTCAATTATCCAAGGAAGTTAAAAACCTAGGAATCACCATGGATTCCAAGTTAACTATGAATGCCCAAGTAGACAAATTAGCACACACGAGCTTCATCACCTTTAAGACTTTACGACGCATCTTCCCCCACCTCGGATTTCCACACAAGGTGCAAGCTACTATCTCACTTGTACTATCCAAACTGGATTATGCCAATAGCCTCTACCATTGATCATCTCTATCTGTTATGAAAAAACTACAACGTATCCAGAATTCCGCAGCCAGGCTACTACTACATATAAAGCCGCAAGCCCACATCTCCCCTGCCTTGAGAGCACTACACTGGTTACCCGTTGCCAGAAGATGCACTTTCAAGCTGCTTTGTATCACCCACAAAGCTATACATGGAACAGGACCGCTTTTTATCAGAAAGAAAATGACCAAATACATCCCACAAAGAACCCTCCACGCTTCTCCGTCCAAGCAGCCAAACTATGGAATTCATTACCCCCAACTATAAGAGCCACAGCTAACTTTCTGGTCTTCAGAAAACTACTCAAGAGTTGGCTCTTTCCTTCATAACCACCTTTTTCAAACAACTATGAACTGCATATGCCTATGTGGATAAATATTTTTTTCAGATTATATGTATATTTCTATTTATTTATAGTTTCTTTGGAAAATATGTATTGCTACTATGTCATAACAATACAATACACACACACTCTTTAAACCTGTCTAAGTATTTTTTTACCCATGATTCTAATTATGTATTGTATGTGCATATGTGTGTGTGTGGGTATATATATGTATATATATATATATATATATATATATATATATGTATGTATGTGTATGTGTATATGTTGTTTCTGTGCTTGGCATGTTCGTGGATCATTGCATGGCTCCTGGTTTTTTGGGTTGTTATACTAGATATCTATGAACAGAAATGCCTGCCGTGCCTACCTTGTTGATAAACCAACTTGGGTAGACTATGTTCCTAGGAATAGCAATAGCATTCCCTTAAATATTAGCACCGCCACAACTCTCCTGCTACTTAGAAAAAATCTGAAGACTTCCCCTTTCAGCCAGTACGGCATTGTTACACAATGGGAAACAACAGCCATAAATAGTCACTCTCATTGTAAATGATCCTGAATCACATCTCTGCTCCCAAACATGTTCGATGCTCTGTTGCTGTCAAGTGGGTTTGTGCTACCCAAATACCTATAGATACACACTAACATTGATACTATGGCATGCTATGGTCTTCAACTCCAGCACAAGTCCAACTACTACACCGCCCTCCTCCCAGTCTACACACAGGATGGAATAGATCCATACCTAACCTGTACAAGGTGGCTATGCTACAGAAAAACTGTTAGTATGCAGGGAATCTATAGACACAGTCCCCATGACCAAGAATTCCTGTTAAGAAATCATGGTTCAATGTGTTTGGCTTTAATCTAAAGTCCTAGGGGAATAGTCATAAACCTCTTCTTCAAAGGATAAAAGTTGTGGGATCCCTTGACAGGTGAGGCCCTCTTGAAGTATAAGATGGGTACAGTCGGTGAAAAATCTCTGATCGCAGTCCATGCTATCCTCTAATCCACTAGTTGATTAAGATTCTTCCTAGGACAGATTTTCAATACTTGTCTTTATGTAGTGCAAAAGCAGTCCTCCCACTGCATGACTTTTTTTAAACTTAGAAATGGTTAGAATCGGGACAGATTTGGTCTAAGTGTTTTTCTTGATTGGGAGTTTAAGAGTTTCTGTTGCAGGAAAATTGGCCTGGAACAATGCATGGCTGTTTGCGATTCAGTGGTCCTTGAAGGACATGCACCAGACCTCTGGGAGCCAGTGAAGAGCTTAATGGCTGATGGCGATGTGATCCCAGCTGGAAAAGTGCAGCCTAGTTTTGGCTTCAGTATTCTGAGTACACTGTAGTCTGCCTAGTAAAAAGAATCCTCCACCAAGATATATTTCATTAACAGAATCTAGCGTGCATGAACTAAGGTGATGGTATCTTGTAACACCTTGGGGGAATCCAAAGTATGGGAAGATGAATTGCAAGTTCCTTACAGAGAGGGTGGTGTTTTTGGTAACCTGGTTTACCCTGGAACGACTAGCATGGTCATATCCGTCATCCATCATCACCCCAAGTTTCTTCACTTTGCTGTTTGTTGTCAGTGCTGCTAGAAATAGAAGTCCTTTCGAAACTGGGTTACTGTATGATCCATTTTCCTCAAGTGAAGATCACTAATTTTAATGAGTGGAGATTTAGGTAGTTGTTTCACATCTGTTGGTCAACTCATATCTGTAGAAATTATAGACAAAGGTATTAGGTATTTGAAGGGAACTAGAGTACAGAGTGTTACATCTGTGCAGTGAGATAAATCCATTTGAACAGGCTCCGTGTGAAAGTGATGTGCTTTTTCTGATGTTGGTTGGAGTTGTACATTCTATTCCCCAACCCACTTTCAGGCTGATATGGTATAATCCAGATTCCTCATTCTGGGAGCACACACTGTTTTAGAATATCCACACACCTAGGGCCTGATTCAGAACCTGCATTTTGGAGTACATAAAGTAGCATTACAGATCCTTATCATGATGAGCGTTTCTGGTGCAGCGTTAAGCCAAGCTACTGTTTTATGTACCTGCAGTGCATTGCATAAAGTGAATTCATTTAACTAGATATCTCTCAGAGTTAGTGATTTATTTTCAGACAGCACAGGTCAGAAACAGAACAAGGCAAACTTAGCTCACTGTTACCAACGTGGACTTTCTAAAAACAAAGAAATAACTCAGAGAAATATTGGGTTAAAGGAATTCACTTTACACTCTGCAGGCACATAATACTGGCGCTCAACTTTTCGCCAGAAAATCCCATCATGATATCACAACAGTAATTCTACTCGCATGCTACAAAATTCAATTCCCAAACCTACAACTGGAGACCTCCACCTCAGATATCTTTTCTGTGTAGAGTTCTCCACCAGTATGGTGGGTATTTCTGCATGTATAGATATACAGTTTAGAGGTATATGTGGGAGGGACTAAGGGTAGTGGTGGGAAAATGGTGACTAATTAAACATTTTCAGGGCCTGATTTAGATTTCGGTGGATGTGTTACTGCATCACAATGGTGACGGATATCCCGTCCACCGAAATATAAATCCTACAGGAAATAATGGGATTTAGTGAGAGTGAGTCATTTTTTGAAAATTGTAGTTTAAAAAAAATGAATATGTATAAATTAAATCAGTATATTAAAAATATTTTATTATTTGATATATATTTAATTTGCTTTGAGATAATGTACTCTGACACTATTTTATTATTTCTGGGTAATGATAAATACTTTAAATTCATTTCCATTTATATTAAACATTAAAGAGTTTTAATTATTTGTTTAAAGCAGTGCTTCTCAAATTTTTTAGAACCATGACCCAGTTTTTAGAACGGCAAACCTTTAATCGACATGAGGCGGCGATTTTTGAATGCAAACTAAAGCATTGTATGGTAGTGCATTGTTATTTACAAACAACACATTTTCAATTGAAATGACTTCTTAGTGTGCACCGAGATACAGTTTTACTGATAATACTATATACCATACAAATGACAATGTGTGGAAATCAGGTTTGTGTGAAGGTTTATCATTTGTGCATCACCAAGTAAAGTGTCTTGATTTATTTTAATCCTATTAAAATCTCTTTCCATTACGCTTCAGAGTTACAAAAAAGGTGCTTCAATTTTGCTTTCCTAGTCAGACTTACAAACAAAGTGCTTCATTGCTGCTTTCCTAACTGCTAAATACATTCAGTTCATTGACATGTATTTACTTTTTGTTGTGTGTTGCAAAAAAATAACACCCTACAACCTTTCTTTTCACACTTCCTATATTCCAGCAAGGTTGTCACATAATTCACTTTAAAACATCCTCTCACTTTACACTCAGATAATTAAAAGTTAACACCAATCCCCATGTTAAAGAATAAGCAGCAGTTTGTCAGAAGGCATCGATTGACATTTTACCTCTGTGTTTGAAGCACCCCTCAAATGTGACAAGATAAACACAGAATTTAAAGGCATCTTTATTTATTGCTCTAACTTTTCCCGGCACAACAAAAATCAACTAGTCATTACCCACAGTTTGACCATGCGGTTTAAAATTTGTCAGGAAGCTAGATCTTGTACTGTTAGTGTGCTATTATGATTTGGTGTAAATCCATTCAGTAGGTTTTGAGAAATAAATGGATAAGTATATTTGTAAATCTGGAAGGTTGGGCTTGAGGACCTCTCATTAGAAGTCCTCGAATCCAATTTTGAAAAATAGAGGGTTCTAATTGCCCTACGGAGCTTTTTTCCTTTTGGCCAGTTCGCTCCCCTGGCAGACCTGATCCAGCAGGAGCGAGCGCTCTGATTGGCTGCCAGCACCATGTAGAAAAATGTTGCTGGCAGCCATTACATGACTCTGCTATGTAGTCTCCCCTCCTGAAAATGCTTTTGAAAAAATATATAGGGAGCCAGGATATCCTGTCCTTTCCCACTGTGTGCAGGAGGGAGTACCAGAGGGACCCCTCCTTGGGCCAAAAAAGTTAAACAAAAAAACATTGCTGTTTTCCCGCAGTCCAGCAGGACTCCTGCGGGATTGCAGAAAAAAAGATTATGGCAGCCTGCAATTTTTTTAAACTGTATTTGGGGATGGGAGCTTGAATGGGGCCCCCAACCCAATTCCATTTTTTCTAATTCCCATCACACAGGGCCACCTTCTAAAAGCAGTGGAGGGGGCATGTGGGGTAGTGTATGAGCCATTTTCTTCAAGTGAAGATCTCTGTTTTTAATGAGTGGAGATTTAGGATTGCTGTTTGAACCTGAAGCGGCTTTGTGGACCCCATGCCCTCGGGGCCAAACCCTTTATTGCAGGGGAGGATGGTGCTGGTCCCTTCTCACAGAGCCCAAATGGACCCCCACCACAGTGGCTAAACAGTTAACAGTAGGGAGGGTGCCCCTCTGCAAGCTAAATTGAGTCCCGGGGACCCTCATCCTCCAGGGCCAAATGCTTTGTTTAAGGGTAGGGGGCCATGCGGTCCCTGTCTCCCTGAGCCTTAAAAGCCCCTGGACCCCATCTCCCAGGGCGAAATAAGCATAAAAGTGGGGGACTGAGTGACCCTCCTCTCTGACCCTCTTTAGGCTATCCATGGGGCCGTCTCACAGACTGTGACTGGGGAATGGTACCCCTGGGATGCAGTAGTTTCCCTGCTGCACCAACGCAGGCAGGGAAACATATGTTTGCTTCCGCCTTACTTGAGATAACCATGACAATAAGTGAATTTCTTCGGTTTTTTGAGTTTAAAACATTACATTGTTATTGGACATTTCATTTAACTATACCGTTTCTTTCACCTTTTTTTTTTGCAGTGAATGTTTCGTTTTTAAAATGTAAAGCCATACCATACATAAAGCCAAGCCCACCACACACAGTTGAAGGCCTTGAGTGGCAGTGGGCTGCCCATAAGGCCTTTCAGTCCACCCGCAAGCACTAACCCCACGCTATAAGGTTCGCCAAAGGCCTGGCCTGTGGCCGGGTTCAAGGCCAACCACCCTCTTCTCCCACACCCAAACTTCCCCACCAGCTGCAGGTAGGGACCCTCATCAGGCAGAGAAATCCATTCAGCTAACCCCTATACATAAAGCAGATATATCATCTTCCTCCAAAAATAACCAATAATTATAATCAAATCTATATTTCAATAATACATACAAATCAATGTTTATTAATGTTGATTACTGAAAAACCTATTTAATAAAGTTTTGTAAAAACTTGTCTGTGACTCTTTGTTTTTACATAGTTTTTATCATTGCATTTTGTGGGTGGACAGAGACTTTTAAAAAAAAGTCTCTACATTTTTATTTTCCCATTGTTTACCCCAAAAAATGCAATCTTAAAAATAACCACAAGTGTCCTAATATTTTTTATTCATCTTTAGACGACATAAACTCAACCTTAGAACAATCCCCTAGAGGGTGCTGCAGTCCTGACTGTTTCACAAAAACTCCAGCTTTCAAAATGCTCTAAAAAAAAAAAAAAGTTATTCAGAGGTCATGGTTTGAATAACCCAGAAGGCTTACTGATAGAAATTGACTCACTAGTTGTCAGTTATACACCCTGACCAAGTATGAACCACAATGCTAGTCAGGGCAAGTCAGATACTCACCCTAAAAGTAACCTGTGCTCACCCTCTGGTAGCTTGGCACAGAGCAGTCAGACTTTCCTTAGGAGGCGATGTGTAAAGAATTTGTGCAAAACACCACAAAAAGACTTCACACCAGCTTAGAAAAATATAGAATATTTATCTTAGTAAAATTAGACCAAAAATGATAAAAATCCAATAATTATTTCTAGGGATACACAGGTGTAAAGTTAGCATGTTTTGTCATGAAGTAGCAAAGTTTGTGACAGAAAAAATCATGTTTATCTTTTTACAGTGGTGCAGGTGTGAAATTGCGCCGTTATGGGAACCCTTGCGCTTCTATCCTGTGGTCTGTGTTCGCACTAGGGTTCAATAAGGAATCAACAGTTCAGAAATGCTTCCACAGTATGGGGCGGACAGCTTACAGCCGGGCCCGCTAGGCTGGTTAACCCAAAGCTCCAGTAGATTATGTAGAGCGGTTCCTACGTACTTTTGGCCATAAGCGTTGCAAAGAACCTCTCGGGTAGAAGAGAAGAGCGGTTGTGACAGTCTCTCCTCGCTGGGGACTGCGAAGGGCTCCCCCTGTCAGCGTAACAGGCAGTGCTGAATTGCTCGGTGTCTTGCAGGCAACACAGGCACGCACCAGCAGTGCACCGTGAAGGCAGTGGTAAGGGTAGACAAGGCTGCCAGATTGGAGCACCTCGAAGGCAGATGCGCCTCACAAACCCAAAGCAGCTGTGCACACGATGATCACACAGCAAGGGCAGTCAAGTCAGCCTGGTCAGCTCATCGTGAGGCGGATGTGCCTGATAGAACTAAAGCAGCTGTGCACATGATGATCAAACGGCAAGGGCAGTCATGTCGCCCCGGTCAGTGCACCATAAAGGCAGATGCGCCTGAGGAAACCAAAGCGGCTGGGCACAAGCTGATCTGATGGAAAGGGCAGGCACGGCAGCCTGACTGTTGCAAAATAAGTCTTTCCTGTCCCTGAGACTTCGGGAAACAGGGGGCAAGCCAACAAGCCCTTGGAGAATCTTGATTCCAGGATGTAGCGATAGGCTTAAATCTTCTCACTTCAGGCAAGAGGCAGCAGGCCAACACAGCAGAGCAAATAGCAAAATGTCAGTCCCTCCTACAGAACAGCAATGCAGTTGTAGTATGGCAGTCCCTTCTGGCAGTACAGCAGTCCTGTGCCTTTGAAGTGGGGGAAACTTCAAAGAGGCCTTTGAAGATCACAAGGTCACTGCCCTTCCTTCCCTGGTTTCAGACACTCTACAGGGGGGTATGCAGCCCTTTGTGTGAGGAGAGGCACATCCCTGCTCAGGTATGTCAGGTCCTCCCACCCATCTCACCTAGGAAGACTCATCAGCCTCGTGAGGAGCTATCAGTAAGCAAATGTGACACCTAAGCTGCTTTGTTTGTGACTTTCTAAAGATAGTGCACAAAGCCCAGCTGGCATCTACCCCAGGCATGTATTCTGAGGCAGGCAGAGGCACAGCATGGTCAAAGTAACAAAATGCCAACTTTCTACAATTTAAAATCCGACTTCACCATAAGTTGTGATTTTAAACTAAGAGTCCAGAGACACCAGACTCCATATTTCTATATTTTCCTACTTGAACGTTACACTCAAAGGATACTTCAAGGTAACCCCAATGTTCACCTATGGGAGAGATAGGCCTTGGAGGAGTGAAAAACTAATTTAGAAGCTTTTCACTACCTGGGCATGTTAAACTTAAAAGTACAAATCCAACTTTTTGTACTGCATTCTGCCTTTGGGGCTACTTTAGGGGTGACTCAAAAGTAATAAAAAGGAAGGTTTGGGCCAGATGAGTAAGTGCACTTGCGAGGTTGAAGTGGCCGTTTAAAACTGCACACACAGGCTCTGCAGTGGCAGGCCTAAGACATGTTTGAAAGGCTACCGTAGTGAGCAGCACAATCAGTGCTGCAAGCCCAAAAGTAGCATTTAATTTACAGGCCCTGGGCACATATAGTGCACTTTTCTAGGGACCTACAAGTAAATTAAATATGCCAGTAGTGGATAAGTCAATGTTACCATGGTTAGAGTACAGAGCACCAGCACTTTAGCACTGGTCAGCAGTGTTAAAGTGCCCAGGATACTAATACCACCAAAAATGAAGTCAGAAAAAACGGAGGTCGGAGGGCAAAAAGTTAGGGAAAACAACACCAAAGGATGCCAGATCTAACACTTAATATTTCTTTTCTAATGTTACTGGGGGACTGCGGACCTACCAGCAGCCCCCCACAACATATAAATAAAATGATGGAGCCCCTTCTTGGGACATCACTAAAAAACCTATAGTAAATCGACCTTGTAGGACATTTTGGAGCGCACCTTGAAGGAGCAATGAATAATAAATGAGTGCCTGTGTTGCTCATTTGCTATTCAATTTTGTGTCTTTGTTAAGATATTTTTCTGGGTGTCCTTGTCCCACCTGGGGCCCCCACTGTTTTCTTTTTTTTTAATAAGTGGCCCATCGGCTATCTGCAAGAGGCCCCATTTCATGGGGCAGCACAGAAGCTGGCAATTTGTTTTTAAAGTAAGAAGTGCCTGGTATCCATCTGGGGCAACCCACACCAATATACTTGTGGGGGCTTTAGGGGGAGCCACAGGGCCCCTACTTCTGCGGGAGCCAGGTACATGTTTTTTTTTTTAAGTGGCATGCCTTGGGGCATACTGCTGCCTCGTTTGGGAGCTGTAGGAGGAAGGCCCAGGCCCCCACAGGCTTGCCGGCTCCCTTGCTTGCACCCATCATGGTTGCAGTGGGAGACAGTATTCCTCCCACCCTGCAAGAGCTGTCTTTACTTTGCTCCCACCAGGTAGGAGCAATTGACAGTATTTTCCCTGCCAGCAGGGGCAGGCTGGGACTGTGTTTTGTTCTCCCACTGGGCAGGAGCAGTTTCGTGCTCCCGCCCAGTGGGAGAACTGTGCAAGGCAGGGAAACATACAGTGTCCTGTGGATTGTGAACCCCGTGACACCGTCCCTGAGCCTACTGAGGGAGAGGGTGTCTCCAGAGCCATAAAATGGCTCCGGGAGGGGAGCCATGCACCCTGCGCCCCATTTAATTATTTGGGTCCCATGAGATCAGATCATTGGGGCAACTTCAAGCTCAGGGAGGGAGGATGCATGGCCCCCATCCCCTTTATTAAATTATCAGCCCCAGGGGATTGGGTTCCGAGGGTCTTTTTAGGCTCTGGGATTGGGGCCACACGTCCATCCTCTGCCTGTTATATACCAGGCCCACCCCAGGATTTTTTTTATGGAAACAGACCGTGCTTTTTTATTTTTTATTTTACTACAGTACTGCAGGTTCGTGGATTCCTCACAAATATGTTGCAAACATTTAAACAAAAAGGTTTTTGACCCCAAGCAGCATTCCTCTGGGACCCCATCATCAGGTGTAGGGGGTCCGGATATCCATCAAGCGGGGGCTGAGAGAAAAGGGGAGTCCTGAAATGCGTTTTCCCCATGCAATTACCCAGAGAGATTTTAGACACTACTACAGCCTGAACCACTGAACAGAATGACACTTTTTTTGTAAATTGGTGCAAATACATTTGGTAGTTTTGGAGTTATTCAAGGAAAAGAAAAATATAGCTAAATAGGAACGCAAACCCTCTACTGATCTGACATATCTCATGCTGAGATCTGATTGACTTCTAGCACTTAAACCAGGAAGTGCTGGCAGCCATCTTGGGACTCGGACTCAGTCAAGTTCCAAGAAAAAAGTAACAAGAAAAGTAGAAGGTAGTAGGGTAGGAATGCTCTGAACCCCTAGGCTTTGTGGTGGGGCCCAAAAACGTTTAAAAAAAAAAAAAAAAAGACAACTCTGCAGATTTGCAGTGCTGCTTTGCTCTTGCTCCTGTCATCTCCTTGCTTTTTCCTGTTTTTGGAGTGGCTCCTCTTTTTCACTGCTTTCGATTTGCTTTTTCCCCCGTTTTTTTGTGTGCCTGCTTCTTGTTTTCCCTTGTTCTCACTGTCTCTCCTTCCATTCCCCCTCTTTTTGAGTGCCTCCTCCTTGCTTTGCCCTCATTTTCACTGCTTTCTCCTTGCTTTTTCCCCCTTTTTGTGTGCCATCTCCTTGCTTTTCTCTCTTTTTCACTGCTTTCTCCTTGCTTTTTCCCCTGCTGCATAAAAAACACAGAAAGTCACTGAAAAATACAAGGGTTACAGAGCATTATAGTTAGGAATTAGCAATTAAAAAACCCTTGAAGTTCACTAAAAAAAACAAAGGTTACAGGGACATTATAGTTAGGTTCAGAATTTACACACACAAAAACATAGAAATGCAGCCTTTATAGTTAGTTATTTCAAGCAACTATAAATCGTGCCCTAAGGTAAATATAACGCGCACCCTCTCCATGCACTGCTAATTATCCACATATTACATCAGTCATGACATCTTCTATGACATCATTTATAATATCACTGCACCTTTTGCAGTAAAAATATTGAAGAAAAAAACTGTGCATGACAGCGGCGCAAGTTATAGTTACCTTATGGCACGGTATAGTTACTTGACATAACTCTAACAGCTGAATTTCTATGTTGTTGTGCATGTAAATTCTGAACCTAAGTATAACGTCCCTTTAACCTTTGTGTTCTTCAGTGAATATATATATATATATATATATATATACATATATATATATATGTCAGTGTACTACCAATGAAAAGCATGTTTTAGAATACGTGTTTTTGTTTCTTACATTGCAGTTTTTCACTTCAACTTCACTTATAATACACAGTTGTCTGTAGAATGTATTGTTACTGATGACTAAATAGAGTTGGTTTTCGCTCTTCCCAGTAAAGTCCTGGTCTCTCACCCCATGCTATTGTTTTCCTGGAATATCATTCCTTCTACTATGGATTGCTTGTAAGCAATCTAGAAGTACACTGAATCATCCCACATTAAAATATTCATCTCATAGGTGCATTGTTTACAGAAAGGCTTGTTTTTTTTGCTGCAGTAGGCTTTTTAATGTATTGGTTAAGACTCTAAAGGTGTCCTCTGGGTTTTGAGATAAGTCCCCACCACCCACTTTTGCTCTTTCTCTTGCTACTTTTAATATGCTTGTAGTCTGTACACTAAATGGCAAAATGCAGAAAGGCGTCCATTTAAAATTGATTCAACAGTAAGTAACTAATTTTGAGTTTCTGTAAGTAATAAAATGTATTATTTATGTTGTAGGGATAGGCAGGCAGTAAAAATGTCTGTAAGAGCTGTTCTTATTGGGACGATCTGCAAGTTATTGTTCAAACATATATTGACGAAATTCGTTGAACAATGTAAATGTAAGCCCTCTGAATCAATACCAGAAGCATTAGTGTAAACACTTGTGATCAGGTGCTACCATTCAGATTTTTCCTGCTTGGTAGATTTATGGCAGTAATTTTGTAAACTACCTTTGGAGAAGCCTGTCTATGTAAGGCAGTCTAGATCTTGTGTCTTCAACGAGTAGCTTGTGAGCTACCATTATCTCTCCAGGGACCTGTAAGTAGCTCTCCTGTGGTCAACTCAGCCTACTAATATGGACGCTTTTGCTAGGCTGAATTAATATAAGTAGAGAAAAAGTTTAAAGCACATTTTTGAAACAAAAATGTCTGTATTTTCAGAAGCTGATGTTTGGAAAAATTGGTTGAATGTTCAGAATGTATTTAAAGCTATTATTTGAGGGATACATCAGGTGGGGTTGGAGAGACATAGTACACATATTACCACCTTGCGGTGCTACTTGGATTACAGTTATGTATTACCCATGTAGAGGCATTTCAAATTGATCATTCTTTTGTACCTCACTGCTGGATGCACTGATGTGATCACTGCTTACAAACTGGGATGGGGTGGTCACTATTATGTCACCCATATTAGTAGCTCAGGGTGATTTTCACTGTACATAAGTTTATATTATAACAGGAAATGTTGGAGACCCCTGGTCTAGATTCTATATTTAGTTGGAGTTTCCGGAATCTCTAACCTTGTTGAAACTTTGACTTGTTAAACATGTTTGCATTTAATTCACTTGTTTTTAGGTGCTTGAAGGTATCATCGTTTGGACACCTGTCCCATTTCACACAAGGTTTGTCTTTAAACGTAAAGTATATATGCATCCACGACATTTTCCAGAAAGCAGCATTTCATAGGCACTACGCAATGCACATCTGGGAACGTAACATATGCATTTGCATCCAACTTCATAGACTTCCAAACAAGAGGATTAGCCTACACTTCGACATAACTATTTATATTTTTGATCAAGGCTTTTCATTTTTAATTGGACCATTAATTGATGCGTAGGAGTAGATACAATGCTTTTGGAATTTGCGGCACAAATAGGTTGATTCAATCTCCCTGTCATTCAAGAACGCAAGACCAACTTGTGACGCTTTAAACCAATTTGATTTTCTGTCCAGTAACCCGCAGTTGAATAAAGTAAGACCACACTTCCAAATTAAAATTGAATTCCATAAAAAAAAAGTCACTGATGTTCACTTCCGAATATTCACTTAGCCAGCCTTCATAATATAGAGGAATGCACCAGAATTTTGCATCAGTATGTTTTTATCAACCGTCTACAATATATCAACTTCTGTGCATTTCATAGCATATTGTGAGAAGATACCTGCACCACATAAATAGAACATCTTCTTGTAGCCTTAGCCTCTCAGTGCCCTAAACAGCCCAGTGAACAAACAACAAAGAAGGTGGTAAGAACACAGACTTGTCCTGTAAATTTCTGAAACTTTTTCTACTCTTAGCTGTTTTTCTACTTGTAGCTGTTTAAATAGAACTCTTGGTTTCTGTGCAATTTGTACTGTGAAAACTACTCTTTTTTCCACCCTTGACTGTTTGAATATGTGTGCTTGTTGCCCGTGTACTTAGTTGGCCTGTAGGGGCAAGCCCCCAGCACCGGATCCCCGCGCCTTACCCCCCCGTTTTTCATATTTTTTTAAATTAAAAAGGTAAATAACATATCCAAAGGCTACACTGAGGGGCATATTTATACTCCGTTTGCGCCGGAATTGCGTCGTTTTTTTTGGCGCAATTTCGACGCAAAACTAACTCCATATTTATACTTTGGCGTTAGACGCGTCTAGCGCCAAAGTCCATGGAGTTAGCGTCATTGTTTAGCGTGGACACCTACTTTGCGTTAATGAGATGCAAGGTAGGCGTTCCCGTCTAAAAATTCGACTCCGAGGCATGTGCGTCGGATTTATACTCCCGGGCAAAAATCACGCCCGGGAGTGGGCGGGTCAAAAAAAATGACGTACGGCCGCTTTTGCGCTGTTATTTAGCGCCTGCAAAAGGCAGGCGTTAAGGGACCTGCGGGCTCTGAAGGAGCCCAGAGGTGCCCTCCCATGCCCCCAGGGACCCCCCCTGTCACCCTTGCCCACCCCAGGAGGACACCCAAGGCTGGAGGGACCCATCCCACGGACATTAAGGTAAGTTCAGGTAAGTATTTTTTTTATTTTTTTTTGTGGCATAGGGGGGCCTGATTTGTGCCCCCTACATGCCACTATGCCCAATGACCATGCCCAGGGGACATAAGTCCCCTGGGCATGGCCATTGGGCAAGGGGGCATGACTCCTGTCTTTGCTAAGACAGGAGTCATTTCTATGGGGGTTGGGAGTGAAAAAAAAATGGCGCAAATCGGGTTGAGGCACAAAAATTGCCTCAACCTGACTTGCCCCATTTCTTGACGCCCAAGCTCCATTTTCTCCTACGCCGGCGCAGCCTGGTGTACGTCGTTTTTTTTAACGCACACCAGACGGCGCCGGCGGCTAACGCCGGCTAACGTTATTCAATAAATACGGCGCCCGCATGGCGCTTCAGAATGGCGTTAGCCGGCGCTAATTTTTTTGACACAAAACTGCGTTAGTGCAGTTTTGCGTCAAAAAGTATAAATATGGGCCTGAGTGTGTTTAAAAAGCTACTCCATCCGCTTTATGGTTTAAACGATGTTGTGAAAACTGCCGTTTTTTCCACCCATTACTTTTTTAATGTGTGTCCTAGTTTTCCCTGTACTATGCTTAGGCCTACCTATGTTACGCCGCTGGTCTGCTGCTGACCCGCGGCTTCCCCTTCTCGAACCTCGGCGGTGTCCGCAGTTTGTTTTTTTAACCATTGGGCCTGCCGCTGTCCTTTTTTCGGCCTGCGGTGGCATCGTGAATATATTCCGATGCGCAATTTCTAAATAAAAACTCATTGCATGTACCTAAGTACCCACGGGGACTCACAATACTGCCCCAATGTCTTCTTACTTATTGGAGTCCTAGGGGCCATGTATTTTGTATTCTTTCCTAGTCCTGGTGCCTAGGGCCATGTTGTGTACTTTCTTCTTCTCAGGTTCCTTTGCACATTGTTCCCAGCATGCTTGGGGTAATTTGTTTTTCCCAGTCCAATGGCATTTTCTCTGTTTCGTCTTATGGAGCAGTTCCCTATCCAAGATTGTGATCTTCTCTTTCCTGTGTTGTCACTTCCTGTTTTTCAGTATAAAAGGCGCCGTTTTTCTTTTTTCCTTGCGTTGAAAACACTTCTTTCCTTGTGGTGTGTCCTTACTCCTGCTGACTGTTTTGTTGCTGTTCCAGTTGGCGTTTCCTGTTGACTTCTCCTGCTTGCTCCTTTTCTTCCTGGTCTCTGGCATTTGGTGTCTCTCTGGACTCTTCCTTCCATTTTGCAGTTCCTGTTCTCACGAGGTTTTTTCCCTTTGGGGTTTTTCTCTGTGGGACTCCTTCTGAGAGGTGCAGTCTGCCTTGGCATTCTCATTGTCAGCAGCACCATGGCTACCGGAAATGGTCGCCCATACCTAGGACAGACCATGACGTACAAGAATCGAGGTCAAGCTCCTGTCAAATCTAAAGAACGTGACAGCTGGGGCCAGCCTCCTGCACCCCTCACCCTCCCCTTGTTTTAAAACATTTTTTTTTGGTTATAAAGGCAAACCACACCCTGAGAGGCCAAACACAGTGTGTTTAAAAGACTAATTCATCTGCTTTAGGATTTAAACTTTGTTGTGAAAACTGCTTGTTTTTTCATCCGTGACTGTTTGAATTTGTGTCCTATTTTCCCCTGTACTGTGCTTAGGCCTGCAGGGTCAAGCCCCCAGTCCATACCCCTTCTCCCCTGCTTTTTGATTTTTAAAGTTAAAAGGCAAAGTACACCCTCAGAAGCTAAGCAGAGTGTGTTTAAAAGACTGCTTCACCTGCTTTATGGTTTAAACTGTTTTTTTGGAAAGTGTATGTAGTACTCATTTTTGGCTAGAAAAAAGTGATTTGTTTAAGTGCGTGGAAAGCAGTATATTAAGTGCCTTAGATTTGGGCCTTACCTGCAGGGGTAAAACCTGGACCTGAAAACTATGAATTGATCCTGTCTGTCGCCAAGGAGATTCTGGTCTTCAGGAGCAGCTTCCCTGCCCCCGGGCCATCAGCCTCTGCTTAAGGTCATATGTTTCCTATTGGTCGTTACATCTGTGCACCTAATAGACCCCTTTCCGTCACAACCAAACCAATACTCTGCCTTCCCTCTTTTTATCCACAAGCACCCTCCTCTTTTTACCAAAACAACACAACCACACAACTCCTAATTTCCCCTTTGCCACACATATTACCCCTTGCAACGAGAACATTTAACACAAACACTCTTAACTCTTGTCCATCGCCTCTCACACACCACATACACTCTTTTACGAACCACATCACTACCCCTTTACCTTTCGGCTTCCACTCACCAACAATACTTTCCAAACAAATACCTCTCAGAAAACAGATACATCATCATCTCCTCTCACTACTTAAAATCAAAACCTAACACTCACCAGCACAACAAAATATCAGACACATATTACCTCATAATACTTTCGATCACAAACTGGAAACATACACTGACTCCCACCCTCCTGACTACACCAATAATACACACCCTAAACAACTCTACTGCCAAGCTCAACGCAGCAACTCTCTTCCAACCACCTCTCATCCATTGGACAATTTAGAACATTACAACATGAGCCACATGCTGCACCACCACCCCTAACACTTATACCTTCCACCCTAAAAAGACGCCATCAAATTAAACAACATGCCACACTTCACAACTTCACATCTCCTTGTCTACTGTACAACAAGACTGCCCTAAAAAAAGGCACAGCTCACCAACTCACTCTCAACCACCATATCCACCACCTACACACGCAGAGCCTTCAGAATGCCTTCTTAGCCTGCTGGACCTGGACTATGATATCGAAAAGCAATGCTATTGCTTTCTTCATATATCTAATACCAACACTAACGACACACCTGCTACAAGTCCAAAAAATACTGCTTACTCTTCTACAAAACAAAGTCACACCATCACCAAAACACTATCTCTAAACTGCCTACTAATAAATGCTCAATCACTCTCTAAAACAAGCATCACATTTACAATCTTCTCACCGACATACAGCATGACATAATCTTCATAAATGAATAATGGTTGAGAATTGACATGGCCCCAGTATTGCATTAAGCCGTTCCTAGCCATTCCTCTTGTCTATCAAACTATCACACACAATTGTATAGGCAAAAGAGGAGGTGGCCTAGCTGTTAAATTCAAGCAAAGGTTATATAACACTAAATCTGACATCATCTCCATACAAGGTTGTGAGATTCTCTTCACTCTTCACCAGATGCAACCCTACACCACCTTTCTCCTCTAACTTCCTAATCCTTTACAGACCTCCAGCTAGCATTGCAACATTCCCAGACACATTTCTAGACACAGTTTCAAACCTGATATCACTGCACTCCAACCTGTACAGTCTTGGGGATCTAAATGTTTGGTTTGACAAACACAATATGCCCCATCCGAAAACAATCATCACTGGCCTAGATGTGCGCACCCTACGTCAGATCATCCACAACCACACACTTCGCTGGACACATTCTAGATGTCGTGTTTGCATACACATAACTAGTTTCCTTTCCAACCATTACTCCAGTTGTATGGTCAGACCACCATTTGCTTGCTTTCCAACATAAAACAAAACAAAGCAACACACCTAAAACCACCTTACATGCATGCAGCCGGCTATCGACCGAGGAACAAACTAAATTTGAACACTTAAAAAAAACACAACTAACACCCAATACAGATTTAGTCACAATACATTTTGTTAAAAAACTGTATGAGTGGCTACAGGAAGCTTTTGGTATCCTAATACCACTAAGAACAACAAAACAGGACAAAAGAAAACAGGCTCCTTGGAGAAATACAGAACTGAAGGAGATAAAACAGCAAATTGGAAAGCTGCAATGCACCTGGCTCGAAACAAACACCGATCAAGACATACTTTGGCTGCAGAAACTTAACAGATTCCACAAGTCGGCCACCAAAAACCCTAAAAAAAGATATTCAGACAGAATTCTATTATATTCTCACTGAATTGTGTAAACCAAACTGCCTAGAAGGAGCTCATCCCTTTACTTAAGAATTCACAAACTGGAAAATCATTACACAACCAAAACAGACACGTTTGACTCCTATTTAAAACAAAGGAAAACAACCAGGTCCAACCGTTTTACAAAAAAACACCTCCAATAGTAGGCTAACCCAGCCTCTACATTCCTTCCAACAAGTATCTCTCAATTAATTTATGGATCTGGTCAGAACAAGCAGGCCTGCCGGTAGCCTTTCTTACCAATGTCCACCACAGACCTTCAGGAAAATTCTTCTAACAACTTCTGGAGCCATACCAGTAAGAAGAATCATCAACAGTTCATTATCTACAGGAATATTTCCAGAAGACCTAAACAAAATCATACATACACCCATTACTAAAGCAAACAAGCCTGGACCCACTTAACCTCAACAACTACAGACTGATTACAAATGGACCTTTCTGGTACAAACTGATAGAAAGCACAGCATTCGCCCAGATGTCACAATTCATTGAAGATAATTCCTTACTTTCAGACTTTCAAACAGGATTATGTCCAGGAAGAGGCACATAATCCGCCCTTATTGCCATCTTGGATGATCTGAAGAACACAGTTGATTGGTACTACTTCTCTTGGACCTCTCAGCTGCCTTTGACACAGTTGACCTTGTCACTCTAATACAGAGACTCTACAAAGCCAGGTTAGAATGGTCTGCTCTTGACTGGATCACATCCTTCCTTCAAAACAGAACAAATGTCATCCATAACCCCCTTCTCATCCAAACCGTACTTCACAAAAGCAGGGGTCCCTCAAGGCTCTATCATCTCATACATGCTTTTCAACATCTACATGAAGCCATTACTGGCACTGATGAATGAATTTCACTTCACATGCTACAACTATGCAGATGACACACAAATACTCCTTCAACTGGGAAGCACCAAAGACATTGGAAGCTCACAAATTTTCAGTTACCTCAGAGCCATTGATCAATGAATGCCATTGAGCCATCTGAAACTGAATGCTTCAAAAATGGAAATACTGACATGTGGCAAATGGAAAAATTATGACCCACTCGCTGCCTGGCCCGGCGATCTGGGAACACCACCTAAAGTACCTACAGAAGTGAGAAACCTCGGAATTACAGTGGACTCCAAGCTATCTATTAATGCCCAAGTGGACAAGATTTAAACTAAATGCACTCTGCGATGCGTCTTCCCTCACCTGGGATTTCTACAAAAGGTCCAGACTACTATCTCTCTTGTTCTGTCTAAACTCGATTACGCCAATACCTCTACCACGGATCCTCTTTAACAACTATGAAAAGACTACAATGGATTCAGAACTCTGCTGCCAGACTGCTCTTACATGTAAAGCCAGAAGCCCACATATACCCTGCCTTGAAGGCCCTACATTGGCTCCATATTTCCAGAAGGTCCACATTCAGGCTACTTTGTATTACCTACAAAGCGATACATGGAACAGGGCAGCTCTTCGTCAGGAGTAAACTCACAAAATGCATTCAGCAAAGGAACCTCTGCTCTAGATTGGCACCTCATCTCAAAATCCCACCATACAAGAAAAAAAAACATAGGTGGCACATCCTTCTCCGTTTAAGCAGCCAAACTATGGAACTCTTTCCCCAAAAAAATAAGATCCATGGATAACTATCTTATCTTCAGAAAAATACTAAAGAGTTGGCTCTTCCCCACATTATCACTAGACTCAAACATAATGTACAACATATCTCTGTGTATATAAGCATTTATTTGGATTATATATGTGCATCTAGAAATGTGTATTTCTTTGTATAAATGTGTATAATAATTATGTTTATAACTATATAGATATTTGTTAACCCCTTAGCTGCTGGGCCTCCCCCCTGCCCCCCCCGCCCCTCCAGGTGCTGAGCCCTTTTTTTGGCTATTTGGGGTAGTTTGCACTTAGGCCTGCATAACGTTTTGTCCACATAAGCTATCCACACCAAATTTGCATCCTTTTGTTCCAACATCCTAGGGATTCTAAAGGTACCCAGAGTTTGTGGGTTCCCCTGGGGGAGACCAAGAAATTAGCCAAAATGCAGCAAAAATATTGTTTTTTTTCGGAAAATGGGATAAAAGGGTTGCAGAAAAAAGCATGTGTTTTTCCCCCTGAAAATGACATCAACAAACGGTTTGGTGGTGCGAAAATCACCATCTTCCCAGCTTTCAGGAACAGGCAGACTTGATTCAGAAAACCACATTTTTCAACACAATTTTGGCATTTTACTGGAACATACCCCATTTTTACTGTTTTTTATGCTTTCAGCCTCCGTTCAGTTAGTGACAGAAATGGGTGTGAAAACAATGCTGGACAGCTAAACATTTCTGAAAAGTAGACAAAGTTCTGAATTCAGCAAGGGGTCATTTGTGTAGATCCTTCAAGGTTTTCCTACATAAAGTAACAGCTAAATTAAAAATATATTGAAATTGAGCTGAAACAAACAGCCATTTTTCGCCATTTTTTACTCTGTAACTTTTTCCTGCGATGTCAAATGTTCAAAAGCAATATATCGTTACATCTGCTGGACTCATCTGGTTGCAGGGATATATAAGACTTATAGGTTCATCAAGAGCCCCAGGTACCAAGAGCCAATAAATGAGCTGCATCTTGTTATGGGTTTTCATTGCATACCGGGTATACAGCAATTCATTTGGTAAAAATATAAAGACTGAAAAATAGGTATCAAGGAAACCTTTGTATTTCCAAAAGGGGCACAAGATAAGGTGTTGAGAAGCAGTGGTTATTTGCACATCTCTGAATTCTGGGGTCCCCATACTAGCATGTGAATTACAGGGCATTTCTCAAATAGACGTGTTTTTTACAAAATGTCTTACATTTGGAAGGAAATGTAGAGAAGGAAAAGGGACAATAACACTTGTTGTGCTATTCTGTGTCCCCCCAAGTGTCCCGATAAAAATGGTACCTCACTTGTGTGGGTAAGCCTACTGCCCCCAACAGGAAACATAACATGGACACATCACATTTATACATTGAAATCTGGCGTGTTTTTTGGACAGTGCCAAGCTGTGGATTTTGGCCTCTAGCTCAGCCGGTACCCAGGGAAACCTACCAAACCCATATATTTTGGGGAAAATTCAGAATGGGGAGACTTGTGGGACTCGCAACAGGTTCTGTTACCCAGAATCAATTGCAAACCTCAACATTTGGCAAACACTTTTCCCTCAGATTTCGGTGCTGTAAGTTCTGGAATCTGAGAGGATCCACAAACTTCCTTCCACCCAGCATTCCCCCAAGTCTCCCGATAAAAATGGTACCTCACTTGTGTGGGTGGGCCTAGTGCCTGTGACAGGAAATGCCCCAAAACAGAATGTGGACACATCACATTTTCCCAAAGAAAACTAACCTGTTTTTTGCCAAGTGCCTAGCTGTGGTCTTTGGCCTCTAACTCAGCCGGCACCTAGGGAAACCTAGAAAACCTATACATTTTTGTAAACTAGACATCTAGGGGAATTCAGAATGGGGTGACTTATGGGGCTCTTACCAGGTTCTGTTACCTAAACTCCTTTGCAAACCACAAAATGTGGCCAAAAAAAACACTTTTTCCTCTCATTTTGTGATGGAAAGTTCTGGAATTTGAGGGAAGCAACACATTTCTTTGCACCCAGCATTCCCCCAAGTCTCCCAATAGAAATGGTACCTCACTTGTGTTGGTAAGCCTAGTGCCTGCTACAGTCAATGCCCCAAAATGCAACATGGACACATCATATTTTTACATTGAAAACTAACATGTTTTTTGGAAAGTGCCTATTTGTGGATTTTGGTCTCTAGCACAGCTGGTACCTAGGAAAACCTTCCAAACCTGTGCATTTTTTAGAACTATACACCTAGGCTAACCCAGGATAGGGTAACATGTGGCGCTCTCACCAGGTTCTGTTACCCAGAATTCTTTGCAAACCTCAATATTTGGCAAAAAAACACTTTTTCCTCACATTTTGGTGATAGAAAGTTCTAGAATCTGAGAGGAGCCACACATTTCCACCTCACTTGTGTGGATAGGCCTTGTGCCCATGTCAGGAATAGATCACACAACAGTCAATGTTGGTCCTTACATGAGGGCAACTGTTGACCCTGGGGTGATCCATTTGTGACGCAGGCACTAGGTACAAGTACTCAAGTGGGGTAGCGTTTTTATCAGGACAGGTGGGGAAACACTGGGTGATAGGAATTTTGTGCATCCCAGCATATTCCTGTAGCTTGTGTGACAGAAATGCAAGAATAAAATAGAGTTTTTATTCAACATTTCAGCTTTGCAGGGTATTCTGGGTTAGAAAACTTTGGGGAATGCACACAAGTCACACCTCTGTGGGCTCCCCTGGTTGTCTAGTTTCCAGAAATATATTAAACAAAAATACACTGTTCCAATAAAGATATAAGTAGGAGAAACATCGCCAGGCACTTCTAAATATAGGAGCTAGAACCCTCTCACATCATTTTAGATATCATGCGTCATCATAGGGTAGTTCCTCGTCAGAAAGGCGCTGCAATGTCTGATGGGCCCCACTAGGGGGCACTTTGCCGGAGATCTTCACTGATGGTATATGCCACGATGGAAAGCACGTAGGAATACATTCAAACCTACTGGCAAAGACCAAGAAACAGATAGGAGAAAAGAAACAGAACAGTTAAAATTGCCTCAGGAGCCTCCAAACCCTAGTTTATTGAATGTCGCAGGATCATGGACAAGATTAAAAAACAATGTAGAGTAACTAAGTAATAATGTACCCAAACTCTACTGAAATCGAGGTGGAGGGAACTTGCTTCCACCATGCAGGTCAACATTTTTTGCGCCTCACATTAGTCCAATCGGATCATATGGCGCTTCCTCAGGACCAAAAGACAACAATACCTTCTCCTGAACTATAGTAACTCAATGGACAGTGTGCCAAGTATTGAGAAATTAGTGAAAAACAAAACATTAGTTGATTTACTCACGATAATTTCACATCAAATAGATGTGATAAAGAAGAGCCTGTTGATGAAAAAATAAAGCATAGCCATAATATTATTGCAATAGTCCAACTGGTACAAAAAACACAATTAAGGAACTATGGAGGTAACAGACCAACCTATGTAATAATGTTATCATATTAGATAATCCGTAAAAAATACAAAGATAAGAACAGGATTGTCACGCAAAGCTCTAGGGTGGTGGCTGTCATATAGTAATAGACTATTACAGTCAGTCAATTTCTGGTAAGTTTGAGTTTCTAATTTACCCTGGTTGATGGTAATCAATAAAGTCAGAAATTAAATATGAGTTAAAGAGATGGTAGAAGTAAATTTCAAAAAAGGATCCAAACCATTGAACAAAATAGTCCACACCTTCCAGAAATGTCTGTGTTTGGTAGGTTTCCCAATATGTCCTCTATAACCAGAGTTAGGGCATGAGCAGCAGTCATCCAACGAGATGCCATCTCTGCTACTGGCTAACCTGTCGCTCTAACAGTCACAAAATTGCTGGTTGGTGTGTGTGTGTGATGCCTGCAACAGTAGAGGTCACCTTACCTTTGCTTCTTCCCTCAATCAGCATGTTCTGTCAAGACACTCTAAAAAAACAAAAAAGACACACTATTACATCACCTTGTCACATACCAATCATCACAGTCTTTAGCGCCTCTAGCGCCCAGTCCAACAATCATTATTGGTTCTCCCAATCCCATTACCTCCTCCTCCGATTCCCTCACTACCACCCAGCAAAAGTTCATTTCATCTCTCCATAGCCCACCTCACACATACATTTCATTTGTATTACAGCGCAGGTAATGGCTGGCTTTACTAATCCACCCAGCTATTCACATATAATACGGTTTTGATCCTTGCAATAAGCATATCAACCTTCTGCGCTACTTTATGGCATCAAAACTGCTACTAGTCAAAAGTCAGATCCATTTCTAGCAGAAACATAATCACAAGAGTTACCTTTTTTTATTGCTACCTAAAAGCTACAGTTGAAACGCGTCAGTTGAAGTATGTACATTGCTTTGAAGACGCAAGCTGCAACTGCAAGAGAACTGGTGGCGAATATATATATATATATATATGTGTGTAATAGATAAAGAGATCACCAGCCCCCAGAAAAACCACACATGTTGACAAAAGTGATCGCTCTCTCTCTTTCTCTCTCTCTCTCTCTCTCTCTATATATATATATATACACATATCTATATATACATTTATCTATCTATATACATAGCTATATCTATATATAGCTATATCTACACAGATATATCTATATATATATATATATATATATATATATATATATATATATATATATATATAGATCTATTTTTTTTTTCTTGCTGTATGGTTTTCTTGGTGGCCATAGTGGCCCCCAGGGAAACCATACAGCTGTTAAAAAAACTATTGCCCCCATAGGGGCAATTTCATTTTGTTTAAAACATTTTTAAAAAATTACTTTTTGTACACTCCTGGCGGGGTGCGATCAGGTGCAATTGCGCCCCCTCGGCCCACCCAGGGGTAAACCTACCTTTAAGAAAAAAAGATGCCCATGGGGGAGGTGGTGCTAGCCTGTTTGCCCAGGGGGCCGACCACCCCAAGTGAAATCCCTGGTGTCCAGTGGGGGGTTCCTGGCCCTCGAGGCCAGGAAACCAGTTCAGGAAGGCCTCGTTTGAAACGGGAGAGTCTCCTCTTTCAAATGAGGCCTTGCTGAACGTCGGGAAGGCCGTTTGGGCTTGTTTTACCCACTGGAGCAGGAAGCGGCTGCAAGGCCGCTTCCTGCTCCAGTAGAGAAAACAAACAGTGACGTCAGCGTGCCTTGCGGCGTGCTGGTGTCACAAAGGGGTGAATGGGGGGAAGACACAGAAGATCTTTCGTGACTCCTGGGGTTTTTTTAATAAAAAAACAATCCTCCGATGCAAATCATCAGAGGATTTTTTAACCCCCTCCCTGGTGTCAGCCACTGGTCGGGACCTGCACCAGGGAGGTAGAGTGAGCATCGCCCAGTGGCCGACGCCTGCACTGTAGAGGTTAATTCTGCTTAACATATATACATATTTCTTTTGGTTATATTATTCTCTGTTTAGCATGTATATAGGTGACTGCATAAGTAGGTAAATAATTAACATAAATATACAAATACTTCACTATTGAACTAAACAAAATTAGCTTAAAGTACAGCAACAGTTGAAAGTCTGAGTTTATTAATACAACTTAAATCTAGGTATATCACCTTCCTTATATACCTTCCATGTACGTATGTATCTCTATATTTGTTACTTTACTCCTAATTCAGCATCTCCAATGCACTACCCTATATCTCACCTCTTAGACCTGGCAGCTTTTTGGCGTGTCTCCCCTGTCTTTTTGCCTTCTGACCTTCTGTTTTTATGGTTTACTGCGCTTAGGAAGGAGGGCCTAAGCGCAAACTACCACAAATAGCCCCTGACGGGAAAAAACCTGCAGAAAAGGGGTTAAGGAAAAAGGGTTGTGTTTTTTAAACATGCTTTACTTAAAAGAAATCAAAGACATGTGGTCTGCTGACTCCAGCAGGTCAACATCTCTGTGATGCCTGCGATTCTCAGTGGGTCACAGTTTGTGATCTACCACTTTAATATTCATGAGGGAGGTAAAATTTGAAATTGTTGGAAATGGCCTTTTTGCAAGGTTATTCCCAAACTTTTGCCTTCTTCCTCCTATTTTTTCAGGTCTGTTTTTGCTGTTTTATTGTCTCTGCACACTTTACCACTACTGATCAGTGCTAAAGTGCAAGTGCTCCCTAGGCAAATTGTACTGTTGATTGGTTTATCCATGATTGGCATATTTGATTTACTGGTAAGTCCCTAGTAAAGTGCACTAGAGGTGCCAAGGGCCTGTAAATCAAATGCTACTAGTGGGCCTGCAGCACTGATTGTGCCACCCTTATAAGTATCCCTGTAAACATGGCGCAGAACTGCCACTGCAGTGTTTGTGTGTGCAGTTTTAAACTGCTGATTCGACCTGGCAAGTGTACCCACTTGCCAGGCATAAACCTTCCCTTTTGGTACATGTAAGGCACCCCTACAGTAGGCACTAGGTAACCCCATGGGCAGGGTGCACTGTATCTAAAAGGTAAGACATGTATTGGTGTGTTTTACATGTCCTAACAGTGCTATACTGCCAAATTCGGGTTTCACTTTTGCAAGGCCTATCTCCCTCATAGGTTAACCTGGGGGCTGCCGTTAAATAACTTTAAAGCACAGATTCCCTTTCCCTGTTTGCCCAGAGGGGCGACAACCACTGGGCAAACAGGTGCAGTGTATTTAAAAGGTAGGACATACATTGGTGTGTTTTACATGTCCTAACAGTGAAATACTGCCAAATTCGGGTTTCACTGTTGCAAGGCCTATCTCCCTCATAAGTTAACATGGGGGCTGCCTTTAAATAACTTTAAAGTGCGGATTCCCTTTTAGGGCAGATAGAAATCTGGAGTTTGGGGTCTCTGAATACCGCACACTTTAAAAATACATTTTTTAGTGAAGTTGGTTTTTAGATTGTGAGTTTGAAAATGCCACTTTTAGAAAGTGGGTATTTTCTTGCTTAAACCATTCTGTGCCTCTGCCTGCTTGTGTATTGCGCGTCTGGGTCAGACTGACAGTTGGGCTGTTGTGAATTCCTTCTAGACAGTGACACAAAGGGGGCTGGGGTGTAGCCTACATATACTGATGGGCCATCTGGGCTAGAGTAAAGGGAGGAGTGGTCAATTACACCTGAAAGGGCTGTGAATGCCCTCACACAATGCACTCTCCAACCCCCTGGAGGGTGTCTGGGACCAGGCCTGGGCATGTCAGGATCTTGTGGACAACAGAGACTTTCCCTTGAAGAATGCCTAATTCAAAGGCAGAAGTAGGTATAAGTAGTGGACCCAAAACCCCAGACTTTTAGAATCTTTCTGGAATCAAGACAAACCTCTGCCCAGGAGAAGAGCTAAAAAGCTGGAAGAGGAATAGTTTCCCTTTACTGTGTTGCTTTGCTGGACTGGCCTGCAGTTGCTGCTTCTGCCTTACAAGAGTGCAAAGGGTGAACTTTGCTGTGTGTCCTGCTTGTTAAAGTTCTCCAAGGGTTGGAGTACAGCTTGCCTCCTGTTAGAAGTCTCATGGACACCAAAGACTTCAGTTTCCTCGGCATGCAGCACTGGGAACTGTGTGTTTTGTGCTGTTCAAGAGGAGAAACCACACTGCCCTGCTTCGCACCATCGACCCTGGTCTCACCGATGCCGTCATCGGAGGACCTCACAGAGCCGCTGCTTGCACCTCGACCTGTGGGCCCCGCACTCTGGCATCGCCTGCTCAAACCTCAGCCTGGCCATCCCCGACGCTGCTGCTCCTGCTGACACTATCACCACTGCCTGCACCGTGGCCTGTGCACACTGCTCGTGAGGTACACAAAGCACCGTCCCGTCCTGCACCGCAGCCCCGGTCCACCGAAGCCAGCAACATTTACTCCTGTGTCGTGACCAGGCAGCCCTGCCTGCACCGTGGCCTGTGGGTCACAAATCACCGCCCCGTCCCGCAACACTGGCTTGGGCCTACCGACGACAGCGCCTCAGCAATGACGACGACGCTGCCTGCACCGTGACCTAGTGACCCTGCATGTCGCACCACCCTGCTTCACACTGCAGCCCTGGTCTCACCAACGCTGCTTGACGCTGTCACTGAGCCGCTGCCTGCACTGTGACCTGTGGGCACCCCATGTCGCATCGTCCCTCTTCACACCGCAGCCCGAGGATCACGACGAGCGCCAATTCCAAAGGTATTGTTTGCGGGTTTTCCCGACACTGTAGCTGGTCCGTGATGCCATGGCTGGCCAGAGTTGTTGGTTTTGTTGATCACAACGCTGTAATAGCCCCAGGTGGACCTATCGACTTCAAGGAACTGTATTTTTGAGTAAATCTTGCAGAATTCATATATTTATTATTATATGCTGGAATTTTATCGTATTTGGTATTGGCTGTTTTCTAATGGTGGTGCCCTTTTGTAGTGTTTTCACTTATTACTGTGTGTTATGTGCAAATGCTTTACACATTGCTTCTGAGATAAGCCTGACTGCTTGTGCCAAGCTACCAAGGGGCTATCTGAGCGGGTATCTCCCTTATCCTGACTAGAGTGAGGGCCCCTACTTGGACAGGGTGCAAACGGACTGGCAACTAGAGACCCCATTTCTAACATTGGTTTTCAGAGGTGAGGATAGGACTTGTATTTGGACTTGACCCACAGTGATTGGTGTACACTACCACCATATCGCAGATCACCACTTACCACATACTGTGTTTTCCTTTTTGTTCTCTGGTGTCCTCCTAGAGATATTGTGATATTTCTGTTTTTGGTTGTGAGGCCTTTGCAGAATGGAAGTCAACTTCTGCCACCTGGAGTACTACACGTTGAGGGAGCTTAAGGTTTTCTGCATGGAAAGGGGGCTGGCTGTGAAGAGAAGGTCACCAAGGTGGGATTTGAGACAGCCCTATTTCAGTATGAGATGAAACACCGGGAAGCAGCCATACCAGATCTTTCTGAGGAGGAGGACTACTCTGATGAGGAGGGTAGTGGCCCTGAAGGGGAACCAGAGAGAGAGGAATAGCTCCTAGCTCAGGAGCAGTGGATGAGAGAACTGGACTAACAGCTCAAGAGAGCTGAGGCTAAGAGAGCCTTAGCCAAGGAAAAAGAATTGTGTGCAGCTCAGGAACTGAGCTGTGAAGAGCTGAAGCTGGAAGTCATGAGGGCTGAGTCCAGTTCAGATGGTGGCAGCAAGAGTGTTATATCCAGTGCTAATGAAGACGTGCACATGCCCAGAAACTTGGTGCCCAACTTGAAGGAGAGGGTTAACACACACCAGGAGGTTTGAGAGTATGAGGTAGCTTAAGTGATGTGCAGGGTCCCTGACGTGGATTGGGGAACTGGCATAGGGAGGCATATTCCTAGTCGTGGGAGGGACACTTCACTGGCTCTAGGTGAGAGTGACAGGGAGATGAGTTCCCCCCAGGTAGAGTTCCTGGTTGTGGAGACATCCCAGAAGAGGGTGGGTTGAGTGTCAGGGACAGTAAGGTAGTGTCTCACCAGTCTTGGGAGGGTGATGTGGGGTACTTTTTCAAGGCTGAGTCACCAGATGTTTGGGTGAAGGGTAGTTTGGTTAATTCATGTGAGGGGCTGTGTGATGTAATTGCTGGAGAGCATATGTCCAGTCCTTGTTTTCCAGAGCTACGACAACACTCAGTGGAGTGTGAGTTCTCTGACCCCAGGGAGCTTACACTAGAGGCAGACCTCTTGGTGAGTATCAGAGAGTCTGAAGAGGCATTTGGGAGTGCTCCTGAAGGGAGGGGTCTAGGTGTTTCCCAACAAGGTGAGGTGGGAAAGGATTGCACTGGCCCAGGTAGGTCCCAGGGTAGTGGGATGGGTGAGGGATCCCATGTCCAGTCTCAGAGGAGAGGGAATGGGGGTGGGCTGAGGCCCAGGGTGGCCGAGATCCAGTCCCAGGTCCTGGAGGGTTCCATGGGGAAACTCCAGGAGGGGAGCCTAGCCTGTACCGTAGGGCCATCTCCTGAGGGAGACCCCATAGTGTCAGGAGAAATTGGGGAGGGGGGGCAGCTGTAGCCAGTGTCCCACCAGTTCTGGTGTCTGGCAGCACCACTCTTAGTGAGGGGGTGTAGAAGTCCAGACAGAGGGTTGCGGGCCCCAGTGGAGAACCTGGAGGGTCAGGGGTTAGCTCTGAGGTCAGAGCCCCTCAGGAATGACCTTTGTGATACCATTTCTTGGCTTTGGGGGGAAACAGGCTCTGCCAGATGGGCAGAGGTCAGAGGACCAGCGCCAGCCAGACTCTCATGTGGTCCTTAGGGAAGGTGGTTCCCTTGTAGGAAGTAGGTGTGCTCCCCAGGAAGTCCTGGCTTGCCAGACAGTGGTCCAGCCTGAGGGTGGTGACTCTGGGTTGGATGGTCAGGTTCAGGGGCTAAGCTCTGACCTGATGGGGGCAGGTGTGCTCCCCAGGAAGTCCTCGATCCCCAGGCAACGGTCCAGTCTGAGGGTACAGACCCTAGAGTGGAGGATCAGGTGCAGAGGTTAAACTCTGACCTGATGGGGGAGCGGTGGGCCCAGTCACCCCCTCTCTCCAGGTGGGACTTCTATGGACACCCTCCAGGGTGAGGGGGTGCAGTTCCTGGAATTGGGGCAGGGGAGGGAGAGACTCACGCCTGACCCCAGTTTGGTCTAAGGGTACAGACCCTTGATTGAAGGGGCAGATTCAGGGTGTCCCCCCTAATCTGGGGGGAGGGGCTACTGCTAACAGTGCCCCTACCTTGTTTGATTCTGGGGGGGCACTCCTAGTTGGGGGGTGCAGGACCCCAGAAGGTAGGGCAGGGGAGGGAAGCTTCTCCCTAGGCCCTGGTCCAACCTGAAGGTACAGACCCCAGGTTGGAAGACCAGTTGCAGGTTACCATCCCTGCACTGGTGGGAGGATTGTGCAGGACTGCTTCCGCAAGCAGCCTGACAAGTCTAGACTCTGGGGGTGCCATTCCTAGAGGAAGGGTACAGAGCCGCAGAGGAGAGAACCAGTGTCAGGCTGTCATCCCTGACCTGGTGGAAGCGAGAGTGGTCCAAGGGTGCCAGACACCTGAGGCTACTGCCCCCCCACTCTCCACAGTCATAGTGGTGGGAGAGCCTTGAAAGGCCTGGGGCCTGGCTTTCATCCCTAACAGATGTCAGTGGCCACTGTGGCTTGCTGTCCTGGTGGACAGAGGTGCCCCTGTTGGGGGGTACAGGTGTCACACCCCGGGGGTAGAGTGGGCCACACCACTGTGTTGACCATGGTGGTACTATCTGCCCCCTGGGATACATCTGTGATCAAAGTAATGTTAGGTGCTGCACAGATGGTATCCGCAGGAGAGGAGAAGGGTTCCCAAATGGTTAACTTAGTGGGTCCTGAGCATAGACAGAGGGATCCAACTGGAGTCAGGAAGGCGTAGAACTGGAACATGCCCCTGCTGTTGTGGGCCAGGGTCCCTGTTCTGTCGCCCCAATCAGGGAAGTCCATCAAGGTATTGATTGGTCTCCCCTGGCTTTAGGCTGGTGGGGGTTTGTGTTGCACCTGGCCTTTTTTTGCAGTGTCATCCCCAGTCTTTTTGCCTCCTTCCTTCTAATTTTTCTGACCAGTTTTTGTTGGCTTTAGGACTTTGGGCACTTTACCACTTCTAAAACGGTGCTAAAGTGCATATGCTCTCTGTGTAAATTGTACTGTTGATTAGTTTATCCATGATTGGCATGTTTGATTTACTGGTAAGTCCCTAGTAAAGTGCACTAAAGGGGCCCAGGGCCTTTAAATCAAATGCTACTAGTGGGCCTGCAGCACTGGTTGTGCCACCCACATTAGTAGCCCTGTAAACATGGCTCAGACCTGCCACTACAGTGTCTGTGGGTGCAGTTTTAAACTGCCAATTCGACTTGGCAAGTGTACTCGCTTGCCAGGCCTAAACCTTCCCTTTTACTACATGTCAGAGACCCCTAAGGTAGGCCCTACGTAGCCCCAGGGGCAGGGTGCAGTGTATGTTTAAAGTAGGACAAATACTAGTGTGTTTTATATGTCCTGACAGTGAAATACTGTCAAATTCGGTTTTCACTGTGCAAGGCCTATCTCTCTCATAGGTTAACATGGGGGCTGCCTTTAAATATCCTTAAAGCGCAGATTCCCTTTGAGAGGAGAAAAACGTGTGGAGTTTAGGGTTTCTGAACTCACAATTTAAAAATACATCTTTTTGTGAAGTTGGTTTTTAAATTGTCTGTTTGAAAATGCCACTTTTAGAAAGTAGTCATTTTCTTGCTTAAACCATTCTGTGACTGTTTGTGGATTGTCTGTCTGGGTCAGTTTGACAGTTGGGCTGTCTTGCACCTCTCTAGACAGTGACACAAAAGGGTGCGGGTGTAGCCTGCTATCCTGATGAGCCATCTGAGCTAGAGGGGAGGGAGAAGTGGTCGTTCACACCTGAAAGGATTGTGCCTGCCCTCACACAGTGCAGTGTCCGACCCCCTGGTGTGCGTCTGGGACCTGGCCAGGACAAGGAAGGATCTTGCAAACACTTGAGACTTTGCTTTGAAGTTTGCCAACTTCAAAGGCAGAACAGGGTATAAGAAGAAGACTCAAAACCTCAGACGTTTAGAATCTTTCTGGAATCAAGAGGAACCTCTGAAAGGAGAACAGCTGAAGAGCTGGAGGAGGAGTACTGTCCCTTTGCTGTGTTGCTTTGCTGGACTGGCCTGCAGTTGCTGCTTCTGCCTGAAAAGAGTGCAAAGGGTGAACTTTGCTGTGTATCCTGCTTGAGAAAGTTCTCCACGGGCTTGGAGTAGAACTTGCCTCCTGTTGGAAGTCTCAAGGATATCAAAGACTTTCAGTTTCATCTGCCTGCAGCTCAGGGAACTGTGTGTTTTGTGCTGCAACAGAAGAAAAACCACTGCGACGCCGGCAAAGACGCCGCTGGCCTGCACCGTGACCTGTCGAGGCCGCATGGAGTTGCATTGCCCCTCTTCGCACTGCGACCCTGGTCTCACTGATGCCATCATCGGACGACTTCACTGAGCCGCTGCTCACACAGCGACCTATGGGCCCCGCACTCCTGCATCGCCTGCTCACACCGCAGCCTGGGCCTCCCCAACGACAACGCTCCTGCTGAAACCGGTGCCGCAACCTTCACCGTGGCCTGTGGACGCTGCTCGTGAGGTACACAAAGCACCGTCCCTTCCTGCACTGCAGTCCCGGTCCACCGACGCTAGCGCCATCGACTCCAGTATCGTCACCAGGCATCCCTGCCTGCACCGTGGCCTTGTGGACACCACTCGTGAGGGTCACGAAGCACCGTCCCGTGCCGCACTGCCGACTTGGGCCTACCAACGACAGCGCTTCAGCAGCAACGATACCGCTGCCTGCACTGTGACCTGGTGACACCGCCCGTCGCACCGCCCTGCTTCACGCTGCGGCCCCCGTCTCACCAACGCCGCTGGACGCCGTCACTGAGCCGTTGCCTGTACCATGACCTGAGGGCACCACACGTCGCATTGTCCCGCTTCACACCGCAGCCCCGACGCCATCCACTCCAGGGCTCCTGACTTCAGCCCAGAGTTCGATCTGCAACGCGCGTGACTTCAGGGGCCCGACGACCCCCACACCACACCGGAATCGACTCCGGAATTGACACCACAGTGCCAGCAACGCTGCTCTCCAGAGCTCACTGCGAGGATCACAACACCCTGCAATACTAAAGGTACTTTTTGCGGGTTTCCCCAACACTGTAGCTGGCCGGCAATGCCGCGGCCTGCCTGATCTGTTGGTTTTGTTGATCACGATGCCGTGATAGCCTCAGGTGGCGCTTTCGACTTCAAAGAACTGTATTTTTGAGTAAATCTTTCAAAATTCCTATCTCTAGCACTGTAAGTTGAATTTTTATCGTATTTTGTCTTGTTTTAAATAGATAAATATTGCCTATTTTTTAAAACTGGTGTGGTGTCCTTTTGTAGTGTTTTCACTGTGTTATTGTGTGTTATGTGCAAATGCTTTACACATTGCTTCTGAGATAAGCCTGACTGCTCGTGCCAAGCTACCAAGGGGGTGAGCAGGGGTTATCTGAGTGGGTATCTCCCTTATCCTGACTAGAGTGAGGGTCCCCACTTGGAAAGGGTGCAAACCGACTGCCAACTAGAGACCCCGTTTCTAACATCTATGTTTCCTGAAAAAATATTATATTATGGCAACCAACAAACTGGACCTAATCCTCACAAGCCATTTTGTTAGCAAGCCCTACAATGTTCCAAAAAAGAACTTTAACAACCTGAGCACATGACACCAGCAATTCAGGGTTACTAGGCTGAAAAGATACAGAGGAAATAGGTTCAGACAGTCTCTCATTTACAAGTTGTGCACATACCACATTGGGGCCAGGGGCAGATAAAAACTCTAGATGTCCAACCTTCGCTGGGGTCCAATATATCACCTCCTCAGCGGGGGACCAGTTAGCCATTGTCTGACAGGCCCCAATGGGGGAAAAACAACAATACACTGGCAAGTTTGAAAGGGAAGGCTGCACCAGTTTTGACAAAGGATGCGTCTCTCTGCAAACCCACAGCCCTAGCCAGATCTCTATAAAAATACCCCAAAGGAAGCAGCTTAATCCTGCCATGCTTAATGTGCCCTTCTCTGAAAGGCCAGATCAGCTCCCCTGCAACCCTAGAATGCCTGAGAGTAACAATAATATAGCCACCATCAAATTCCTTTTGCAACTTCCCCACCTACCCTGCTCTCCTGGCCATAATGATCTCTTGAAAGAGGTTACCCGGACCTCCAATATTCCCATCTGGCCAATGGATAACCTTATTCATTAAATGAAGGGTAGACTCTTTGGCTTCGGGCGGTAACCCCTGGACATAAGCAAGGACGATCGCATATTGGCTGACAGCAGGTGGTAAATCACATTGGATGCAGTTAGTATGAGCCAGAACTCCCTTATTAGGGACTGACTGGAGGCGACAAATAGGATTTAGACCTCCTGCAGGTGGACCTCTCGGCATAGACTGAGGGGCAAGTACAGGAGCATAGGGAGCTTGAGCTATACCAAGGGCATATGGACAAAGGGACCAGCAGGTACAGAAGCAGCCTGGCTAGCAACAATGCCAACCTCAGGCCCCTTACCCCCATCCCCTGCCTCCAGAGGGCTAACCCTATTGCATTGACTAGCACTGGACTGGCAGGAAAGGCAGTTCAGCTTAGCAGCAGTAACACCCAGAAGGGCGAAAATAGAGTCACATTTTCTAGAAAAGGAGGCTTTAAGATCTTCAAACAACATTGAAATTTTCCTCAGGAGCAAATCTTTGTCACGTGGGCCCTCAGGCGTGCCAGGGATAAGACTAGTCGCACAAGACCTCTTTGGTATGGAACCAGCAAGGGCTTTCTTCCGTTTTCCAGTCAAAGACCTTGTACCGATGCCTCCCTGTTGGATAATCTGTGAGTCCCGTTGCCCTTGGCCTGGATGGATTGCCTCCTCAGACACAGATTTGCCTGACGATGTTGCCATGGCTAAAGTATTTGCCAACTAACAAAGTTCCCAAGGGGGTTCACCAGTAGTAGCCAGAGCAGGACTAAGAGATAAACCAGTAGCGGACGAAAGAGACAAACGGCAATCTGTCAATTCAGTCTCTTTTGAGATAACCCCCACTGCCCGTACAATGAAGTCATCAAGGTTAGACCCAGAGTCAGCTGGGGTGGCGGCAATTACAGTTTTACGCTTTCCCATACTGTCTAATTGGTAAATCCAGTTGAACAACTGAAATCAAAACAGTTGAAAACTGTTCCTTAAAAAAGAGCAGAAGAAAGAGAGTGGGCCCAGCCCAGCCTCGTCCATGCGTGGATGGGGTCAGATGGGCCCTATCTTAGCCCGGTCTTTGTCAGGGCACGTCCCAACTGCGCCCAGTGCCGCGGTGATTTACAGGTGCCTTTCAAGCACAATCTGCCCTTCCTGTGACTTTAGGGTATGCTGGGGGATGTAGTCCCACCTTAGCTGTGCCTCCAAAGTCTACCCGGGTTGAGGGGAATCACAGGCGCTTTTCAAGCATTAACGGCCCCTCCTGTTGCCTTCGGGTATGCTGGAGGATGTAGCCCCCACCCGAGCAGAGCCTCCACAGACTAGGGCAATCTGCAGCTCAGCGCGGTTGGTGACAGCACTCCCACACCAAGACCACTTCAATAAAAAGTTAAATAGTGCTGGCCGATATTGACAGCTCCCTTAGTTGCCGCGCCCCATGCCATGGGGAATCACAGACACTTTTCAAGTGAGACTTGCCTCTCCTATGCAGAGGTCTTCAAACTGGGGGGCCTCAAGTGATCCCAGGGGGAGGCTCCAGGCTCTTGCCAAAAGAAAGATTATGCAGATAATAGTGCTTTGTTTTAAGCAGAATTTTTTTATTACATTTGTAAAAAGGTAACAGAACGTAACTGCAATGTTTGAATAAGTCCAGACGTATTTAAACATTGCCAACGTAATAGAATGGTTATGAAAACTTCTGAGGGGGGCCTGATGATTTATTTTTTCCCACTTGGGGGCGCAGTAGTGACAAGTTTGAATACCACAGCCTTAGGGTATGCTGGGTGATGTAGTCCCACCCCAGCAGGGCCTCCCCAGTCTTGTGCAGTTTTCAGGCACAAGGCAGTCAGTGGCAGCACTCCCTCACCAAGACTACTTTAACAAAAAGTTAAATAGTGCTGTCCGATATTGACAGCTCCTGCCAGTTGCTGTGCCGCGAGGAATCATAGGCGCTTTTAAAGTGTGGCCGGCCACTCCTGTTGCCTTAGGGTATGCTAGGGGATGTAGTCCCACCCCAGCAGGGCCTCCACAGTCTCAGGCAATTTTCAGGCACCACGCGGTTGGTGACAGCACTCCCACACCAAGTCCGCTTTAACAAAAAGTTATATAGTGCTGGCCGATATTGACAGCTCCCACCAGTGACTGACAGATGTTGTCACACCATATGTGATACATAGTAGTGTATGGTCTCGTGGTATTGTTCTATTATCACCACACTGTCATCACATAGCTTGACTGCTTGGCATCACTACCCACCGAAAGTCGAGTGTACCATAGGAGAAACTTGGTTTTGCAAATAGAGTGCTATAATACCTGACACCTTAGGATGCAAGTGATCACTGTGAATACTCCGTAAAAACCACTGGCTGCCAAAGATGCAGAGCAACAGGGGATTGTTTATTTATGTTCGTTACTTGGAAAGGAATGTCCCCTGCATGGTATACAGGCATGTTCCTCTGCCCTTAGTGTTCGACTGTGTGTGTATCTGGTATCCTGACTTTAATACTGGTCCTTTCATTATGCTAGCCTGAGCATGAGCACAGAGGTCTAGACCTGCCCAACACTATACAAAGTCCTGGACCTGTCCTATGGCTGGCTAGAGTGCCCCAGCTTGTCTTCTAGTGGTGATGGCAGCATACTGTGTTTTAAAATTGATAGTGTGAACAGAACATTTTTATCACTGAGGTATGTGGTATGTGAATGCACAGCACCTTGTGCTTACAGAAAATGCAGACGGTGGCCCTCGTTCCGAATTTGTCGGTCTTTTCCTAAGACCACCAAAGCTGCGGACGCCAGAAGATCACCACTGCTGCACTGCTTCCGACCGCCATATTACGAATACCACAATTTTGGCAGAAATCCACCAGCAGTCGTGCTGGCGGTGCGTGGCGCGGAGGCGTGTCCACCACCGTCACCGCCACGCCAAAAGGACTCCGCTCACCGTATCACGAGCAGTAATACGGTGTGGTGGTGCCCTGATGGCAGGGCGCTGCCGGATATGGATGCACCAGGAACCGTTCCCTGACAGACGACCTCCTAACCGGACAAGGTAAGTCGATCGTCCGACAGGGTAGGACGGTGGGAGGATGGGGGTGTTGTGTGTGCGTGTGTGAATGTAAGTGTGTATGCGTGTGTGTATATGTGTATATATGCGTGTTTGAATGCATGTGTGAATGTGTGCGTGATTGTTGAAGTGAGTGCGTGTTGGTATGTTTGTGTGAATGCATGTCTGTTGGTGCAAGTGGATGAGTGTATGCATGCGTGTTGGTGAATGCATGTATGTCAGTGTTGGTGAATACGTGTATGTCAGTGTTGGCGAATGGTTGTATGCGTGTGGGTGTGTGTGGGTGTATATGCGGGGAGGGTGGTGCTGTCATGGAAGACGGTGTGGGGGGTCATGGATATATAATGGGGGGTTAGGCAGTCGTCTGCCGGTGGCAGGAAAGGAATTTCCTGTCGCCGGCAGCCTTTCCACTAGGGTTTTCGTGGTAGTGCTACTGTCACGGAAACCCTGGTGAAAAAGCGACTCGCCATACCGCTGGCAGTCTTTAGAAGACTGCCGGCCCAGAGGTGCTGTCCTCAGGGTCGGCTATCCTACTGCCCTGGCAGTACCAGCGGAGATATGGCAGTTTGGCAGAGGAGGTGAGACTGCCACTGCAGCCCTGGCAGTCTTCGGACCTCCAGGGTCATAATGAGGGCCTTAATGTGGTATCCTCTCACCTCTGGGATACTGGCTGTCCGAGAGATACCAACCTTTGTCACACAGCAGTCTTTCTAGAATTCTGTAGAGCACTCCCATTCTCAGTCATGAAGGACGTAAAACTAGAATAAAGTAGGGTATTTGACTTCCCACTTTTATACACATTTTGCAGACAGATTTTGATCTACTGTTTCAACCTTTAGAACTGGTTTGGGGTGGTTCTCTTTTCAAGTGCCCTTCTCACTCTACTCACTAGACACAGCCTTTGTGTAGAATGATGTTTCTCACAGGAGGTAGCATTGAGGCTGCCTCCAAACTGGAACACCCACAAGATGGGCACATTGAAGTGGCAGTTTTATGCACTTGGCTGTTATCAGCATTTCTGAACTGGTAATTGGAGATAGACAAAAGGGCAGGCCTGGCCGAGAAACTTCTCACTTTGAACAACAGAACTCCAATCATCGACCAAATAGCCGTGATCATTAGGGCATGCTTGGTGTGCCACTCCAAGCATCAGATCAGGTCCTGGAAATTGCAGTGTCAAGGACAGCCCTAGATCTCTGGCTCATTAGATTAGCATGAAGCCATGGCCAAAATACAAGTTATGATACCAGTTTCACAGGCATTCGGGCTCTCCAAACATACCTGTTTACAATGCAGGAGACATTCCCATTCCAACAGTTCATTCCTGTTTGTAAGATGTAGTCAGTGGGTGAATATGCCTGGCCATTACAGAACGATGGAGTAGCTTTTTGGGGTACAGTTGATTTAAGTCTCTGGCGCAGCCATACTGCTGTTCCTGTATGCAAGCCGAGTTGAATGAAGGCTTATAGATATGGGGTTATAAATGTCACACCGGACTTGGGGTGCACCACTTGAGGATCAGAACTCATTCCAGCAGAGGACAGCAGGGCTCAGGTAGGTCCAGGCAGGTCCAGTGCAAAAGGTAAGCTGGTCAGCTGCAGAGAGGCTTCTTAAGCTTGTTTCCATGTAGCTCAGACAGGCCGTCAGCCAACTGACCCTTGAGGTCGCTCATGTGAGACTGGGGTGAAAGAAGCAGATCCAGTCTCAGAATGCAGGGCAGTGCTCAAGCAGCAGGGCAGCTGTCTGGGGATCAAGGCACTCCTCAAGCAGCAGGACAGTCGTCTGGCAGCAGCAGGGCGGTCCTCTGGAGAGCAAGGCACACCTCAAGCAGCAGAGCACTAGTCTGGGGAGCAAGATAGTCCTTCTGTAATGTCCACAGGTTCAGTAGTGTACTGACGAGTCGAGCTTGAGGTCCAATATTTATATCCGGAGTCAGCCTTTGAAGTGAAATAATTCCCTATACTGCCCCACATCTGGTTCTGGAACATACTTCCCTTTCCCTGTCAAGGCTCCAGGACGTCTGGTGTGACGAAAGACTAGTGTCAGGCTCCTTGGTGTGTGCTGGAGGCAAGCCCTAAGAAGTGTAAGTGTGGCGGGGAACGGCTCCGGCTCAGCCAACCTGGCAGGATGTCCAATCCTGCCTTCATCTAGGCCCTTTTGTTTCACTGTCTAGGAAGAAAACACAAACCCTAACAACTTAGCCACTTACAGCTATATGACCCAGCATACTGGCAGAAGGCATAAATGCTTAGGACAAGAAAATACCAACTTTCTAAAGGTAAAAACAACAAGGTGATGGATGGAATACTTGGTTTATTGCTCAGGGCCGCATCCCAGTTAATTGTTCTTTTGCCCACCATGCCACCTCAGTTTAGACCCTGCCATATTCAAATCAGTCTTAATCCTGCTTCTCATGGGAACAGTCCGGCCTGAACTGCCCGGCTGATATCTCTGACTCGGGGTGAATGTTTGAAATTGTTCAGAAGTTCCTCCACATCTATTCTTTTTGCATTTGTCACCTTAAGTGGGACGGGTATGTCCAGACGTGGGGCTGCATTTGCCATGCCACTGGGATCAAGTTAGCCTGGCTGATGAGGGGTGATTCCCCAAAACCGGTCCCAGGGTGCTTGTTTCCAATCCTGGGAGTACCTGGCCTGGAACAGGGTCAAAACTGATTTGCGTATTGCTGGGTCCAAACTAGAATGGCGTGGTGAGATTAAAAAAAACAATGGATTCGGGACCAGCTCTCTCACTAGGGGTGAATGTTTCACATTGTTCAGCATTGTGTCCATCATCTGTTCTTTTTGCAACTTTCTAAAAGTGACATTTTTAGAATAGTGACTTAAAACTCGACTTTACTTTACAGAGATTTTTCAATTACAATTCATTAGAGTGTAAACACAATGGGGGTGATTCTAAGTCTGGCGGGCGGCGGAGGCCGCCCGCCAGACTTCCCCCCTCCAGAATACCCCACCGCGGTCGGAAGACCGCTGGGGCTATTCTGTGTTTTACACTGGGCTGGCGGGCGACCGCCAAAAGGCCGCCCGCCAGCCCAGTGTAAAACTACCTTCCCACGAGGAAGCCGGCTCAGAATTGAGCCGGCGGAGTGGGAAGGTGCGACGGGTGCAGTGGCACCCGTTGCGAATTTCACTGTCTGCAATGCAGACAGTGAAATTCTTTGTGGGGCCCTCTTATGGGGGCCCCTGCAGTGCCCATGCCATTGGCATGGGCACTGCAGGGGCCCCCAGGGGACCCGCGACACCCCATACCGCCATCCTGTTCCTGGCGGGAGAACCGCCAGGAACAGGATGGCGGTATGGGGTGTCAGAATCCTCCATGGCGGCGCAGCTTGCTGCGCTGCCATGGAGGATTCATTTGGGCAGCGGAAAACCGGCGGGAGACCGCCGGTTTTCCACTTCTGACCGCGGCCGAACTGCCGCGGTCAGAATGCCCAGCGGGGCACCGCCAGCCTGTTGGCGGTGCCCCCGTCATTTTAGCCCTGGCGGTCTTGGACCGCCAGGGTTAGAATGACCCCCAATATCTCTATCTGCTCACAATCAAAAGTTATCACTTATCAATTGTAATGAGGTAACCCCGTGATAGTCAATGGGAAAGAGAGGCCTTACAAAAGCAAAAAACAACTTTAGGAGTTTTCACTACCAGGACATGTAATATGTAAGTACAAGTCCTAGTTTTTAAATACAAATCACCCTCCCTATAAGCCTTTAGGGCATACTGTAGGGGTGACTTACATGTACTAAAAGGGTAGATTTATGCCTGGCAAAGGGTTATTTTGCCAGGTCAAAATGACAGTTTAAAACTACACTACAGACTATAGTGGCAGGCCTGAGATATTTTTTAAAAGGCTACTTTAATGGGTGGCACAATGAGTGCTTCTAGCCCTTCGGTAGCAGTTAATTTACAGGCCATGGTTACATGTAATACCGTTTATTGGGGACTTACAAGTAAATTAATTGTGCCAATTAGGTGTGGACCAATTTTACCATGTTTGAAGGAGAGAGCATCAGTACTTTAGCACTAGTTAGCAGAAAAAAAGTCTAGAGTCCTAATGCCAACACAAATTGGTTAAACAACAAAAGGCAAACGTGGGGGAGACTGTAAAAGGGCCAGGTGCTACAGATGTCATCTGCATACATATAAGAATGAAACCCAGACGTATGCAGATGTCTTGCCAACAGCTGCATGCAAATGTTGGACAACAGAGGTGACAATATGGAGCCCTGGGAGACACCCCAACTGAGCACGCATGCATGTGTTTTAAGAAGAGATCTAAACCACTCCAACATGTCTTTGGCAGCCTATGTCAGAAAGTCTCCCAAGCAGTAGCTAGTGGTCAGTGGTGTCAAAGGCCATCGACAGGTTATGATGAGTTCCATCACTCTGATCCACCTCCTGAAGCAGGTCAACCAAACCAGAGAGAATAATCAGTTCGATGCTGTGGCTATGTCTGACACAAGATTGGGAGGCATCAAGAAGCCCTTTGTCCCCATGAACATACTGTTATGTGCTAGAATCCTTGCTATTTTGTCAAGCCAACTTCTTCCTTTCTCTGCCCACATCTGTCACAGCTATTATGGAAACTTGTAAGAACCAGTTCTTAGACTATAGGTCCTTTACGGCAGTCAAAGTTACAAACTAGTATGTTTCTTTCTGTAGGAAAAATAACAGGTAAGTAAAATAATGTTTCCCTAGGAGCATCACCTCCGCTCTCAGCCTCTTTTAAGATCACATAACCTGCCAATTTAGTAGTTTGCTGGCACCCCATATTTTTCTGTTATACGCAACCCTACACACACACATGTTCACTCGTTCACACACTCCTTTTTCTCGCTCATCCCATAATCTACACACCTATCCTGCACTGGAGGTTAGGATTCACTACCTATATAACTCTACCTAAGGGACCTTGTGTTTGAGTGTTTGAAAGAGGCCACTTTACGAGTCCAGTCACTTTTTGCAATAATTTGCACATTTTTTCTTACTGTTTTAAAGACTTTCATTAAAAAAAAGGCAATAACATAAATTGACTGCATTTGATTCTGCCCTAGCCTGAAGGTGCTGCCAGTCGCTGCTTGGATTGTGCGGTGGAGGAAGCTTGCCCATATTCTGCTCAGAAGATCTATTTGAAAAGTGCACAAAAGGTTGGTAAAGGCCTGTTCTTATCACCTTGCTATGGATTAATAAATGCTGGGTATGCTCACCTGAACCTCATTTCTATTGCAAGCATTCCAAAAAATGGACATGTTGATTTCCCTTACTCATCTTGACTTAGCAAGAACATTACATTTGTTTTAAAATAGTATTTAGATAGCATAAATTAATCTTATTAATTTATTTAGACACAGTAAAATTTTGATTTTAATTTATATTTTACTGATTTTTTATATCTTGTTTTGTTTGAGCATCTCCAGATGACATTAGCTTAGAGGGTGCTGGATAATCTAGGTGGTTAGTGCTTAAATGTTCAGGTAATGTGAAGTTTATTTTCATGTAGCTCTGATTTTCTGATGACATGCTATATTTGCTCACACCGCAGTGAGACAGTTGATCCTGTAATTTCATAGGCAAGAATAATGTATTAAAAAAATCCTTGATTTTTCGGGATGAGCCAGGATGTTTCCCTGAAGGGATATATGCTGCTGGAGATGCTGTCCATTTTCTCTTGATTTTGCTGCTAATTTAGGATTTAAAATAATTTCTGTTTTTTACACACTCTGTATAACTTTGTATTTGAGTGCCTACATGGCATTGACTCTGCATCACTTTATTTTTTAATTCTATAAAAAAAAAACTTTTACTTTTTCCATTAATCTAGAACTCAGTAATTGATTGGGCCCATTTGATCTCAAACATTTTACTTAAATTCATTTTTTTCTGATTTTGATGCCTAGGGGCAGTGCCTTAACGTCTGGATACATTGCCTCATAAAATTGAGATTTAACACACCTCCGATCCAGTGAAATGTGTGAACATTGATTGAGGTAAATGTTGGGGTGTCCAGAGTTTTGAGTACGTGGTTTTGCTCACACAACAGAACACCACAATGTGATAGCTTAAAGTGGAGATAACAATAGAAAGGGTAGCTGGGACCAGGCTGCAGTAGAAAAAGGATTGGAGACACTGAGTCCAAGTCAAGATCCCCACCCCTGGCCCCTGGGGAGCAAATGATGAGTCATTTCCTTAAGTAAGGGAGCAAGGGAATAACAGGGGTTAGAAAATGTCATGAGTAACAAAAGCATTTACCAACTAAGCTGTCTAAATTAGATAAGGTGTGAGAACTAAGATTACATGCAGTGTTATGGTGCAGGTATTTTAACCATTGGACCATTGGTTTGGTCAGTATTTCCATGCCAAGTCGGATAGAAAACTTACGAAAATCACTGGTCTAGTATTTTTCCTCATTGAAATATAAATATAAAACAACAACTGCAGGATGAAAACATGTCAAACATATGTTAGAGCTATCTAGACTATTCCTAAATATTTTAACACAAACAGAGGCAGAATTGCTGTGTTTGAAAACTAATACAGAGAGTTTTACAAAAACTGCTAGTTAAGTTATGCCTCCTGAACCTTCCATAATCTCAGCATGCACAGACATTTTGGGTATTTTTCTCTTAGAAGGGCTGCAACCCTTTCTGCAGTCTTCAAAGACGATCGAGAGTCAAGGTTAGAACCCAGAGCCAGATAGATGCACCCCGATAGCACCAACAAACAGGCAGACAACAGTGGGTGTGATTAATGCTTCTGAAACCTGAGAGTACGAGCTTCCCTCCCTCAAAGAGTAGGTACAGTGCAACATGAGCAGTGCAGACTTCCATTCCTCATGAAACACGTACAGCATGGACAGAAGTGGAAGCTTCCCTCCTCACGGAATAGGTACAGCATAGTAACGACAGTGGAAGTTTCCCCCCTGACACTACAGCAGCTGTACAAGCTTCCTATTGCCACAAAACATGTCAATCTCAGGAAGTATCAGTAACGCCTTCTCTTTCAAACAAGAGGTACAGTAGCAATGTGAGCACCCTTGCCTATTTGATGCATATGTTTCAGTATGATTATATGGATGGATAAGCACATGGATAGTTGAGCAAGTAAAACAGTTAAGCATGGATGGTGGAGTATAAACATCTGTTATTTCAGTACCAAGATGCTCTAGGGAGTTAATGTGCGCTTACAAATACATATTGCATGACATGTAAGGTTATGTGTGGAAAAGGGAGTGACTGTACTGATAAATGAGTACGTGGATGGACAAATGGATGGTGGTGTCAGTTGGGTGATAAATAGGTGAGTGGAAAACTTACTGGCTTGTGAATATATGTTTTGCTGTATGCTGACTTTTTTATGGCCAGATGGCTGAGTAGATGAACGGAGAAGGTGGATGGAGAACACATGTGAAAGAAAAATGTGTCTGTGGATTGAAGGGTATGTTTGCAAGAATGCTTGAGGGTTAGTTTGTGTGTTTGGGTGGATTAAAGGGCATTGTGTCTTTGGTATGTGTGTATGCCTATGGAGTGTATATGTGTACATATGGATGGGTCTTGTGTGTGAGTGTGCATGTATGTCCAGATGGATGTATATGTGGGTGAATGTGCGTAAATTACCTTGAAGCTGCTACACTTGGGGCTGGTCCACTTGTGCACATGGTGAGCTGTAAAAAGGAACTAGTGACTTAAAAGGGCATGTATGTCTTCCTGCTGGTCACAAGAAATATATAACGGTGATGCACTGTTACTGAATGTTATCAAAAATCCTGATACTGCAAAGTGACTGAAGGTTGTTGCTTGTGCACTTAGGAGTCAGACCCCAGTAATTTAAGGTTTTATAAATACAAACATGAGGTATTTGATATGACACTGTGGCTTAGCCTCTGTTGGCTGTAAGGGAAGCTCATAATAGAAACAATAACCAGGAGCCATCTAGGAATGATGTACAACATGGTGGCATGTATGGTTTAAAGGTCACACACGCAGTTGTGTTAACCATGTGTCCCGACTTATCAAAGCATTATCAGCACATTCATTATTTACAGCGCCTCAGAATGACACATCTTTAAACACTCTAAGAACTAATCATTGGGGTTCTAATGACCTATGAGCAAAGTGTACCTGTTTGCGTTTCTATATTCAGAGTAAATGTGTGACAACCACAAATACTGGCACTGCGACCTACCCTGCAGATTGGTGACAGTTCAAACAGAGCCTAAGAGAAGTATAGTGCAGTGTGGGAGCTTTGGAGGTCTAACCTGAACCTGGTGAAAGTGAACAAAGCTGGATTTTGTTACCACCCAACAGTGCGAGCTAAAATTACTGGCATGCGGATCGTAGGTCTGTTACTACTCATACTTCACACCAGCGGGTTTAGAGGAAAACCAATGCTGCAGTGGAGAATGCATAAATTAAAAGTCAACTTCAGTTTTGCAAGCACTGTGTCCCAAGTCCCAAGCACCACATATAAAGCCTGACCCGGTGCGAAACCACAGTACCGTGCATTGATTGGTTCACTGTCTTAATCCCAGGTGGCCTGTACTTTAAGTGGGATTAAAAAGGTGGGTAGCCTTTAAAAGGTATACTAATTCCAAAGAGCCTGAGAAAGAAGATTTATCTCGAGTTTGCACCACTTCCCATCAATGTTTGTCTGTAAATCAAATAGAGGGAACCCACCTATATTATTTAAAAAGCCTCTTTGAGTGGTCTAGTGAGGGAATCAATGTTTAGTTAAAAGAACCCTCACCCACAAGGGTTAGTTAGTGGTGTGCTTCATCATCGGGTCCTCAACCCTGCATGGGCTCAACATTAATAAATATGGAGCAATTGGTGTATCTTTAGGTGTTGGATCTAGGATTAAAATCGCCTGTAGTAATCCAGTATATTCCAATTATTTTGTTCTTTTTCGATCCTTTGCAAGATTATAAACAGGCGGTTCAATGTATGTGGTATTATTATGGGCTTCTACCTCAGAAAATATCTACTTTTCAGGCATGTGTTAACGCCTTATGGTCAAGTGGCTTTATTCAGGACCATCAAAACTAATAGATCCCTATTGCTGCTGGCAATTGTGTTTTTTGTCTATTTGAATCCTACACTGTTTTTGCGTGGTATGAATTAAATGTAATTCATGCATCATTCATACATGCACGTCATGCTTATAAACCATACTGCATATTCTCGTCAGTGGATAAGCTGCAAATTGCAGAGACTTAGTTAAACATTTCCTTCATTGTATATGTTTTTCTTTTCTTGGTGAGCGTGCATTTTTCTTTTCTTCAAGACTGTTTCTCTCCTCTAAAACTATAAAAAGTTCTCATTCCAAACTTCTATATTAGTGACGTGATATTATAAACTTGTGTGTTGCTCATGCAGTATTATGTGCTCATACCACATACTTTCTCAGTACTTATATCCGGATCCAGTAGAGCCTTAGAGGTGGCCTGACCCTCTAGTCACACACTATGGGAGAGAAAGTTAAAGAGAAGTCACAAAGTAGACATCTCCTGCTTGGGCTTGTTGATTAGAAAAAGCACCCAGACCTCCCTCAATTATTTCATCAAGGGTAAACTCCCGCCTAGGACCTACCCTCGTCCTCCAGACTCTGTTTTTTTTTTTTCTAATGTTCTCATATGAGACAAGAGGCAAGGGGTACATTGCGAGATACTGACAGGGCCCAACCATCTAGAGGGCACTTCCTTCTGATTGAGGCGTCGTTCAACATTTCTTGGGAGTTTCTACAGCCCAAACTCCCCCCTTGCAGATTTTTTGTCTTTAATCCTTGGACTCCTAGGATACCTCTTATGCCGTGTCAGAAAGGGTTCCGACATCTTAACTCGTTTTTCTAAACCATTAATACAGTCCATCCTACCAATTCGCTGTGCTGATCTGACAGTGCATGTCGTGGAATACTGGACACCCAATTCATACAAATTTCTCTCTGTGTAATTAATATGACTATGAATAATAATTGCGACTGTAGCTTCCCAAGTTTTCTTTTATGCCCTTCACTTTCAAGGGCACCAAAGATAACTCTGCATCTTACCCTCTTATGCAGCCCAACACTATTTTAGTGTCTTCTAAGTTACGTGATGAATCAATAAGAAGTATTGACGTCATTTCATATGTATTTCCAGCACTCCATCCTGTAACTTGCCAATATCGATGTGTAAGCCAAAGCCCGAAATGTGTTTGGGAAATTCGGTTCCTGCTTACTCTGGTTATTAAAATCACTTCTAAGAAGTGCAGGGGCCTTTACTCAGATAATGTTGCTCATGTTTTAGAAATTCATCACTCCCTTCCCTAACTTCTTCTAAGAGCACTTTTAAAAGGGAATACAGTGATTATTAAAGGATTCCATGATGGTGTTAGTCATTATGTTAGGTTCTTGTATGTGCAAATAGCCAGATAGTTACTTGCGAACACGGTCTCAGGAGACAGATCTTGATGACTATACTTGAGCTTTTGTGTGGGAACCCATTGGATTTACTGTAATATGTCACCCCAAGGCTTTCTACAGTCGTTGAGAATTCAACATTGTTTTGGCTTATAAAGGACCAGTTTTTATGGCCCAATAGGGACCCGTTTCAAATGCAGTTTTGAATTACTGCTGAATCTGGCTGGCCTCGACTTACTCTAAACCTTATGGGTAGCACAATGAAGTGGAGTGAGTGACTGGAAGGGGTCCAATCATATTGTCCACTCAGCTCTGTCTACACATAACACACATTTCCATAGGTAACATCCCAGGCCCAGTCTTAGCAGTGGGCGAACCACACCCACACTCTCACCAAGAGAGGGCTAGGACAGCCTGCCATCTTATCTGTACTTGCAGGCCTAGGGGGCAACTGCTGCTGACTGCAGCACTGCAGTTGTGCTCAGGGCCAGCACTAGGCATGGGCAGCTGTTCAGGGGACCTGCACTCAGCAGCACCAACATGGGGCCCGCACCAGGATGCCACAGTCAGGTTATGGCAGCACACCTGTCCTTTTGTGCCACCTGCCTTTCCAATTGAAAGAAAGGCATCTCATTGCAAATAGGCACATGGGGGGCCTCCCCTGGGCCTCACTGCTATGGTGCATCAAGCCCAGGCTCATTGGAGGGGACCCCTCCTATGGTCCTAGTTGCAAGGAGACACATTCTGCAGGTTTGTCTTGCAATTAGGGCTCCTGTCGACAGCCCACACAGAAGAACCGTGAGACGGCTGTTGTCCTACTGTTTCCCCCCCCCTTCCAGTATTAACACATAAGCAACTCTCAAACCTTCAGTCCTTTATGAGCTATAAGAGGTGCTTGTAGGAGGCTGAGAGGGAGGGGTTGCAGCCTAGGAGGGGTCGGCACAAAGCAGCTTCAGGAGCAGGTCCATCTATTGAGATGCTAACAGCCCTGAATGTGTCATGTTGTATGTACATTAGAGGGGCCCCACACATTCCCTTTCTGCCCAGGGCCCCAAAATCCTAGGATTGTCCATGGTTGTGCTCTATAGCTGACAAATGCAACAGCCGATCACCATTACAATTCAGTGAGCCGTCATCATAGCAAAGCACCCAGAACCTCAATCCTGGGTCTCTTCTCCTAACCCAGTATACAGAGCCTCTGTGGGGAATGGCCTTCTTGCCCAATGCCAGGTTACAGCCCCAAGAGTGGCGGCTCCTCCACTTTGTTGAAGGACCATCGCCCCCCCCCCCCCACTGGCGGCAGCAGCTGCAAACCTTTTACAATAAAATGATAAAAACTATGTTTATTATCCTTTTATTATAAAAGGGGCGGGCCACGGGGCATGACAGGGATGGAGGGGGAGTGCACATGTGTGTTTGGCTGGCTGTCTCGAGCCGGACAAACACACATGCGCACTGGGCTCTTTCCAACCTGGCACTGTGTTGCCGGGTTGGAGACAGCAGGCAGAGGCTCCCACTCTGCCTCGGAGCACCAAACCAGGGCGCTCCAGCCAACCCTAATGCTGTTTTCATGCTGCCAGCAGCATGAAAGCAGCATTACGATTGGCTGCAGGGCAGGCTGGGAGCCTGTGTCTGCTTTGAGGCCCAAGGAGCGGCATGGTGGAGGTGGTGAGGAAGGTAAGTTTTTTTTTTTTATATATATATTTTTTTGTTTGCTCCCCCACCACACGCAGCCCAGCCTCACTGCTCCCCTCCCCCTCCCCGGCGCGACTGAGCCCCAAGATCTTTGTTGAATTTTATAAACCGATATACCATGAGAAGCAAAAGGTATACTCGTTATCATGCACAGATCGTGAAATGCATCACATGCAGCCTCTCAGAGTCAGAACTTGTCAGCAGCTCTTAATACTTAACCCGTTTTTCTTAGACCTCGTTAGAGCTATTCCTCAGTATCACAGTTCATAGGTATCAACCTCTCTATTCTGTCCGCAGACCTATTGTTTCCAATAAATAACATTTACTAGGGTCGGCCACTAGCTCATGATTGGATGGCTTTGTTGCCCTTCTCCGTTGTCTGATCTTGATTTGGTGGCTTTCTCCCTGTTTTTGTGGTTTTCTCTCGAAGAGCATTTCAGTCTCACTTTGTTCTGACTGAATAAGTTGTGTTTTACATGGTTTATGTGGGTGACTCTTCGGCATATTTTTCCTTTCTGTCTCTCTTTTTTTTCTTCTTTGAGAACAGTTTGGCCATTTAAAACAGAAATGTACTGGCTTTGTCATTGCTTGTTTAAAACAAACAAAACATCCAGGCTACATCATGTCATCTGGACGTGTGTATGCATGCCTGTGTCAGTCACGGTCTTGCTGATTTGTGGGTGCCATTTGTTTGTGTTTAGTTTTTATAATTTTACGTATGGTGGCAGTGATATAAGCATTTAGGGCCTTATTTATACTTTTTGGTGCAAAACTGCACTAAGGCAGTTTTGCCCCAAAACGTTTTGCACCGGCTTGCACCATTTTTTAGCACCAGCTGGGCACCATATTTATGGAATGGTGCAAGCCGGTGCAAAGGGTAGGCTAGCTTTAAAGAAAATGACGTTAGGCAGTTTTGGGTCAAAATAAATGATTCTGACCAGATTAGCATCATTTTTTGACGCTAAGGGGCATATTTATACTCTGTTTGCACTGATTTAGCGTCATTTTTTTAAACTCTAATTCAGTGCAAAACTAACTCCATATTTATACTTTGGTGCTAGACCCGTCTTGCGCCAAATTTATGGAGTTAAAGTCATTTTTTGGAAGTGCAAACCTACCTTGCCTTAATGAGATGCAAGGTAGGCGTTCCTGTGCAAAAAAATGACTCTATGGCCTTAACACCATATTTGTACTCCCATGTAAAAATGGTGCAAGGGAGGGAGGAGGGGTGAAAAAATGGGGCAAAGCTTGCTTTGCCCCATTTTTTAAGACCTGGGTCAGGGCAGGTCTTAGGGGACCTGTGGCCCTATTTCCATGGTGGAACACCATGGAATAAGCCCAGAGATGCCCTCCCTAGGCCCTAGGGGCACCCCCACCCACACTAGAGGGACTGCGAGGATGGGGGATCCCATCCCAGGTAAGTACAGGTAAGTGCATTTTATTTTTGAAAGTGCCATAGGGGGCCCTGAAATGGGCCCCCATACATGGCACAGGGTGCAATGGCCATGCCCAGGGGACCCCTGTCCTCTGTGCTGGCCATTGGGGTGGTGGGCATGACTCCTGCCTTTTCTAAGGCAGGAGTCATGTGGCATGGTAGGTTTAGCACCATAAAATGACGCTAATCTGGTTAGAGTCATTTTTTTTTACTCTAACCTGCCTAAAGCCATTTTTTGGTGCTAAACCCTCTTCTTCTATACTGCCAGCCCCACCCGACTAAAGTCATTTTTTTAAACACAAGCCTACCCTTTGCACCGGCTTGCACCATTCCATAAATATGGTGCCCGGCTGGTGCACAGAAATGGTGCAAGCCGGTGCTAAACTTTTTGGTGCAAAACTGAGTTAGTGCAGTTTTGCAGCAAAAAGTATAAATAAGAGCCAATATTTTGTAAGTTCGCGCCACTTTTGCTTCATAAAATGACGTTAATGCGGTGCAAAAAAAGTTTCAATCAGGGCCTTGGTGCTAGATGGGTCTAGCACCAAAGTCTAAATATGGAGTTAGATTTGCACCGAATTAGAGTAAAAAGAAAATGACGCTAATTCGGTGCAAACATAGTATAAATATGCCGCAGAGTATAAATATGCCCCTAAATATGGCGTTAAGGCCATAGAGTCATTTTTTGCACGGGAACGCCTACCTTGCATCTAATTAAGGCAAAGTAGGTCTCCACTTTCAAAAAATGACTTTAACTCCATAAATGTGGTGCTAGAGGGGTCTAGCACCAAAGTATAAATATGGAGTTAGTTTTGCACTGAATTAGAGTAAAAAAAAATGACACTAATTCGGTGCAAACAGAGTATAAATATGCCCCTTAGAGTATCAGTAAGTCTAGCGCAGGGCACAAATCTTTTTACCAAAAGCCCTTCACGTTGGCCTACGATCTAACGAATAATTTACCTTTGTTTCGTGCACAACTAGCTCCGACAAACATCTTTTAATAATAAAATGCCGATTTTTTGTGAACCACAAAAAAGGTAATTGAAACATTTTGATCTTATCTCAGTGTTTCTAACAGCTGACAGTGCACCGCGGATTATACACACAAACACACACTGTAACAAGGGGGCCAGCTGCGTCTGTTTCTTTTATTGGGGTGAAGGGGAGGGTCACCGCAGCACAACCCCTTGAGCCCTTCTAGAGCCCATTTAAAGATGGCCATCTGCTCATTAAACATTGAATGGCGCACGCCAGGCACATGGGATCCGAAACGGAGAATCAAACGCGGATCCCCTGTGCAGGACGCTTAAAAAATGTAAGAGAAAGAGCCTTGCCGCCATGCCTTAGTGTTGTTTGCCAAAAATCGGGGAAAGATAGATGTATTTCAGAAATTAGCATACCGTATTAACATCCACCTTCCAAATGAAGGACACATCGGCCCTGCTCTGTGTTCTAGATGTGTTTTTGTTGTTGAAAACGACAAGCTTTGCCTTCGTTCTCTCTGCAATGCGCTGAAAGGGACGTTTTAATCCTCTCCTTCTCTGCACATTAAAATAACTTTACGCCAGGCACGTCAGGCGTTGTTGGGGGTCAACGTCAATCTACCGAAACGGATCCCTCTCCAGGACGGTGGCCTGTTTAAAAGTTTAGTAAAATGGCTTACAGGATAAGAGAACACACGGCAGATACATAGCCTGGAGCCATTTAGTGATATTAGTTGTGTTAGATACCACGCCGTTAAGAAATAGGCCAGCTTTGATCTATATTTAATAAATAAATGTGGCAGCAGAAGTCTGGGGCCCTTAAAAAGCGCAAGGCCCACGGAATAATGTTCCCTGGCTTTATCCCTTCACATGACTCACCAGTTAACATGCAGGCAGGTGTATGTCATCCGTGGGCATGCCCTATCCCCAGCACAGGTGCACACACCGATCAATTCACTTTTGTCTGTCCATGGGTCTTTATAAAAGCCTTTTATCTTCAACTCAGTGACTTCCTATGAGATCCTGTTTTTCCCTGTGGGCCTCTTTTTGCTGTTTATCATCCTCTTTTATTCCTTCAGCTTGGTTAAATTATACATCAAGGTTTCATTTTCTTGCCATGTGGTTGTACCCATTTGTAACAACAAGACCGCATAACGTCTGTTGCATTTCAATCAATCAAGGATTTATAAAGCACAGCAAATCACCCATGAGGTGGCGTGTGAGGTGAGCATTTAGTGCACACTTGTCCTCTGTGTGCTTTCAGTGGTACAAGGTTTCTCCAGATCCTCCGACATACATAAATAGTAGGTTCAACTGCAACTTTGTCTGACAGGGGATATCCTGTACTTGGGCTATGATTCACCAATCCTATTCCTAGCATTCACTGAACATATCTTTCAGCCATGCTCATCAAGGACTAGATGCAAGGGCTGTCCGATCTAAAAAAAAAAAGTGAGATGAAATCTCACAGGTTTGCTCATACACCCCCCGCCACACTCACCTAACCACTACCTGTCTTAGAACCCATGTCTCAGCCTGTTTAAGGCTCTAAGGCGGAACGTCAAAAAGGAACACTGCAGTGCAACAAAGGGATAGGGTAGCAGCATACCACACACCATCCCTCCGTAAACAAGTGAAAAACAATTTGCAGTATAACAAAAGTATACAAGTAGTAAAGTAATAGTGATCGTAAAACATGGCGGAAAAAACATGGCATATGTTGATGATGAGCACCGACAACTATTCCAACTGAGCAATCCCTTTGTAAAGTGAAACAATGAGGAAATGAAAAGTTCAAACAATTAACAATGCTTATCCTAATACTTTCAATGTGATATGTAATCCAGTAAGGAAGCAGGTCTCTTCGAAACCCTCAACTCAGTCTGTCCATACATGTCTACCACCACACCATACTTCTCACTGATGGAATCTTGTGACATATATTTGCTTTGACCATAACCCCTACCACCGCCATTCCAAGACGCTTTGCTTGAATTCCAATACTTCCATCAAAAGTCTTTATGGTGCTCCTGAACATCTTGGTAACCCTTAAAGGTTTTAAAAACTTGGACAACTTCTCACTGCTAACAGGCATCTTTAGCCTCACCCAATGACTAACTTCCAGTTCTCTCTCACAAGAGTCTTTCCTGACATCAAAACTCTCCTACTTCAACTATAAAGCCAATTCTCTCTCTTCACTTAACATCAACCCGTCCCTTAACACGTTGTTTCCTTCAACTCATCCAACTAGGCCCCACCATACCATTGGAGTTTTTTCCTCCGAAAAGCTCAAAAGGAGTTTTCCCTGTAGTTTGATGCAGAAACAATTAGTCTTTATACCATCAGGTTTCAGGATGACACAGTGCATTCTTTTTGTTGAATATGCACGACTTTCGGAATTATTCTTAAATCTCTCTGGAACAAAGTTGCACTCCATTGTCTGTTAGATTGTTCATCGGGGTACACACTGGAAAATCTCTTGCTTGAGTGTTCTCACAATTTGTGAACTACTGTTACTCACCCAGCATAGCCTAACATACCTGAGAATAAAATAACAATCTGTACAGCACTCTGATACTCTTAGGTATTGTTTTGTGCTTTCAAAAATCCCCCAAAATAAACCCAAAATAAACGTTCACCTATTTCCTCTCCTCAGTTGTGTGACTCCTCAACCTGCCTGGAGAATTCTTCTGGTTCCCTTATTGCCTTCAGGCTGCAAGATGTCTTCATCTACAACGTCTGTCTCCTTTGTTTTGGAGGTTGAGCGGGTTGGGACTCCCGAGATACCTTCCTGAGGCCATTCAGAGATCTAGACATCCTTCCACAATCAAGAGCAATGCTCGACACTCCCTGAACTGTTTTTCTTTTAGGTCCTCTTCTACTGTGCAGTGTGGTTTGTCTTTGGCTTTCAGTTTCTTTGGTAAGGACTTGAAAACAACTTTGCAGTTTTGACTTTGAAGGCTCAGTGGGCAGTTTTTAGGGCCGTTAAGGAAAGCTTGGGGAAGATGAGATTCTGGCCTCTGCACTGTTGAAGGGGGTTCTCTTCATCTAGACTTGTAGTTCACTCTTTTTTACCTCCTTCTGATTTACCACTTTTCTTTACATCTCTTCAGGGTTTTTGTTTTGAGCCTCTTGGTTCTGTGAATTTGAAATTTTTGAATATAAAAGTTTTTTTTTTTCTGGTGGTGATAATTAAGTTCCATCGAACTGGTGAAATTAGAGCCCTTTTCTGTAGATCTCCTTTTCTCAGAATTGTAGATCATAGGGTTATTTTAACATTGAGTCCGTTTATTGCCCGAAAATTGCACCTATGGCTCTTAAACATCAGGAGACTGTTTTTTATGTTTTTCCACCTCGTTCTTTGCAGAAGGAGACGTTGTTTCATTCTTTAGATATTAAAAGGGAGACTTTGATCCATTTGGATAGACCTAGACCTTTCGTAAACCAGACTGCCTTTTTGCGCCTACAGTATACCGGACTAGCGTTGTAAGACTTCTTCTATCTCCATTAGGAATTGATTTCAGTCTACAATCTCCGTGTAGCTGAAACTCCTTCCTCTTAGCCAGAGGCACAACAGTTTGCTGGGCTGATATTCAGGGACTGCCTTTATCTGAGATATATAGTGCAGCTTTTGGGCATCTCTTAATACTTTAGTAAATAATTATCAACTATCCGTATTTAGGGGGTTATTCCAACTTTGGAGGAGGTGTTAATCCGTCCCAAAAGTGACGGAAAAGTGACGGATTTACCACCAGCCGTATTACGAGTCCATTATGTCCTATGGAACTCGTAATACGGCTGGTGGTATATCCGTCACTTTACCGTCACTTTTGGGACGGATTAACACTCCTCCAAAGTTGGAATAACCCCCTTAGATTTGGAGCATTGCATCTTAGGACAAAGGTTTCTGTAGGAGGCTGGCCTGGCTTATAGTGGGTACCTTGGGGTACTTACACCTTGTGCCAGGTCCAGTTATCCCTTATTAGTAGGTTAGAGGTGTTCTAGCAGCTTAGGCTGATAGGGGTAGCTATAGCAGAGAAGCTTAGGCTGAACTAGGAGACATGCAAAGCTCCTACTATACACTTACATCACTTAGCACTATATCATAAGAAAACACAATACTCAGAGCTACAAAAAATAAAGGTACTTTATTTTAATGACAATATGCCAAAAGCATCTCAGAGGATATACTCCCTTTGGAGGTAAGTAATATACACAAAATATATACACACAAACCAAAATCAGGTAAGTACCAGTTAGAAAAGTAGTGTAAACCATGTAGAACACAATAGAATGCAATAGGGAGAAATACGCCTAGGGGCAACACAAACCATATACTCCAAAAGTGTAATGCGAACCACAAATGGACCCCAGGCCTAGTGTAGTGTGTAGAGGGTCACTGGGAGTGTACGAAAACACTAAGGGTGTCCAAGATACCCCACACCAAGACCCTGAAAAGTAGTAGTAAAGTTACCCTACTACCCCAGAAAGGCAGTAAAGTCGAGAAAGGGGATTCTGCAAGGACAACAATTGACTGCAAAACACTGAAGATGGATTCCTGGACCTGAGGACCTGTAAAGGAAGGGGACCAAGTCCAAGAGTCACGCAAGTGTCCGGGGAGGCAGGAGCCCAATAAACCCCGGATGAAGGTGCAAAAGGGCTGCCTCCGGATGGAAGAAGCTGAAGATTCTGCAGCAACGGAAGGTGCCAGGAACTTCTCCTGTGGTCAGAAGATGTCCCACGGCGTGCTGGAGGATGCAGAGTTGTTTCAACGAAGAAAGACCACAAACAAGCCTTGCTAGCTGCAAGGGTCGTGGTTGAGGATTTTGGGTGCTGCTAGGGCCCAGGATGGACAAGGAGGTCGCCCCTTGGAGGAGAAGACAGAGTCGGCGCTCAGCAACACAGAGAGCCCATGCAGAAGCAGGCAGCACCCGCAGAAGCACCTGAACAGGCACTTAGAAGATCTGAGGACGACGGTCGACTCAGAGCAACAAAGGAGGGTCCCACGACGTCGGACTCCAACTCAGTGAGTTGAGCAATGCAGGATGGAGTGCTGGGGCCCTGGGTTAGGCTGTGCACAAAGGAAGTCTTGCAAAAGTGCACAGCAGCCCGAGCAGCTGCAGGTCACGCAGTACTCAGGATTACTGTTTGGCGTGGGGAGGCAAGGACTTACTTCCACCAAATTTGGACAGAAGGGCCACTGGACTGTCGAAGACACTTGGACCCAGCTCCTGTGTTCCAGGGACCACGCTCATCAGGATGAGAGGGGACCCAGAGGACCGGTGATGCAGAAGTTTGGTGCCTGCGTTAGCAGGGGGAAGATTCCGTCGACCCACAGGAGATTTCTTCTTGGCTTCCAGTGCAGGGTGAAGGCAGACAGCCCTCAGAGCATGCACCACCAGGAAACAGTAGAGAAAGCTGGCAGGATGAGGCGCTACAATGTTGCTGGTAGTCACCTTGCTACTTTGTTGCGGTTATGCAGGTGTCCTGGAGCAGTCAGCGGTCGATCCTTGGCAAAAGTTAAAGAGGGAAGTGCAGAGGAACTCTGGTGTGCTCTTGCATTCGATATCTGGTGAGATACCCACAGAGGAGGATTGGCTACAGAGAAAGGTAAGCACCTATCAGGAGGGTTCTCTGACATCACCTGCTGGCACTGACCACTCAGAGCTGTCCATTGTGCCCTCACACCTCTGCTTCCAAGATGGCAGAGGTCTGGGACACACTGGAGGAGCTCTGGGCACCTCCCCTGGGAGGTGATGGTCAGGGGAGTGGTCACTCCCCTTTCCTTTGTCCAGTTTCACGTCAGAGCAGGGCTGGGGGGATCCCTGAACCGGTGTAGACTGGCTTATGCAAGGAGTGCACCATCTGTGCCCTTCAAAGCATTTCCAGAGGCCAGGAGAGGCTACTCCTCCTAGGCCCTTCACACCTATTTCCAAAGGGAGAGGATTTAACACCCTCTCTCAGAGGAAATCCTTTGTTCTGCCTTCCTGGGACTGGGCTACCCAGGCCCCAGGGGGGCAGAAACCTGTCTGAGGGGTTGGCAGCAGCGGTAGCTGCACAGGGGACCCCGGAAAGTTAGTTTGGCAGTACCCGGGCTCCATGCTGGAGACCCGGGGATGCATGGAATTGTCACCCCAATACCAGAATGGTATTGGGGTGACAATTCCATGATCCTCGACATGTTACATGGCCATGTTCGGAGTTACCATGGTGACGCTACATATAGGTGTTGACCTATATGTAGTGCACGTGTGTAATGGTGTCCCCGCACTCACAAAGTCCGGGGAGATTGCCCTGAACAATGTGGGGGCACCTTCGCTAGTGCCAGGGTGCCCACACACTAAGTAACTTTGCACCTAACCTTCACCAAGTGAGGGTTAGACATATAGGTGACTTATAAGTTACTTAAGTGCACTGTAAAATGGCTGTAACATAACATGGGCGTTATTTCACTCAGGCTGCAGTGGCAGTCCTGTGTAAGAATTGTCTGAGCTCCCTATGGGTGGCAAGAGAAATGCTGCAGCCCATAGGGATCTCCTGGAACCCCAATACCCTGGGTCCCTAGGTACCATATACTAGGAAATTATAAGGGTGTTCCAGTGTGCCAATGAGAATTGGTAAAATTAGTCACTAGCCTGCAGTGACAATTTTAAAAGCAGAGAGAGCATAAACACTGAGGTTCTGGTTAGCAGAGCCTCCGTGATACAATTAGGCACCACACATGGAACACATATAGGCCACAAACGTATGAGCACTGGGGTCCTGGCTAGCAGGATCCCAGTGACACATATCAAACACACTGACAACATAGGGTTTTCACTATGAGCACTGGGCCCTGGCAAACAGGATCCCAGTGAGACAGTAAAACACCCTGACATATACTCATAAACAGGCCTAAAGCGTGGGTAACAAGGCTAGAAAGAGGCTACCTTCCTACAGTTTCTTACTTCTATCCTGTCCTAATATTTGTTGTGTATTTGGTTGATTTTTTTGATTGCTAGTCATTTTTACCACATCAAAATAACTATTTATAGCATCCACTAGGATGGGTGGAGCGTACCTTTATTGCCTTTTGACTTCTTGGGTTGGGAACACATAACAAAAGCATTTACTGTGAGGAGGACAGATAGGGTTAAAGGTAATGAACATTACAGGTAAGTAATCTGGGCATTTGTTAAATGCAAAATGAAAGTGATTAAAATGTTTTATAGAACTGATAAAATAGAAAGTAAATGATTAATGCATGTTAATGTTAGTGTTGTCTTTTTAAGGGAGATTTTGGCTGGCCCACTTCCGTTGTTTGCAGTAAAGGTGTTCATGATATAGAAGCATTAACAGAGGAATTGAGAACTGGGCCATACGGAAGATGCGTTTACGACTGTGATAATAATGTGTGCACGAACCAGGTAGAATATCTTTTCCATTTCTTTAAAGATTTTTTCTGTAATAGTTCTCTTATGTGGATTATTAGATATGGGATGTGACAGTGCATTCATTCATGATTTGAGATGCAGACCAGTGCAACTGAAGCATAGCTGTGTTTTTTGTAACGTTGAAACATTTATCAACTATGTTTTTCCCTAAAGCTTAATTGGTAAATGTAGGCAAGAAATGTAGTGAAGTGGGTGAACTAATATGGTTCCCTTCCCCCCCATGTCTCAGTGATGTCTGCTTAAACTCTAAGGAACTTATGCTATATGTGTCACTAGAGAAGACCCATTCTCCTTTCTCATGCTCTGCAGCCCATAGCTGAGTAGTCAACCTGTGTGAGTCTGTGGCAAACTCCTGGAGATTTTGCAGAGAAGGCGTTATGATCAGGGTAATGGAGTGCTTAAAAGCCCCTGTTAGGGCATTACCTGTTGGGGATGTCGGGGTGTTCTGCTGAAGTAGGTCCTGCTGGAGGTGCTGCACTGGACCGGGAAATAGGAGGCTTGATGTGCTTGTTTAATTTATTAAGGTCACTTTGCCAAAGGTGCAAACACTGTAATGCAGCCCTACAACTCACAATTTGGTCAAACATCATCTCCCATCTGATGCTCTAATCCAGCTCCTTCATCCTCCTTAGTGACTTCATTTACCACCTGGTGATCCTTGTCAACTTCTCCAGGAGGTTGTTGGTTTTAGGGTCAGTGAGGATCACCAGGTGGTAAATGAAGTCACTAAGGAGGATGAAGGAGCTGGATTAGAGCATCAGATGGGAGCTAAGCACTAATCCAGTTTGTTGTTCAGTCTTTATTAATGGTTCATATTTATATTATTAAATTACAATTGTTGGTTACAAAATGAGAGCCTAATAGAAAAACTACATTTATTATCCCTTGTGTCTTTTCCAGGTAGTTAACCTCGAGTATGAAGGAGGAGTTACTGCAGCTTTTACAATGATAGCCTTTACCCAGTGTGTCGGTGTGAGAGAAACGGTGGTGTATGGGACTAAGGTAAAGCACCATCTTATTGATTATGTAACTTGACTTACTCTATTGGCTTTCACTTATCAGTCACAGTATAAGTATATGGGTTGTGTTGTGAGCAGTACACTCAAAGGGTGCAGTTCTAAAACACATTCTAGTAATTGCATACTTAGCCTTATAATATGCAGAAATCTTTGCATTTTAGGGTGTAAAAAAAAATCTTCCGGTGACGGCAGAGACTCTCATATACAACTGGTTTGGCACCATACACCAATCCATATGTTAATTCCACTGATTCAGGGAGTGAGGCGGGGGTAGGTTGTGCCCCACAGACTTGCCACATTATTTCTCTCAACCATCAGTCCCACCATATGTAATAATTTCCGATATCTTGGTGGTCCTTCCTCATTCCATATCCCAGTAAAATCAGCTTTGCGTTTAATGTCATGTATACCCCTGTTTCATGACAGACAGTTGGATGCACATGACAGTTGGATACAGTTGGATACTTCTTCCAGGGGTTTTGTATGCAGTATCCTAGATTTGTTGTGAAAAGACCAAATGGGTGATTGGTAAATCAGGACAGTGAGTAAGAGCCTGTGTTGGTCTTGGTGGAAGAAAGCATGTCTGTGGATGATGGACAAACCTATGTTTGACTTTTACACCCTTGAATCCATTCACAAAAACCTGCATTTAAATGAATAAGCACACACTTTATTAAATACATAGGCAAAATGAATGTAAAACACAGGGACACATTACAAGGCCATGACATAGGATCAGTCAGCCAGACCCTAATTTCCATTGGCCCAGTCTGCATCTTCACATGTCCTGGCCAACCAGCCATTTTTGCGATTTCACTACAAGCAGCTCCTGTTGTCTGTTGGGAGACAGCATTCTATACAATACTCCACAGAGCCAATCCTTGCTCATGATTGGATTGCTCTTATGTCAGTTTCAGTTTCCTCCCTTTCTTTGTTTGACCCAGTCTACGAGAGCTTTTATGGTTTTGCCATTGATAGAGTCGTCATTGGTCCTGCTGTTCCACATGCAGCATTGCATACCATGTTTAAACAACAACAATTTGCTGCATTTTAGTGCCATCTAATGGTCACTAGAAAAACTGTAGCATAAATGTGGAAGATACCACATCGATCTTGATAGACATTGAAGACTGGTATACACAAGGGTTGACAATGCCAGTTGGTCTTGCTTCTATTTAATTTAATGTTAAGCAAGAGCAATTGGCATTGCCACTGCTTGTTAAGGAAGTATAACTGAAGTAGGTAGAGACAAGGCACACAAGAGGGATGCATAGTTTCTGCCTCGATTAAAACAAATTCTAACAAAGTTTAGTTTGTTAAGCAGTCGAAAGGCACAGCTCATCTTAAATGCATTGATTAGTGATTCCAATTATATTTTTAAAACACATCTGTGTTTTAGACTATTAAGAACAAGAAAACATTTTCTGGTTGACAATACAATAGACATTCTGTTGTCTGGAACACACATCTCCACTTTCATGTTGTCAGTTGGAAAATGAACACCCCTCCAAGTAAACGTCACAGACAGTATTCAGGGCTGCAGTTCTGTGTGCAGTATATGTCTGAGGAAGGTATTTTTTGAAGTTTTCAAACATACATAATGGATGCCGTTGTATGGCTTTTTGAGCTGATACATAGTATAGTTTTCTTATTTAAAAACTTTATTTTTCATTTTTTAAACTCTCAGTACATTCTAAGCAGTGCACCATGAACATGTTTGCACATCTAGGCCAGCCCCCCACATACTTCCAAATGACATTTTATCCCAGTAGTAGATCCCACTCCACATACAAAAGGTATTAAAGGTGAGCATTGTACTTGTAGGCTGGGACCCCGCATGTTCATCCAGGCAATCGCCACCCTATGCCTGGCAAACACCAGTGCTACTTGCATAAATTTCTATTCCATTTTTACCTTTTTTTCTCCTGACATCCCCCAGAGGGCATAGAACGGGGGTCCGCTTGAGTCATACCCCCCTACTCCTCTTAAGGTTTGGACCACAAACTCCCAGAAGCTTTGTACTGTGGGACAATCTAATGCTAAGTGTAAAAAGGTTCCAGGTTGTGCACTACAGCGTTGGCATCCGTCCTCTCCGCCAGGGTCAATTCTATGGAGGAAGACAGGGGTGACATATGTCCGGTGTATGTAATTAAAATGTATTGGTTTACATCTAGCATTACATGTCCCCTTGGCAGAGCAGGGCACATATTGCCTTCCACTGTGTCTCTTCCAACGGGGTACTCAGATCAACATCCCAAGCCTCCGGAGTCCGCAGCACAGACCTAGGTGTATCGGCCACCATTGCCTTATATATGTGGGATATAAGATGTCTGGCCCCCTCATATTCCAGAAGCACCCTAAGGAGTACAAAGGAGGGGGGGCCTCCGGGTAGGTGGGCCATATCTCTCGGGCAATATTAAGTATAATGGCATAGGTCAAAAACTGTCTCTGATTCAACCCGAACGTATCCCATGCCCCATCGAAGGATATAAAGGTCTCACCCGGGTAGAGGTCCGCAAGCGTTAAGCACCCACCCTCCTGCCAGGGTCAGACATCCACCGTTGAGGTCAAGTGTTGAAACGCTGGAAGATCCCAAAAGTCTAAGTCCCAGGCAATTGCTGTGTGGCGCAATGCAAATTTTATGGCCCGCATCCACAAAGTTACTGTATGTGTTATTATGTATGGTAGAAATGGGTCCCCCCACCCCCTGTGTGCAGCAGCTGTGCAAGGGTTTCGTGCTGAGTGGCATCCCTAAGAAGGGTTTCTCCCAATAGTCACCCTCCGCAAGCCAGAGCACCACATGTTGTAACTGGGAGGCTAAATAGCAATACTCTAAATTGGGTAACGCCAGTCCCCCCTCAACAAGCGGGAGTTGGAGGGTCTCCCGCTTCACTTTACAGTGACCCCAGACCCAAACCAGTGACACCAGCGGGAATGCAAAAGCCTGAATACTGAGCGAGGGAGTGTATCAAGCGAGTTCTGCATTGTATACAGGCATTGAGGCAGAAACACCATCTTTGCGACCACCACACGCCCCATTATTGATAATGGGAAGGTGTTCCAAAATCGCACCGAACCGTCCAGGCCTGTGAGTACCCTCTCAATGTTGAGTTGGTGACGGTGCTGGGCAGTGTGGGCCATCATAATCCTGAGATATTGGAAATGGTCAGTTTCCCAGCGCAGGAGCATGATCGGCAGTGCCCCGGTGGGAGCTGCGCTAGGCCCCCAGGGGGAATATCAGAGATTTGTTTAGATTAATGCATAGGCCAGATAAATGCCCAAAGTCCCTAAACTCTTGCATCAATCTAGGGAGTGAGATTCTGGGATCCCTCAGGTGAAAGAGGGTATCATCGGCATACAGTGACAGTAGGTGGCACGTCCCGCCCAAAAGAATGCCCCACCTCTCCATGTCACACCTAAGTCTCTCTGCCAGCGGTTCCAAGACCATTGCAAAAAGCAGTGGTGACAAAAGACACCTCTGTTGTGTCCCCTCTGTATCTTCAGTGTATCTGAGCAGTGCCCCCCCATTCTGACCCTCGCTGATGGTTCTATGTAAAGGAGGTTGACCCACCTCCGAAATTGTGGCCCAACCCTGAAAGCGGCTAGGACTCGGAGGAGGTAAACCCAATTGACGGTGTCAAAGGCTTTAGCTATATCAATCAAGACCAGTGGCATGTCCTCTTAACTGTCTGCAAACCCATGAAGGACATGCATAAGGCGTCGGGTGTTCATCGTGGTATTTCATCCCGGCACGAACCTGCATTTGTCAGGATGCACCAAATGGGCCACCTCCGGAACAAGGCGAGTCGCAAGGATTTTACATAGATTTTTTCACATCAAGATTAAACATTGTGATAGGTCGTATGACGCCTGATCCGAGGCAGAGATCCCTGACTTGGGCATCATCGCAATGAGCCCTTCGTGCATCGATGCAGGGAATATGTTAGCAGTTAATGCCTCCTTGTATACGGCCAATAGCGCAAGGCACGTGCATTCGCAAACATCTGGTAAAGTTTGGCCGTAAATCTGTCACTACCAGGGCTTCTCCCCAAAGGGAGAGATTTAATGGCCACCACAACCTCCTCAAGTGTAAGTTCAGCCTCCAGAGCCTGCACCCCGGTCTCACCCAGACCACAGGAGATGTACCCCATCTAGGTACTCTTCTAATATTTCAGGGTCTGGGTTGCCCGGGCTCCAATAAACTCCTCAAGGTGATCCCTGAAGACTGTGACTATGTCATGTTGTGTGGTCCCCCCATGGGGGTCCCCGTCTCCTTCCCCCTGCCTGCCGCATGAGCCGCTGCATAGGTTGTCGTGGGGTAGTATATTGTGTGATGGAGTGGGTTCCTGCTGCCTTCGTCGCTCTATCTTTCCCCATCTGCGCACTCCGTCCGTGCCCCCTCAGTCCCAGGGCCAAAAGAAGGTCCAACCCGGCAGTATACTTTATCCGCTGGGGCCCAGCGGTCACCCAGGGGCACCACAGGCCAGCATACACAATTGCGCCTCCCCCGAGAGGAGACAAGGGAATCAGTCACCGGCTCCCCCCCAGGGCTCCAGTGTGCCCGTCATCCACCAGGTGCCCCCGAGGCCCCCACCAACCGGCCATTTCCCCTGTCACTGGTAAATACAGGGAAGGTGAGCACCACTGCTCCAAGTCTCAGTCGCCGCCAGCTACTTTTCCAGGGCAACTTGCTGAACAAAAACTTACCCCGCTCACCGACCGGCAAGCGCCTCCGGGGCCGCCTGTGTCCCACACTGAAAGCCAGGGCAAATTCGACCGCCCCAGTTTGCCAATGTCCCACATTGTCATCTTCATGCCTCCTCCCAGATGCCGTGTGTCCAGAGCTCACCACTCCATGGTCTCTCCCCTGCTGTCCAGCGCTTCTCACCGCGTCAGCACAGGCCTCTCCACTGCATCGCCCTCCAGGTTGCTCCACACAGGGGCTGCCCACCCCTGAGAGATCGAGCCGCCCGCTACTCCTCCCGCCTCGGCACCCTTCTCCAATTAGGGGCAAACCACACAGCCCGCAGTGGCGGTCACAGGCTCGCTGGCAGGGTCGGCCCCTCTCCCTCGACCCGCCGCGGTCCGCGGCCGTCGTCCTTCCCACACCTCTCGTCACTGGGGGCTCCACCCCTCAAGGGTCCACCCAGGGCCCGCGAGCCCCGCCGCACCAGGAGACACCAGGGGGCCCACTGGGGATCCCAACACTCACCCTAGTCGGCCTCAGGCCCCCTCGACTAGCAGGATCGCCGCGTCCCAGCAAGGAGGTGGTCCCTCAGCTGCCTTCCTTCACTGCCATGCCGTGGGATGCCGAGGGCCAGATCTGCGGCCCACACCGGCCGCTGCAGGCCACCTGCCTCGCTCAGCAGTCGGGGGGACTCTTTCTGGGTGTACCAGGCTCCCCTGCCAACACACACCCCAAATCCGAGGCGGAATTAGCAGGGTAGCAGGATTAAGCAGGATTTTTGGAGGAAAAACCTCCGTATTGGGGGAGAGAGTTTGGGGATCACGTCCTTGCGGCCATCTTATCAGGCCATTCCCCGATACATAGTAGTTAATGTTCACAGTTGGGTTACAGGTGGTAAATTAGACATGCATATGCAAGTGTGATTGTCCTGCACATGGCCCTCTGAACTTTTTTCAGATATAGAGGTTTTTTTGTAAGAGAAAATGGCCGCCGTAGGTTTTGTTTCAAAATGTTAGTTAGGAAAAGTACAATTCATATTATTTAGTACTTTTGGGTGATATTTTTGGGTTGAAATCTTTCTATTTGAAATGTAAGTAAACTGTTATATTTTGGGAATGGATAATTTACTACTCTAATTCTGGTCCTAAAATATTTTGAGGATGTGGTGGTCACGGATTCTTAGCGGGGTACAGTTCGCTATACTGTTATGCATACTTAAATATTATGTTTAAATGTACTTATAATATGTTTGTTTTAATATAGTGTGACTAGATACATCTTTATTCTAGCTAGATCGTTTATGGAAAGAGCTGTTCACAGATCCTAGATATAGTAAACTACATAACTAAGATTAATAAATTATATGCAGGACGGAAGTCAGGTGTACATTCAGGTAGACATCATCCTTCCACTATTTTCACATGTGGATGCCCTCTCTCCTGCCAACACGTTGGGCCCTTGTGAAATTCGTTGAACTTGTCTTGATGTAATTTCTGTCTTTCTCTCTTGCTCTGATTCACAGTCTGTTGGTGAAAAATGAGCCCAGTCTCTTAAACTGAATGCATGTTCCCACCACAGACACATTCAGTGGGTAGGGTTGGGCAGCAATGCTTCACATAAGAGAGTGGTCTCACCTCTGGAAAGGGCAGGCAGCTAAAGCAATCACATCTACATACAAATGTGCTGCACATGGAATAGTATACCTGGTGGAGTGGGCTGGCATTGGAGTTAGTTTACTCAATCCTTGGGTAAAGGAAGATTTACACTGACAAAGGGCAACATTGTTTTATGTATAGCTTACACAAGCATGGGCCTTCTGCCTACATCAGGAGTGTTGGTGTATATCCTACTTGTCCCTTGGCATCATAATTCCCTTCACAGTCTCTGAAAGCATTTCAGATGGTTTACCAACATGGCAAGGATGGAGCTCACTTCATGTCCTTGCCCTGCCCACTAATCTGTCTGACAAGTTTTAGCACTGTTTTCTGCAGTCGGTAGGGTTTAATCCCAGACAATGTACCTAACACATATCTTTAAATGTTCCTAATTCAACTCTGTGGTTATAAGTCCATCAATTTTCCACGATTGTGAAAGTTTGAGGCGCTGTGGCTATGATTAAAATGAATCTGCACGCTACACGTTAGTTCTCTGAACTAGTAGACTTTTAATTCAAGTAGCTAAATGGCCAGTTCACCACCATGTTTAACATTGCACTTTAAATGTTTAGGTCTATTAGGGATGTTAAAATCCCCCTAATGTTTTATATTTTGTCTTTACTAGTGTTGAAAACTCGATTCTTACATGTAGAAATGTCCTTCCTGTATTCTTTTACTCCTTTATCTTAGGACTTTTTAAGGTGTTGGGTTAAAGCTGAGGGAACTGCACCCACAGAACATGCATGGGTAACTTATGTATGCTCACAGAGTGCTGGCTGTCCACATACTTAAGGACCCTGGTAATAACTGCATGTATGTGCACTGTGTAATAGCTACAATAATGGCTGCTGAAACACCTTCCGAGTGGGCCCCTCAAACAAATGCGTAGAAGAATAATTTTGAGTGCATGTAGTTTGTGTTTGTGTACATACCTGCGCAGGAGATGGTGTTCTAATTATAAACCCATATCAGAGGATTTCAGAGACTATCTTCAATAACTGCAAAAGTGGTCTTAAGACCTTGAACTTGAGAATCTCAGCCTTAGGAAACTGTTTTGGTATTGTACACCTTTCTTCACTAATGTTCAGGGCCTCATGGACCCTCTTCTGCCTCTTTGGAATCCAGTGCCATATGTTGACAGATGGCAGAATGCTCATCACTTTGTGGATGAAAGTCAGTTTAGGAAGGTATATCATATTACCCACCATAACAAGAGATACCAGATGCGTGGGATTTTTAAAATTGATATTTTAAAGAGATTTTGTTGCTCACATGTTAGGAATTCAGTGATGTGAAAGGACTCACTTATTACTCATTTCTTCTGGGTAAACATCCTATGGTGATTTAGCACGGTTCATAATATCTGAATTAATATATATGCAGAGTATCAAGTTATAACTATATCTTTCATAGGGAATACTGTGTGCCATGCTCAGAGTAGCAAATGCACTGTGCAACTTGCATTTGTTTTGTGAAAATGGTCAAAGCGTTCTAAAATTGTCGTGTGTGTAATGGTGGTATGTTAGGTAGGTTAAATAATCTAATAGGTTTGATTTTCACAATTGGGAGAGGATGTGGTGTAACGTCCAGAGCTGCCAACTTTGGAGATGTGGAACCAGGTTTGAGTCTTGCCGTTGGCTCAAAATCCTGTGATTGTGGGCAAATCGCTTAACCTCCCAATGCCTACCAAAAAATGAATTTGTCCTTGTGTAACATAACTGCTGCTCATGTAAAGCACTCCAAACCTTTGGGTCGAGTTCGAGCTATATAAAACTTCAAAATAAAAAAAATACATTTTCTAGCAATTTGCAATGAATGAACAGTACTTTGTTTTTGGTACTGATGTCTGTACTCCCAGCTTTAGCACTGAGGGGGTCATAATTATGACCCCGGCGGTCGGCATTAATGTGGCGGTAGTACTGCCAACAGGGTGGCTGTACTTATGGCCACATTATGACATTGGCGGGTTGGCTCAATAATAATCTGCATGGACATTTTAGCACATATCTAATATTGCAAGAATTTCACTGTGTGAGGTTCTTCAGTTCACACAATGTCCAGAGCCCCAAATCCAACCATTTACTTTTCTTGATAAAATAGCACACCCCGTAATTGCCACATTGTTGGTGGCCCTTTGGAGCTGCTAAGTTCCTGATAGCAGTTATACTGTGCACTGGTGCCTGTTTCCTTGAGTGTGTATGTAACAGTTTGTCACATAAATTCTGACCCATTTTGAAAGAGAACATTGGTCTTTCTATTTTGAATGTACCCGATGACAGGATATACTAATGATCAATTTCTTCAATTTATTTGAACTGGGGCAGAATGTAGTTATACAGATAGGCCGTGTCATAGAGGCCTCACATATGTGATCAACCGTGCCTCACTGTTGCTACTAGCCCTCTTCTTTGATCTCCTAATGATCCTTTCAGGGTATTTTTTTATCTCAGTTTATCAATAAGTTTTTTAGCTTATCTTCGAAATTGTTCTATGTCAGTAACGTTATATCTGAGTCTCAAAAATTGCCCAATAAGAAGACTTTCCCTAAAAGAGCGAGGGTGGAAAAGTGCTTAGTGGAGTAAGTTGTTTCTATCTTACTTTGTTTATAAAAAAAAACTCTACTTTCAGGGCCCCTCCTTCTTGGTAGATTTTCAGGTCTAAAAAAGATTATCTCTGATTGACTTCTGCTCATTGAGAATTTTAGAAATAGGTTCAAGCTATTGACCCAAAAAACTAAACTATTTTGTCTCTTCCCATAAACCTTTCCAGATTGTTAAATTGTCATCTGCGTATTGTGTCCATAATCTCACCTGATTGAGAAACGGGTGGTCCTCTCTATAGATAAATTCCATCTCAAAACTATGAACAAACAAGCTAGACATGCTCACATGAGTGCTTTCCATGGAAGTGCATGTGTTTGAAAGAAGAATTCCCTTTCGTACTCAAAGACATAGCTTGTCGTTGGGGGAGGAGGGTCATAAGATTCATATCCCTTATATATTGTACAGCATGATTTACTTCATTATGTTACACATGGTTGATGTTGTGAGCCACTGGTATCTCTAACACTTTGAATGTCCTGCATTTATCATCTTGACTATACTTAAAGCTGTCAGATTAAGCGTGCAGGAGTGTCACTTGTAGAGCAACTTTATACTTGATTGATGTATTGCCTAATTCTCTACTGATGGTGGCTGCACCTCTCTTTTTTTGTAATATTATGTAAAAACCAATAAAGACAGCTTTTAAAAATAATCTTAATAAGTTATAAGTTGTAAATACTATTGTGATTTTTCAATAGTTTCCCTAAAAATTGATTTCTCTACAAAATATATTTTTGATATAACCAATAACATTCGACCCAGTCCTCTGTGTTTGTGAGCTCGTCAGTCTTGGTCCCATTGCACTGCTTCTGCTCCTCCTGCTTCTCCTCCACCTCCACCTCCTCCTCGCCTCAAAGAAGGCATCCTGGAGCTTAGCTATCAGAACCCTGTCCAGACATATGCAAATACCTAAAGGTTATAAAGCCAAGTTTTCAAGGTTTTCTTTAAAGAATAGAGATTGCTGATGGAGTGGAACAAACTAGGGTTGCTGTTCCAAAGACTGGCTACCTGTATAGAGAACACTATACAACAATCCATGCATTCCCTTCCAAAATATAGCAAAACTTTTTAATTGTTTGAGAAAAATATAAAAAAGTGCTCTGGCTAAAAGTGTTTGTTTTTTTCCACCTAAAACCAACAATCGTTTGCTGTGATAAAGTCACCATCTTCCCGGCTTTCATGAGCATGCATAGCTGAATTAACAATCCTAATTTTGTACCACAGTTTTAGCATTTTTCGAAAAGATAGTACATTTTCCTGGTTTTGTGCTCTCAACCTACTTTCAGTTTATGGTGCAAACCAGTGTGAAACCCATGGGTAAGCTGTACATTTCTGAAACACAGACAAAATTCTGAATTCAGCAAGGGGTCATATGTGTATATCCCTCAAGGTTTTCCCAAAGAAAATAACTATTGAAATAAAAAGATATTGAAAATGAGTAGGAAAAAACAAGCATTTGTGACAATGTTTTCATCTGCAACTTTTCGTCTTAATGGCTGATTTACAAAAGCAATATACCATTATGTCCGCTACACCCTTCTGGTTGCATATATATAGGGGTTTGTAGGTTCTCTAGGGCCTCATGGTACCCAGAGTCAACAACCGGGCTGCCCTGTATTAAGGTTTTCCATTGAGTACCGCGTATAAACCAATTCATGTGGCGAAATATGTAGAGTGAAAAATGGGAGTCAGGGAAACCTATGTATTTCTGAAACAGGCAAAAACGTTGGAGTTTAGGAGCAGTGGTTATTTGTACATCCCTGAATTTGTTTGTACCCGTACTAGGGTATGATATAGAAAGTATTTTTCAGAATGTCTTTTTCTAACACATTGATTTACATTTGAAAGGCACAAGTCCAGTGAAATCCAGTTGGAAATAACAAATGCTCTACTGTTGTATGCTTCCATAAGTCCTCTGATAAAAGTGGTACCTCACTTTTGTGGGTGTGCAGTGTCTGCAGCAGTAAATGGGCCAAAACACAACATGGACGCATCACACTTTTCCACTCTTTCTTTCCCAATGTGTGTAGCTGTAGATTTTGGTCCCGAGCTCAGTCAGCACCCAGAGAAACCTAGCAAACCTGTAAATTTTTTAAAACCAAACACATAGGAGTGTCTAGTATGGGGTGACTTGCATCACTCTCATCAGGTTTTTGTACCCAGAATCCATTGCAATCCTCAAACTTTGTCAAAAAACACATTTTCCTCACATTTCTGCAAACAAAGGTTCTGGAATCTGCAGGAAAACACATAATTCTGTTCACCCAGCATTCCCCCAAATCTCCAGAAAAAAATGGCACCTCTTTTTTGTGGGTAGGCGTAGTGGTGAAGACAGGAAAAGGCCCAAAACGCAACATGGATGCATCACATTTTTCAACTGAAAACTGACCCTTTTTTCCAGTGTGCGCAGCTGAAGTTTTTGGACACTAGCTCAGCCACCATCTAGGTATACCTAGCAAATCCATACATTTTTAAAAACTAGAAACCTAGGGGTATCCATTGTGTGACTTGCATGGCTCTCACCAGGTTTTTTTTTTACCCAGAATCCCTCACAAACCTCAAACGTTGACCAAAAAACTAATTTTTCCCACATTTCTGTAATAAAAAGTTCTGGAATCTGTTGGGAGCCACAAACTTCCATCTACCCGGAATTTCCCCAAGTCGCTCAATAAAAATGGTACCTCACCTGTGCGGGCAGGCGTAGTGCCCACAACAGGAAATGGCCTGAAACAAACATGGACACATAACATTTTTCCACTGAAAACTGACCCTTTTTTCCCAGTGTGGGAAACTGTAGATTTTGAACCCTAGCCGAGCCGCCAGCTAGGCAAGGGAATCTGCAGCGAGTCACAAACATCCATTCAGTCGGCATTCCCCCAAGTCCCCCAATCAAAACGGTACCTCACTTGTGTCTGTAGGCCAGTTGCCCACGTCAGGAAACAGCCCAAAACCAACATGGATGTATCACATTTTTCCTCTAAAAAGTGAACTTTTTTTCCAATGTGGGTAGGTGTAGGTTTGGACTCTAGCTTAGCCAGCACCTAAGTAAACCTAGCAAGCAGAGGAGTCCAGAGGTGTGGCTTGCGTGGCTGTCACCAGGTAATTTTTACCCAGAATGATTAACACCACAGCATGGCCCCAGATAAGCAGCATCCCCTATTCCTTATCTCTCAACTTAGGGATTTAGGGCATTTTACATAATGTCCTCTTGGCCCACCCAGACAAGTGGGGTACCGTTCTCATCCGGAGACATGTGGGAACTTAGGGTGGTAGAAAGTTTGTCTCTCCCCAAAGATTCCAGAACTTTCCATCACAGCAATGTGAGGAAAAAGTGTGCTTCTAACTAAAGTTTGACATTTGCAAGGGCTTCTTGCCCCTTACCACCAAGGTTTTCCAGGTCATGACAGGCAGTAAAAACCGACCTCTATGTCTGCACATTTAAATCAGGTGAGCACACAAAGAGGTCAGACACAGATGACCATTACTCGGTCGGGTAATGGGAGGGGTGCAACCATGCTTCCCCACAGTCACACAAAGGGGGTCATTCTGACCCTGGCGGTCTATGACCGCCATGGCGGGGGGCGGCGGAAGCACCGCCAACAGGCTGGCGGTGCATCCTGGGCGATTCTGACCGCGGCGGTAAAGCCGCGGTCAGAAAAGGGGAGCCAGCGGATGGTGGGAACGGGTGCCGTGGGGACCCTGGGGGCCCCTGCACTGTCCATGCCACTGGCATGGGCAGTGCAGGGGCCCCCTAACAGGGCCCCACAAAGATTTTCACTGTCTGCTTTGCAGACAGTGAAAATCGCGACGGGTGCCACTGCACCCGTCGCACCCCTGCAACTCCGCCGGCTCCATTCCGAGCCGGCATCATTGTTGAAGGGGCTTTCCCGCTGGGCCGGCCGGCGGTCTTCTGGCGGTCGTCCGCCGGCCCCGCGGGAAAGCCAGAATGGCCGCCGCGGTCTTTCGGCGGGAACCGCTTGGCGGGCGGCGACCGCCGCGATCAGAATGACCGCCAAAGTGTTGTCCTCATATATGTCAGGCAGTCAGTACATTATCCTCACGGTAAGGGTACTCTTTTGCCATTGTGACGGAGTATCCTTACCACCACAGATATAAACCTGGTGGTAATTTTTTTACGTTAATCCACCACTTACACTAGTTGCTTTTAGCATCTCCAGAAATTCTAGCGTCAAAGCACAAATACTTGTCAAATATTCTGAATAAGGAAACCAAGACTACTGAAGGTGAATCATAAAGCCATGTCAGGACACCAACCTCTTTATGGTCCATTCACACACCACTCACAAGACTTCCATTTCGCCGGCCACAGGCCCAATCCAACAGATCAGTCCACTGACATCAATATACTGCCGCCATGCAAGGGCCCATCACATTAATATACCATTGGACGGAATCCCCATTTAAGGCAACCTTTCAACCAGTCATCAACCATATTGCACACAAACACACCACAAACAAATCTCTATAAACACATATGTCCAAACATGTTGACAGTTTATACATCCCCAACCTTTACAAATAAAAAAACAGTGTGACTACCAGTAATACTGCCCAATTCCCTAAAGAAAACATCATGAATTACAAAAAACAAATGTTTGATTCACAGGGTAGTCAGTGAGAGCATAGCCTATGTCACGTCCACTGTTATGTGCCATGCTGGGAATGTAATGCACTTCTCATACAGTAAACTGAACATATACTAAGTTCTGACAGAGGATGAACACATGAAGCAGGACAAATACTTTACGTATGCATGTAGCGTTTTCTGTAATGTTATGATTTTTTTGTGAAATGCACTATCAACCAATGCAAAGCAGTCAGGACTGATCCATTGAGTAACCTAGTCGAAGAGCGTTCAGCTCCGTTTGGAATGCAGTAATTTTAGAGACTGCACATATGTGTATAAGCAGGTCATTCTGCCCTTTTGGAGCAAATTAGGAGAAGTCTATTCTCCTTGTTCTTGTGCTGCCTATGCTGAGCAAAGGTGTCTGGAAGGTTTCAGAAATCTGAGGTGATATTGAGGTATGCTGATCCAGTGCTCTGTAAGGTTTTGAATGTGTGTTTCTGGAGGTTGAAAAAAAGCTGTAGTTCGGACGTCACTGAAGCTGCGTGAGGTGTAGGGTGTGTGCATGTTGAGATGTTGAGGGAGGAGGCTGCCTGCTGTGTTCTGCATGGTTTGGAGTAATCTGCTAAGTGGAGCGACGAAGGGATTCAGTATTGATGTGAGTCCAGAGCCAATGGGTTTGAATCCATAGGTGAAGATGAAGTGATGGCTTGTGTATCTGTACTGCCTTGACTATCTCCCTTCTACCTATGCAGCAGTGGCAGCTGGTGACATTTGAAAGTGGTGGGGCATGAAAGTTTGGGATGAGTGCACTGTGGCGAGCGAGTATGGGGCGTTGGGGTTGTTATACCCCTGGTATTGTTTTTTTAAAACTGGCCAAATGGTGCATTTTCAAGCAAATTTGAGAAAGCAAGGAGGTTAATAAAGCAACTGTAGTTAGGACATCTTTAGCGCACAAAAGAATTTAAGCCTGTAACGCATGACACAGGCCGATACTACTTTGCATATTATGGAGCCTCTGGTGGTCTTTTAATAAGTTGCTATATGAGCCTGTGAGTTGGTGTGTGAGTGGCTGTATGGGTGTCTGAGTGGGTGGATGCTATTCCGAGAGCATCCATGGTTCTATCATAAGGCAGAATACAAAACCCATGTAACTGTAAGTATCACAGAAGCACACCAGGACTGCTATGACTTTATAATTGTTGAAACGTTCTTCCTAATGTCCAACCATCAGATCACTGGGCCATCACTTCAGTCACCACACTGGCTCAAAGCTCCTCAATATGTGTTATTTACCAGAAACAAAAATAAATTCTGATGAAGCAAAGATATTTTTGTGTGATAGGTTGATTTTGATCTATAAAAGGCTGTCTTGGTGTGACTGTAAAGCATTATCTTACATCTCTAAAATTCATTTTTCCGCTACCTCTTTGGAGTCCTGTTTAATCCACCCCCAACACTCCCTTTTCTCATCTGTGAGTGCCCTTAAAATGTGATTACTAGACCTTGGTGCAGAGCTTCCGGTCTGTAGCAATAACCAATGATAAGGAGGCGGAGCTCCAGTTCTTCATATATTAATGAACTATCATGAGGCTTATCTTGTCATCTACCGAGTGTGAACACCGTTTTCCCAATGCAGTTTCACGTTTCTGTGGGCGAACACTGGAAGCACTGCACTTACAATAAAACGGAAGTCCCTGATTAGCTTTTCTCACCAATGGCTGCAGAGGGATCGCATGAAACTTGTTTGTATCATTTCATTTCCTGACTCCTGCAAGTACACTTACTACAGTACATCAAAAACTACTTAGGGTTAGCACTTACAAGTGAAGAGAAAATCGTGGTGATGTTGCACAGTTTTTACGAGTCCAAAATACTTTGTAGTGATATCGTAAATTGTGCAACGCTCCACACCTGCGAGGCAATAGTAAGTATTTATTCAATCACACGCGCAAAAAAATAGCTTCATGAATCACCTGCCTGTGTTACATGCAATGTTTTATTTACTTTCTCCATCTGCAAGACTTATTTACAAATAGGAAACCGGTTTGTCACTTAGTATGAACAAGGGACATAATCATTTTATTCCACTGAGCTGGTGATAAAAAAATACCTGTTATTAAACCCGAATCCTAATGTAATAAAACTGTCGTGTGGTCATGCCGTGCAATTTTATTGTGTGAAATATATGGTCGCACTCAGACACAAAATACCTATGCTTATTTATAAGCACATTAATACACCCAGAAGCTATATATGTACACCATCACGCATGCGTGTTTATCTAATGACATCCCCCATAGTCGAGTACGCACTCCTGTCTATCCTCCGAACTTGTCGTAGGCTGGGTGGGCACAACATGGCTGTGTGTGCAGGTGTACGGCTCCTGACAAGTGTAAGTGTCATCACCTCGAGCTGACACCTTGCTTCGTCGAAGGAGAGCAGGCAACAGAGCACATGCCTCGACACATTGGGCCAGATGTAGTAAACTCCGATTTTGCGAATCAGAAATTGCGAGTCGGTGCGACTCGCAATTTCCGATTTGCAAAATCGGATGCAGAACGGTGTCTCAGACACCATCTGCGAATCTCAATGGGGTCGCAAAGACCCACCTCATTAATATTGAGGTGGGTTGCATTTTGCTACCCCATAGCGAGTCCCTGCACTCACAGGGATGGTGGCCTGCTGAAGACAGCAGACCTCCATGTCTGTGACTGCTTTTTAAATAAAGCATTTTTTAAATTTATTTTGCAGCCCGTTTTCCTTAAAGGAAAACGAGTGGCAAAATAAAAAAAATACTGAAACCATTTGGTTTCGTTTTTTCAGAGTAGGCAGTGCTCTGAAAAAACATTTTGGGCTACAGTCACAAAGGGGAAGGGGTCCCCTGGGGACCCCTTCCCTTTTGCGAATGGGTTACCACCAGTCTGACACTGGTAGTAACTGTGAATTGCTTTGCGACCTCATTCGTGGTCACGAAGCAATTTAGCATAGCGATGCGAGTCGCAAATAGGAAGGGGACACCCCTTCCTATTTGCGAGTCACATTCACAATTTGCGAGTTGGTACCGACTCGCAAATTGTGAATGTGCATCGCGATGGGCATTTTGCGTGGAGCAAACTGCGATTTTCTCAGTTTGCACCATGCAAAATGCTTGCTACATCTGGCCCTTTATTCCCATGGCTATGGGGACCGTTGTCGCAATGAGCACTCATTAAAGCACTTATGAGGGTGACATTTTTTTCATCAATTAAAATGTTAATGTGTGTGTGTCTGTGTGTCTGTGTTTGAGCATACAAGAGCCATGCGAATATACCAATGCGTGGACCTTCGAAAATGGGTGTGTGGGCAGGCCTTATCCTTTCCCTGACATTTACAAGGAGCTATTTGGAAGTGGAACTGGAGCAGATAAAATGAGAGCAGGATTACAATTGTATCTGCAGCAGCATAGCTCATAGTGCAAATAGAGCTACTGATGTGATGGCACCAGTGCTTTAAATGGAACTATAAAAGTGCAGGAACTCACTACTGTACCTGTTTGCTGTAGAGATGTGTTGGTGCTCTCCCATTCAAAGTATTGCACAAGTGCTGAGAAGTGCAGGTACTCTCCCTTTTCAACGAAAGAAGTGCAGGTATTCAGTACCAGACAGTACCTGTCTACTTAAAGCACTGGATGTCACTTAAATCACCACATACCTCAGCTCCGACGGTCTTCATCAAAGAGGGTGTGATGATTGCATCGGGGACCCAGCGGCATAGCAGGGAGAGTTACTTCTCACTGTGAGAGGCAACAGCAGTCATTCATTTGTAACGGGGTGAAGCCCTCCTCGTAGTGGTCTGGTTACTGCATCTGCTGCATTCTTATGAGGCAAGAACACATAGTCCTGTTCCAGGGGAAGGTGAGGGGCGGGGCTCTCACCACAACTAGAGATTTCCAGGGAGCGATTAAAAATAGTTGAAATCCCCCACAAAGGCAAGGTCCTGCACAAGCCTGTGTGCTCCGAGTCTGCTGTCTGGTCACACCACTGTGAACCTAACCAGTCCTGCAGCTGCTGTCATGCTGTTTCCAGCATGACAGAAGCGTCACGATTAGATGAAGCGGGCTAATCCAGCGCCGCTCCTTTTGCAGCCAGAGGCCTGTAGCTGCAATCCCCAGGCTGTTATGAAGCTGCTGGATTGGTGTTGCCAGAAGTGTGCATGTTGGCCTGGCCGTCGCAAGACAGCCGGCCAATCCGACATGCGCACTCTGTACTTTTCTTGTCATCCCTGCTGTTGTCAATCAGCAGGAAGTACCCAGGCACCACCCCTCACATTTGCAGGTAGCAAGCACATTGTAGAAATGGTAATGAGAGTGAGACCATTCTAACAATCTATTTGTTGTTGGTTTACTGCTGCACTCACAGCAGGTAGGGCGATGCTCGTCCTCCCTACTATGCAGTATCCCTGTGAAAGCACACCTAGCCTAATCTTTTATTACCCTTTCATGTCTCTGTCCTCATCAAAGTCCTGACTTAGCCCAAATACTTGTCAAGTGAACCTGTACTAACACCTTCCGTAGCTAGCTACTTGAACCTCAAGAAAACCAGTCACAGCTGGCGACTGTGAAAATTGTCGGGCTGGCGGGAATAAAACAAAAAATAGAAAGAAAAAAAAACATACCTGAACCTCACCAGTGCATCGCCGCTCTCCCCTGCACTCCAGGCACCCAGCTTGCCCTGCAGCCAATCATGACGCTGCCCAAAGCAGCGTTATGATTGGCTGGTGCACCCTGGGTGGGTGCTCCAGTGCAGACTGGGAGCCTGGACCTGCTCTCTCCAACCTGGCAACATAGTGCCGGGTTTGAGCGAGCCCTTGTGCGCATCTGTGTTTGGCCCGAGACGGCCGGCCAAACATACATGCACACTGAGGGTAGTGCTCTGTGCACTCCCCTCAATGCTCGTCACCCCCATGGTCCGCCCCTTTAAAAATAAAACAGTAATAAACATAGTTTATTATCGTTTTCTTCTTAACCCCTTTGCTGCCAGGTCTTTTCCCCCTCAGGTGCCAGGCCTTTTTTTGGCTATTTGGGGCAGTTCGCCCTTGGGCCCTCATAACTTTTTGTCCACATAAACTGCGCACGCCAAATTTACGTCCTTTTTATCCAACATCGTAGGGATTCTAGAGGTAATCAGAGTTTGTGGGTTCCCCTGGAAGGGACCAAGAAATTTGCCAAAATGCAGCAAAAAAAATCGTTTAAAAAAAAAAAGGAAAAAAGGGCTGCAGAAGAAGGCTTGTAGTTTTTTTCCCTTGAAAATGGCATCAACAAAGGGTTTGCAGTTCTAAAATCACCATCTTCCTAGCTTTCAGGAACAGGGAGGCTTGAATCAGAAAACCACATTTTTCAACACAATGTTGGCATTTTACTGGGACATACCCCATTTTTACTATTTTCTGTGCTTTTAGCCTCCTTCCAGTTAGTGACAGAAATGGGTATGAAACCAGTGCTGGATCCCAGAAAGCTAAACATTTCAGAAAAGTAGACAACATTATGAATTAAGCAAGGCGTCATTTGTGTAGATCCTACAAGGTTTTCCTACAGAAAATAACACATAAAATAAAAAAACATTGAAATTGAGGTGAAAAAAACAGCCATTTCTCTCCACGTTTTACTCTGTAACTTGTTCCTGCCATGTTAGATTTTCAAAAGCAATATACCATTATGTCTGCTGGACTCTTCTGGTTTCAGGGATATATAGGGCTTGTAGTTTCATCAAGATGCCTAGGTACCCCGGACCGGAGCTGCATCTTGCAATAGGTTTTCATTGTATACCGGGTATACAGTAATTCATTTGGGGAAATATAAAGAGTGAAGAATAGGTATCAAGGAAACCTATTTATTTCTAAAATGGGGCGAGATAAGGTGTTAAGAAGCATTGGTTATTTGCACATCTCTGAATTCCGGGGACCCAATACTAGCATGTGAATTACAGGGAATTTCTCAAATAGATGTCTTTTTTACACACTGTCTTACATTTGAAGGGAAAAATGTAGAGAAAGACAAGGGGCAATAACAATTGTTCTTCCATTCTGTGTTCCCCCAAGTCTCCCGATAAAAATGGTGCCTCACTTGCGTGGGTAGGCCTAATGCCTGCGACAGGAAACGCAACATGAGCACATCACATTTTTACATTGAAATCTGACATGTTTTTTGGAAAGTGCCTAGCTGTGGATTTTGGCATCTAGCTCAGCTGGCACCTTGGGAAACCTACCAAACCTGTGCATTTTTTTAAACTAGACACCTGTGGGAATTCAGAATGAGGTGACTTGTGGGGCTCTCACCAGGTTCCGTTGCCCAGAATCCTTTGCAAACCTCACAATAGGGGCAAAAAACATTTTTCCCCCACATTTCAGGGACAGACAGTTCTGGAATCTGAGAGGATCCACAAATTTCTTTCCACCCAGCATTCCCCCAAGTCACCCGATAAAAATGGTACCTCACTTGTGTGGGTAGGCCTAGTGCCCGCGACAGGAAATGCCCCAAAACCCAAAAACGTGGCACATTACATTTTCCCAAAGAAAACAGAGCTGTTTTTTGCAAAGTGCCTAGCTGTGGATTTTGGCCTCTAGCTCAGCCGGCACCTAGGGAAACCTAACAAACCTGTGCATTTTTTAAATTGAGACACCTAGGGGAATCTAGGATGGGGTGACTTATGGGGCTCTCACCAGGTTATGTTAACCAGAAGCCTTTGCAAACCTCAAAATTTGGCCCAAAAACACTTTTTCCTCACATTTTGGTGATAGAAAGTTCTGGAATCTAAGAGGAGCCACACATTTCCTTCCACCCAGGATCCCCCCAAGTCTCCTGATGAAAATGGAACCTCACTTGTTTGGGTAGGCCTAGTGCTCGCAAAAGGAAATCCCCCAAAACACTATGTGGACACATCGAAATGATCAAATATGAAACTACCTGTTTTTGCCGGCGGAGGCACCAGCGTTTTTGGTCCTGGGCTCAGCAGCCATATAGGGAAACCAAACCCACCAAACCCAAACATTTCTGAAAACTAGACACCCGAGGGAGTCCAATAAGGTGTGACTTACGTGGATCCCCCAGTGTTTTCTCACCCAGAATCCTCAGCAAACCTCAAATTTACCTAAAAAATAGCATTTTTCCCACATTTCTGTGTGGGATCCCTGCACTGGGACAAATTTCTAACACCCAACGTTCTCCTCAGTCTCCCGATAAAAATGATACCTGACTTGTGTAGGTGGGCCAAGTGCATGTGCCAGGGAACAGCCAAAAACATGTTGAAATTGAGGGGGAACCAGAGCAGGTCCAAAAGGGAATAAAAAAAAAAATCATTTTTAGGCTGACAAGTGGGGCAAAATTTTCATCGGTATAGATGTGACAATGCTGGATGGTAGTACTTTTGTGGATTCCTGCAGGTTCCATCACAAAAATGTGGGAAAAAGGTGTGATTTCCAGCAAAGTTGGAGGTTTGCAGGGCATTGTGGGTAAGAAAATGGTGCAGGGTGCATGTGAAGCACACCATCCTGGACCAACCCAGATGTTAAGGTTTTGTGGATTTTTCTATGGCAGCGTCCCAAAGTCCAAAAGGTGCATCCCTCACCATTCCAAGTGGGACGATTTTGAAAGTTAGACAAGCTCTTATGGCCCAAATGTAAAATCAAAACCCAAAATAATCAAATGTCCTTTTACTTGCCATGGGATAACATGTTTTAGTGTGCAGGGGAGAGCTGAAAGACTGTTACCCCCTTCAATTGGGGTGGGGACATAACAATGCCCATACTGGTTGTTGGCCACCCACCCCCACTATTTTTTTTATTCCCTTGAAGCTAGTAGGCGTTCTGCCCCCTCCTCGGAGGGGATCGGGGGTAATTGCCCCATTTGCCCACCGGTGAGCAGAACAACGTTGGCCCCATGTATTTGGGGTGGGGTATGGCCATAAAAAAAAAATCTTACCTGGTCTCTGGCGTGCTTCCTGCCCCCGTTGGGGGCAGATAGGCCTTCCAAAAAAAATATGGGCAACAGTAATGTGCCCCCATGGGAAGTGACCTTTGCTCAAGGAGCTGCTCTCCCAAACAAACACACACACATACAATCCCTGGTGTTTAAGTGGTTTCTACCCCCCCTAATACATATAGGCAGACTTTGCCCTGAAAGGGGGTGGGGGGGCAGAAATGGCCTAAAATAAATTTGGCCCCCATTGGAACAACCCTTGCCTAAGGGGTCACTCCCCTTGTGTGAAATTGGTACGAAAAAATAAAATTCCCTGGTGTCTAGTGGTTTCTGCCTTAATAAAAATAGGCTACCCCAAGGGGGGTAGAAATGGCCTAAAATAAAATTGTCCACCAGAGGAGAGACCTTTGCCTAAGGGGTCGCTCCCAACATATAAAAAAAATAAAACAAACACATTTTTTTTTTATCCCTGGTGCCTAGATGTTTCGCCGATCTGTCCCCTAGGGGGGCAGAAATGCCCCCCTAGGGGCCCCCCACCCCCAGGGGCATCCCTTCCCCGAAGGATCACTCCACTAATAAAAATAGGCCGATCTGCCCCCAAGGGGGCAGAAATGGCGTAAAGTTAGTTTTGCCCACAGGGGAGCGACCCTTGCCTAAGGGGTCACTCCCCACATATAAAAAAATAAAACAAACAAAAAAAATATTATCTCTGGTGCCTAGAGGTTTCTGCCTCCCCTGAGGGCAGATTGTCCTAATTAAAATAGTCCAATCTGGCCCTAAGGAAGGGTCTAAAACAAATTTGCCACCTTCCCACCCCAAGGGGAGCGACCCTTGCCTAAGGGGTCGCTCCCCTCACTTAAAACTGTCCTAAAAAATAAAAATACCTGGTGTCTAGTGGTTTCTGCCCCCTTTGGGGGCAGATTGGCCTAATACAAATAGGCGATCTTCCCCCAAGGGGGGAAGAAATGGCCTAAAATTAAATTGTTCACCAGGGGAGCGACCTTTGCCTAAGGGGTCCCTCCCCACATATAAAAAATAAAACAAACATTTTTTTTTTAATCCCTGGTGCCTAGATGTTTCTGGCCCCCCCGGGGGCAGATTGACCTAATTAAAATAGGGCGACCTGCCCCCCAGTAGGGCAGAAATGGCCTAAAACAAATTTGCCCCCCCCGGGAACAACCCTTGCCTAAGGGGTCGCTCCCCTCACATGAAACTGACCTAAAAACAAAAAATCCCTGGTGTTTAGTGGTTTCTGCCCCCCTTGGGGGCAGATTGGCCTAATAAATATAGGCCGATATGCCCCCAAGGGGGGCAGCAATGGCCTAAAGTTAATTTTGCCCCCAGGGCTGGGACCCTTGCCTAAGGGGTCGCTCCCCACATATAAAAAAAAAAAAACAAACAAAAAAGGAATTATTCCTGGTGTCTAGAGGTTTCTGCCCCCCTCGTCGGCAGATCGGCCAAATTATAATAGGCCGATCTGCCCCCAGAGGGGGCAGAAATGTCCTTAAAATAAATCGCCCCTATGGGGAGCAGCCCTTCCCCAAGGGGCCACTCCACTTATGCACAAATAAAAAAAAAACTCCCTGGTGTCTAGTGGGCATTTCTGCTTCCCGATTGCATCGCGATTGGGCAGCAGAAATGTTGAGAGAGATATCAAAGGAAAGGAAAGGCCTCCACGTGATCGGAGGAGAAATGCGTTTGCATTTCTCTTCTGATCCACACTGGAAGGGGAGCTTCCAGTGCGGAGGGGGCAGCCTCTGATGAGATCAGCGCGCGATCCCATTGGAACTGTCCTACTAACCCAGTGGTCTAATATACATCATAGACTATGGAAGTATTTTTCCATATATTGCTTACAGGATTCTTTTTTGAAGGTTCTAAGATTCCATTGTTTCAAGGAAACATTAGTCAGAAGACGTTTGTCCTGATGAGACCTAAAGACTAACTATAGATCAAATCGTCAACATTTCCCTCACTAAGTTGCTTTCAAAACATGTTATGATTCACCAGAAGATACCATATATGAACAGACAGGACCTCTGCTTATGCTTTTTTGATATAAAATTACATACAACTTTGAAATCTGTTAACTGTCTTGTTTTTTGCTGTTGTATACATATTAGTTCAGTGTCAGAGTGATGCGTCGTCTGCACTAAATTTGTTACATACTTCAACATATATTGTTCTGATACTAAAAATGTGAAAATCATCATCATGCAATAAACTGTGTCCTGTATCCTTTCTCAATAACATAGATTTTGATACAAGTTGCTAACCGAGTTTGCATACGTACAAAGCAAGTAGGAGTGTTGCTGAATGTGTCTCATGGGACATTTGTTTGACATATTATGCTTGCTCTGGTTCTTGTGGGCAGTCAGGGTGTTCCTTGTGTTGTATACATTAGTACAGTAGTAGTTCAAAATCAGGTCAAGATTTTACAATGTTGCCACACATGGTACTGTATAGCAATGTGGCTGATGTTCCATCCACCATTATGCGCAGTGTGAGAACTATGATGCAGTTGTCAGTCAGTGAAAAGAACACCTACTACATTCTGACAGCAGATAAAAGTGTTGAGCAGGCCATAAGCAAGTACATGATTTTTCAAAGTGGAAGTTCAAAAATTCTATGGCTGCTTGCCTAGTGATGTAGTGGCCCATGGCAGGTAGGTATCCATGCACAGCCATTGAAAGGTTTACCTAACAGAAGCTCAAAATCAGTCAATTTCCCAATAATTCACTTTTGTATGATACAACATAAAGCAAGTAGGAAAACACAAGATTGGCTGAGATGGCCACTGGGGACAGTAAACACGACTCTCCTGCTTCTTCTCTTGCTTAGAGCAGACTCTACAACAACATTGTCGAATCTTTTCAGCTGTTTCAGGAATGTGATCAGCAAATTGTTGATCCTGCAAACATGCCACGTTGTCCAAAGCATAGGAAGTGAAGGTTGCTGCTTCTGTAGCAGTAAGACTGTCAATGATGGTCAACTGAAAGTCAAGGAAAGACATGAGTTTTCCTGTGGTGGTCTAATGATAAACAACATACACATTCTATGTTTCACCTGGACCAGGATTTGTCAACAGTTTATACCAAGTGCAAGCTTTACGACTTGCATTGCATGGCTAAAGAAACAGGTCGTTCTTATCCACTCTGTCCATGTACTTGTTGTAATCAATTATACATGTGATTGTAAACTTCAGCCAACTGACCTCAAACAGTGACGGTGAAAGTGGTTTCATCATGAATTGTAGTGAGCATGAACACATCACCCCTATCAGAGAATTTGACTGTGAGCAGTTTGTTAAAACATAACATAGTGCTGTGGGATTTCTGGAGCTTCTTACAAACAAGCTCCTATGGGACTCTTAGCAGCCACAATGAACTGCACCACATGCCACAGAGCCAGGTTTGTACTGCTCCCTTAACAGCTCTGCACTAACCTTATTTTGAGCATAAGGGACAAAAATATCTTCAACACCTCAAGTGAAATGGAAGTCCACTGGTGTGCCCTAGAATCAGGCCCTGGAGTGTCTCCATGCACCCTCAGAAATTATTTGAAACACAAATTTGTTTGCTGCACAATTTGCTCGAGGAAGTCAATGTCCAAAAAAAGAAAGGCATAGTCAATTGACAAAAAGATTAGCTGTATTGACTTTACATCCAGCATCGCCAGTGAACTAAATTTGGGGGCTGCCAAAAGAGCAGTCTGTCTGAGCTTACTGCCACATGTGCGTGCTATCTGAGTTGAACTAACCTCCTATGGTCACTCTATTACACAGATTGTGCTTGCTAAGGGACAGCACGACTGCCCTTGTAATGTCCCTCAGAATCACCGAGAGATGAGTCATCGGATGGAAGTCTGCCAACTGAAAAATCACTTCCAGATTCTGGTCCATTTTCCTCTCACTCAGATACTGTCTCAGTATCTGCCGTTTGAGTCCGTGATCCCACCTCAGAGCTGCCCTCTGTAACCCAGGTTAGGACCTGGGCAGCAGTCATCCACTGGGACACCATCTCTGCTACTGGTTAAAACCGTCCTTCTAACATACTGTCCTATGTAGAATGTAGAAGTATTGTTCTAAATCAGTTGGTGGGTGTGTGCATGTGAGATGTGTGAACAGTAAATAAACACCAAGTTGCTTATCTTATACGGGCTCCAGCTACAGGTTCCCCAAAGACACTAAACAAAAGGCAAAAAAAGACAAATATTACTTCACCTAGCCTCATACAAAATACCACAGCATACTTTTGTCATGGCTTATGCTAAACTTCATTGAAGGTGGGGCTCTGGGCCTTTGCCATTTGAAAACTAATATCATAAACCCAAACATCTACCTTTTCACTCAAGAAGCACACATTCACATAAATGCTACTGCAACTTTGTGCGCAGGTGTGCTCCTTGTGGAAACACACAGTGCTATCACCACGGTCACTGGAATTATGCAACAGGAGAACACTCAATTATGTGATATGGTTGACTACATTATGTGGCAAGGAAAGGCAAATTATGCAGTATAATGCCACACTTTGTTTATAGTATTACTTTTCATTATTGTGTTTTTTCCCATGGTGGGGAGGGAGAGGGTGCACATCATCCCACCAGTGTAAAACACAAATTTATTTTAAAAAAGGCCCCAAAGGGGGATCCACCCATGCCTTGAGGGTCAACCCCTACTTTATCTCGTTAATATGTTTTCTGGAAATGCGTGTTTTCACCTGGGGAGGGGGTAAGGGGGGGTGAAATCAGCTCCAAGGAAAAACATATTTCCCAAAAAAAAGTATTGGCCCAAAAGGGGTCAGCTCATATGTAGGAGGGCTGACTCTCTGATGATTTAACATTAATTTTTCTAAGAAATAGATTTTAGCTTCTCAAGGGGCCTGATCACAACCCCCCCACCCCAATGGGGGGGAAAACACTTATTTTAAAGAATGTTTATGCCCCCAATGGGGTGGGGTGTCAGTCAGTTCACCTTGAGGGCCGACACCCCTAATCAATTTCTTGTGGTTTTTTCATGTATTCTTTTTTTTTCTTCTTCTGGGAGTGCGATCGCGGAGCCCCAGATGTGAGGGAAACACTTTTTTATATTTTTATTCCCTTAAGCGAGGTCCGGCCATGCACCACGATGGCCAGCCACCCTAATCAGTATCCCTGGTGGTCCAGTGGGTGTCCTGGCTGTGGACTGCAGCGCACACACGATCCACTTCCAGAAAACTGTCTCAGGAAGACCTCATTGGGGAGGGGAGATGCTCCCCTTTCCAATGAGGGCTCCCTAAAACTCGGGGAGACATTTTTCGGCTTTTGTTTCCCCACTGGAGCAGGGAGAGCACTTAACTTGATGCTGTCACTGCTCCGGTGAGGAATCTGTGACTTCACAAATGGGCGGGGGAGAGGCAGGGCTCCACTACCCTTTAAAAAAAAAGAGAGATCCTTTTTATGCCCTCCCAGGTGTCCACCAGTGGCTGAAGCCCACACTGGGAAGGGTGTGTGAGTGTCGGCCATTGGCCAACACTGGCACCACAGGGGATAATAGGCCACACAACTTTTACTGTTCTTTACTGTTTGTTTATGCACACCCCACACCAACATACTCCTAATCCAGTCACCGTTCACGAAAAAAAAAAACTTTCCTCTGTATAAATCTTACAACCATGCCTTCTGCTGTAGACTTCTTGGCAATTTTTTGCCATGAAATATCCTGTCATGATGTGACTCCTTCACAGCTGCTTAATGTATTCAAGCCAGGCACTACTTTGAACATACATTCTTTTGTGATTATGAGGAAAGATTCATCCTTATCAGAATGCGTGATGATCTTGGAACGCCACAACATTGGTCTAACTTTCTCTTTTAAATCTAGAATTCAAGTTATCGGCCCAATCCTCATCGAGCAATCAATCCATTTGTTTAAATTTGGGTGATGTGTTGACCTTATCTTTAGTTTGAAGGAAATGTCTTCTGTACTATTTGAACTCAGTTGTCACTAATAACTTGTTCCAGATAATCCTTTCTCAGGAACACTTCACTCAGCAATCCTTCAAATTTTCCTTTTTTTTATTTTTTTTTTACTTCTCAACACCAAGAAGTGTGGCAGCTATGGCAGTAGCTTGTTTGAGCAAATTAGCTACTAAGTTAAATTGTTCATAGACTCTTTTCCCACAGTGGTAAAAGGTAACTACTACAAGCATAGCTTTTCTAGTGTCCTTGGAAATGTGCTACTAACAACACATGGTAAAGATCTACTTACCATTTTACTTCATTTTTAAGCATGACTTCCAAAAACAGATTTTGCTCTTTATTTAGTGGTCCGATTCACATGTATTCTTTGTTTGTTATAACAATATTTTGCACAACCCCAGTAGAGAAATCAAAATAAGTTCAAATTACATCCCATAGCAATTAAGTGCAATGCCCTTTAGTCACACAACACAGAAAAAACTTCAACCTTTTGCATCTTATTTGTTGAATTTTGAATTTACCACCCTCTAACGCTCATAGGCCATACTAGTGGAATATTGTGCTAACCAAATGTCTCTAACTTAACTTAATATATACTTCACTCTTGATATCAGTTCCCTTCAACTGCAGATTGGTAAATAAACATCTCATGGGGGGAATTCAAATTCCACCATAACTTCCAAGTGGACAGACTAAAGAACAACCAGAGTTTTTTAAATAAATGCCTGAATCATAATCAGAGAATATGGATAGTCCATATTTGCTTAATTATTACCTTGAAACATATTTATTTACATATTACACAGGATAAGTCCATGTGGTGTTACCTTCCTCAGCAGCGGCATCATCGGTTATCTGTAACCTCAACTGGTCCTCTTTGGTGATATTTAGGTTATGCACATTAATTTCTTACATCAAAAACTCAGCAATGTATTCTGTGACCTTGCAAGTCGCTCACTGCCGAATTCAGGTTTTTGACTTTGACATGTGACCTGTTTCTTCCATGGTGACAACACTGCACTTATTTTTTCTTATTCTTTATTCTCTTTTCAGTGCTTTTCAAGTTTCTATTTTCTTTTACCAGGTTTTACAAACTGAACTTCATGGTCAGACACAGGCAATGCTCTTGGACTCAATGTAATATTTGGCCCCCATAGCAACAGGCTTCTCCCCTCCAGCTTTGTGGATAACTTGGCCCAAGAAAGTTGCCTCTATAAAAATAACTTCTCTTGAAATTTTGGGTTTGTTAGTGTAATTAGTGAATTGTTCCTGAATAATCGCGACTCGCAGATCTTTAAAATTACACCTGTCCACTATATGCATGAAGCAGGAACCACTGCTTCAAGCACTATGGCCCTCATTATGACTGCGGCTGTCTTTTGCCCATGGCGCCGCACTCGCGGCCGCTGGAATATCGCCAGTGCTGGCAGTCTTCCAACTGCCGTATTATGAATATCACTGGATGTCCACACCGCCGGCGGTTGGATATCCGGTGGCATTCATCATGGCGGTCGGTGGCGCATAGGCGGTTCCACCGCCACACCAGGAAAAGACCACCCACAGAATTACAACCAGTAATTCTGTGTGGCGGTCTTGTGGCGGCGTGACGGTGCCGGCGGTGGGAGCATGGTCCCGTCCCCTAACGGAGGAGCAGCTCGTCGGACGAGGTAAGTGCTGTCTGCAAGGGGAGGTGGTAGAGGTGTGTGAATGGGTGTGTCTGAGTCTGTGAGTGTGTGTATGCATGTCATGAAGGGGAGGGAGTGTCTGTGCGAGCCTGCCTGTGTGTAAATGTGCCAATGGTGAAGTGTGTGTGTATGGATGTGGACAGGGTGGGAGTGTGTGCATGAGTGAATGTGTAAGGGGTAAGGGGGTGTGAGTGAGTGTGTGCAGTTGCGTGTATGCATAGATGTGTATATGGTGTGTGTGTGTGTGCAGTGAGTTACGATTGGGGGTGGGGGTGTAGTGTGACGATGAGTGAGGGGGTGTGGGTTGTGTATGTATGTATGTAGTTGAAGTGAGGGGGTGGGGGATGGAGAGTGTATGTATGCGTGTGTATTATGCATGGGTATGTATGCGTGTCTATGGGGGTGAATGTTTTGAGTGCATGTGTGAGTGAGGGTGTGTCTGTGTGTGATTGTGTGTGTGTTGGTGCATGCATGCATGTGTGCGGAGGTGTTTGGGGGTATCCCGGCGGCAAGAACGCAAGTTGCTGTCAGCGGGATACCTTACCGCCAGCATTTTGTGGCGATGAGACCGCCAGAAAAATGGCGATGTCCCAAGTTGGAATGGCCTCGGTGGTCTTCCAGCTTGCATCGGGCTGCAGGTGGAAATCTCCAGCCCGGCGGGCCATGGTAAAGCAGCAGGAGAGGCAGGGCGCGGCAATTTGGCCGTGGCCAAACCTCCGCTGACGTAATATGGTGGTCTGCACCGCCATTCCCGCTGCGGTGAGACCGCCATGGACTGCACGGGTCATAATGAGGACCTATATTTCTTTCCAGATAGTAATGATCATTCAACATACCAGGTGCAGTTCCAGATCCCTCTTGCTCATGTTCCTCATCATCATTTGCAACAGGTGCCGTGGAATGCTTCAGTACTTCATGCCCCTTTCCATCCACATATAGGTGGTCATTCCAACCCTGGCGGTCCATGACCGCCGGGTTGGAGGACCGCAGGAGCACCGCCGACAGGCCGGCGGTGCTCCAATGGGCATTCCAACCGCGGCGGTAAAGCCGCGGTCGGACCGGCAACACTGGCGGTCTCCCGCCAGTGTACCGCCGCCCATTGGAATCCTCCAAGGCGGCGCAGCTAGCTGCGCCACCGAGGGGATTCCGACCCCCCCTACCGCCATCCAGTTCCCGGCGGTTCTCCCGCCGGGAACCGGATGGCGGTAGGGGGGGTCGCGGGGCCCCTGGGGGCCCCTGCAGTGCCCATGCCACTGGCATGGGCACTGCAGGGGCCCCCGTAAGAGGGCCCCTAAATGTATTTCACTGTCTGCTGCGCAGACAGTGAAATACGCGACGGGTGCAACTGCACCCGTCGCACAGCTTCCACTCCGCCGGATCGATTCCGAGCCGGCTTCATTGTGGAAGCCTCTTTCCCGCTGGGCTGGCGGGCGGCCTGAAGGCGGCCGCCCGCCAGCCCAGCGGGAAAGTCAGAATTACCGCCGCGGTCTTTCGACCGCGGAACGGTAACCTGACGGCGGGACTTTGGCGGGCGGCCTCCGCCGCCCGCCAAGGTCCGAATGAGGGCCATAATGTTTTAGCTTGGCACTTGTTCTACTCGATACAAATGAATCCCATTTCCAGCAGTCTGTAAACAACACTCAAATCCTTTCTTCAGTTCTTCCACACCATTCTTGGTTTGTCAGGTACTGCATCTCCTTCATAATAAGAACTGCACAGTTATCTCTTTGAAATCCACTCTATGCATTTCCCTGTGAATCAGTACCATGCCCCCTTGCTATATACTAGACAGTGATGAGGAAATTGCACCTGATACGCAGCCACTGATGTTACAGTAAAATCAGATGCCAGTGATCAACACTGCCAAGTTATTCCATCAAGGTAAAAAAGGCTTAGTACATTGCGTTTCCCTTGAGTGGAAATATTTATAGGTAACAAAGCGGACAAAGATACATATGCATGCATGTTTTGGTATATATGCAGTGCAAACCCAGCTGAGAAGCAAAGAAATTCTGTAGAAAATGTATGTAAAATGACTTTAATTTGTGTTCTGACATATGTGGGTTCTCTTCTATGGAGACCATACGGATAGGCCACTCTTGGTGTCCTTTAACAGTCTTATTGCTGCCTTTGATGAGAATGATGATTAGGACATCTGAATTGAATGTTGGATATTTGAAATGAGTTTTGACTGTAGTGTAAAAAGCATTCTCTGTGAAGCAGGAAAGGAAGGCATTCTAAAACACATAGCACAAGCTGCATTTCCTACCCAGTGATGAATGTAGGCAGGGCATTTACAGCTGTTAACTTGAATTTAAACATAGTCCTTGGGTTATAAAGAAACATTTATACTTGTTCCTGTCCAGGGTAAGAGGAATACAGGCATCCATTCCATACAGTCAAAGTTGTACTTAAGTATGCCATTGCCTCTTGCGCCTATTCCTGCTGGCAGCTCTTCACACTATAATTTGTAGTAGCCCGACAACCCCACCACTGTTTGTCTAACCCACACACTTGGGAAATTCATATGGATTGATTTCCCAAACAGTGTTCTGATAACAGTTCAGTTCTCTGACCTATGCTTTTTCAGTACCTAAAGCAATGTTCAGTTTGTCGGTGCTGTGTTCATCACTGACACCACAAGGTGCACAATAGTGTCCCTGAGCATAACATGTGAAAGAGAGGAATTTTGGAAAGCTGTCTGAGTTTATATATCACCATTCCATCACCTCTTGATCTTATCTAGATTGGGCTAAAACTCCTTGCCCTCAAACCATAATATGCCCCGATTGACCATTTCACCGCAGATTGCACATAGCTAACCATTACACCAACATCTCCCGGAGCCTTAATAGGTGGAAAAGCTATTCTAAAGAGAATGTGATAATATTGTTGAAAGGAAAACCCATATCCCAATAATTAGAACCGTTAATTCCTACATTATCAGATCGCCACAATTTATCTTGGGAAGTTTGTTAGACTTAGCATCCTTAGGGTGGTCTTACCTCAGATGTTTTGCCTTTTACCTCCTGTTTTGTTGCTTTAACTTTTTGTTGGCCTTACGGCTCTGAGCACTTTACCACTGCTAACCAGTGCCAAAGTGCATATGTGTCTCCCCTAAACATGGTAACACAGGTGTATCCACAATTGACATATTTAATTTACATGTAAGTCCCTTGCAAATTGGTATACCCTATGCCCAGGGCCTGTAAATTAAATGCTAATAGTAGGCCTGCCACACTGTTTGTGCCACCCACTTACGTAGCCCTGTAAACATGTCTCAGGCCTGCCGCTGCACAGCCTGTGTGTGCAGTTTTCCTGCCACATTGACTTGGCATCTGAAACCTCTTCTGAGCCTTAAACTCCATTTTTCCTACATATATGTCTCTCCTAGGTAGCCCATAGGGCAGGGTGCCATGTAAGTAAAAGGCAGGACATGTACTTTTAAGTTTTACATGTTGTGATAATGAAAAACTCCCAATGTCGTTTTTCATTACTGTGAGGTCTGCCCTGCACAAAGGCCAGCATTGGGAATTCCTTATGATACTGCTAAGCTGTAATTCCTGATCAGAGAGGAGTAGCTGCATCATGTTTAGTATCACTGGAATGGTAATGATAAATCCTCTTCACTGGTGAAGTCGGATTTATTATTACTATTTTGGAATGCCACTTTAAGAAAGTGTGCATTATTCTGCTCTCTCTGCCCTATGTGGCCACAGCCTAGCTCCGATACACGTCTGATCTGAGCTGGGTGACAGCTACACTTGTGCTTTCCCTTCAGACACCCACAACACAGGATACTCAACTGCATCTGCATTCATCTACATACTGATGGGTCTTCCTGGGGCGGAGATTGTGAAAGGCTCACACTTACACTTCAAAGGTTAGTGGCCTGAGTCCACACAAAGGAGGTAATTACCCCTCACGGATATTCTGGAGCTGGAGTTGACTGAAAAGGGAGACCTGTACACTTCAGAGAAACCTTTAGAAGTCATCCCCAACATCGAAGGCACTTTTCCGGTATAAGTATTGGGTCCCTTACCCCACAAAATCAGATCAATTCTGGACAATCAAGAACCTCTGCTGGAGTAATTGCTGTAGCACTGAAAGGATTGCCCCACTGCTGTGTCTTAGTGCTCCCAGGAACTGCAGCCCTGCTTTGTTGCGCTGTCCTGACGGCTGCTGACCTCTGCCCTGCCAAGGGGACTATAGATTGCACCCAGAGTGACTCCAAAGGCATGCTGGCTTGCCCTTTGTTCTCCACAAGGTCTCAGGGACAGTAAAGACTATGCCCCATCAGACACTGTCAGTTGAGATGTGCGCCTGTTTTTGGTAATCACTGTGCCAGCTCAACTGCTTTGGCACTGACCTCTCTCCCCCGCAAGCCTTACGGGCAGCCTGCTCTGTGGTAAGAGGTGGCCCGCATTCTGACTCAAGGACTCGTGCTTAACAAACTCGGCAGCGCGCTGCCTCTAATTACCCTGCAGTGTGGTGCACCTGCATCCACCTTTCCCCGAGAAGTCGCCCTTATCTCAGAGAGGTGCTTCGGAAGCGCCACACTCTTCACAGCTACAACCATCCTCTCAACAGGTACTACGAGCTAAGGGTCGGGCTATTTAAAAGAAAGTTCACTATTTAAAAAAAACCTTGCCCGCGCGTCCTACACGGCACCTCTCGCCATTGCGCTCTTGAAGAAAAGTGCACCAGTATATACAATTTCTGCAGCACAGCATCTTGAGCTACATCGTCTCCCGCCTCACTCAAGGTTCCTGCAGCCACCAGCCAACTAACTGTTTCCCAGCAGCGTTAGAAGTATTTATTTATGCCACGCTGGGGGAAAGGCTTGATCAGAGCACAACACCCGACCTCTCTGTAAAGAAGGGCATTACCAGAGTATTATGGTAATTTACCTAAACAAAGTGCATTCACACTGCAGAATTCCTGCACTTGTTTTTAATCATGGAACTTGCTAAAAGAACTGTCTGATAACTTTGAAAAGTGAATATCTCAAGGTTAATTTAGGTTCTGTATTTGGCTTACCTTGACTAGGATTGTGATCCCTACTTGGCCAGGGCGCATACAGCTGCCAACTAGAGACTCAATTCTAACAAAGTTCCAATCCGGGTTGCGGAAAAGGGCACCTCACCCATCATCATTTTAGCAGAGGAATAAGTAATAAAACCATTCAATAATTGAGTTCAAGGTCAAAAAAAGTTAAAGGGTTTTATTACATAAGTCTCAAACCCAAGCATTACAGAATAAATCCAATGACTGCAACAAAGCAGAGTTATACAGCATAGTCAAAATCAGAAATAATAAATCTAAGTCTCAAATGAGCAACAGAATCAAGAAAATAATGGGCATCATCCCTGGTAAGAAAATCAAAAGCCTCTCTACAATATCTCTGTCAGAATTATAAGCAAATCGGACAGCATCTCTAGTAGTAAGAGAAAAGATATGCAGGGGAAACTGATGGAAGGTGGTGAATGCGGGAGTTAAACTAGAGACAACAGCAGCAACTACTTTGTCCAGTGTGGAGTTTTTCACCAAAATGTAGCATAACTAAACCATGTTAATAAGTGCACTTCTATACATTGTTTCAGCTATCATTATATTAATTGAACATTTGTGATTTGGATCTGACATATCAATCATATTTAAAAATATTTCATTCACACAACAATATGAACTTAATAACAGAGGTCCTGTCCAGCTGATGATTGTTTCAACCCTTTCACGTTTTAAATTTAGCAGCAGCAAATCCTGGCCAAATTTTATGTCTGGTTTATAATTATCCACCATAATGGCCTGATTTAGAATTTGCCGATCGGTTACTCTGTTCTGTCAACAATGTTACAGATTCCATTGAATACAGTAAACTTGTAATAAGCAGATGGAATAGCCATCGTATTGGTGACGGATTACCTATCCGCTGAACTCTGAATCAGGCCCTAATTCATGAGTGTTTCAGAAAATTACTGCAAATGCCTCAGAACAATTGGTGTGACTGTTATACAGCAAAGTATACATCAGATCTGAAAATCCAGAGGGAGCCAGCACAGGTGGGTGTATAAAGGGTGTGGGTGGTTTGACTCAGTTCGCAGGAATCTTTGCTTAGATGAGACGCATAATAGAGAGCTGCATTGCAGGAAGGGTTATCTCAGAAGTGTCTTTCCCTCCATCTATTCTAGATCAGACTAGTGACTCAACTGTGTAACAAAAGTAAGAGAGGTTAAAACGAGTACGTGGAAACCAATCACTCTTGGTTCTTTATTAACAAGGTTAATCATCAGAATCTTGCCTTGAACAAGAGTAATATTTTTATTGTAGATGTGCAGCAAACCTACCTTAACACAATATTCAGTTCTCACAATATAATTTTGGTTATCATCCTCTTTGTAAATGAAGAAGCATGCGTCGTTTTGACTTAATTGCACATTATTAGATCGGTGTTAAGGCACATCTCAGTAAGAAACTGAAAATGAGTTGGGATGCTGATTAGGTACATAGATATGTTTATTTTCAAGTTTGTGCAATACTATAGGGAGAGTGACCGCCAGCTCCTCCAATCTTCTTGCCACCGCTTGTCAACCATCTTTTAAGGAATCTTCAAAAACAAGATTCTATGGAAGCCTCTGAAACAACATATCCCACCCTTTTTAATGAACATCATTAAAACATTAAACACTAGTAACATCATACTGGTTAACAAATCTACATATTAAAAACACTAACTATTAACACTAACACAAAAACAGGAAATTCTGCAACCATGTAAAAATAAATTATCTTTATACCGTGCAAGAGAGTGATAATTAACAAGAGACAACATCTTCAAATTGACTAGGCAAGCGTCTAGTGTCTGCGGGCTGTTTAGGATGAGAAATTGATGCATCCTCAAATACCTCATTATCAACCTCACCCAAACGTCTAAGTAACATAGTTTGTCATCTGGAATTACTATAAGTTTTCATTGTTCCATACACATGCATCCCTAGTACGTACAGCATGTGGCCACACACGCATCACATGACATAGTTTCTTTACCGGCACCCAACTACCCTCTTTCACTTTTACCACTTTGTTGGGTGCACCACAATACCTGTCCATCACTTTTTTCTGACATCTACCACCCTCCCTAACTTTGAGGAATCAATATTGACATGACCCATGCGTTCTTCATTCATCTTAGATCCTGGAACACCACCTCCAGGTAGGACAAAAGGAGAGACACCAGTGGTTTCATTGGGAGTAGAAGGTATACTTCATAACATTTCAAAGCATATTTCCAATTTAATTTATTGACCAATGCCAACTGTATTTCATCTTTCGGTATGGGATTAAATCACTCCACCAAACCATTGCTTCTAGAATGATATAAAGATGTACTCATCCAAAAATTCCTTAATTGCCTCTGAAACCAGTTGAACCTCGCTATCAGTAACCGACTCAGTGGGATATCCTTCCCTGCTAAACACATTTTGCTAGAAGTCAATAATAGTGCGGGTCTCCATATTGTTCACAAATGCAACTTTGGGTTATTTAGACATATTATAAGTGATTACAACAGTATATTTGAGACCTTCCTTTGGACCTTTAAAAGGACTAGAAATGTCTAAACCCAACTTGGACCAAGGAGACATGCCCACCTCTATTAGAAGCACAGGGGAAGGTTTGGTAGAATGGCTTTTGTCACTAATAACACAATTTTCAAAATCACACACAAAATCATCCACTGCTTTATCAATCCCTTGCCACCAAATTTCCACTCTTACTCTATGCTTTATTGCACATATGCCTAAATGTCCCTCATGGGCCATCTTAAGCACTTTCTTTCTCAAATTAGCTGACACCAACAACTCTTCATTTTTTCTTACCAACCCTTCATCACTCGTTAATTCTGATGCTATGTGCATATAAGGAATACATTGCATTCTCAGATTTTTATGGTTAGCCAACCGTTTTCGACCCATATTCAGACCTGGGACAAAACAGCATCCTGATTCAAGGCATCCCTCTTTTCCTGTTCTGAAACTGTGCAATTCGATGACACCAGCATCTTATTAGTAGTACAAACAACCACCTCATCACTGATAACTTCTTCCTCTACATTCAGTGACAACCTGGATAAAAAATCTGCAACTACATTTGTCCTTCCTGGAACATACTCTATCAAGTAATGATATTCCTGTAACCGATATTGCCCTTTGGCAATTCTGGGTGTGGTCCTACTTCCTCCCTTTGTACTGAACAAATCTGCCAGGTGTTCGTGGTCAGTACACCCAGAATAATGGGAATACCCCCACACATAAGTTCTGAAATGTTGTGTGCCCCAATACAAAGCCATCACCTCCTTTTCTGTGGTGGAGTATGTCAATTCTGACACTTGCAAGGCTCTAGAGGCAAATGCAATTGTTTCTTCTTTTTCTGAAGCAACACAGCACCCAAACCATCATTACTAGCATCTGTTATGAGGATGCTGATATCATTAAGATCGAAAGATGTCAAAGGCACAGATTTCACGATAACCAGGGCCACTACAATATTTTGATTCTTTCGGGATTTTAGCATAGTTATGGTTTTTCTGCATTTGCTACATAAACCATCATCTGCCATATAATCTGCAGATTGTAACAAAAGCAATTCTGTTTCTAGCTCAAACAGACCAAAAGTTACAAATTATATGGCTACTCTGGGTCCTGCACACTGGAACATCTTTTTGAAATGGTTGACTGCGCATCTTTTAGTTGCTAATTATTTGGGTGTTAAATAGATACTAATTAAGGAGAACTCTTTTCTCAGACACTGTTACCAGGTGTACAAATGACAAAATACTGAGGTGATACTATGATAAAGTGTGCTGCATTATGCTGCATAATTAGCTTTTTTGGGCTGCATAATCTAGTCAACCTTGCTGCATAAATTGGTGCTCCTCTGCCGCATAAATCCAGTGGCCCTGGCTATGTCTGCTGTAATCATTTCTACTGCTTGTTGCCACTCTTCACTCCCTATAACTGTACATCCATTCTTCAACAATTCTCTCAAATTGTGAAACAAATTTAGAATAATATTCTCAAGCTATTTTTAGTTACCACTCGATCCTTCTGGTGAGTGGACAAAGAACAGGTGTTCTCTTCAATCAGAAACTGAATTAGCACTTAAGATGCCTTTAAATCTTATTCTTGTCACATCTGCTCTGTGTTCAGAGACAGTGGTCAAAAGTCAGTTTGTCTTCTTGTACTGCAAATACTTTCCCTTGTGAATGCAGAGTACCAGGATTTTGTAAGGTGAACTGCCTGACTTATGTGAAATGAAAGGCTTTTGGGATCAGGTTTTTCCTAACACACAACGTTTATGTAACTAAGTCAACTTTACAAACATTTCAAAATATATTTCAGTAGCTGTGAAAGACAATTTTTTCTACTTCTGTGTGATAAAAAAAATATTTTTATAGAATGAAAAAGTCAAAACACTTTACTTGGTGATGTGCAAATGATAAATGTTTTCTGAAACCCAATTTTCACAGATTATTGTTAATACACTATATAGTTTTACCTGTAAAGCTACAAGTAGTGGGAAGGTTTTTGGACATTTCTTGGAAATTTACTGTCTGTAAATGACAGTGGACTACCACATCATGCTTTAGTGATCTATTTATTAAAAGTGAGTGTTTAAACATAAACTGAGAAACACTCCTGCCCTGATGGCAAAGCTATTAGTAAACTAAGAGGCAAGTCAGGCATTGATCATGTGTACCCTCTAGGTGTGCTAGATTTATTGTACATGGAGCAAATGTTTAGTGTATTTAATCAAACAAAAGAGGATTTTTTACAGCAGAAATGCTGAACTCACATATTGAAGGCGCACTCATATGTGAGGATGAAGGAAAAGGCGACTGTATAATACAATATTTGCCTAGGATCATACAATATGAGACCCTTTTCCAGGTCAAGTACATTACAGTTAGGTCGAGTAGGTTATTCAAGCTACTCGACCTGCAGGTCTAGTAAATTTTTTTTTATTTTTCGAGTCCTGGCATTGAATTTTATCACAATTTGGTTTTGAAAACCACTTAATTTACCCAGCTTATCACTAAATACATTGGGAAAGCCTTGAATGCAACGCACGTTGGATGTTACATTCTTGCAACACTCACGTCTCCCAGCCAATAGCTTTGTTTTACATATAACTCGATCTGGATGGTTAGAATCTAGAATTATATCTAATTCACCTTGATCAGTCCAACCAATAGATTTGATCTAAACTTGGGTACATAAATAACTGTATCATTGATTTTCGTTTCAAATTCTAGTTGACCATCAAATTCCCCTTCATCGTCAATCTAGGTTCCTCCATTAGCAAACAGTCTTACATTAGAAGGCCTTAAGTCTGAGAACTGTGCTTTATAAACATCTCTGAACCCACAATTTTGAAAGGAAAACCCAAATCTGCCGTCATTTGAATTACAACATCATTTAGACAAATGCCACAATTAGGTGATTTCCTCCTTATATTAAAAATAAAATTCCTGTGAGCTTTGTCTTTAACTACCACTTAATGATTTTCTCGACTAGTCACACTGAGGACAACATCATTGTCACCCACGACTAGAGCATCTCCTGCCCAAGTGCTCGATACCAGGGAATTGGGTGACATGCAACAAACCCTGGAATAATTACCTTTCATGTTACTCCTGAAGTCTGTTTGGAATAAGGCTGATAGTTATTAGATGCAGATGTGTGCCTTTTGCTACCACACCTGAAAACACTATATTAGTGTTGGCCTCAATGATGTCTACAGTCTGATTCCTTTTCCATTTGTCTGCGTTATAATTCTTGGAATCCTTGGAATTAACTAAAACTTTACGTTGTCGACTTGTAACCTCTCCACACACATTCTTGTCATTGGAAGCTGATAGTACCTTGAAGTAAGCATATGAACTTTCAACAGCCTAGGCAATTTTAATGGCAGATTCCAAATCTGGGTTTGGGATACATAACCCTTCTTGTATCTTTCTACCACACTTTTTTAAAATTAACAAGGTCACAAATAATGTTATCACACATATCACAATAATCACATGTGAGTGCCAAAGTTTTGAGTTCTGCCACAAGATCATCCAAAGATTCACCTTGCATTTGTGACCTTTGCCGGAACTAGTGCCATTCTAATACTACTATCCTACTTGGTGAAAAGCGCTTGTTTATAGCTTGAATTATGGTTGTGTATGCATCAATTACATCTGTTGGACCTTGCTTGCCAGCTTCACTTAAATTAGTTGTACTGTCACCTCAACTAAAGGTAACATTTTTTTAATTGTTCTGCCAGTAGGGCCCCAATTGTGTATTAATAGGGCCTTCTCATTTTTTGTTGGTGAGTGTGTCACTATCCACAAAATCTAGATACACTTTAATGATTCCGTTCATCATCTCCACTCCTAAGATGGTTCGCCAGGTGCTGCCCAAAATGATGGAGGAGAAATACTCTCCAAACCATTTGACTTCCTGAAAATATTATAGATGTAACATGCATTGATAACACTGAGAAAATAGAGTGCTATGTGCACGCTGGTTGTTCTTCTGACACTAGATGTGCTTTCAAGGAATGTATTGTCTATCACAATCACCTTAATGTTCAGTATTTGCCGTGCACATGGCATACATATTTCAAACCTAACTTGGCTTTTAATAACAGCAAGTGTATTTATTATTCCTCTATTCCTCCTCTGCCTGACTCCAAAATGGTAGCCTTATCCAGGATTCTCTGGTGTCCAGAACCCCACCGACTCTAAAATGGTAGTCTTGTCCAAATTCCACTTGTGTCACAATTTCTGCCGGACCTCAAAATGGCAGCTGTGACACATCCTGTTGTGCATCCGTGTGATTCTCATAACACAAAATTGACTGGCCTGATCATGAACTGGAGATAACACCCAATGATGCCCTAGGCCAATGCTCCACAGTGAACATCCAATAGTCCAGAAACATGACAGAAAGGCTGGGTGCACACAGAGCACACAGCAGGCTAGCAGTTGCTTAAGTGACACAGCAGAATATAGAGCCACAGGAGATTGCTCAGCTCTCACTTGTCGCCCCTGAAAAGGAGTCGCAATGCCTATTAGGCAAGTAGATATGTTTAATTTCAAGCTTTTGCAGTGGGTATAGGGAGAATGATCAACAGCTCCTCCAGTCATCTCGCCACCACTGGTCAACTGCCTTTCATGGAATCTTTGATACCAAGATTTGATGGAAGCCTCTGACACAACAGAATCCTTTCTGCAACAACACTTTCAAATGATTGCCGAGCAATTTCTGAAATAAGATTCTCTTAGACCTTTCTCAAGTCTCCTTATTAAAAGTAAGGTTTAAGAATGTTTCTTCATACTTATGGAAGAGTGAAAGGTTCAAGAGTTTCACTATGAAGTCTGATGGATAGAGAAGGCGCAAGTGACAGAAGTGTAGGAATGATACTCAAGAGTGAAGCCAAAGACAGTCACTGCTCAGACAGAGGACTACAAGAAGTAGAGGACATGAGGAAAGAGTACGTATTGGGGTAATTTATTTACTCTGTGTGTGTGTGTGTGTGTGTGTTGCCTCTCAGACCTAATCTGCCTGAAAAGCAACTCCCAATATGGTGAAAATTACCCACTGGAATTTATTTTAATCTGGAATGATTCCAGCATGTGGATGTATGAAATATACAGATGCTGGAAAACTGAAGTTACAGCTAACTAATTTCTCTTGGCTTAAAAGTGTTCTTTTGGTGGATTGACTGCGAATTCGAAGTAAGAAAGCCTTTACCAGAATTGTTTTTTTATTCCTGCAGCAGCGTCTTCAATTCCTTACTGCTGAAACTACTGCATTGAGGGCCTCCCTGTTATCACTTTGATGTGTACAAATTAAATCGTACTATTATTTCAGTTTCCTGCTAATTTGTAAGGTACTGTGCGATTACTAAAATCACTCCTTCACTCTGTTAAGAGGACATCCACCAGTACATATTCTTTTATTTTAACTGCAGGGTTTTGTTATTCATCACCATCCTTTCATCATATGTTTTGAGCAATGTGAGTGAACAATAGTACTTGTTGGAGGATCCCGCAGTGAGGCTCTTGAACCATTAATGTTAAAGATTATTTATTAGCAACCAAACAGCAAAGCAGCCTCCCAGAAACAGCAGCTGCTGTGTTACCTCACTTTCTACAACCTAATCGAAGTACCAACATTTTGTATATTTAAAAATGCACATTGGAACAACTTACCAATGAAATCAGTATACATCCTTTCCCTTAATTAATATAACAAAACTACAACATATTAGAAACACCGTACTCACAAATAGAAAACTCACAGGAGGTTTTATGACTCTTTTCTTCATACCTCTGCCACCCTCCTTAGAGGTAATCCTACCAAAATCATACACAAAGTCATCCTGCCTTCCACTTGAATCTGCATCACCACACACTATGTTACCTCTTTGTCTTTCCTCATTAAAGCCTTAGTTTTTCCTGAAACCTCCATCGTCCATCTGAACCGTCATTCAACTCATTCTCCGGTCCACTACAGTTGAGTTCTTCTGTTACCCTTGACCATTTGTCTCAACTTTGGAATCACCATTAATAACCATGGAATTGCCATTCATCACCTCTTTGGAACCCTCCTCTGCAGATCGTTCTAGAACCTTTCCATCAATAATTCCGCTTCTACTATTAAGAGTTTCTATAGACTGTTCAAATCTGCTATTGTCATCATCACGAATAGCAATGCTACTCAGTTTTCCAATATTTCCCATCAGAAGGACACACAGAATTTCTCATCACCTGACTAACTTTGTATGGTTTATAAAAGTTATTCACACACTTGGCAATTTTACCAGATTTCTTAACCCATACCACGGTCCTTTCTTCACCTCACAAGGACTGTTGCTGTTTTTGCAATCATAAAAACTATTGTGACTTTCAAACTTTTTCCATAGTTTTTCTCCTTACTGCAGAAGCAGACCAATCACCCATCCTCTGGCCAACCAGCCATCCAGGATTACATTTGGACCTATCCGGTTTTATCCAACCTAGTTTTTACAGGCCACCTCTCCATTACACTAGTCTTGACTACTTTAATATGCCATCATTGTTACTTGCTTCAATCTACAGATTTTTATTAAAGGTACGCAACCCACTGTTACACACTAGTGCAAACGCACCAATCATACTGCCTGGTGATAACATCTTGAATATTGTTTTTTGATCAAATCTTACTACAACCTCTTTTCCCCATATAAAAGAACTAAAATCTTCAAGTGCCTACAGACATCCTCGCATTTCTCTCTTAATTACCGGATACTACACTTCAGTAGGATATAAAGCCCTTGGAGCGAACACTACCACATATCAATTTACTTAATTGTCTTGTTGAGAAAGTACTGCGGCCAGGCCCTTCCTACCTGCATCAGTTGTGATAATACTATAACACTGAGTATCAAAACCCCTGAAAAGCAGATGCTTTACAAATTGCTTATTTGATCTATTTAAACGTTTCATTGTATTTGGTGGGGCACACAAATGTTTCCTTTTTTAAGCAAATGTCATAAAGGATATGATACATCTGCAAATCTATTTACAAATTTAGAATACAATTCTGCTCGATTTAACAAGGATCTGATACCATCTTTGCAACTTGGAGCTAGAACCTTCTGAATGGCTTCCAATAATTTATCTGTACTTCGGATTTTATCACTACTTATCTCATTACTCAAATAGGTTACCTGATTCTGAGCAAATTTCCATTTATTAACCTCCACAACTAGACCTTTTGATCTAAGATCCTCATTATGGTCTCCAGTCGTCTGTCAGGTTCATCCTTACTCTTTCCCATAACAAAAATATTACCTTGAAAGAAAAGAACTCCCTTGACTTTACCTAACAACTTTTTCATCAATCTTTGAAAAAACGCTGCTGTGGATGCCAGTCCATATAGCATCCTTTTGAATTGAAAACAACACTCTTGACTAATGAATACCATTAATTTCGTACTTTCACTGTTCAGGGGCGCCTGATGGTAAGCAGCAGATAAGTCAATACTAGAGAACAGAAAAATACCCTTAACTAAGGCAAGACATTTCATTAACTTTAGAGAGTGGAAACCTATCCACTAAAATGTTGTCCAGATTCCTTAGGTCCACACATAACCTTATTTTCCCCTTGGCTCATCTTGCGACTATCAGCAGGGCCAACCAATCTGAAGACTGAATGGGGTTCGATTATATCCACCTCAATCAATTTTTCCATTTCATTGGAAATTTCCTCTCTGAGTAATATCAGTACATTCCTAGTTTTATGGATTTTGGGAATAGTTTCTTTTTTAAAACCATTTTGTGTTTGAAGTTGAGTAATCTTCCAATCTTACCTCTGCACACATAGGGAAATGTTTTAAAATGTATTTTCCAGTCATTTCCTCCTCATCAACTCTCATAACTTGTTCTTTACTGCTACGATCTACAGTCATGTGCAGTTTGCCCTGGTCAAGCCAACCACATAGTGAGGATCCTTTTCTTTCTACATATAATTTCCCTACAGGGTGTTCCTGTTCTTAAACCTGAATAACAAATTCTTGTAACTTATGACATCAAAGGCTTCTTCTCTATAACCCTCCAGTTTGATGTCTGATTCTAGTAACTTAGATCCTAGTTTATTGACAAACTTCTCTACCCACACACTCTGATCAATGACTAATTACAGAGAACCTGACTCTACTGTCATTCAAATTCCTACGCCTCCAATACCCGTGAAATAGGTAGGTTTTCTTTTTAGCGTAGCATTATCCATAACATTTAGAATAACTCTCACTCTTATATTCAAGAGCCATCCAACATCTGAATCATTTCCACTAGAACCTTCATTTAGATTTATAAATTTCACTTTATACTTCCTCATATTGTTTTTGCTTACCTTGGCAAAATGACCAGTTTTTCTACATATACTACTCTTACTCTAGCTGTTCTCTAGGTGTTTGATACTATCACATTGGTAGCTACATACTTTTGTCACTTTCATAGACTTGCTGTGTTTAGAGTCCTTGGTAGAATAATTATGCTTTTACCCTCTGTTCAGCTTCTTAGAATTAACTTTTGCAACACCTCTCTCTCAGGGACTGATAACAACTTTAAAGCCTTAGCACACTTTTCAGACATCTCTGCTTTCCTCACTATTACCATTAAGTCAATCAAGGAATAATCTCCATTAATCCTCAGCCTGTCCTGAATTTCTGGATTGGCATAATGGATTATCAATTGATCCCTTGCCAAGTCATCATGTAAAAGCCCAAACTTTCAATCACTAGCTAGTATCTTGAGTACATTTAAATATTTATCCACTGGCTCATTCTGTTTGCTAGAAAATAATTTCTATCTGGTAATTCCTGTGCACACTTTGGGACTGTAATATGCATCTAAATCTGCTAAAACATCAATAAATACATTAGTGTCCCCAGATCCACCAACTCGTGTGATTCGTCAATACTTTTTTTGACCAGCAGGACCCAATGAATAGAGCAAAATGCTTTTTTCCCCAAAGAATTCTAATTTATCAAAAGTATCCAAGTAATTAAAAAAAATACTCTTTCCCTTCTTCCCTACATGTTCACCATTAACAGTAAGAAACTTTCTTGGTGGATTTATGTTCACACCACTAGTTTAAGTAGCCATTATGATCCAGTAGTGGGATAGTTCTAAGCTCACACTTAACCTTTTATTATTATTATTATTATTATCATTATTATTATTATTATTGTTATTATTATTTGAACTGTGGTTCCACTTTATATTTTATTGTGTGGAAAACACTGACCTAATTATCTGGATCCAGGCTCAAAGATGGTTGCAACCAGATACATGTAAAATGACCGTTGCACGTTGACATCATGCGCCCATTCCATGCTGGCTCTGCTTCTCATTCTTCTTCGTGGTGCACACAACTTACAATGGTGCGCAAAACCACTCCTTGAGCACAGTTACGTGCTGACAGCCATTGTTGCAAGCAAGGCTGAAACTCCGGAAGCAATAGAAATCCAGAGAATCCTCCCGCTGAATGCCAAACGCACGTACAATACTGCATAAACTCGCATATCGACTGTTGAAGAACATGTTGATGTAGTGACAGGAACTTGAATTTTGAAAGAGATCCACTCCTTTAATGTGAGGTTTGTTTTCTTAATAAAGATAGTCACTCGCTTTTTCCTCAGTTCATTGTCAAATGTGTGTAGTGAGTTTCTCAAATGGTTAATGTTAAAAGCTCCTTTATTAGCACCAAAACAGCAACAGAACCTCCTAGTAACTGACACTGCCATGTTAGCGCACCTTCTACAAACAAATCTATGTATCAACATTTTATATATTTTAAACTACACATTGAAACAATTTACTAATAAGAACACTACACAACCATGTCAAAAAAGGTTATAACCATGCTTCGGGCAACAAGCTAGGTTGAAAGTCAGAGTTGGTAACTACCCTGATATTCGGGTAAAAAAGGAAACAAATCCTGAACGAGGCTATTAGAAAAGAAAGTGTTTCAAGGTAAAACTCAAATTAAATGCTGCTTTTCCCAGACCTGGCCCAACAAACTGTCTATAAATGAGAAATTCTCAAATCTTAAAAAAAAGAAAAAGTGATGTACGAATGAAGGGGTTCAGGCAGTTATCCAGAAGCCAGCAAAAGTTTTCATGATATGGGAGAAGGAGGACTATATTTTCTGTGACATCCACTAAAGATAGCCTTTCTTGGGGAGAAGTTGGACAGAAAGATGAATATCATTCTAAGAAAGTGTGGAAAAGTGATTTTATGTATTTATGTCGAGTTGACTGAGAAAAAGCTACTCAAAATTATGCTGCTGTACAAAAGACAAAGATTGAGGGCTTGCTGTTTAGAAATTGAATATGAGGAGTACCTACCACTCTGAAGAGGGGAAGGGTGATTGTCAGAATCCCTTTCAGAGGGCCATGGGGCATATAGGCGTTACTGGGCCCACCGTTGGGGTGGAGACCTCTTACTCCTGATGTCCCGGGGCCAGCCCTAGTATGGATCCTGAACAACTGGGCCAAATATCCCTTCAGCACTTGACTTCCAGGAATAGCATGGCCGTAGCAATGTTTCTTCATGTGGTTCCCTGGGTCCCACTCCCTTCTTGCTCCTAGCAGCAGTGGTTATTCCCCATCCACAATAGACAACATCCAGTGCAAGCCCCACTAGTCGTTCGAGTCTCAAAAGTCCACCCTAAGACTTTTTTTAAATGAACAGTGTTCCAGCACCGCAACACTAAACTAGCAAGCAAGTTCCCCGGGGCCATATGTCCTGTCATAGCAGCAGCAGCTGAATGAGATGGGTTTTCTGCACACAGCCCAGGCGGGCTGCACTCAGTGATGTTCCTCACACGTGGTCACGCCACCAAAGCGACTGGGGGCTCTTTGCGGCTCCTCCATGCAAGGTAAATGTCTGGTGTTAGGTGATGCAACGATCCTTAAGCGGGTCCCTTGCACTGATGATGGTACGCAGATGCTCCCAGGGTGTCCTCATTTCTCCAGTAGGGGTTGTCGAAAGGTCTTGTTACTCCCAGTGACCCCCTCTGGCATACCGTATTCTACCTGTATAGGGGCTGTTGCCAGTTCGGCACAGTGAAGTCTTCTGCGGTGGTGCCTCCTGTCATATGGCGGTCATGGCTCATATTGCACAAGGATTCAGGCCGTCACATCACTCTATTTGCGGATGCCCCTCCTGGAATACGGGGTTACATCTCACTACTGCACAATGGTAAAAGACCTTGCAGTGGCCCCCTCCTGACACATGGAGTCACTGGCTCCTCTCTATTCACAGGCTTCGGCCCAATAGACACAACTATGCACTCAGTCCACAGCAGCTCTTTTTTGGCATGCAGGGGTCACCGACTTTGTTCTGCAAACAGGCAACAATCTAACTGTTGGAGTGGCCATCTTCTGACACCTAGCAAAGGGTCGACAGGGCTTCCTAGTGTTTCTACCTTCCTCTAATGCTCTCCTTTTCCTCATGGGTCACACTGGTCTTGGCAAGCAGGAAGCCACTGGTGCTCTAGGCTCCAAGACAGGTTGTCCTGGATTCCCTTTGTGGGGTCTCCTCACCCATCAGGGAGACTAGCAGGCCTAGGCCCTCAGTCTTGGTCACAGGCAGATGTCTTACAGGGTTTCCCCTCCTTAGATAGCCCATCTGGCTGCTTAGCTGACGCCAGTTTTGGGGGTCTCAAGCTCTTCTTCCTATTGACCTTTTCGTGACAACCAAATGTGATATAGATTCTGAGTCTTTGACATTTATGTTGGGGGCCAGCTTCTTTTGTACACCCACTCCTCCTCCTGAAAGCAATCTGTCATTGCAGAAGTGATTCCAAAGCTGCTAGTCCCACAACACAGGCCATGGGAGTCACTAGAATTCACACCTGGTGACATATTATACATTACCCCTCGGGAGGGGAGAAAGAGGGTCCCATGGACCCTCAGATGCCTGCAGGGGGATCTCTCTCCCCTCTTGAAATTGTATAAGGTTTGCCACCTGCACTGTGAAAACATGTAGCAGCTTTTAAACAGCTGCTCTGTTTTTCATTTGGAAGCACTGCCCTGGGGGCAGCACAATTTCATAGCTGCCCTGGGGGAAGCCCATTATTTGTAATATGGCACACTGCCCCTGTTTGCACCTGATGCACTTTTTGAAAGGTGTGTCAGGGTGCAAACGGGGAAAGTGTGCTGTATACATAATACAGCTCCTAAATGTCAGCCACAGTGATGTGTATGAAAAAGTATAGTCCAAGGGACCAGCCCCACTCTTTATGATTCTCTGATCAGCCCTAACTCCTTCTTGTGATATGCCCAGCCACTTCCTTATGGCCTCTCACTAAATCAAAGAGCACATTTTTAAGTGCACGGGGAGGGGACCCCTTGCTCTTTCCTCTCCTGTGTGTCCCTCCCAGCTTACAGGAATGCAGCAATACACAAATTCCTCTACCTCCTCTCCTCATTCTTCACCAGGCAGGCCTGGGTCTCCCAAAATGGAACCCCTGTTTCCCTGTGACAGCAAAATACAGCATTAGGGATACTGACATCAGTACAGTTGAGGTACTTAGGGTAGGGGTGCACATCCATTACCATGCGGAGGACTTTTCTGTCCCAAAAGTGATGTAGATACATCAGGCAAAATGGAAACAGGGAAAGTGTGCCGTATACATAATACAGCCCCTAAATGTCAGCCACAGTGATGTGTATGAAAAAGTATAGTCCAAGGGCCCAGTCCCACTCTTTATGATTCTCTTATCAGCCCCTTCTCCTTCTTGTGATATACCCAGCCCCTTCCTCACTTATGACCTCTCACTAAATCAAAGAGCACACTTTTAAGTGCATGGGGGAGGGGACCCCTTGCTCTTTCCGCTCCTGTGTGTGTCCCACCCAGCTTACAGGAATGCAGCAATACACAAATTCCTCTACCCCTTCTCCTCATTCTTCACCTATCATATTGAATGATACGTTTACATGAGTTTATTGCCTTAACACTTTTGTACTTTGTTTTTTATATATTTTAAAGAAAAAAACATTGGTAAAGCCAAAGTGTATTTTTTTTGCAAACATAATATGTGGAAAAATTGGCAAAAATAAATAAATAAAGGAGCGACCTAGCAACAAAAGCATACCCACTGTATTCCAGAAGTGCGTTAATTTTCAGGCGACCAAGCATATGTGATCTGGCAAAATGCTGTAACTCACAGTGCAAGACAGCCAGTGCATGAAATGGGCTGGCCTATTGCCTCTTGTTATAGGCTGTCATGGGCTGAAGCCAACAGTTCAATGGATGGATAGCGATAACCGAAATCCCCTGTATCTCTGTTTGTATGTATTTGAATTGTACATTTTAGGGGAAAATATGAAACTGGTGAGAACTAAAAATCTCTATAACCCAGACCTAAAAATAATTTTGTTAAACCTTAAAAATAATAGAAACAGGTTATTGCCCATTCAATATTTTACTGGATCTACATTTTTGTACATGCTATAACTATGTTTAACTTACACTTCCATGTAAAGCACTCTGCTACCCTGGTGGATTTGGATAGCTCCATAAAAAAAAACAAATAATTAAAATGCCTACCCTCCTTAGTGTAAAACACAAGTTTATTAGTTAATTAAAACCATAAAACTTTCCTTCCACATAAACATTTAACAGAACAATTTTAGTGCAAAAAGGCAATTACAGTTCTTTAGCTTTAGGTGAAGTGGTTAGTGAGATTTTCTTCTATATACAGATTTTAAGAAAGGAACATACTGGTGCTATGAGTATTAATAATGAGACAACAGAACAATCTTTTTTTTTTTTTTTATGTAAAATGAATACAACGCCGGATAAAATCCTATGTTTAAAATGAAAAGCTATATGAGATATCGTTCCCCCGAGATATTTAACGAAAACAGTGGCAGACAACTGAGACATTGGTAAAAATAAGACAAAGTGGGGGGAGGCCTTCCATCAATTTTATCTACCCCTACTTACGTCTGATTGTTGAAGCCGGACTTTATTATGACACGAGCTAAGCAACTCTGTGAACTACATAGGAGCCTTCCCTTCTTTAGGATATACGAAGCAGATTATATGAATTTCGCTATCGTTTCCGCCCTCCCTCTATCTGGACATTTCGAGAGGACGTAGTTTTATGAGTGAAAATTTCCAGAAATTGAACCAGCCTAATGTTCAATATAGTATATTGAGGGTTAAAGGCTGCAATTAGTGCTTGTCTGCAGGATCTAATTCTTAAGACGTTAAATTCTTTTTTCAGCAAGAGTCTCCTTTCGGCCGCCAGGGCTGGACAAATGCAGACCACATGCATCAGGTTTTCATCTGCTAGATGGCAGAGACGGCACTCCTGGGAGTCTGCTTGCCGCTCCTTCATCCATTTTGGCATGAGGTCTAAGGTAGGGACCTCACCCAGCCTAAGTCTGAGAAAGGATTGCTTGATTTTCCGTGAGTACGGGCCCGCCATAAGTGGTGATTCTTTAAATGTTTTGTAGGAGTTAAGGATCAACCAACTATGTCCCCTTTGGGACAATGAGGTCTTGTCTTCTAGCCGGCTCTGTAATTTACTCGCTTTATTCACTACTTTATTGAAAATGGGGACGGGTAAGGCCCTGTTCCATACCTCATCTAATTTCAGAAGACTCTTACTCTCTTCTAGGAATTTTATGTAGTTGGAGTTCCCTCTTTCTAGGATAATTTCCTGCCAGACTAGATTGGCTAAAGACCCCTTTGAAGCGCGGCTCAATTTGTAGCAGCATTTAATGTATGCCGCCGGTCGGGCTAACGACTGTTTGACCAGCATGAATTCCAGTCTGACCTGGGCTGGCGATGCACGCCCAGGTAGCCGAAAAACACGTTTATAGGTTTTTATCAGAAGCTTTTCCAGAAGACCTACTTCCATCCCCCTCATTATTTCGGTCCCATAGGTGATAGTTGGAAGAAGCTTCGCTCTCATTACAGCTGTTAATGGGTTCAGAGCATGACCACAGATTGAATTTGCTAGCTTACAAAAGGCATAAGTAAGGGCCTGCGTTTTGTTTTTTATTGCTATTTTTTGTGCTGTGTAATTACCTCTAGCATCCACCACCAATCCTAGGTATCTGTATGATGTTACTTCCTCTAGGGTTTTCCCATTCATATGCCATTTACCTTGGGTGGATGGCCTGCGGTTTAAGGTAATCATTTTAGATTTTTTATGATTAATTTCTAAATCATTGGAGCCTGAGTATTCTTCTAATGCCTTTAACAATTTCTGCATTCCTATTCTGGTATTACTGATTAGTAATAGGTCATCTGCATATAGTAGGTTGGATACTTGTTGGCCGCCCAGTGAGGGAGAGTGAGATGAGTGACCATTTAACTTGGTGGGGAGGTCTGCTATGTACAGGTTAAAGAGTGTTGGGGCCAATACACAGCCTTGCTTCACCCCCACTGTTGTTTTGACTGCCCTGGATAGGTGAGAGCCATCCCCAAGTTTAACCTTCACCCAAGTATCAGAGTATATCATTATGATGGCATTAAAAATAGAATGTGGCAGCCCCCACTGAAGTAGTTTGGCCCACAATTTACCGCGGGAGACACAGTCAAAAGCAGCTTTAAAATCAACAAAACATAAATAGGTTGGAGTCCCCTTTGCTTTTGCTCTGTTTATAATCAAGCTTAGCCCCATAAGATTTGTTAATGTTCCTTGGTGCTTGGTGAACCCGGTTTGATTGAAGGGTAGAATATTGTTATCTGTGATCCAGGCTTCTAGATGTTTTAGCACACAGCAGGAAAAGTATTTTAGGTCAACGTCTAAAAGAGAGATTAGTCTGTACTTGCTTGGGGAGAGCACGCACCCACCCTTATATATGGGGTGGATTACTGAGCCTTTCCAGGATGCCGGGATGTTGCCTGTTGTGATCACGTCATTAAACATTGCTGCCAGGAAATTGGCCCATCTTTCTGTTTCTTGTTTAAATAGTGCTTGCGGTAGGCCATTGGGGCCGGGAGCGCAGTCCATTCGTGACTTCCCAATGATTTTTAGTAATTCTGGTGCCGTAAATTTCAAAGGTTCCGGGATGTTGGGATCCCAGCTAATCATGTGCGACTGAATTTGAGGGCCTTCTTCGATGATCCGTTCTTTTAGATAGGACTTTAAATGGGCTACCCATACTTCCTCTGTTATGTTTGCGTTATTGCCTGCTTTTGCGCCGTTGTCTATTATATTGATGATTTTCCAAAATCTTTGGAATCAGATGTTTTAGTCACAAAATGTAGTTTGGCCCACAGGACCTCTTTTTGGGCTTTTTCTAAAGGTCCATAGATCCCTTTTGTACAATTTCCTTTGCTCTCTCAGGGCAGTTAGTATTGATACATTATCTGGGGATTTACGTAGAGACCTTAGTAGTTTCCCTACAGCTGCTTTCCTTTTGCGCACTGGCAGCGGTAGAAGTGAACTTTGGCGATGATTCAATTGCGCTCCCTTTCTTGTGTTACATAAGGAATCTTTTTTAGTGAGATCTAGGGCAAAGTTCTCCCAGACTGTTGTCAGCTTTGCCCCACTTGTGGTATTTGATTCTAGGTTTCGTAGGGCCTCTTCTGCCTGGGTTTTGATGGTGTCTGAGGACCATTTGAGTCGCTTTAGATTTTCGGTGCCTAGTGTCCCGTTTAGGGCTGCCACTTTCTCCGTTTTTTGCGGTGATGCACAGATCCCCAATACCTGTGGCTTATGGTCGCTTTCCGTGCGGTCTATGATGGTGAAGGTGTTTACTAACTTATATAAAGCAGGGGACACTAAAGTGTAGTCTAGATAGGAGACTGATTTCCCGGAGAATCTTGTCCATGCCGGTGGGATATCGGGGCATTTCCGTCCGTTTAGCGCGAAGAGGCCTACTAATTCACAGGTGCGTATAAAACTCTCCCCTATTTTGTCTTTCCTGAGTTTTTTGGGGAGGGTTTGGCTAGGCATTCTTGCCACTGTTTGGGTGTGATCCTCACTGGGGATGTGAAATAAGCCGAGATTGAAATCGCCCGATATTAACCAGAATGCTGATTTTACTGTACCTTTTATCCTTAATAGTTGCGTTAAAAATTTATTTGCTTCGATTTTTTTATTTTTAGGATTGATGTATGTGTTGACCAGAATCAATGGCTCCTGTGTGTTTTTCCCCCAATCGTCTAGCTGGAGAAATTGGAAAGGTTGGTTTTCCTCCTTACGCTCAGAGATTTTTACTAAAAGGCTGGTACTAATGTAGATGGCAAGGCCTCCCTTTGGCCTACCGGCTATTTGTTTTCGTTGCTGGGTTATGATATTCCATGAATCCGATTATCGGTATTGGTTCCATTGCCCAGGATTCCTGTATGAGTAAGATGTCAAAAGTGCTGAAAAAATGTATTACTGCGGGATCCTCCAGTTTTGACCGAAGGCCACCGATATTCCAGGAGCAGATGGATAAAATGCCGTGTGCGGGTTGATCCTTACCAATTCAATTGTTGCCCATCGGTCTTGGGGGTAAAACCGTCGCTACCCGTTCCCTTTCTGGGTACTTTTGTTGACCCAAAACCACTCTTTCCCTCCCTTCTTCTCTCCATACTTGGACTGTCAGCGGGTGTGTAGGTGGGTTCTCCTCACTGCACCTTTCTTCGATGGGTCTGCTGGCCTGATGTACTCCTTTCAGAACCGACCATGCGCCTTTGGAGGTTCCCAGGTATTGTGGGGCTAGTAACGGGGTTGGATAGCGGTCTCCTTTGTAGATGGTTCCCTCAATGCCCCAGTCTTTCAAAAGGTCCTTTTTTTTCATGATCCGCTTTGGGATATCTGGAGCCGAGAAGATGGTAAGTGTTGGATCTGTGTGTTGGTTGCCTCTTGCTTGAATAAATTTTATAGCTGTGAGGTCCTTCGAGGCCACAAACTGAAGATCCAGTAATGCTTTTATGATTCTTAAGATAGAAGATCGATTAAGAACATCTGTGGAGGACCTGGAGGTGAATTCTGGAATCCAGAGTAACTGGAGGGTATTCATGTCTGTTATAAGTGACTGATTTTGCTCTATGTGCCGGTCTTGAACCTTATAGTCATCTTCTCTCTGACTAATTGCAGTCTTGCTGTCCACATTGACCAATGTTAATTGGGGGGACAGCGCAGGCGCAATTGGTTTTAATTTTTTGCTCTGCTGACCCCTTGTGGGGCTAGGTCTTATGTTTGTTGTAGTGCCAATTGTTTCGTGTGGTCTCGGGGGGGACTTTGTTAAGTGGGTAGTGTCTGCTGAGGCGGGGAATGTTATCCCATCTACTATTGTGTTAGAGTTTGTACTTATGTGGGTGATAATGTCTCTATTGTAACCACCATTTGACGTTGCCTGTCTTTAGGTGGATCCTTTGATGAGTTGAGTTGATAAAGTTGGGCGGACTTCCTACCCTTCCTTGCCCGCTTTCATTCTCTTTTTGAGAGGGTCCGGGTTGTGGTAGACTCAGGATTCCTGGGCTTATTGATGGGCTGTAGCGGAGGATGATTCACCATAGGTTCCATTCGAGCGCTTGCTAGTTGGCGGCTGTCAGCCAAAGTTCTCTCCTCACTTAAAATTGATGGAGCGGGCGCCAGGGAGGGAAGGGGCTGCTGCTCTTTTTGTTTCGGCTCCCTCGGGGTGGGTTTCAGAATGGTGGCGAGCGGTTTAATACATGTATATTCATCCTTCCTGGTGGAGCGGATTTCTTGCAGTATTCCCTCTAAGATTTGCGGCAGTTGGGATATCTTTTCTACTACCTCTTTACAGGAGCAGATTGTAAAGTCATTGGAGTGATATACTTGCGCCCTTGTTATAAGTGCGTTTAATTTTTCCAACTTACTGTTGATCCCGGAGACAAATACTGCCAGGGTGTTTAGCAGGTCAACTTGAATGTCCATTTTATTTGAATGAAATTGCAGCGCCATGACCGTTGCTTGCATTGAATTTAGGATTGCGGCCCACATTTCTTCTGATCTGACTGCCCCTGGGGCTCGGGATTTTGAGTCGGGCTCTTGATTATCACTTGGTAGTACTTTGTTTAATGTTGTTTTATGGGGGGCTTTCTGTGCGGCTGTCACTGTTTCTGCTTTTGCTGGTCCGTTTATGGATACCTGTTCTATATCCCAGAGGTCCTGTTCTTCTTTTTCACCGTTGTACGTTGGGAATGAGTGAAGTTTTGGACTTTGACAGAATGGGCCATCTTCCTGATATTCTTGTTCTAAATGTTCTGCGATTGCTACCAGTTCTGAGTCCAGGATGGGTAGTTTCGCTGGGCTAGATGTCCATTGGTACTTAGTGGCGTCTAGGGGGTTATTACATAGAGTTTTGTCTTGCCTAGGATTGAAGATGAATGCTGGTGTAGGAGTTGGTGGTACCACATTGTCCTGGACTATACATGATGCGTATAGTTTCGTGGGGTGATTTTTCCTGATCACTACTGTTGGCGATAGGGGGAGGTGAGGGGGTGAATTCATTCTGAGTTTCTTTTCGCTGCTTCCTTGCTGTTGCCAGTCTTGGCATGGTGAGGTTATTTCCCCAAGACTTGTTTGGGATAGACCCAGGGAGTCGATCCTTTTTCTGGTGGTGTTGGTGCCAGTAGTAGTGAAGTAGTCAGTTATCTTGTGATGTTTGTGAGGGACTACGGACTCTGGAGCCCCCTCCTGCGAGGTTGCTTCCTTCCAAAAGCCGGGTTCTCTCCAGATCGTTTCTTCCATGCTGGAATTTTGTTCGCCTCCCCCGAGTGTGCCCTTTGTTAGGTTTTGCCTCCTCCATGGGAGGGGGAGATCCTGTTCGCTGCTTGCTCTCCTTTTTGGGGTTGCTTCATCCAGAGCCAGGTCTCCTTTCCTTTTTCTCTTTCCTTGTTTTGCTGGACGGTTTGTAATACTGCCTCGTGCTTTGCCTGATCTCATGGTCGGTAGGTTTTGCTGCCTTTAGAGCGGGGTGATTTTGAGCAGGCTGTTGGGGTGAGGGAAAGGACCTTGTTGAGTTTTTTTTTTTTTGCACTTTTGTTGTTTAGAGGCAGTTAAGGGTGCCGTCCTTCAAAAAGAAACTTTAATGGACTTTAATGATCACCACCGGGGTGGTTAGGAGCTTTTGAGGGCCTGGGTCCTGGGGAGGTGCAGAGAGTACAGAGTTGCTGGACAGTGCCAGTCCTTGTTGGACCGTGGTGGTGGTGGTGGTCCCTTCCGCTCCGCTCCTGGGCCCTGCTACCCTGGGGAAGGTGCCGGGTGCGGGGGTGTGCGGGGGGAGCAGGGCAAAGGGGGGATGGGGTGAGGCAACGAGCTGCCTGGTGGGAGTACCGGGGGTGTACCCTGGGGGCCCAGCAACTCCCCATACCGCCAGCCTTTTCCTGGCGGTTTAAACCGCCAGGAAAAGGCTGGCAGTCGGGGACTCGTAATCCCCTGGGCAGCGCTGCAAGCAGCGCTGCCTAGGCGGATTATCACCGCCGGGGCAAATGTGGCGGGAAACCGCCGGCCCTGGCGATGCGACGCCAGCCTGTTGGCGGTGCAATCGCCAAAACAGCCCTGGCGGTCTTTGACAGCCAGGATTGTAATGACCCCCAATATGTCATAAAATAGCCAATATTTTTTACGACTTTCACAAGAGAGAGGGAGAGAGTGTGTATGTGTGTGTGTGTATGCAAAACTGCCTGGTGAAATCCAAATGACATCCCACAATACCGGACTGAAAGCACATGTACCAAAATAGTTATCAGAAAATACATTTATTAGGGGGGTGCAACACCCTAAACCCCCCTCCTTTCCCCAGAAGCTGTGCCACTGAGAGTAGGCGTTTTACAGTCATGTACCTCATACTTTTTCAACAAGCGTAAAATCAACCCTCTGGAAAATATCTGTTGGAATGTCTTTATTTGAGCTCATTGTGTACTTCAGGAACATTAGTGCATTTCTCCCCAAAGAATTGACGCCATGCAACGCAAGGGGTTGCTAGTTTCCCTCTCTCTTTCTGAGTGGTCAACCTATGAAGTTTAAAGATACAGGCAATTTTGTGCGTTCTCGTGTTTGTAATTGTGACATAGTCGCTGTTGCTGGTCATATGTTGAGTTTTTTCGTTTCTTTTCTGAACCCCTATCCCCGTTTTATTGTAAAAGGTTTCTGAATCGGACTTTGATGCATACATTGAGGTCTTCAGTTACGAATTGTGTGATTTCACAGTCGATAGGTTTGAGTGCAACTACGCACCCGCAGTTACAAGTGCCTTTGGGTCTAAAATGATCAGGTCCACAAATTCTATACACGGTATTTTCAATCCCGGAGACACATGATGTATCTTTTCTGCTCATGGTGCAGGGGCTGCGGACAGCCGAAGAGCATGGCCCTAACCCTTCAGCAGGACATAGGGAGCAGAAAATGTTTCCCCAAAACCGGGTGAAGTCTGACCTGAGCCACTGCCATGCCAAACATCTCCTGACTGTACAGAACCGACTAAAAATGTTTGCGTTTTTCCCCCCGGACTTGAGAAATCTACACAATAAAATACCCGGGATCTCTAGGTCCATTTGGTGATTCCCCATTCGAGAGAGAAAATGTGTAATCTTTGATAGTTTGCGCGGGAATGCCGGCCTGAATCGAGAATTCTCGCCGTTTTCTCAATCAGTGTCTTTCACATTTCTAATGAGGGACTGAATTGTTGGACTAATGGTGCCGGTGACACATTTAATACAAGTGTTTAGTACTTTCCCTAGCAAAAAAATGTGTTCAACAGTGGCAACACTTCCCTGGTTTGCTTTTTACTGTCTTAGTGTTTAGATCGTCGTGGCACAGTCTCTGACATTTAACCAAAATTCTTATGGCAGGGCAGAAGCTGTCAATTGATTTTTGCAGGTGCGTTCCTTTCAAAATGTTGCAGTTATTAATGTTCTTTGTTCTACCCTTCTGGCATCTGGCATACAAAACAGGACTTTTGGTAAAAGCTACATTAACCTAGTGAAAACATACTTGATTCAAACCAGATTTTCTTTGCAGATGACACTTGTGTGCAATGAAGCGGTTTATTCCATCCACCACGAATCTTAACTCTGTGTTCAGTGCACTGTCTTTCACTGTTGTCTACATCTCGGAGTCAAAAATAAGCCATAGCAGTGAACGCAGCAGCAATTACTTCAGTAACACAATTTCGCTAACTATACACAGCTCGGATAACGCACGTTGTAAACATTGATGATGGTATGTTAAGGCAGTATTAAGCTTTTGCGTGTGGTGTTTAGGGGGTGAAACCAGATTATCCCCTGACGGTGATGGAACCATTGCCAAGAAGGATGGCGGTAAAATATAATTGTTTTGGGCAAGAATATCATCATTAGAACACTAAATAAGTGTGGGACAGAATGACATCCACTTACAGTGTGAGGACAGAAATTTTCAGTGTCTGGATGATGGCCAGGACTTCTCATTTGAAATATGGTATTTGGGGGCAGATGTACGACCTTTTGTTTTGCGACTTACAATATGCCATCTGTTTATGCAAATTGCGATTCGCAAAACAAAATGTACAACAGTGTTAACCACACTGTTTGTGATTCCCAAATGGGTCGCAAGGGACATGCCTTATTAATATTCATGAGGCAGGTCACAATTTGTGACCCATTTGGGAATGGCCGCAATCACAGGGATGGTGGACTGCTGGGGTCATGGGGTCTGCCATGTCAGCAGACCACCATGTCTGTGACTACTTTTTCAACAAAGCAGTTTCTTTTAATGCAGCCTGTTTTCTTTAAAGGAAACTTGGATGCATTTCAAAAATGAAAATGGAAAGTTTTCTTTCCCTGGGACCACTGCCTACTCTGTTGTGAGCTTTCTTTCCCTGGGACCACTGCCTACTCCGAAATTTGTTTTCACTACCATTTACAAAGGGGAAGGGATCCCCACATATGCGAATGGGTTACCACCAATTTGGAATTGGTGTTAACTTTGATTTTTTTGCAACCACATTCACGGTCATAAAGCAATCATACATCCCCCTGCAAGTTGCAATTAGGAAGGGATACACTCGGGATGACCTTTCCAAATTGCAAGTTGCAATTCCTAATTTGTGAGTCGGTAACTGGATACCGACACGTAAAATAGGGATGGTACATTGTACAAGGCCATTTTGCTGTCCCAAACAATGAATTTTGCTGTTTGCAACAGCAAAATGTTGTCGTACATCTGGCCCTAGGTGTCTTATTGGCATTGTAAGGCTGCCACCATATTTGATCACTTTCACATTGAATATGGCGAGATGTCTTGTTGGTTGGTGATTAGTTGTCGTTCTAACAAGTAGCAGGATTTATATGGATGATCTGATGACCAAACCCAGAGTCTTCGGATTGCTTCTTCTCTACACTTGGAACCTAAATTCTTTGTAAGACTGCTCCATCACATGTATTAAAGGAGATCAAATACAGCTGCACGTGTACCACTCCACGTTCAGTGCCAGAAGACACCAACTCAGAATGGAAAATGACATAGCTTTTCCTTTGTAAAACAGATGTAGTGACAAACAAACAACTGTCTTGTGTACTATGAATAATGTCACACAAGATCTCAAAACACCAGCGGACTTAAAACAGAGCGACATTCTAGAATGCTTACTGTTGGCGATTGTTAGAGATGCAGCAGTAGCGAAAGATAATTGCTTTTTCTTCTCTGCACTGAATTATCCCTTTGCACAAAAAAACACAGCCACTTTTATTATTTTTTAAACATTATCTTTACCAGGAAAGGAGCTATTGGATTTGCTGTTTAGCTGTAGCCCATAATATCAAGTAATATGTTGTTTTTAAATATTTTAAATAGGAGTTTCACAGAAGTATTTTTGGGATTGACCTAAATACAGGTTGCAATTTCTTAATAATGAACAATACTTTAGTTTTGCATAGTTAAAAAGCTGGATTTGCTCTGCACAAAGGCTAATTGTTCAATTCATACCAACCTCACTTGACCAACATTAGAAAACCCATGGACTGAAGGCAACCTCATGAATTCACCATTGTTTTTTTCTTTTAATTAAATGGCATGGCTGTCTTATCTTACATTTGTGCCAGTCTTTTTGCATTTGTTTTACAATAGCTACATTATAGTAGGATCTGCGATGGAATCACTGATTCACTAGTTTTCCAGCTGTGTGTAGTGTTCCTACGAACATCGTGAAGCTGAAAATGTACAGAGCTCAAGTGGGTTTAACTCAGATACATACCATCCTGACTGATAACAGCTCGCGTAGCTTCAGGCTGTGGTATTAAAATTATAACTTCTCAAAAGTTGTAGCATTATTTCCGTGCCATGCATTTTTAAATGGTAAAAAAATTTTTTCACAGCCTTTGATTTTGTGTTTTGCAAGGCTTTTTTATGATTTCATATACTGAAATATTATTATTACAAATTGAAAGTATGGCTATTTAAATATGCACATGATTATCGAGTGAACTGGTTTTTAATTAACACATGCTATACAAACAGTTCTGTTCCAATATAGAGTTTTTCCTCATTGTTGAGTGTCCTTAGTGATCTCTTACAGAGATTATTATTCTGAATGTTCTTTGGATGTATTTTTAAATTGAAAGGTAAAATAGTAATTTTAACCTACTTGGCTATGGATACATCACAAAGACCCCAAATGTGTAAAATCGTGTCTTCTTCTGTGCTACTTGACACATTGTGGACACTCTATAGCGATGATATTTCTAAACAATAGGCACAGTACAGATGCATGCCAGTTTCTATCATTTCGTGTGCATCACACACGGGGAGCATGTGGTGCCTTTGGCCAAGTACTTTAATGTGAAACCAGGAGACTTGATCTCTGAACCTGCCCTCCTCAATTAACGAAAGCATATGATCTTTAAAAAAGCAATGTCCTTTTGGTTCTGGGCGCTGACATTTTCCACACAGAGCTATATTTTTTGTCCATGTCTTTTGTCACACCCTGGAGATATGGCTACAGGTTTCACTCACTCCCCAGTTAACCCTTCAAAAGCTCCATGGTACTAGCGTTCTGTTAGCAGCCTGTTTACACCCTTCGGCAGCGTAACCCAAGTTCTGTCTGAACTTTTTGTATATGAAGAACAATCACGAAAAAATAATATATATTTTTTTAACAATCACTGCCTGTAGGTGGGCAAAGTATTTGTTACAGACAGATCGTTGACAGTAGAATTCCCGGTAATTAAGTTGTGACTACAGACTCTGTCCGCATCAGTGTGGTGACATCAGAGGCATGCAACATTTCGCGTGCCTGATCCATACTGGAGCAAGATCCGCAGTCCAACTGCTGGGAGCCATCATGGGTCTGTGGGGCATAAGCAGGCAGGTGTGAAGTATTCCACTGAGAAGGAGAAGGTAGCCGAACCCTTAGGGGATCCTCCATGCTGTTTCTGTTCAGGGCTACGCTGCCAGGTGGGAAGTAGTAAGTACACAAGCTTTGGCAAAGCCACTAGGCCTAGCCTATACAGGAGCTATTGGCTTTGGCAATGTGTTTTTGCCATGTTGTACACTACAGGGAGTGCAGAATTATTAGGCAAGTTGTATTTTTGAGGATTAATTTTATTATTGAACAACAACCATGTTCTCAATGAACCCAAAAAACTCATTAATATCAAAACTGAATATTTTTGGAAGTAGTTTTTAGTTTGTTTTTAGTTTTAGCTATGTTAGGGGGATATCTGTGTGTGCAGGTGACTATCACTGTGCATAATTATTAGGCAACTTAACACAAAAAAATATATACCCATTTCAATTATTTATCATTACCAGTGAAACCAATATAACATCTCAACATTCACAAATATACATTTCTGACATTCAAAAACAAAACAAAAACAAATCAGTGACCAATATAGCCACCTTTCTTTGCAAGGACACTCAAAAGCCTGCCATCCATGGATTCTGTCAGTGTTTTGATCTGTTCACCATCAACATTGCGTGCAGCAGCAACCACAGCCTCCCAGACACTGTTCAGAGAGGTGTACTGTTTTCCCTCCTTCTAAATCTCACATTTGATGATGGACCACAGGTTCTCAATGGGGTTCAGATCAGGTGAACAAGGAGGCCATGTCATTAGATTTCCTTCTTTTATACCCTTTCTTGCCAGCCACGCTGTGGAGTACTTGGACGCGTGTGATGGAGCATTGTCCTGCATGAAAATCATGTTTTTCTTGAAGGATGCAGACTTCTTCCTGTACCACTGCTTGAAGAAGGTGTCTTCCAGGAACTGGCAGTAGGACTGGGAGTTGAGCTTGACTCCATCCTCAAACCGAAAAGGCCCCACAAGCTCATCTTTGATGATACCAGCCCAAACCAGTACTCCACCTCCACCTTGCTGGCGTCTGAGTCGGACTGGAGCTCTCTGCCCTTTACCAATCCAGCCACGGGCCCATCCATCTGGCCCATCAGGACTCACTCTCATTTCATCAGTCCATAAAATCTTAGAAAAATCAGTCTTGAGATATTTCTTGGCCCAGTCTTGACGTTTCAGCTTGTGTGTCTTGTTCAGTGGTGGTCGTCTTTCAGCCTTTCTTACCTTGGCCATGTCTCTGAGTATTGCACACCTTGTGCTTTTGGGCACTCCAGTGATGTTGCAGCTCTGAAATATGGCCAAACTGGTGGCAAGTGGCATCGTGGCAGCTGCACGCTTGACTTTTCTCAGTTCATGGGCAGTTATTTTGCGCCTTGGTTTTTCCACACGCTTCTTGCGACCCTGTTGACTATTTTGAATGAAACGCTTGATTGTTCGATGATCGCGCTTCAGAAGCTTTGCAATTTTAAGAGTGCTGCATCCCTCTGCAAGATATCTCACTATTTTTGACTTTTCGGAGCCTGTCAAGTCCTTCTTTTGACCCATTTTGCCAAAGGAAAGGAAGTTGCCTAATAATTATGCACACCTGATATAGGGTGTTGATGTCATTAGACCACACCCCTTCTCATTACAGAGATGCACATCACCTAATATGCTTAATTGGTAGAAGGCTTTCGAGCCTATACAGCTTGGAGTAAGACAACATGCATAAAGAGGATGATGTGGTCAAAATACTCATTTGCCTAATAATTCTGCACTCCCTGTAGTGTGGCTGCTGTTCAGCATGGCTAAAAGTTAGTGACGTAGAGTGGAGTAGGGGGAGTTGTGTTGTAGGGATGAGTGGGGAGAGTAGAGTGTTGTAGAGTTGAGCAGAGTTCAGTGGTAGACAGTGTCATAGAGTGTCATACTGTGGAGTGGTGTGGGGTGGAATAGGGTGGAGTGGATTGGGTAGTGGGATGGATTGAATTGGAGCAGAGTGGGGTGGATTGGATTGAAGTAGAGTAGGATGAATTGAATAGAGTGGGGTGGGACAAGGTGGATTGGAGTGGGGTGTATTTGAGTGGGGTGATTGGATTGAGGTGGGTGGATTGGATTGAAGCGATAGGAGTAGGGCATGGTGGATTGAATTGGGGTGGGGTGGAATTGATTGGGGTGTTTTTGCGTGGGGTGAATTGAAGTGGGTTGAACTAGACTGGACTGGAGTGGAGTGAATTGAATTAGACTGGAGTGGGGTGAGGTGGATTGGATTCATTGGACTGCATGGATTGAACTGGAGCGGGGTGGATTGGAGTGAATTGGCCTGGGCTGAAGTGAGTGAATGGATTTGAGTGGGGAGGATTAGATTGGAATGGGTAAGATTGGAGTGGGATGGGCTGGATGGATTGGAGTGAGGTGCACTGAACTGAGGTGGGGTGGATTATATTGGGGTAGAGTGGGGTAGATTTGGCTCTAGTGGAGTGGATTAGAATGGGGTTGACTGGATTAGATTGGGGTAGGGTGGACTGGAGTGGGGTGGAGTGGGGTGGGTTGGATTGGAATTTGGTCAGATGGATTGTGATGAGGTGGGATGGATTGGAGTGGGGTGAACTGGACTGGAGTGAAGTGAAGTGGGCTGGAGTAGGGTGGATTAGACTGGAGCGGGGTGGAATTTCGTGGGGTGGATTGGATTGAGTGAGGTTGACTGGATTGGGTGGATTGGATTGGAAAGGGATGGGGTGGATTGGACTGAAGGTGATTGGATTGGGCTGGGGTGGTTTGGAGTGGGGCAGATTTGAGTGGAATGAATATTTGGAGTGGGGTGAATTGGATTGGGGTGTAATGGACTGAATTTGAGTAGGGTGGATTGTGGTGGATTAGACTGAAGTGTGGTAGATTGGACTGGAGTGGAGTGAATTGGATGGGAGTGAGAAGGATTGGAGTTTGGTGGATTGGATTGAATAGGGTAGACTGGATTAGAGTTGGGTGGAATGGATTGAGTGGGGTGGATTGGGGTAGTGTGGACAGAATTGGTGTGGTGCGGATTGGATTGGATTGGTGTAGTTTGGGGTGTGTTTGATTAAGGTGGTTTGGAGAGGGGTAGATTGGATTGGTTTGGAATAGGGTGAATTAAGGTTAACTAGACTGGGTGGCTTAAGGAGAATTGGAGTGGGGCAGATTGTTTTGTATTGGACTGGGGTACATAGGAGCAGGGGAAATTGTTTTGGATTTGAGTAGGGCAGGTTGGAGTCAGGCAGATTGTTTTGATTTTGAGTGAGGCAGCTTGTTTTGGGGTGGAACAAATTGTTGTGGATTGGAGTGGGGCAGATTGTTTTGGATTGCTGTATTGGAGTGGGGCAGATTGGAGTGGTGTGGCTTGGGAGGATTGGAGTGTAGTGGACCGGGATGGAGTGAGGTGGATTTGAGTGGAGTGGGGCAGATTAGAGTGGTGTGGGGCAGATTGTTTTGGATTGGAGTGAGGCAGATTAGAGTGGGGCATATTGGTCTGAATTGGAGTGTGGCAGTTTGTTTTGGATTGGAATGTGGTAGATTGGAGTGTAGCAGATCATTTTGGATTGGAGTGGGCAGATTGTTTTGGATTGGGGTGGGGCACATTTTTGTGGATTGGAGTGATGCAGATTGAAGTGGGGTGGTTTAGAAGGAGTGGAGTTTGGTGGACTGGAGTGGACTGGGGTGAGTGGTTGGGATTGAAGTGGGGCAGATTGGATTGGAATGGGGTGGATTGGGGTAAGTGAGAAAAGAAGAATTGGCAAAATTTAAAAAAAGTTAAAGTTAATTAGAAAATAAAACTTTGCAATTTTGTTTGACCTGCTGAGAACGTTTTTGCGCAAGTCACGCTTTTCTGTTTGCTGGGCAGTAGAAGTTAAAAAGACAAAATAGTACCCAAATCACATCAAGCGCGCAAACAGACACCGGTTAAATTGAATCAATCAGTGCTTGGTCCCTGCTGCAACGAGAGGAACAGAAAGGATGCTAGGCCTGCAGTGACTAGTTACGAGGCTGTAAAGAAGAGTGCCATGCAAACCAAAAAATGATAAGCAGTGGGCGGGCTCGAAGCTCTTTTCTATATACAACAGTGTCTTGCAAGTGAGACACGTGCTACTGCACGGTTCACCCAGGCTTGACCCTGAAAGGGGTAAGAAATGTAAGCACGAATTTGAGAACCTCCCACGACCGCTTGTAAAGACTCTTCAACAAACATAAAAATAAAAGACTCACATGACCTATAGCGAAAGGTGACTTTTTTGTTGTCATTGAAGTTATATGCAATGGATACAGCAGTGTTTTTTCTGCTTAAAGGTACTAAATTTTGCATCAGGGTTTCTAGAGAAATTAGTATTTTTCCATTTTATTTTCTGCTCTAAGAAGAACGATAAAGTTGGTGAAGTCTCATACTCGCCATGCAAACATATTGAACATTTAAGACCCCCCTTAATGGTGCAGTGAGTCGCAAGACTTCCTTCAAAGAATGTTACATTTGTAGGTTGAATACAGATTTAAAGTTCAAAGCATTCATACTCTTTCCTCTTTACTTCTCCTCCCACCACCTCTACACATCTGCCTTTACTAAGTACAGTATATAATAGACAACACTAAGGCACAAATTAATAATGCCTCTTCTTATCTGTACTTTGTCAGAAGAAGAAAAGCTTGTCCTGCTGTCTGACACTATCGCATATTGTATCAAGTAAGTTTGTGTAGTGTAAGGACGCCCTCCTGGGGGTAAATGTGTGCTTTACAAATATCATTAATTCATTCATAAGTAAAAGTATCTTTGCTGCTATTCTGGCTGTTACTGCTAAGTTTATCAGAAGATGCCTAGCAGTGGATATTGTGGATCAAGACTTAGGGGAGAAAAGGAGCACTCTTGCTGCTGGTGATGAGGGTTGGGTAAGGTCTGCACCATCTTATCTTCACTGCAACTGACCATTTGTTCACCATAGACTTCCTTCTTGCTGCTGATGATCATTGCAGTGAGGGACCCTTTTGTGTTTACTGGTCACGTTCTGGCTGATTACCTCAACAGTTACTGGTCTGTAAACACAAATTTTCAACCCACCTGAATCATCTGTTTATTTGGTAATTTGGAGGCGATAGGCCATGGCAAGGGTGAGAAGGAAACTGGAAGGGAGAAATGGGAATGAAGGGAGATTAACAAAGAGAATGAAAAGATACATAGAGAATCTGAACAGGCATGGAAGCCCTGAAATAAGTATAAAAGCATTACATAGGCCATTGTGTATTCCTCTAAATCTACAAATCTAGTCTCCCTGGGCTGAGTGGGGCATGCCAAAGGTTGACCCTGCGGTGGAATCTGCATGAGACGCATTCCACTTACCTTGTGTCTAAAGAGGGATATTGCTCAATCCCTCTGAACAGTATCCACAGCACCAGTATTCACCATAAAGGTGCTAGTGGAATCTACATGTAAGCCCAATTCTGTCTCCAACCTCACCCACAAGATTATTTTTATAACTCTGAAACTACACTAATCTCTCTGGTCTATCCTTCCTTGAACGTATTCTTCAGCAAGCACAACGTATTGCTGAGACGTCTGTGGGATCCTCATCTCCTTCCCCTAAGAAAAATTGTGAATCTACATTGATTTCAGTGAGATGACCTTCCAGAAACATTTACCCCAACCATGATGAAGATCAGCATGGTTGAGAGGAAGGATTGTTAAGTTCAGTTTTGCCTTTGGTAGACAAATGCCATTGTCTTCAGCTGTGACGAGGCATTAAGAGATCAAAATAGTGAAAGGGAGCTCATCCTTGGCCACCCGTTATCTCCTTGTTTCTGAACGTATATCACAGTCTCAAAAGTCTTTTTGAGTGACTGATGTCCTTTGGCTTCCCTTGGTGCAGTCATTGCACTAGTTGAGTCATGTCTGAACTTTAGGCCCTTCCTAAAGGGTAAGACTTTATCAGGTGGACTTGCTTTGCTTCCTCATCTTAAATTCTCCAGATTTCTCCATGAAAACCCTGCTATTTTGAAAGTGAAATGATCTCCACTGATCACAATTCTGCCGTGGGCCACAACCACTCAGAGTCCTGATGTTGGGCGATTTGTATGATCGCTTTCTCTTTTAGAGACTACAGATGTTCAGTAATCTCTAAAACATGTTTGGACCAGGATCGCCTGGTTACTTTACCAACTGTTTAAAGAGGATTACCCCCTGTAATGTATTGTATATTTATTTATAGACCGCATGGCTAACCCAAGGCTTCCCCGCGCTAAATGAAACTGAGCCTGGGTCCAAGGACTAGAGATACTCAGAATTCCCAGTGGCAGCTAGTGTGGATATAGCCAAGTTTTTAGTAGTTTCCTGAAGGTGGTTTCATTATGTTCATTTCTTAACTGGGCCGGTATTGAATTCCAACGTTTCGGAGTCAAATAAGAAAACGATCTTCCTCCCCCATCTGGCCCTTTGGATTCTGGGGACCATCAACAATTTGGCAGTCAAGGACATTAAAGTCCTTGTAGGGTTGTGCGGAGACTAAAGGGCCCTGATCAGGATGGGTCCCTTCTGGTTGATTCCCTTGTGTGCAAGGCACAATGCCTTAAATTGTATTCTTTCCACCACTGGGAGCCAGTGCAAGGTCACCATGGCATTTTGTACTGTTACAAATTTGAGTATTTTGAAAATGGTTCTAAGCCACATTTTGGACTACTAGGAGCCTCTTGGTGATCACTTTGGCTGAGCCCATATGCAGGGAGTTCCCGTAGTCCAGATGCGAGAGAATAAGTGCATGAACCACTGTCTCCTAGATTGTATTTGAAGTAGGTCAAGAATTTTACATAGAGTCCTCAACAGTGCACCACAGGAAGTAGAATGTTTTTTTGCTTGGTCTCCCATCGTTAAGGTTCTGTCCTGCCACCTGTCCAGACGTTTTATTGAAGACGAAGGCATTGGGGGAGTGCCCAAGCACTCTGGCCAGCTGAGTGATACTTGTGGTGTTGATTTATTCCTAAAAGCATCAACTCAGTTTTGCCTCCATTTAGTTTCGGTGAGCAGTTTGCCATACGCCATGCCACCATCTCAACTCAAGAGGATAGCTGCAGTTGTGTCGGTCTCCGGGGTGAGGGACACCACTAATTGGGTGTCATTAGTGTAAGAAACAATCAACAATCCAAATTCCATAACAATGTCATCTATAGGCTGTACATAGATATTGAAAAGTGTGGGGTAAAGGGCAGATGCCTGCAGTACCCCACACTTCAATTATACTGCCTATGAGTAGCAGGGGGCTTATAAGAGTTGAAAAGACCTAACTAGGATGATAGCCATCTTAAGGCACCGTCCCTTATTCCACATTCACTCATCCTGACAGCACGGGTCTCATAATCGACCGTGTCGAATGCTGTGCTCAAGTCGAGAAGGATAATGGCTGTGGAACTTCAATTGTCCACCAATATCTTTAACTTTTCTGGTATGGCTAGTAATGCTGATTCCGTATTATGATTTCGACGGAAACCCACCTGGGTAAGGCTAAGGAGGGAGTTGCCTTCTAAATAGCTTGAGAGACATTAATTCACATGTTTTTCTAATACTTTCCCCAGAGTGGGCAGTAGGAAGATTGGTTGATAATTACAGGGAAATGCTGGATCTAAATTGTTTATTTCAACAGTGGTTTGACTACTGCCTCTTTCCAGGATTGAGGGACTATCCCAGTAGTAACAGACAAAGTGAGGAGCTCTACGAATATGAGGAATATTTCAAGAGCTCCTTGGCAAAGAATGTGTGGTGGGGCAGGGTCCAAAGGAGATCCAGATTCAAATTTATCAATAGGGCTCAATAAGCTTCCATTGTGATTAACCCCTTCGCTGCCAGGCCTTTTCCCCCTCCTGTGCCGAGCCTTTTTTTGGCTATTTGGAGCAGTTCGCGCTTAGGCCCTCATAACTTTTTGTTCACATAAGCTACCCATGCCAAATTTGCGTCCTTTTTTTCCAACATCCTAGGGATTCTAGAGGTACCCAGACTTTGTGGGTTCCCCAGAAGGAGGCCAATAAATTAGCCAAAAAACAGTGAAAATTTCATTTTTTTAAAAAAATTTGGAAAAATGGGCTGCAGAAGAAGGCTTGTGGTTTTTTCCCTGAAAAGGGCATCAACAAAGGGTTTGCGGTGATAAAATCACCAGCTTCCCAGCTTTCAGGAACAGGCAGACTTGAATCAGAAAACCCAATTTTTCAACCCAATTTTGGCATTTTACTGGGACATACCCCATTTTTACGATTTTTTGTGCTTTCAGCCTCCTTCCAGTCAGTGACAGAAATGGGCATGAAACCAACGCTGGATCCCATAAACCGCAACATTTCTGAAAAGTAGACAAAATTCTGAATTCAGCAAGGGGTAATTTGTGTAGATCTTACAAGGGTTTCCTACAGAAAATAACAACTGAAAAAGAAAAATATTGAAATTGAGGTGAAAAAAACATCAATTTTTCTCTAAGTTTTACTCTGTAACTTTTTCCTGCAATGTCAGATTTTCGAAAGCAATATACCGTTACGTCTGCTGGACTCTTCTGGTTGCGGGGATATATAGGGCTTGTAGGTTCATCAAGAACTCTAGGTACCCAGAGCCAATAAATGACCTGCACCCTGCAGTGGGTTTTCATTCTATGCCGGGTATACAGCAATTCATTTGCTGAAATATAAAGAGTAAAAAATAGCTATCAAGAAAACCTTTGTATTTCCAAAATGGGCACAAGATAAGGTGTTGAGAAGCAGTGGTTATTTGCACATCTCTGAATTCCGGGGTGCCCATACTAGCATGTGAATTACAGGGCATTTCTCAAATAGACGTCTTTTTTACACACTGTCTTACATTTGGAAGGGAAACATGTAGAGAAAGACAAGGGGCAATAACACTTGTTTTGCTATTCTATGTTCCCCCAAGTCTCCCGATAAAAATGATACCTCACTTGTGTGGGTAGGCCTAGCGCCCGCGACAGGAAACGCCCCAAAGCGCAACGTGGACACATCACAGAAAACAGACCTGTTTTTAGCAAAGTGCCTACCTGTAGATTTTGGCCTCTAGCTCAGCCGCCACCTAGGGAAACCTACCAAACCTGTGCATTTCTGAAAACTAGAGACCTAGGGGAATCCAAGATGGGGTGATTTGTGTGGCTCGGACCAGGTTCTGTTACCCAGAATCCTTTGCAAACCTCAAAATTTGGCTAAAAAAACACATGTTCCTCACATTTCTGTGGCAGAAAGTTCTGGAATCTGAGAGGAGCCACAAATTTCCTTCCACCCAGCGTTCCCCCACGTCTCCCGATAAAAATGATACCTCACTTGTGTGGGTAGGCCTAGCGCCCGCGACAGGAAACACCCCAAAGCGCAATGTGGACACATCACAGAAAACAGACCTGTTTTTAGCAAAGTGCCTACCTGTAGATTTTGGCCTCTTGCTCAGCCGCCACCTAGGGAAACCTACCAAACCTGTGCATTTCTGAAAACTAGAGACCTAGGGGAATCCAAGATGGGGTGATTTGTGTGGCTCGGACCAGGTTCTGTTACCCAGAATCCTTTGCAAACCTCAAAATTTGGCTAAAAAAACACATGTTCCTCACATTTCTGTGGCAGAAAGTTCTGGAATCTGAGAGGAGCCACAAATTTCTTTCCACCCAGCGTTCCCCCACGTCTCCCGATAAAAAGGATACCTCACTTGTGTGGGTAGGCCTAGCGCCCGCGACAGGAAACACCCCAAAGCACAATGTGGACACATCACAGAAAACAGACCTGTTTTTAGCAAAGTGCCTACCTGTAGATTTTGGCCTCTAGCTCAGCCGCCACCTAGGGAAACCTACCAAACCTGTGCATTTCTGAAAACTAGAGACCTAGGGGAATCCAAGATGGGGTGATTTGTGTGGCTCGGACCAGGTTCTGTTACCCAGAATCCTTTGCAAACCTCAAAATTTGGCTAAAAAAACACATGTTCCTCACATTTCTGTGGCAGAAAGTTCTGGAATCTGAGAGGAGCCACAAATTTCCTTCCACCCAGCGTTCCCCCACGTCTCCCGATAAAAATGATACCTCACTTGTGTGGGTAGGCGTAGCGCCCGCGACAGGAAACGCCCCAAAGCGCAACGTGGACACATCACAGAAAACAGACCTGTTTTTAGCAAAGTGCCTACCTGTAGATTTTGGCCTCTAGCTCAGCCGCCACCTAGGGAAACCTACCAAACCTGTGCATTTCTGAAAACTAGAGACCTAGGGGAATCCAAGGAGGGGTGACTGGCGGGGCTCAGACCAGGTTCTGTTACCCAGAATCCTTTGCAAAGCTCAAAAATTGGCTAAAAAAACACATGTTCCTCACATTTCTGTGGCAGAAAGTTCTGGAATCTGGGAGGAGCCACAAATTTCCTTCCACCCAGCGTTCCCCCAAGTCTCCCGATAAAAATGATACCTCACTTGCGTGGGTAGGCCTAGCGCCCGCGACAGGAAACGCCCCAAAGCGCAACGTGGACACCACCAAAATTTTGGAAGAAAACAGAGGTGTTTTTTGCGAAGTGACTACCTGTAGATTTTGGCCTCTAGCTCAGCCGGCACCTAGGGAAACCTACCAAACCTGTACATTTCTGAAAACTAGAGACCTAGGGGAATCCAAGGAGGGGTGACTGGCGGGGCTCGGACCAGGTTCTGTTACCCAGAATCCTTTGCAAAGCTCAAAAATTGGCTAAAAAAACACATGTTCCTCACATTTCTGTGGCAGAAAGTGCTGGAATCTGAGAGGAGCCACAAATGTCCTTCCACCCAGCGTTCCCCCACGTCTCCCGATAAAAATGATACCTCACTTGTGTGGGTAGGCCTAGCGCCCGCGACAGGAAACGCCCCAAAGCGCAACGTGGACACATCACAGAAAACAGACCTGTTTTTAGCAAAGTGCCTACCTGTAGATTTTGGCCTGTAGCTCAGCCGCCACCTAGGGAAACCTACCAAACCTGTGCATTTCTGAAAACTAGAGACCTAGGGGAATCCAAGGAGGGGTGACTGGCGGGGCTCGGACCAGGTTCTGTTACCCAGAATCCTTTGCAAAGCTCAAAAATTGGCTAAAAAAACACATGTTCCTCACATTTCTGTGGCAGAAAGTTCTGGAATCTGGGAGGAGCCACAAATTTCCTTCCACCCAGCGTTCCCCCAAGTCTCCCAATAAAAATGATACCTCACTTGCGTGGGTAGGCCTAGCGCCCGCGACAGGAAACGCCCCAAAGCGCAACGTGGACACCACCAAAATTTTGGAAGAAAACAGAGGTGTTTTTTGCGAAGTGACTACCTGTAGATTGTGGCCTCTAGCTCAGCCGGCACCTAGGGAAACCTACCAAACCTGTACATTTCTGAAAACTAGAGACCTAGGGGAATCCAAGGAGGGGTGACTGGCGGGGCTCGGACCAGGTTCTGTTACCCAGAATCCTTTGCAAAGCTCAAAAATTGGCTAAAAAAACACATGTGCCTCACATTTCTGTGGCAGAAAGTTCTGGAATCCGAGGGGAGCCACAAATTTCCTTCCACCCAGCGTTCCCCCACGTCTCCCGATAAAAATGATACCTCACTTGTGTGGGTAGGCCTAGCGCCCGCGACAGGAAACGCCCCAAAGCGCAACGTGGACACATCACAGAAAACAGACCTGTTTTTAGCAAAGTGCCTACCTGTAGATTTTGGCCTCTAGCTCAGCCGCCACCTAGGGAAACCTACCAAACCTGTGCATTTCTGAAAACTAGAGACCTAGGGGAATCCAAGGAGGGGTGACTGGCGGGGCTCGGACCAGGTTCTGTTACCCAGAATCCTTTGCAAAGCTCAAAAATTGGCTAAAAAAAACACATGTTCCTCACATTTCTGTGGCAGAAAGTTCTGGAATCTGGGAGGAGCCACAAATTTCCTTCCACCCAGCGTTCCCCCAAGTCTCCCGATAAAAATGATACCTCACTTGCGTGGGTAGGCCTAGCGCCCGCGACAGGAAACGCCCCAAAGCGCAACGTGGACACCACCAAAATTTTGGAAGAAAACAGAGGTGTTTTTTGCGAAGTGACTACCTGTAGATTTTGGCCTCTAGCTCAGCCGGCACCTAGGGAAACCTACCAAACCTGTACATTTCTGAAAACTAGAGACCTAGGGGAATCCAAGGAGGGGTGACTGGCGGGGCTCGGACCAGGTTCTGTTACCCAGAATCCTTTGCAAAGCTCAAAAATTGGCTAAAAAAACACATGTTCCTCACATTTCTGTGGCAGAAAGTTCTGGAATCCGAGAGGAGCCACAAATTTCCTTCCACCCAGCGTTCCCCCACGTCTCCCGATAAAAATGATACCTCACTTGTGTGGGTAGGCCTAGCGCCCGCGACAGGAAACGCCCCAAAGCGCAACGTGGACACATCACAGAAAACAGACCTGTTTTTAGCAAAGTGCCTACCTGTAGATTTTGGCCTCTAGCTCAGCCGCCACCTAGGGAAACCTACCAAACCTGTGCATTTCTGAAAACTAGAGACCTAGGGGAATCCAAGGAGGGGTGACTGGCGGGGCTCGGACCAGGTTCTGTTACCCAGAATCCTTTGCAAAGCTCAAAAATTGGCTAAAAAAAAACACATGTTCCTCACATTTCTGTGGCAGAAAGTTCTGGAATCTGGGAGGAGCCACAAATTTCCTTCCACCCAGCGTTCCCCCAAGTCTCCCGATAAAAATGATACCTCACTTGCGTGGGTAGGCCTAGCGCCCGCGACAGGAAACGCCCCAAAGCGCAACGTGGACACCACCAAAATTTTGGAAGAAAACAGAGGTGTTTTTTGCGAAGTGACTACCTGTAGATTGTGGCCTCTAGCTCAGCCGGCACCTAGGGAAACCTACCAAACCTGTACATTTCTGAAAACTAGAGACCTAGGGGAATCCAAGGAGGGGTGACTGGCGGGGCTCGGACCAGGTTCTGTTACCCAGAATCCTTTGCAAAGCTCAAAAATTGGCTAAAAAAACACATGTTCCTCACATTTCTGTGGCAGAAAGTTCTGGAATCCGAGAGGAGCCACAAATTTCCTTCCACCCAGCGTTCCCCCACGTCTCCCGATAAAAATGATACCTCACTTGTGTGGGTAGGCCTAGCGCCCGCGACAGGAAACGCCCCAAAGCGCAACGTGGACACATCACAGAAAACAGACCTGTTTTTAGCAAAGTGCCTACCTGTAGATTTTGGCCTCTAGCTCAGCCGCCACCTAGGGAAACCTACCAAACCTGTGCATTTCTGAAAACTAGAGACCTAGGGGAATCCAAGGAGGGGTGACTGGCGGGGCTCGGACCAGGTTCTGTTACCCAGAATCCTTTGCAAAGCTCAAAAATTGGCTAAAAAAAACACATGTTCCTCACATTTCTGTGGCAGAAAGTTCTGGAATCTGGGAGGAGCCACAAATTTCCTTCCACCCAGCGTTCCCCCAAGTCTCCCGATAAAAATGATACCTCACTTGCGTGGGTAGGCCTAGCGCCCGCGACAGGAAACGCCCCAAAGCGCAACGTGGACACCACCAAAATTTTGGAAGAAAACAGAGGTGTTTTTTGCGAAGTGACTACCTGTAGATTTTGGCCTCTAGCTCAGCCGGCACCTAGGGAAACCTACCAAACCTGTACATTTCTGAAAACTAGAGACCTAGGGGAATCCAAGGAGGGGTGACTGGCGGGGCTCGGACCAGGTTCTGTTACCCAGAATCCTTTGCAAAGCTCAAAAATTGGCTAAAAAAACACATGTTCCTCACATTTCTGTGGCATAAAGTTCTGGAATCCGAGAGGAGCCACAAATTTCCTTCCACCCAGCGTTCCCCCACGTCTCCCGATAAAAATGATACCTCACTTGTGTGGGTAGGCCTAGCGCCCGCGACAGGAAACGCCCCAAAGCGCAACGTGGACACATCACAGAAAACAGACCTGTTTTTAGCAAAGTGCCTACCTGCAGATTTTGGCCTCTAGCTCAGCCGCCACCTAGGGAAACCTACCAAACCTGTGCATTTCTGAAAACTAGAGACCTAGGGGAATCCAAGGAGGGGTGACTGGCGGGGCTCGGACCAGGTTCTGTTACCCAGAATCCTTTGCAAAGCTCAAAAATTGGCTAAAAAAAAACACATGTTCCTCACATTTCTGTGGCAGAAAGTTCTGGAATCTGGGAGGAGCCACAAATTTCCTTCCACCCAGCGTTCCCCCAAGTCTCCCGATAAAAATGATACCTCACTTGCGTGGGTAGGCCTAGCGCCCGCGACAGGAAACGCCCCAAAGCGCAACGTGGACACCACCAAAATTTTGGAAGAAAACAGAGGTGTTTTTTGCGAAGTGACTACCTGTAGATTTTGGCCTCTAGCTCAGCCGGCACCTAGGGAAACCTACCAAACCTGTACATTTCTGAAAACTAGAGACCTAGGGGAATCCAAGGAGGGGTGACTGGCGGGGCTCGGACCAGGTTCTGTTACCCAGAATCCTTTGCAAAGCTCAAAAATTGGCTAAAAAAACACATGTTCCTCACATTTCTGTGGCAGAAAGTGCTGGAATCTGAGAGGAGCCACAAATGTCCTTCCACCCAGCGTTCCCCCACGTCTCCCGATAAAAATGATACCTCACTTGTGTGGGTAGGCCTATCGCCCGCGACAGGAAACGCCCCAAAGCGCAACGTGGACACATCACAGAAAACAGACCTGTTTTTTGCGAAGTGACTACCTGTAGATTGTGGCCTCTAGCTCAGCCGGCACCTAGGGAAACCTACCAAACCTGTACATTTCTGAAAACTAGAGACCTAGGGGAATCCAAGGAGGGGTGACTGGCGGGGCTCGGACCAGGTTCTGTTACCCAGAATCCTTTGCAAAGCTCAAAAATTGGCTAAAAAAACACATGTGCCTCACATTTCTGTGGCAGAAAGTTCTGGAATCCGAGGGGAGCCACAAATTTCCTTCCACCCAGCGTTCCCCCACGTCTCCCGATAAAAATGATACCTCACTTGTGTGGGTAGGCCTAGCGCCCGCGACAGGAAACGCCCCAAAGCGCAACGTGGACACATCACAGAAAACAGACCTGTTTTTAGCAAAGTGCCTACCTGTAGATTTTGGCCTCTAGCTCAGCCGCCACCTAGGGAAACCTACCAAACCTGTGCATTTCTGAAAACTAGAGACCTAGGGGAATCCAAGGAGGGGTGACTGGCGGGGCTCGGACCAGGTTCTGTTACCCAGAATCCTTTGCAAAGCTCAAAAATTGGCTAAAAAAACACATGTTCCTCACATTTCTGTGGCAGAAAGTTCTGGAATCTGGGAGGAGCCACAAATTTCCTTCCACCCAGCGTTCCCCCAAGTCTCCCGATAAAAATGATACCTCACTTGCGTGGGTAGGCCTAGCGCCCGCGACAGGAAACGCCCCAAAGCGCAACGTGGACACCACCAAAATTTTGGAAGAAAACAGAGGTGTTTTTTGCGAAGTGACTACCTGTAGATTGTGGCCTCTAGCTCAGCCGGCACCTAGGGAAACTTACCAAACCTGTACATTTCTGAAAACTAGAGACCTAGGGGAATCCAAGGAGGGGTGACTGGCGGGGCTCGGACCAGGTTCTGTTACCCAGAATCCTTTGCAAAGCTCAAAAATTGGCTAAAAAAACACATGTGCCTCACATTTCTGTGGCAGAAAGTTCTGGAATCCGAGGGGAGCCACAAATTTCCTTCCACCCAGCGTTCCCCCACGTCTCCCGATAAAAATGATACCTCACTTGTGTGGGTAGGCCTAGCGCCCGCGACAGGAAACGCCCCAAAGCGCAACGTGGACACATCACAGAAAACAGACCTGTTTTTAGCAAAGTGCCTACCTGTAGATTTTGGCCTCTAGCTCAGCCGCCACCTAGGGAAACCTACCAAACCTGTGCATTTCTGAAAACTAGAGACCTAGGGGAATCCAAGGAGGGGTGACTGGCGGGGCTCGGACCAGGTTCTGTTACCCAGAATACTTTGCAAAGCTCAAAAATTGGCTAAAAAAACCACATGTTCCTCACATTTCTGTGGCAGAAAGTTCTGGAATCTGGGAGGAGCCACAAATTTCCTTCCACCCAGCGTTCCCCCAAGTCTCCCGATAAAAATGATACCTCACTTGCGTGGGTAGGCCTAGCGCCCGCGACAGGAAACGCCCCAAAGCGCAACGTGGACACCACCAAAATTTTGGATGAAAACAGAGGTGTTTTTTGCGAAGTGACTACCTGTAGATTTTGGCCTCTAGCTCAGCCGGCACCTAGGGAAACCTACCAAACCTGTACATTTCTGAAAACTAGAGACCTAGGGGAATCCAAGGAGGGGTGACTGGCGGGGCTCGGACCAGGTTCTGTTACCCAGAATCCTTTGCAAAGCTCAAAAATTGGCTAAAAAAACACATGTTCCTCACATTTCTGTGGCAGAAAGTTCTGGAATCCGAGAGGAGCCACAAATTTCCTTCCACCCAGCGTTCCCCCACGTCTCCCGATAAAAATGATACCTCACTTGTGTGGGTAGGCCTAGCGCCCGCGACAGGAAACGCCCCAAAGCGCAACGTGGACACATCACAGAAAACAGACCTGTTTTTAGCAAAGTGCCTACCTGTAGATTTTGGCCTCTAGCTCAGCCGCCACCTAGGGAAACCTACCAAACCTGTGCATTTCTGAAAACTAGAGACCTAGGGGAATCCAAGGAGGGGTGACTGGCGGGGCTCGGACCAGGTTCTGTTACCCAGAATCCTTTGCAAAGCTCAAAAATTGGCTAAAAAAAACACATTCTCCTCACATTTCTGTGGCAGAAAGTTCTGGAATCTGGGAGGAGCCACAAATTTCCTTCCACCCAGCGTTCCCCCAAGTCTCCCGATAAAAATGATACCTCACTTGCGTGGGTAGGCCTAGCGCCCGCGACAGGAAACGCCCCAAAGCGCAACGTGGACACCACCAAAATTTTGGAAGAAAACAGAGGTGTTTTTTGCGAAGTGACTACCTGTAGATTTTGGCCTCTAGCTCAGCCGGCACCTAGGGAAACCTACCAAACCTGTACATTTCTGAAAACTAGAGACCTAGGGGAATCCAAGGAGGGGTGACTGGCGGGGCTCGGACCAGGTTCTGTTACCCAGAATCCTTTGCAAAGCTCAAAAATTGGCTAAAAATACACATGTTCCTCACATTTCTGTGGCAGAAAGTGCTGGAATCTGAGAGGAGCCACAAATGTCCTTCCACCCAGCGTTCCCCCACGTCTCCCGATAAAAATGATACCTCACTTGTGTGGGTAGGCCTAGCGCCCGCGACAGGAAACGCCCCAAAGCGCAACGTGGACACATCACAGAAAACAGACCTGTTTTTAGCAAAGTGCCTACCTGTAGATTTTGGCCTGTAGCTCAGCCGCCACCTAGGGAAACCTACCAAACCTGTGCATTTCTGAAAACTAGAGACCTAGGGGAATCCAAGGAGGGGTGACTGGCGGGGCTCGGACCAGGTTCTGTTACCCAGAATCCTTTGCAAAGCTCAAAAATTGGCTAAAAAAACACATGTTCCTCACATTTCTGTGGCAGAAAGTTCTGGAATCCGAGAGGAGACACAAATTTCCTTCCACCCAGCGTTCCCCCACGTCTCCCGATAAAAATGATACCTCACTTGTGTGGGTAGGCCTAGCGCCCGCGACAGGAAACGCCCCAAAGCGCAACGTGGACACATCACAGAAAACAGACCTGTTTTTAGCAAAGTGCCTACCTGTAGATTTTGGCCTCTAGCTCAGCCGCCACCTAGGGAAACCTACCAAACCTGTGCATTTCTGAAAACTAGAGACCTAGGGGAATCCAAGGAGGGGTGACTGGCGGGGCTCGGACCAGGTTCTGTTACCCAGAATCCTTTGCAAAGCTCAAAAATTGGCTAAAAAAACACATGTTCCTCACATTTCTGTGGCAGAAAGTTCTGGAATCTGGGAGGAGCCACAAATTTCCTTCCACCCAGCGTTCCCCCAAGTCTCCCGATAAAAATGATACCTCACTTGCGTGGGTAGGCCTAGCGCCCGCGACAGGAAACGCCCCAAAGCGCAACGTGGACACCACCAAAATTTTGGAAGAAAACAGAGGTGTTTTTTGCGAAGTGACTACCTGTAGATTGTGGCCTCTAGCTCAGCCGGCACCTAGGGAAACCTACCAAACCTGTACATTTCTGAAAACTAGAGACCTAGGGGAATCCAAGGAGGGGTGACTGGCGGGGCTCGGACCAGGTTCTGTTACCCAGAATCCTTTGCAAAGCTCAAAAATTGGCTAAAAAAACACATGTGCCTCACATTTCTGTGGCAGAAAGTTCTGGAATCCGAGGGGAGCCACAAATTTCCTTCCACCCAGCGTTCCCCCACGTCTCCCGATAAAAATGATACCTCACTTGTGTGGGTAGGCCTAGCGCCCGCGACAGGAAACGCCCCAAAGCGCAACGTGGACACATCACAGAAAACAGACCTGTTTTTAGCAAAGTGCCTACCTGTAGATTTTGGCCTCTAGCTCAGCCGCCACCTAGGGAAACCTACCAAACCTGTGCATTTCTGAAAACTAGAGACCTAGGGGAATCCAAGGAGGGGTGACTGGCGGGGCTCGGACCAGGTTCTGTTACCCAGAATCCTTTGCAAAGCTCAAAAATTGGCTAAAAAAAACACATGTTCCTCACATTTCTGTGGCAGAAAGTTCTGGAATCTGGGAGGAGCCACAAATTTCCTTCCACCCAGCGTTCCCCCAAGTCTCCCGATAAAAATGATACCTCACTTGCGTGGGTAGGCCTAGCGCCCGCGACAGGAAACGCCCCAAAGCGCAACGTGGACACCACCAAAATTTTGGAAGAAAACAGAGGTGTTTTTTGCGAAGTGACTACCTGTAGATTTTGGCCTCTAGCTCAGCCGGCACCTAGGGAAACCTACCAAACCTGTACATTTCTGAAAACTAGAGACCTAGGGGAATCCAAGGAGGGGTGACTGGCGGGGCTCGGACCAGGTTCTGTTACCCAGAATCCTTTGCAAAGCTCAAAAATTGGCTAAAAAAACACATGTTCCTCACATTTCTGTGGCAGAAAGTTCTGGAATCCGAGAGGAGCCACAAATTTCCTTCCACCCAGCGTTCCCCCACGTCTCCCGATAAAAATGATACCTCACTTGTGTGGGTAGGCCTAGCGCCCGCGACAGGAAACGCCCCAAAGCGCAACGTGGACACATCACAGAAAACAGACCTGTTTTTAGCAAAGTGCCTACCTGTAGATTTTGGCCTCTAGCTCAGCCGCCACCTAGGGAAACCTACCAAACCTGTGCATTTCTGAAAACTAGAGACCTAGGGGAATCCAAGGAGGGGTGACTGGCGGGGCTCGGACCAGGTTCTGTTACCCAGAATCCTTTGCAAAGCTCAAAAATTGGCTAAAAAAAAACACATGTTCCTCACATTTCTGTGGCAGAAAGTTCTGGAATCTGGGAGGAGCCACAAATTTCCTTCCACCCAGCGTTCCCCCAAGTCTCCCGATAAAAATGATACCTCACTTGCGTGGGTAGGCCTAGCGCCCGCGACAGGAAACGCCCCAAAGCGCAACGTGGACACCACCAAAATTTTGGAAGAAAACAGAGGTGTTTTTTGCGAAGTGACTACCTGTAGATTGTGGCCTCTAGCTCAGCCGGCACCTAGGGAAACCTACCAAACCTGTACATTTCTGAAAACTAGAGACCTAGGGGAATCCAAGGAGGGGTGACTGGCGGGGCTCGGACCAGGTTCTGTTACCCAGAATCCTTTGCAAAGCTCAAAAATTGGCTAAAAAAACACATGTTCCTCACATTTCTGTGGCAGAAAGTTCTGGAATCCGAGAGGAGCCACAAATTTCCTTCCACCCAGCGTTCCCCCACGTCTCCCGATAAAAATGATACCTCACTTGTGTGGGTAGGCCTAGCGCCCGCGACAGGAAACGCCCCAAAGCGCAACGTGGACACATCACAGAAAACAGACCTGTTTTTAGCAAAGTGCCTACCTGTAGATTTTGGCCTCTAGCTCAGCCGCCACCTAGGGAAACCTACCAAACCTGTGCATTTCTGAAAACTAGAGACCTAGGGGAATCCAAGGAGGGGTGACTGGCGGGGCTCGGACCAGGTTCTGTTACCCAGAATCCTTTGCAAAGCTCAAAAATTGGCTAAAAAAAACACATGTTCCTCACATTTCTGTGGCAGAAAGTTCTGGAATCTGGGAGGAGCCACAAATTTCCTTCCACCCAGCGTTCCCCCAAGTCTCCCGATAAAAATGATACCTCACTTGCGTGGGTAGGCCTAGCGCCCGCGACAGGAAACGCCCCAAAGCGCAACGTGGACACCACCAAAATTTTGGAAGAAAACAGAGGTGTTTTTTGCGAAGTGACTACCTGTAGATTTTGGCCTCTAGCTCAGCCGGCACCTAGGGAAACCTACCAAACCTGTACATTTCTGAAAACTAGAGACCTAGGGGAATCCAAGGAGGGGTGACTGGCGGGGCTCGGACCAGGTTCTGTTACCCAGAATCCTTTGCAAAGCTCAAAAATTGGCTAAAAAAACACATGTTCCTCACATTTCTGTGGCAGAAAGTTCTGGAATCCGAGAGGAGCCACAAATTTCCTTCCACCCAGCGTTCCCCCACGTCTCCCGATAAAAATGATACCTCACTTGTGTGGGTAGGCCTAGCGCCCGCGACAGGAAACGCCCCAAAGCGCAACGTGGACACATCACAGAAAACAGACCTGTTTTTAGCAAAGTGCCTACCTGCAGATTTTGGCCTCTAGCTCAGCCGCCACCTAGGGAAACCTACCAAACCTGTGCATTTCTGAAAACTAGAGACCTAGGGGAATCCAAGGAGGGGTGACTGGCGGGGCTCGGACCAGGTTCTGTTACCCAGAATCCTTTGCAAAGCTCAAAAATTGGCTAAAAAAAAACACATGTTCCTCACATTTCTGTGGCAGAAAGTTCTGGAATCTGGGAGGAGCCACAAATTTCCTTCCACCCAGCGTTCCCCCAAGTCTCCCGATAAAAATGATACCTCACTTGCGTGGGTAGGCCTAGCGCCCGCGACAGGAAACGCCCCAAAGCGCAACGTGGACACCACCAAAATTTTGGAAGAAAACAGAGGTGTTTTTTGCGAAGTGACTACCTGTAGATTTTGGCCTCTAGCTCAGCCGGCACCTAGGGAAACCTACCAAACCTGTACATTTCTGAAAACTAGAGACCTAGGGGAATCCAAGGAGGGGTGACTGGCGGGGCTCGGACCAGGTTCTGTTACCCAGAATCCTTTGCAAAGCTCAAAAATTGGCTAAAAAAACACATGTTCCTCACATTTCTGTGGCAGAAAGTGCTGGAATCTGAGAGGAGCCACAAATGTCCTTCCACCCAGCGTTCCCCCACGTCTCCCGATAAAAATGATACCTCACTTGTGTGGGTAGGCCTATCGCCCGCGACAGGAAACGCCCCAAAGCGCAACGTGGACACATCACAGAAAACAGACCTGTTTTTAGCAAAGTGCCTACCTGTAGATTTTGGCCTCTAGCTCAGCCGCCACCTAGGGAAACCTACCAAACCTGTGCATTTCTGAAAACTAGAGACCTAGGGGAATCCAAGGAGGGGTGACTGGCGGGGCTCGGACCAGGTTCTGTTACCCAGAATCCTTTGCAAAGCTCAAAAATTGGCTAAAAAAACACATGTTCCTCACATTTCTGTGGCAGAAAGTTCTGGAATCTGGGAGGAGCCACAAATTTCCTTCCACCCAGCGTTCCCCCAAGTCTCCCGATAAAAATGATACCTCACTTGCGTGGGTAGGCCTAGCGCCCGCGACAGGAAACGCCCCAAAGCGCAACGTGGACACCACCAAAATTTTGGAAGAAAACAGAGGTGTTTTTTGCGAAGTGACTACCTGTAGATTGTGGCCTCTAGCTCAGCCGGCACCTAGGGAAACCTACCAAACCTGTACATTTCTGAAAACTAGAGACCTAGGGGAATCCAAGGAGGGGTGACTGGCGGGGCTCGGACCAGGTTCTGTTACCCAGAATCCTTTGCAAAGCTCAAAAATTGGCTAAAAAAACACATGTGCCTCACATTTCTGAGGCAGAAAGTTCTGGAATCCGAGGGGAGCCACAAATTTCCTTCCACCCAGCGTTCCCCCACGTCTCCCGATAAAAATGATACCTCACTTGTGTGGGTAGGCCTAGCGCCCGCGACAGGAAACGCCCCAAAGCGCAACGTGGACACATCACAGAAAACAGACCTGTTTTTAGCAAAGTGCCTACCTGTAGATTTTGGCCTCTAGTTCAGCCGCCACCTAGGGAAACCTACCAAACCTGTGCATTTCTGAAAACTAGAGACCTAGGGGAATCCAAGGAGGGGTGACTGGCGGGGCTCGGACCAGGTTCTGTTACCCAGAATCCTTTGCAAAGCTCAAAAATTGGCTAAAAAAACCACATGTTCCTCACATTTCTGTGGCAGAAAGTTCTGGAATCTGGGAGGAGCCACAAATTTCCTTCCACCCAGCGTTCCCCCAAGTCTCCCGATAAAAATGATACCTCACTTGCGTGGGTAGGCCTAGCGCCCGCGACAGGAAACGCCCCAAAGCGCAACGTGGACACCACCAAAATTTTGGATGAAAACAGAGGTGTTTTTTGCGAAGTGACTACCTGTAGATTTTGGCCTCTAGCTCAGCCGGCACCTAGGGAAACCTACCAAACCTGTACATTTCTGAAAACTAGAGACCTAGGGGAATCCAAGGAGGGGTGACTGGCGGGGCTCGGACCAGGTTCTGTTACCCAGAATCCTTTGCAAAGCTCAAAAATTGGCTAAAAAAACACATGTTCCTCACATTTCTGTGGCAGAAAGTTCTGGAATCCGAGAGGAGCCACAAATTTCCTTCCACCCAGCGTTCCCCCACGTCTCCCGATAAAAATGATACCTCACTTGTGTGGGTAGGCCTAGCGCCCGCGACAGGAAACGCCCCAAAGCGCAACGTGGACACATCACAGAAAACAGACCTGTTTTTAGCAAAGTGCCTACCTGCAGATTTTGGCCTCTAGCTCAGCCGCCACCTAGGGAAACCTACCAAACCTGTGCATTTCTGAAAACTAGAGACCTAGGGGAATCCAAGGAGGGGTGACTGGCGGGGCTCGGACCAGGTTCTGTTACCCAGAATCCTTTGCAAAGCTCAAAAATTGGCTAAAAAAAAACACATGTTCCTCACATTTCTGTGGCAGAAAGTTCTGGAATCTGGGAGGAGCCACAAATTTCCTTCCACCCAGCGTTCCCCCAAGTCTCCCGATAAAAATGATACCTCACTTGCGTGGGTAGGCCTAGCGCCCGCGACAGGAAACGCCCCAAAGCGCAACGTGGACACCACCAAAATTTTGGAAGAAAACAGAGGTGTTTTTTGCGAAGTGACTACCTGTAGATTTTGGCCTCTAGCTCAGCCGGCACCTAGGGAAACCTACCAAACCTGTACATTTCTGAAAACTAGAGACCTAGGGGAATCCAAGGAGGGGTGACTGGCGGGGCTCGGACCAGGTTCTGTTACCCAGAATCCTTTGCAAAGCTCAAAAATTGGCTAAAAAAACACATGTTCCTCACATTTCTGTGGCAGAAAGTTCTGGAATCCGAGAGGAGCCACAAATTTCCTTCCACCCAGCGTTCCCCCACGTCTCCCGATAAAAATGATACCTCACTTGTGTGGGTAGGCCTAGCGCCCGCGACAGGAAACGCCCCAAAGCGCAACGTGGACACATCACAGAAAACAGACCTGTTTTTAGCAAAGTGCCTACCTGCAGATTTTGGCCTCTAGCTCAGCCGCCACCTAGGGAAACCTACCAAACCTGTGCATTTCTGAAAACTAGAGACCTAGGGGAATCCAAGGAGGGGTGACTGGCGGGGCTCGGACCAGGTTCTGTTACCCAGAATCCTTTGCAAAGCTCAAAAATTGGCTAAAAAAAAACACATGTTCCTCACATTTCTGTGGCAGAAAGTTCTGGAATCTGGGAGGAGCCACAAATTTCCTTCCACCCAGCGTTCCCCCAAGTCTCCCGATAAAAATGATACCTCACTTGCGTGGGTAGGCCTAGCGCCCGCGACAGGAAACGCCCCAAAGCGCAACGTGGACACCACCAAAATTTTGGAAGAAAACAGAGGTGTTTTTTGCGAAGTGACTACCTGTAGATTTTGGCCTCTAGCTCAGCCGGCACCTAGGGAAACCTACCAAACCTGTACATTTCTGAAAACTAGAGACCTAGGGGAATCCAAGGAGGGGTGACTGGCGGGGCTCGGACCAGGTTCTGTTACCCAGAATCCTTTGCAAAGCTCAAAAATTGGCTAAAAAAACACATGTTCCTCACATTTCTGTGGCAGAAAGTGCTGGAATCTGAGAGGAGCCACAAATGTCCTTCCACCCAGCGTTCCCCCACGTCTCCCGATAAAAATGATACCTCACTTGTGTGGGTAGGCCTATCGCCCGCGACAGGAAACGCCCCAAAGCGCAACGTGGACACATCACAGAAAACAGACCTGTTTTTAGCAAAGTGCCTACCTGTAGATTTTGGCCTCTAGCTCAGCCGCCACCTAGGGAAACCTACCAAACCTGTGCATTTCTGAAAACTAGAGACCTAGGGGAATCCAAGGAGGGGTGACTGGCGGGGCTCGGACCAGGTTCTGTTACCCAGAATCCTTTGCAAAGCTCAAAAATTGGCTAAAAAAACACATGTTCCTCACATTTCTGTGGCAGAAAGTTCTGGAATCTGGGAGGAGCCACAAATTTCCTTCCACCCAGCGTTCCCCCAAGTCTCCCGATAAAAATGATACCTCACTTGCGTGGGTAGGCCTAGCGCCCGCGACAGGAAACGCCCCAAAGCGCAACGTGGACACCACCAAAATTTTGGAAGAAAACAGAGGTGTTTTTTGCGAAGTGACTACCTGTAGATTGTGGCCTCTAGCTCAGCCGGCACCTAGGGAAACCTACCAAACCTGTACATTTCTGAAAACTAGAGACCTAGGGGAATCCAAGGAGGGGTGACTGGCGGGGCTCGGACCAGGTTCTGTTACCCAGAATCCTTTGCAAAGCTCAAAAATTGGCTAAAAAAACACATGTGCCTCACATTTCTGAGGCAGAAAGTTCTGGAATCCGAGGGGAGCCACAAATTTCCTTCCACCCAGCGTTCCCCCACGTCTCCCGATAAAAATGATACCTCACTTGTGTGGGTAGGCCTAGCGCCCGCGACAGGAAACGCCCCAAAGCGCAACGTGGACACATCACAGAAAACAGACCTGTTTTTAGCAAAGTGCCTACCTGTAGATTTTGGCCTCTAGTTCAGCCGCCACCTAGGGAAACCTACCAAACCTGTGCATTTCTGAAAACTAGAGACCTAGGGGAATCCAAGGAGGGGTGACTGGCGGGGCTCGGACCAGGTTCTGTTACCCAGAATCCTTTGCAAAGCTCAAAAATTGGCTAAAAAAACCACATGTTCCTCACATTTCTGTGGCAGAAAGTTCTGGAATCTGGGAGGAGCCACAAATTTCCTTCCACCCAGCGTTCCCCCAAGTCTCCCGATAAAAATGATACCTCACTTGCGTGGGTAGGCCTAGCGCCCGCGACAGGAAACGCCCCAAAGCGCAACGTGGACACCACCAAAATTTTGGATGAAAACAGAGGTGTTTTTTGCGAAGTGACTACCTGTAGATTTTGGCCTCTAGCTCAGCCGGCACCTAGGGAAACCTACCAAACCTGTACATTTCTGAAAACTAGAGACCTAGGGGAATCCAAGGAGGGGTGACTGGCGGGGCTCGGACCAGGTTCTGTTACCCAGAATCCTTTGCAAAGCTCAAAAATTGGCTAAAAAAACACATGTTCCTCACATTTCTGTGGCAGAAAGTTCTGGAATCCGAGAGGAGCCACAAATTTCCTTCCACCCAGCGTTCCCCCACGTCTCCCGATAAAAATGATACCTCACTTGTGTGGGTAGGCCTAGCGCCCGCGACAGGAAACGCCCCAAAGCGCAACGTGGACACATCACAGAAAACAGACCTGTTTTTAGCAAAGTGCCTACCTGCAGATTTTGGCCTCTAGCTCAGCCGCCACCTAGGGAAACCTACCAAACCTGTGCATTTCTGAAAACTAGAGACCTAGGGGAATCCAAGGAGGGGTGACTGGCGGGGCTCGGACCAGGTTCTGTTACCCAGAATCCTTTGCAAAGCTCAAAAATTGGCTAAAAAAAAACACATGTTCCTCACATTTCTGTGGCAGAAAGTTCTGGAATCTGGGAGGAGCCACAAATTTCCTTCCACCCAGCGTTCCCCCAAGTCTCCCGATAAAAATGATACCTCACTTGCGTGGGTAGGCCTAGCGCCCGCGACAGGAAACGCCCCAAAGCGCAACGTGGACACCACCAAAATTTTGGAAGAAAACAGAGGTGTTTTTTGCGAAGTGACTACCTGTAGATTTTGGCCTCTAGCTCAGCCGGCACCTAGGGAAACCTACCAAACCTGTACATTTCTGAAAACTAGAGACCTAGGGTAATCCAAGGAGGGGTGACTGGCGGGGCTCGGACCAGGTTCTGTTACCCAGAATCCTTTGCAAAGCTCAAAAATTGGCTAAAAAAACACATGTTCCTCACATTTCTGTGGCAGAAAGTGCTGGAATCTGAGAGGAGCCACAAATGTCCTTCCACCCAGCGTTCCCCCACGTCTCCCGATAAAAATGATACCTCACTTGTGTGGGTAGGCCTATCGCCCGCGACAGGAAACGCCCCAAAGCGCAACGTGGACACATCACAGAAAACAGACCTGTTTTTAGCAAAGTGCCTACCTGTAGATTTTGGCCTCTAGCTCAGCCGCCACCTAGGGAAACCTACCAAACCTGTGCATGTCTGAAAACTAGAGACCTAGGGGAAACCAAGGAGGGGTGACTGGAGGGGCTCGGACCAGGTTCTGTTACCCAGAATCCTTTGCAAAGCTCAAAAATTGGCTAAAAAAACACATGTTCCTCACATTTCTGTGGCAGAAAGTTCTGGAATCTGGGAGGAGCCACAAATTTCCTTCCACCCAGCGTTCCCCCAAGTCTCCCGATAAAAATGATACCTCACTTGCGTGGGTAGGCCTAGCGCCCGCGACAGGAAACGCCCCAAAGCGCAACGTGGACACCACCAAAATTTTGGAAGAAAACAGAGGTGTTTTTTGCGAAGTGACTACCTGTAGATTGTGGCCTCTAGCTCAGCCGGCACCTAGGGAAACCTACCAAACCTGTACATTTCTGAAAACTAGAGACCTAGGGGAATCCAAGGAGGGGTGACTGGCGGGGCTCGGACCAGGTTCTGTTACCCAGAATCCTTTGCAAAGCTCAAAAATTGGCTAAAAAAACACATGTTCCTCACATTTCTGTGGCAGAAAGTTCTGGAATCCGAGAGGAGCCACAAATTTCCTTCCACCCAGCGTTCCCCCACGTCTCCCGATAAAAATGATACCTCACTTGTGTGGGTAGGCCTAGCGCCCGCGACAGGAAACGCCCCAAAGCGCAACGTGGACACATCACAGAAAACAGACCTGTTTTTAGCAAAGTGCCTACCTGTAGATTTTGGCCTCTAGCTCAGCCGCCACCTAGGGAAACCTACCAAACCTGTGCATTTCTGAAAACTAGAGACCTAGGGGAATCCAAGGAGGGGTGACTGGCGGGGCTCGGACCAGGTTCTGTTACCCAGAATCCTTTGCAAAGCTCAAAAATTGGCTAAAAAAAACACATTCTCCTCACATTTCTGTGGCAGAAAGTTCTGGAATCTGGGAGGAGCCACAAATTTCCTTCCACCCAGCGTTCCCCCAAGTCTCCCGATAAAAATGATACCTCACTTGCGTGGGTAGGCCTAGCGCCCGCGACAGGAAACGCCCCAAAGCGCAACGTGGACACCACCAAAGTTTTGGAAGAAAACAGAGGTGTTTTTTGCGAAGTGACTACCTGTAGATTGTGGCCTCTAGCTCAGCCGGCACCTAGGGAAACCTACCAAACCTGTACATTTCTGAAAACTAGAGACCTAGGGGAATCCAAGGAGGGGTGACTGGCGGGGCTCGGACCAGGTTCTGTTACCCAGAATCCTTTGCAAAGCTCAAAAATTGGCTAAAAAAACACATGTTCCTCACATTTCTGTGGCAGAAAGTTCTGGAATCCGAGAGGAGCCACAAATTTCCTTCCACCCAGCGTTCCCCCACGTCTCCCGATAAAAATGATACCTCACTTGTGTGGGTAGGCCTAGCGCCCGCGACAGGAAACGCCCCAAAGCGCAACGTGGACACATCACAGAAAACAGACCTGTTTTTAGCAAAGTGCCTACCTGTAGATTTTGGCCTCTAGCTCAGCCGCCACCTAGGGAAACCTACCAAACCTGTGCATTTCTGAAAACTAGAGACCTAGGGGAATCCAAGGAGGGGTGACTGGCGGGGCTCGGACCAGGTTCTGTTACCCAGAATCCTTTGCAAAGCTCAAAAATTGGCTAAAAAAAACACATTCTCCTCACATTTCTGTGGCAGAAAGTTCTGGAATCTGGGAGGAGCCACAAATTTCCTTCCACCCAGCGTTCCCCCAAGTCTCCCGATAAAAATGATACCTCACTTGCGTGGGTAGGCCTAGCGCCCGCGACAGGAAACGCCCCAAAGCGCAACGTGGACACCACCAAAGTTTTGGAAGAAAACAGAGGTGTTTTTTGCGAAGTGACTACCTGTAGATTGTGGCCTCTAGCTCAGCCGGCACCTAGGGAAACCTACCAAACCTGTACATTTCTGAAAACTAGAGACCTAGGGGAATCCAAGGAGGGGTGACTGGCGGGGCTCGGACCAGGTTCTGTTACCCAGAATCCTTTGCAAAGCTCAAAAATTGGCTAAAAAAACACATGGTCCTCACATTTCTGTGGCAGAAAGTTCTGGAATCCGAGAGGAGCCACAAATTTCCTTCCACCCAGCGTTCCCCCACGTCTCCCGATAAAAATGATACCTCACTTGTGTGGGTAGGCCTAGCGCCCGCGACAGGAAACGCCCCAAAGCGCAACGTGGACACATCACAGAAAACAGACCTGTTTTTAGCAAAGTGCCTACCTGTAGATTTTGGCCTCTAGCTCAGCCGCCACCTAGGGAAACCTACCAAACCTGTGCATTTCTGAAAACTAGAGACCTAGGGGAATCCAAGGAGGGGTGACTGGCGGGGCTCGGACCAGGTTCTGTTACCCAGAATCCTTTGCAAAGCTCAAAAATTGGCTAAAAAAAACACATTCTCCTCACATTTCTGTGGCAGAAAGTTCTGGAATCTGGGAGGAGCCACAAATTTCCTTCCACCCAGCGTTCCCCCAAGTCTCCCGATAAAAATGATACCTCACTTGCGTGGGTAGGCCTAGCGCCCGCGACAGGAAACGCCCCAAAGCGCAACGTGGACACCACCAAAATTTTGGAAGAAAACAGAGGTGTTTTTTGCGAAGTGACTACCTGTAGATTGTGGCCTCTAGCTCAGCCGGCACCTAGGGAAACCTACCAAACCTGTACATTTCTGAAAACTAGAGACCTAGGGGAATCCAAGGAGGGGTGACTGGCGGGGCTCGGACCAGGTTCTGTTACCCAGAATCCTTTGCAAAGCTCAAAAATTGGCTAAAAAAACACATGTTCCTCACATTTCTGTGGCAGAAAGTTCTGGAATCCGAGAGGAGCCACAAATTTCCTTCCACCCAGCGTTCCCCCACGTCTCCCGATAAAAATGATACCTCACTTGTGTGGGTAGGCCTAGCGCCCGCGACAGGAAACGCCCCAAAGCGCAACGTGGACACATCACAGAAAACAGACCTGCTTTTAGCAAAGTGCCTACCTGCAGATTTTGGCCTCTAGCTCAGCCGCCACCTAGGGAAACCTACCAAACCTGTGCATTTCTGAAAACTAGAGACCTAGGGGAATCCAAGGAGGGGTGACTGGCGGGGCTCGGACCAGGTTCTGTTACCCAGAATCCTTTGCAAAGCTCAAAAATTGGCTAAAAAAAAACACATGTTCCTCACATTTCTGTGGCAGAAAGTTCTGGAATCTGGGAGGAGCCACACATTTCCTTCCACCCAGCGTTCCCCCAAGTCTCCCGATAAAAATGATACCTCACTTGCGTGGGTAGGCCTAGCGCCCGCGACAGGAAACGCCCCAAAGCGCAACGTGGACACCACCAAAATTTTGGAAGAAAACAGAGGTGTTTTTTGCGAAGTGACTACCTGTAGATTTTGGCCTCTAGCTCAGCCGGCACCTAGGGAAACCTACCAAACCTGTACATTTCTGAAAACTAGAGACCTAGGGGAATCCAAGGAGGGGTGACTGGCGGGGCTCGGACCAGGTTCTGTTACCCAGAATCCTTTGCAAAGCTCAAAAATTGGCTAAAAAAACACATGTTCCTCACATTTCTGTGGCAGAAAGTGCTGGAATCTGAGAGGAGCCACAAATGTCCTTCCACCCAGCGTTCCCCCACGTCTCCCGATAAAAATGATACCTCACTTGTGTGGGTAGGCCTATCGCCCGCGACAGGAAACGCCCCAAAGCGCAACGTGGACACATCACAGAAAACAGACCTGTTTTTAGCAAAGTGCCTACCTGTAGATTTTGGCCTCTAGCTCAGCCGCCACCTAGGGAAACCTACCAAACCTGTGCATTTCTGAAAACTAGAGACCTAGGGGAATCCAAGGAGGGGTGACTGGCGGGGCTCGGACCAGGTTCTGTTACCCAGAATCCTTTGCAAAGCTCAAAAATTGGCTAAAAAAACACATGTTCCTCACATTTCTGTGGCAGAAAGTTCTGGAATCTGGGAGGAGCCACAAATTTCCTTCCACCCAGCGTTCCCCCAAGTCTCCCGATAAAAATGATACCTCACTTGCGTGGGTAGGCCTAGCGCCCGCGACAGGAGACGCCCCAAAGCGCAACGTGGACACCACCAAAATTTTGGAAGAAAACAGAGGTGTTTTTTGCGAAGTGACTACCTGTAGATTTTGGCCTCTAGCTCAGCCGGCACCTAGGGAAACATACCAAACCTGTACATTTCTGAAAACTAGAGACCTAGGGGAATCCAAGGAGGGGTGACTGGCGGGGCTCGGACCAGGTTCTGTTACCCAGAATCCTTTGCAAAGCTCAAAAATTGGCTAAAAAAACACATGTTCCTCACATTTCTGTGGCAGAAAGTTCTGGAATCTGAGAGGAGCCACAAATTTACTTCCACCCAGCGTTCCCCCACGTCTCCCGATAAAAATGATACCTCACTTGTGTGGGTAGGCCTAGCGCCCGCGACAGGAAACGCCCCAAAGCGCAACGTGGACACATCACAGAAAACAGACCTGTTTTTAGCAAAGTGCCTACCTGTAGATTTTGGCCTGTAGCTCAGCCGCCACCTAGGGAAACCTACCAAACCTGTGCATTTCTGAAAACTAGAGACCTAGGGGAATCCAAGATGGGGTGATTTGTGTGGCTCGGACCAGGTTCTGTTACCCAGAATCCTTTGCAAAGCTCAAAATTTGGCTAAAAAAACACATGTTCCTCACATTTCTGTGGCAGAAAGTTCTGGAATCTGAGAGGGGCCACAAATTTCCTTCCACCCAGCGTTCCCCCACGTCTCCCGATAAAAATGATACCTCACTTGTGTGGGTAGGCCTAGCTCCCGCGACAGGAAACGCCCCAAAGCGCAGCGTGGACACATCACATTTTTTCATTAAAAACAGTGCCTACCTGTAGTTTTTGGCCTGTAGCTCAGCCAGCACCTAGGGAAACCTACCAAACCTGTGCATTTCTGAAAACTAGAGACCTAGGGGAATCCAAGATGGGGTGACTTGAGGGGCTCTGACCAGGTTCTGTTACCCAGAATCCTTTCCAAACCTCAAATTTTGGCTAAAAAAACGCATTTTTCACACATTTCGGTGACAGAAAGTTCTGGAATCTGAGTGGAGCCACAAATTTCCTTCCACCCAGCGTTCCCCCAAGTCTCCCGATAAAAATGATACCTCAGTTGTGTGGGTGGGCCAGGTGCCTCCAACAGAATAAGGCCCAAAACTTGTAGAGATACAGGGGATAGTACTGCGAGTTTATAAGGACATATTCTTTTATACATCTTTAGACTGACTCTGCTTTGGGGACCCACATACGTGAGGTGTCATTTTATTTGAGAGACTGAGGGGAACACTGGGGAGTAGGAATTTTGTGCTGGAGTGGTGATCGTACGAAGAAAAGTCAGGAAAATATGCTTTTTTTAAGCACATTTTGAGGTTTACAGAGGAGTCTGGGTAAGAAAATGTTGGGGGATCCACGCAAGCCACTCCTCCCTAGACTCCTTGGGGTGTCTAGTTTTAAAAAATGTCTGGGTTTGGTAGGTTTCCCTAGATGAAGGCCGCACACAGGACCAAAAACATAGGTGCCCTCTCCCCCCCCAAACACAGGTAGTTTTGTAATATATCGTTTTGATGTGCCCACATACGTCCGTGATGTGCCAAACACTAAAATTTTGAAAAGAAACACACTTAGGTTATGTGAAAAAGACCCCTCACCCACCAACCAAGTTGGTGGCATGCTTCATCATCGGGGTCCCACCTGAGGCACCTAGCGTGTCATAGGTGTGCTGCGACGCCTGATTACAGCGGAGCAGGTTTGGTCTTTTTTACCACACATACTGGTTGGATTTGGCACGAGGGTGAGTGATGGTTCAGTGGATCAAATTTTACTAACAAGAGCTTTCACAAAAATGAAAAGCACTGTTAGTAACTGAAAGGCAAAAAACTGAACCAATGACTCACAGCTCGTGAGCTGTAAAGCCGCGACAAGGCACCAACCGCTTTACAGTCCATTCACACAACTTTCATACATGACACACACAAGGCCATTCACACCGCCAGCCACGGGCCCAGCACATTACAACACTCACATCGACAGACAGCGCCACTCAAGGGCCCATCACTTACATACGCCCACATGCCTGATACAACAATCACACCAGCTGATGGGAGTGTGTGGACTGGTGTTTGGCTGGCAGTGTGTTGCAGTAGCCAACATCAAGTCAATATGTACAGTCTCAGCCAAGCCCCACTCCACACACAATGGCATCATATATTTTTTTTTTTTTAAACAGAGGAACCCCTAACTAAGTAGAAAGAATTACAAAACAACAAACACAAAAGCTCTAACTAAGAACATGACAGAAATGCTAACCATGAAACTAAACACATGAAAATACAAAACAGACATGAGTTTACACTCATGGTTGTTCCCAGAAATTCTTCTGGGTGTGGTAATTCTTAAAACAAGCACCGACACACAGCCCAGGCTTTGAAGGACAATCTGGGCAGTACATTCGAGACTCCCTCCGGATACCTCTTCGAAAACACACTCTACATTTCTTAGCTGGAAAGTCTTTTTTGGGTGTGGGAGGAATGTGCTCAGCAAAGTGGCGATCTTTCAATCTAGCCACATCCTCCACCACTGCTTCTCTAGGAACTCTGGCCTGTTCCACCACAATAAGGCTCTCTATCACTGACTCCTGAAATTTCACAAATGTCATCTTTGAGTCTGGAGACCTATCCCTAAACACAATAAAAGCATTGAAGGTTGCTAAGTGGAAGAGGTGAAGTGCTAACTTCTTATACCAAACATAAGACTTACGAATAGCAGTATAAGGTTCCAACCTCTGGTCAACTCTATCTACACCTCCCATGTGCTTATTATAATCTAAAATGCACACAGGTTTGCGCACTTCAGCAACCTGGCCCCAAACAGTCACAGGGGAAGTACTCTCATCATGGATGGTACTTAGCATGTAGACATCCCTCTTGTCTGAAAATTTCAAAGCTAGCAGCTCCTCGTTCCGCAAGGCACAGCACTGTCCCCTCTCAAGTTTTTTACAGACAAGCTCCCTTGGATAGCCTTTCCGGTTAGAACGGATTGTGCCACAAGCAACTGTGTCCACTCTAAACAATTCCTTGAACAACTGCACACCAGTGTAGAAGTTATCTACATACAAATGGTGACCTTTGTTGAACAGTCGTCTACCAAGATCCCACACTATTTTCTCAGTAACTCCAAAAGTGGGAGGACAACCAGGGGGGTCAATATTGGAATCCCTACCAGTGTACACACGGAAACTATACACATATCCTGTCCTACTTTCAGACAGCATATACAATTTAATTCCATATCGTGCCCTTTTGCTAGGAATGTACTGCCTAAAAACCAAACGACCCTTGAAGAGGACCAAAGACTCGTCCACACTTATCTCTTTGCCTGGAACATAGACCTCTGAAAACCGATCTACAAAATGATCAAGGACAGGCCTAATCTTAAAAAGACGGTCAGAATCTGGGTGATCTCGTGGCAAGGCTAATGCATTGTCAACAAAATGCAGCATCCTAAGAAGAAGCAAATACCGATTACGACTCATGGTAGCTGGAAATATAGCTGTTGCCATCAAGGGACTAGTAGACCAATAAGAAGCCAGTGACGGCTTCCTTATCAACCCCATCAAAAAAGTCAAACCCAAAAACTTTTTTATCTCCTCCAAATTTGTGGGAATCCACTGGGCAGCTCTAGAGTGTGGCCTAAGTCTAGCAGCGTTGTCCCTCAAATGCTGCTCCGCATACAAATTAGTCTGCTCAACAATCTCTTCCAAAAACACATCATCCATGAATAACTCAAAGAAATTGATAGGCATAAAGTTCTCTGTATTGGCGTTACACCCCGGGAGACCAGTAAAGGCAGGCAACTCTGGCTGCTCCATGTTTGGGGCAACCCAGACATCAGGTCTTCTAACGGGAAACCTTTCAGCCCCAGGTTGCTGCACTATTGGCACATCAATGTCCTCCTCTAAAACAGAACCTTCATCTGCACTGAGTGTGGCTTCATCATCAGAAGATTCCCCTCCAACAGAAACATCACTGCCAGAATCTCTGACTTCCTCCTCTGCCTCAGATGCAGAGTCCGTCTCATAGTCATGATCAGACTGTGACTCAAAAAGCATACCAACCACCTGCTGAGCGGTCATCCTGCGGCTAGCCATGATCTCTCCTGCTAAAATTAACTGGACAAATTCACCACCAACAACCAGCACTGTGTAAGACAAGTAACAAAGTGTAGCTTTGTTAGTAAGAGTTACAAACTCAAAAACTATACCGCTCACTTGCCTGAAAAAGCTTGATTCACCAGCAACTACACAGCAATCACCAATGATATCCCACTAAAAAGAAAGAAAGAAAGGCAAATTAGAAATAAGACAAAACAAATATCATTGTGCACAAACCTAAGGACAATTTCACACACAATCCTGCATTTAGTACACCCCCTACAAACATGTCATTCATGCATGGCAACAATACTCCTTTGGAGTAAATTGTTTTTACTTACCTAAAACATGCAACTGTGCAAACTGCAGGTCAACCACCGCCAAAACCGCAAGGAGCCACAGCAAATAAAGCAAAAGCTTTGAACTAGAACAAAAAGGAGGAAAACATTTTTTATCACAAATGCAAAGACTTCTTCAGTTGACAAACACCCCACCATCAAACATTTTAGAAATTGGTGCCTAAGTGGATTCTGCCATAGGGGCAGATGGGCCTACTAAAAAAATAGGCCTGTCTGCCCCAAGGAAGCCAAAAAATACCTTTAGTACTGTGTCCCCATGGAGAGCGACCCTTGCCAAAGGGGACAGCCCTCAAACAAAAAAAACACACACAACACTATCCCTGGTGCCTAAGTGGCTTCTGCCCCCTTGGGGGCAGGTGGGCCTAAGAAAATAGGCCCATCTGCCCCCAGGGGGGGCAGAAATGGCCAACAGGTCAATGCCCCCCTTGGGGGGGCGCCCGTGCACAAGGGGACGCCCCCACACAAAAATAAACACATAAAAAAAAATCCCTGGCGTTCTAGTGGTTTCTGCCCCCCTTGGGGGCAGATCAGCCTAAAAATAATAGGCTGATCTGTCTCCAAGGGGTGCAGAAATGGCCTGGGTACATGTGCCCCCAAAGTGGGGGGCGACCCTTGCCCAAGCCCCCCCCCATCCACTAACACACACACACACACACACTATCCCTGGTGTCTACGTGGCTTCTGCCCCCCTTGGGGGCAGGTGGGTCTAGAAAAATAGGCCCATCTGCCCCCAGGGGGGGCAGAAATGGCCAACAGGTCAATGCCCCCCTTGGGGGGGCGCCCCGTGCCCAAGGGGACGCCCCCCCACAAAAATAAACACATAAAAAAACATCCCTGGCGTTCTAGTGGTTTCTGCCCCCCTTGGGGGCAGATCAGCCTAAAAATAATAGGCTGATCTGTCTCCAAGGGGTGCAGAAATGGCCTGGGTACATGTGCCCCCAAAGTGGGGGGCGATCCTTGCCCAAGCCCCCCCCCTCCACTAACACACACACACACACACACACTATCCCTGGTGTCTACGTGGCTTCTGCCCCCCTTGGGGGCAGGTGGGTCTAGAAAAATAGGCCCATCTGCCCCCAGGGGGGGCAGAAATGGCCAACAGGTCAATGCCCCCCTTGGGGGGGCGCCCCGTGCCCAAGGGGACGCCCCCCCACAAAAATAAACACATAAAAAAACATCCCTGGCGTTCTAAAAATAATAGGCTGATCTGTCTCCAAGGGGTGCAGAAATGGCCTGGGTACATGTGCCCCCAAAGTGGGGGGCGACCCTTGCCCAAGCCCCCCCCCCTTCCATCCCTGACTTTGGGGGGGTGGGGGGAAGCACACAGAGGGAGCGAGAGCGCTCCCTCTGGGCTGTGTGCCGAGGACGTAGTGGTTACGTCCTCGGCACAGCAGCACTGTGCCGCAGGACGTAACCACTACGTCTGCGGCACAGAAGGGGTTAAAGGGAAGTTAGCTAGACTAATTGTCCCATTGTGCATAGTATATGTACCTGGTGAGAGTCTTTTTAAAATCATTTTAGATTCTGGCAAGTTTATCTTGAAAATAGGCTGCAGCTTTGTTGCACCGAGTATCTGTGGGAGTGGGCAGTAAGTTTTCATCTTTAGAAGTGGTGAGGGATTGCACAGTGTGAAAAAGTTCCCTGGGAGCATTGGCAGCATGTCTTCGGACATTTAGGTTTGTACTTTCTCATCAACCTACATACACCTTGGTAGTTTCTGTCTGCCTGTTGCCACTTGTTGCTTTATATTCCATCAGAAATCAAAATATTATTGTTGTCTAAAAGTAAAACAGAGTGCAGCGAAGATGAAAGTTCCTCTACTTTTTTCTACTGAGTGCCGAGATAGGCATACTAATTTAATTAGAAGGCTACCTCTGTTGAATTGTTACATTTGTGCTCAAAACCTGCAGTGTTAATCCAGCCATAAAGAACTCAGTAACCTTGGAGTTATTGTCTTTTTGTAATCTTGGTACTTTATTCTCAATTAAAATGATGTCTTTGGCGGTCCTAAGCACAGACTCCAGTTGAGACTATAATGATTGCATCCGGGCAAGCAAGCGAAGGCTAATCCATGTTAGGTCCTGTGTGGACCAAAGGACGAGTCCCTGGTCTTGTAGACTGTCTGCCTCCCAGCGCTCATCTCCTACCATCCTATGCAACCCCACACCATCCAGTTCAAAGAAGAAACATAGACAGTGCGCCACTCTGGTTACAATAACAACCTGGAGGTGAATATGCCAAGGTCAGGCTGCTTTACACTACCTTTAATGTCACCTGTACTACATTTGGAGCCCCAAGTGCCTACATCTGCATGTAGGCCTACAAGATGCAAACACCCGTACAAGGTAGACTTACACTTTGACTTGGAGGCATGGACACACCTAGACCCTCAACACCGGGATAAACAGGCCCTGAGCAAGGGGTGAGTCAGTCATAAGGAAACATGCTGAGTAGGTCGCAGCTGTGTTAGTTTGAAATGCCAAAGAAAGCAAGGCCACATTTGTTACAGTTCTTGAAATAAGAGCAACCTAATTTAATGAATTGAAACCAAAGGGCCTCCCATTTCAAATGTAGGCCCCTCTCAGTCAGTGTGGTAGGCTGAGTGTAGAAGCAGGCACTCAGTAGCCTGCCACTTTATGTCAAAAGGAAACATGGGCACTTGGATGTCAAGGTGTTGGTCTGTCTTGATCAAAGAATATTCACCACTCACTAGGCCACTTCATATACTAGGTTTAAATTTCCTCCTACTCCTGCCAGCATGTCAAAACCTCACAAACCTTACACCATACAGGCTCATGCACCAACTGCACTTAAACATAAACAAAGCAACACCAGAGAGTCGGAGATAGAACCAACCTTGTGTTGGGTACACCAGGTGACACAAAAACAGACTGGCTGAGCATGCTCAGCACAGATCAACCTAGCCTCACTGACAACCTCAACAAGGAAATCAACAACTTCAAGAATTGGATCAAAAATAGCACGGACTCCCTTGTACCCATCAAACCCAATACGCATAGCAGACCACACAAGTGGGCCAGCTGGTACACAGAAGACCTCCAAGAGACCAAACAACACTGTAACTGCTAGAAAGGAAATGGACAGCGGGACTGACACAACCGTCAGAACTACCCACAAGGGTGGACTCAGGTGCTGTCACCCGCAAGTAAGAGCCACAAACAAAAAAGCACTACTGGATCACATCGATCAAAGCTCCAACAGCTTCAGTGAGAGCTTCTTGATCATCAAGGATTTCACCTCACCCTCAGCCACTGTCACCAACATCGCTGCCTCCCCACGACTCTACGACAACCTATCCAACTTCTTCCACAGCAAAATTGCAAACATCTACAGCAACTTTGCACACCAACGCAAGCCCAGAGAGCTCATCGCTAACCTACCCACCATTACCCAAAATGGCCACCTGACCAAATGGGCAACCCTCACCAGAAACAACACAGCAACAATCATACGGACCATCCACTCAGAGGCCAAAGTGGACCTATACCCCCACCACAGCTACAACCTGGGAACATCCCTAATAAGCACCACCCTGACCCACATCATCAACACCTTCATCATGTCTGCCACTTTCCAGAATGAAAGGAAACTTGCAGAAATCAATGCCCTCCCTCAAGAAGCCCACAGCAATCCTGAATTAATTAGTTACTTCCTACCTTTGTCCCTGCGTCCCTAGCCAGCCAAAATGATTGAGAAGGCCATCAACAAGCTCCTCACCACCCACCTCGAGCTTCACCATCTGGTGGACAACACTCAATCAGGGTTCAGAAAGGACTAAAGCTTCAAAACAGCACTCATTGTGGCCACCAGTGACATTCGAATCATTATGAACTAAGGAGAAACAACGGTCCTCATTCTGTTCCACCTCTCTGCGGCCTTCAAGACTGTCTTCCATAACACTCTCATCAGAAGACTCCACAAGATTGGCACACAAGGATATGCCCTCGAATGGTGCTGTTCCTTCTTCACAGGAAGAACCCAAAGGTCAGGCTGCCACCCTTCACATCAGAGACCAAGAAATTGATATGCAGAGTCCCACAGGGATCATCCCTTTGCCCCACCCTTTTCAACATATACATGACACCGCTCATAAACATCATCCATTCACAAGACATCACCATCATCTCCTACATTAATGACACCAAACTCATCCCCTCCCTGATGGGCCAAACATCCTCCAGCAGAACCAACTTGAGCAACTTCATGACCATGGTAGCAGACAGGATGCAAATCAACTGCCTGCAGCTCAGCTCTGACAAGATGGAAGTACTTGTATAGGACTCCACCTGCTGGACATCGGAGCTAGGACCAACACCCACACCAACACCCATAGACCATATAAGAAATCTAGGGATCGTCCTGGACGACAAGCTCAACATGATGGCTTACGTCAGTGCAGTGTACACCTCCTGCTTCCACATCCTATTCATGCTGCAAAAAATCTTCAAATGATTGCGCCAAAACACCAGGTCGACCGTCACACATGTGCTCATCACCAGCAGGTTGGACTATGGCAATATTGTCTACGATGGAATCTCCAAGCAACTCCTACACAGTCTGCCTGAATACTACTGCAAGACTCATACTCAACATGCCATGTCACACCCACATCACACTGCACCTCAGGAAGCTTCACTGGCTCACCATTCATAAGTGCAATCAATTCAAACTTCTTATTCACACATACAAAGTTCTACACAACACAGGACCAGAAAGCCTGAACAGCCACCTACACTTTCACCAACCCACCAGACACCTTCGCTGTGCCTTACTCTCAGTTGCACACATTCCCCGCATCAGCAAAATCAAAACTGTAGGTTGCTCATTCTCTTACATCGCACTCTACAATCAGAGCCCCCTCCTCACTTCTTGTGTTTCACAAGAAGCTGAAAACTTGGCTGTTTGTATAAGCACTTGGGTACCACAAAACTACACACATGGTCAAGTGCCTGGATACCCTCACTGGTGATTAGTGAACTATACAAATCGATATAACAACATAATGGAAGTGACTCAGGCATTCAAATTCCTACTAGTGGACCTGGATAGCCCTGACACTGAGACAGAGAATTCATGCGCTACGCTTACCTTTTGCCTTTGTGTAGGCTGGCAAACAATTGCATGTCTTGCCGCACCTTCACTAATAGGGTGATCAGTTTGTATCGCTAACACTTTGGGGACGCTCACAACAGGCACCTGAGGCGTGTCACAAACAAGAGCAAAAATAGGTAGTTTCCTTTGGAAGATGTTTACAAGGGAGGAAGAACAAGGTCACAATCGAACTAGGGTTTGGGGTGCAGTCACGGCCCATATACTCCTTAGGCAGGGTCACTGGAATTATGTGATCTTTATTCCAAATAATAACGAATTTGCTGGATTTCCACATAATCTATAATCTGCAGCACAATCTGCTGAGTTTAACAAAAAAGTTTTTAAACTCAAATGTTTCAAAGGTTAATAAAAATGTGGCAAGGTGTGTTGCAGCACAGTGTAAGTAGAGGTGGGAGAGCCAACAAATTAACAGCGGGAGCTAAACCAAAGGCCTTGCTCAGCTGTTGAAGCCCATGCCTGAGCCGAGCCCTGAAAATATTTGCTATGTAAATCATAAAACGAACAGCATGTAAAATATGAGCAAGTCTCTTCAGAATTCAAAAAAGTGTATTTCTTTAACACTAGGAGCTTTGATATTAATACTTCACGTTATAGCATTGCATTGGATGTTAAACTGGAACTAATGAGCTGAAACCTGAGCCCCGGCAGTGTCAAAGTGTGTCAACAAGATGAAATATTTAGTTCTTTCTTTATTCGGTTATGTAGAATACAACCATAAATCACAAAAATACATCAAAAATACATCAACACGAAAAACATGAGATTTAAAAGAAAATCTTTTGTTAAAAAGTCATAAAGATGCCAAATCCATGTATAAAAGATAAATATGAAACAAATTTAAAAATGTACACTATTCCGCCAACATATGGCCCATTTTAAAAAAGAACCAACCCCCCAACACACTAAAACATTCAGGACCGTAGGTAGCCACAGGTAAGCTGGGCAATATTGCACAAAAAATGTGTCTTCAGTAGGAGAAGTAAAAATCTTCATCTAAAAGGTGTGCAAAAACCACAAAACTGGGTCAAATTAATGAATGATTGTGAAGACACCCCATCACATGGGCAAATTTGTATAGATTTCAGATCATACTGGCCGAGCGGGAAATACAAATTACTTTTGATTACACGTAACCGAAAGCGAGTAATAAGTGTCCTTTCCCAAATATTTTGTACCGCCAGAAGGTACGCCTCAGGACCCGCCTACAGCTTCAGTATTAAAAAATCCCTCACGGTTTGTTTCATTAATTCCTCTGCCTCCCTACTATTTCTCAATTCTTTTTTTTAAAGTTCTCCTTCACCCACCGCTTATCAATACCTGCTAAACATTCTGCCACGTTAAAGATCTCCGGCCAGCCAAGAAACGTGGCAGCCTGCTTGATATATGCTAATCAAGGAATATCCAAGCATCGGTTGCAAGCCAGACAGTCACGAATTACCCCTCTATTTAGGGAGGCACAGTCATTAGTCCACACGGAGATGCACATCAGGAGGGGTGCAATCTTAATGCTATCACTCACAAACTCCAAGTCCAATTTCTCGTGTAGACAAAGCCAAGAAGTGTTTGGCCTCACACCCAGTAACTTTTGACAGAAGATATTTTCCTCTATCTGGGGAGCTGTACTACCCGAGTAACCCCAGAGTGGGGCCCCATACAAAAGGACCGGGAGGCATTTACGCCTATATACCTCAAGCAGAGGTACTATAGGCTTGTTTCCCATTCTTGTTGCAAAATTAAAGGTATCCCCCTACAGGGGCATTAAATTGCGCACATCGCCTCGCTATCAGGGCACCCACGACCCTTTATCATCAAAAGTCGCACCTAGACATGGAAACTCATGCACACTGCTGATGTTTTGGCCATTAATCACCAAGTCCCCTACTTTGCTCAATGCATTGTCACAAACCATAAATCTAAATCCGACATGAAGTCAAAATAAGCATTCAGCGCCACAGGGGGACCATTTATAGTACGGACCAATAGCACCATGACATCCACATAGATCAGGGACGGCACACTCATTCCATTTATTTTAGAGACATCTTTGCATCTATCAACCAAAAAGTTGTGCAAACCATTTGTATCCAAAGGAACAGGGTGGGGGCAAGAATACAACCATCACACCTCGATTAAAATTAAAGGGTTCAGTGCATTCCCCATGGGTCGCATATCTCACAAAAGCATTAGTTCCAGAGTATTGCAGCAGCTTGACAATTTGAGTCTCCATACCCATCGTGGCTAGGAGTCCCCATAGTTTACAACAATTTACTTTGTCAAAAGCACTGCTAAGATCTATAAAGGCAAGGTAATGAGTACCCCCCTTCGCCTGAGAATATTTATCAATCCACAGAAGTAAATTCAAACACTGCTCCTAAGTCCCAAGCCTTTCCCTAAAACCATACTGCACCTTACTCATCAAATCATGCTCTCTCACCCACTCAATGCGCCGTAGATCTATACGACCCAAAAATTTTATTGATAAGTCTAGGAATGTATTATAGATGTTTACCAGAAGTGCATTATACTTATTTGAAAGCACAACCCAGATAATGAGGATTCCCTGATGGCTAAATTTAATCTGATATGCTCTATAGACCTTGGAGATATTGGTCAAGGTTACTAAACCCCTCCTATAGTGGAGGTCGGGCACCCGTTCTGCCGGAACAGCAAATCTTTAAAATCCATCCCATTCTGCAGCCCTTTCTGACCATACCTCTTGTAGTAGGATAGAATCAAAGCCTGATATAAACCCTACCCATAGTATTCCTGCAGCTTTGCATCATACCCCGCCACATTCCAAGAAATTAAGAGAAACAGAGGGGATGCCTCTCTCAACCCACCCAGACCTCATATTATAGCTGAGGACCCCATGGGAACTACCTTGTCATTTTCCTCTTGTCTGGACAAGTTCACCCTTCCTGCCAGTCATTTAGCTCCAAATCCGAGAGTGCTGTGAATCTATTTTTCAACCCAAGCGGCAGCAAGCCCTCCTGCAACCTGGAAAAGACCCTTACACAAGATGCATCTAAAGGCCAGGTGTGCCTATGAAAGAAGCCTGGGGGAACCAGGCCAATCTTCTCACAAGCCTGGGGTTCAACACAGCCTGACAGAAGCTAACATGGGCCAAACCTGGATATTTACAGTCCCCTTTCTCTTCTTTTTCCAGTGGGACTACCCACCCAATCCGTCTAACAAACACATTTTCCACTAAATTGTTGCAGTTAAAGTCACAATTTGTGCTCAGCCAGTGTCTTGTCTTGTTCTTCAGCTGCTCAGTGGATTCACTTGTTCTTGGAGATATCGTTGGTACATTTGTAAGCATTACCACATAGGGGGCACAGTCAGGTGGAAGCTCCAATCGGGTGAATGGGGGACTGTTACATAAAAGCAGTTTTCGATCCCTCCTCCACTCCTGTATCAGCACTGCTTCCCCTCCAGTCCCACTTGTGGATATCCTTCCAGCACCATTTGTTCCAGGTTCCCCTGCCATGCTTGTCCAATTTTCAGGGGCTGCCATCACATGGTTATCAGGAACGTTTCCTGTGTTAAAATGGGGACGATGTGGACACTGCTGAATAGTAAGCTCCTGAGGCACTGAGATCACCCTTGATGGGATTCCCCTCACCAGAGTGGGACCATGACACTCAAGCTCCAAAGACCCACGCACTTGGACTGAATAGTACCCCCCTAAACTGCAGCAAAGAAACTGCAGATTCCAAGGACTGCAATTTTTCCTTTAAGGGCATCAAACAGGCTTTATTCAGCTCCTTAAATTTCTCCAGTGGATTTTCATACTCGGAGACTTGACTCTGTCCGGCACAGAAACCCTCCTGGATGCCAGAGCAGCTCAATTTGTTGGGGAGTGCCACTTTAGTTTTTTTCAGAGGCTTTTTTTTTATTTTTATTTGGAAGGCTACTACAGCAAGGTGGGGAATTGGAGAGAATCCCCTTTCTATTTACTAGAGTAACCTCCCACACCACTATTTCCAGCTACTGCCAGGGGGTGCTTTAATGAGTCTACCTGAGGCACTACTGGCGGGCAGTCTTTGTTGTCAGCAATCCCAGAAACGTCTGCATGGGCTGAAGCTCTCTGCAATTACTCATTTCCATTGAAAGTAGTCTCTCCGACAAAACTATCTCCTTTGATACTACCCCAAAACGTACAGTAGGTAGGTAAGTAAAAAATTGCGACTTGCAATTTGCGAGTCATAGCGACTCGCAAATTGCAACTCGCAATACGAGATGCAGAAAGGTGTCTCACCTTCTGCAACTCGCTATGGGGTCACAAAGACCCATCTCATGAATATTCATGAGGTGGGTCGCAGTTTGCGACCCCATAGCGAGTCTAGGCACTTACAGGGATGGTGGCCTGCTGGAGACAGCAGACCACCATATCCGTGACTGCTTTTTGAATAAAGCAGTTTTTTTCTTTCTTTTTGCAGCCCGTTTTCCTTAAAGGAAAATGAGCTGCAAAAAGAAAAAATACCGAAACCATTTAGTTTTGGTTTTTTCAGAGTAGGCAGTGGTCCATAGGACCACTGCCTGCTCTGAAAATTTATTTTTGGGGGCATTCACAAAGGGGAAGGGGTCCCCTGGGGACCCCTTCCCTTTTGCGAATGAGTTACCATCCACTTCAAGTGGATGGTAACTGCGAGTTGGTTTGCGACTGCATTCGCGGTCCCAAAGCAACTCTGCATGGCGATGCGGTCGCAAATAGGAAGGGAACACCCCTTCCTATTTGCGAGTCGCAGCCACAAATTGCGAGTCGGTACCGACTCGCAATTTGCGGTTGTGCATCGCGTTTGGCCTTTTGCGCCTCGCAAACTGCGTTTTTCACAGTTTGCGAGGCGCAAAAGGCTTGCTACATCTGGCCCAAAATTCCTAAACGCAGACTCTGTTTCCATGCTTTCTGCAGTTGGCTAGATTGCTAGAACGGACATTATTTTGAAAGCACCGCGCCTTGTTTGTCTTTTCGGAACGTCAGACCCGTTTTTTAGACCGCAGTGTTTCAAAGTAACGTTTTTTTCCTAGCATTAGTTGCTTAGTAACTTTAGAGTTTTACCAACATGTTTCTTCCTAGTATATAAATTACAACTGTGTTCGTTTAAAGTGCCAAGCAAACAATGCCACAGATATTAGAATTCTTGGAAGAGAAAGGGAAACAGCGAGCATTTTCTGGAAACCACGTGATTTCATGAACAAAATTAAAGGAGCCATCCTGTGAGAGATGTCACAATAGATCCGAAATTCAAGCTGACATCATCAAACAGATTACAATTGTACAGTGGGTTTTTCTGGTGATTGATTGTTCGAAATGCAGGACTGGGTAAAAAGAACATTTTGTTCTCTACCGCAGTGGAATAACCTTTAAAACTAAACTGGTTTATCTTCAAATACAGTTCTCCTCTGGCTGAGAATGAAAACAGGCGGTCAACCGCTCGCTTCAGTCTACACGCATTTAAAATTACCACCCCGGGTACCGCAGAATTGAGACCACACGCAGCTCTTTAAATTCACCCCAATGCAGCCGGACAGATAGCCCAATGAGTTGAGAATTTGCTGTTAAGATGTATATATGTTCTGCAGGTTACGGGTTCCAAAACCGGCAGGGGTGACTTAGCCCTTCATCCCATTGAGGTTGGTAAAAAAGGGTACCAGTTTCAAACGAATAATATTTGGACATACACGTTTTATAAAGTGCTTTGGATAAAAAGTGCTATATAAATAACAACCTTACGTAGCACCCAGTGCTTTACAGCAGCAGCAACAGCATACTTTGCAACCGCACAGCATGGATGTCATTTAGGGGTTGCAGCTATGACCCCTGCCGTCAGAGATATAAAATCAGAGCCAATAACGCAGGCTTGATCGCGCTTATGAGTTTGAGGGCTTCTCCTTTCTTGTTTTCTGACCATTTTTAAATTATACGATTAGTGTTTAATATAAGGGATAACCAACCCTACTGGCGAACGTTTTTAAGGATATTGCAAACCACAGAGGAGTTCCTTAACCATACAGAGGAACGAGGCCGAACCGCGACAGTTCACAAAAAATAGAAGAAGGACTACAATTTTACTTCAACCCAGCACACAGAATGACAGCGCTCATCAGCACAGAATTACAGAAGAGGCACTAAGAACATAAATAAAATGCAATTTTTAAAGTTAGTATAATTCCTTTTAATTACATTGTTTTCTTGTAACACCTGCTATCGATCTCTTCTTTGGAAAACAAAAAAATCACCTCCCACAGTTTTCAGGCGCTGCTCTCTAAAAACTGGACATGAGCTAAATTTCCCGAAATCTGCAGGAGCTGCTGGTGAAAAACCGTGAATGTCCGGGCAAATCCGGGATGCCTGGTCACCATACACTTTGTGCAGTATCAGTCAATGTTGATTAGCATGTTTGAGTTATACACACCAGCTGGTGTGCAGTGACTTGCCCCCTATGGACCCCTTCACTGCAGATCACTACAAGCCTGTTGTATGCATTTGATTTGCACTTTTTTCACAGCTGCCTATAGCTCTTTATGGCCCTGATGAGGTGCTGTAGCGCTTAGAGTGGACGGATAGCATGCTAATCCATGCGTTTTGGACCATGACTGGAAAGTGGAATGGCATTTATTGCAGTGTAAACTTTTCCCAATATGTATCTGGAAGAGCATTGATATTTGAATGTTAAAGCTGGATTTCAGTGTCCGCTAAGTTCAACAGCGCGCCCTGCAGATTAGGTTAGTGATGCACAGTGTTTCTAAAGTTGCCTTTCTGAGAGGGTCATGTGGCGGGAAGGAGGGCTGCTTCACAGAGTGCGCGGCTGTGCCGCAGGAGTGGAAGGCAGCTCCAGTGTGTGGTGGGAGGAAGCGCCAGTGTGGGAGCGAGGGAGGTAGTGAGCTGTGCGTGGGAGATAGCGCCAGTACATAAGGGGCAATGATATAGCTGGGAGGGAGGGAGGTGTTTGGGGTGTCACACACCTCTCTAATAACTATATTTTCTGATAAATAGTTGGGTACAGGTGCTTTCAGTCAGGTATGATGAGGTGTCCGTCGGATTTCACCAGAGATTTTTACATACACACTGTCTGACAGTCTGTCAGAAAGTCTTAAAACATGTTGGTTATTTTTTTGTACAAAATCTTTTTTCTCTAATTTAGGAACCCTGCCAGTCTGCATTCCTCTCCCCTTCAACTGCACCTTAAGCCCATCTCGTGCGCCCTCCTTATTGTATGATGTATTTATTATTAAATGCCAGTTTGATTATTGAAAACTGGAACCTTGCACCCCCAATCTCATCGTGTGATTGGAGGCATTGCCAGTATGGATGCTAGCCCCAGCGTGTGATGGGAGGCAGCATCAGCGGGTCATGGGAGGCAGCGTCAGTGTGTAATGGCAGGCAGTGCCTGTGTGGGTACCAGCGTCAGTGTGTGATGGGCAGCGGCGTGTGTGAGTACCAGCGCCAGTGTTTGGTGGGAGGCAGCACCAGTGTGTGATGGGATGCAGTGCTAGGGTGTGATGGGAGGCAGCACCAGGGTGTAATGGGAGGCAGCGCCAGTGTGTGATGCGAAGCAATGCCAGAGTGGGTATCAGCGCCAGGGTGTGATGGGAGGCAGCGCCAGGGTGAGTACCAGTGCCAGGGTGTGATGGGAGGCAGCCCTAGGTTGGGTTCTAGTCCCAGGGTACAAGGGATGGGAGGCGGTGCCAGTGTGGGTACCAGCGTCAGTGTCTGATGGGGGGCAGCGCCTGTGTGGGTACCTGCTTGTAGGAGGCTGGACTGGCTTGTAGTGAGTACCAAGGGGTACTTGCACCTTGCACCAGGCCCAGTTATCCCTTATTAGTGTATAGGGTGTCTAGCAGCTTAGGCTGATAGATAATGGTAGCTTAGCAGAGCAGCTTAGGCTGAACTAGGAGACGTGTGAAGCTACTACAGTACCACTTAGTGTCATATGCACAATATCATAAGAAAACACAATACACAGTTATACTAAAAATAAAGGTACTTTATTTTTATGACAATATGCCAAAGTATCTTAGAGTGTACCCTCAGTGAGAGGATAGGAAATATACACAAGATATATATACACAATAGCAAAAATATGCAGTATAGTCTTAGCAAACAGTACAAACAATGTATAGTTACAATAGGATGCAATGGGGAAACATAGGGATAGGGGCAACACAAACCATATACTCCAAAAGTGGAATGCGAACCACGAATGGACCCCAAACCTATGTGACCTTGTAGAGGGTCGCTGGGACTATTAGAAAATAGTGAGAGTTAGAAAAATAACCCTCCCCAAGACCCTGAAAAGTGAGTGCAAAGTGCACTAAAGTTCCCCTAAGGACAAAGTAGTCGTGTTAGAGGAATAATGCAGGAAAGACACAAACCAGCAATGCAACAACTGTGGATTTCCAATCTAGGGTACCTGTGGAACAAGGGGACCAAGTCCAAAAGTCACAAGCAAGTCGGAGATGGGCAGATGCCCAGGAAATGCCAGCTGCGGGTGCAAAGAAGCTTCGACTGGACAGAAGAAGCTGAGGTTTCTGCAGGAACGAAAAGGGCTAGAGACTTCCCCTTTGGTGGACGGATCCCTCTCGCCGTGGAGAGTCGTGCAGAAGTGTTTTCCCACTGAAAGAACCCCAACAAGCCTTGCTAGCTGCAAATCGTGCGTTTGGCGTTTTTGGACGCTGCTGGGGCCCAGGAGGGACCAGGAGGTCGCAAATTGGACCTGAAGAGAGAAGGGACGTCGAGCAAGACAAAGAGCCCTCACTGAAGCAGGTAGCACCCGGAGAAGTGCCAGAAACAGGCACTACGAGGATGCGTGAAACGGTGCTCGCCGAAGTTGCACAAAGGAGTCCCACGTCGCCGGAGACCAACTTAGAAAGTCGTGCAATGCAGGTTAGAGTGCCGTGGACCCAGGCTTGGCTGTGCACAAAGGATTTCCGCCGGAAGTGCACAGGGGCCGGAGTAGCTGCAAAGTCGCGGTTCCCAGCAATGCAGCCCAGCGAGGTGAGGCAAGGACTTACCTCCACCAAACTTGGGCTGAAGAGTCACTGGACTGTGGGGGTCACTTGGACAGAGTCGCTGGATTCGAGGGACCTCGCTCGTCGTGCTGAGAGGAGATCCAAGGGACCGGTAATGCAGCTTTTTGGTGCCTGCGGTTGCAGGGGGAAGATTCCGTCGACCCACGGGAGATTTCTTCGGAGCTTCTGGTGCAGAGAGGAGGCAGACTACCCCCACAGCATGCACAAGCAGGAAAACAGTCGAGAAGGCGGCAGGATCAGCGTTACAGAGTTGCAGTAGTCGTCTTTGCTACTATGTTGCAGGTTTGCAGGCTTCCAGCGCGGTCAGCAGTCGATTCCTTATCAGAAGGTGAAGAGGGAGATGCAGAGGAACTCGGATGAGCTCTTGCATTCGTTATCTGAAGTTTCCCCAGAGACAGAGACCCTAAATAGCCAGAAAAGAGGGTTTGGCTACCTAGGAGAGAGGATAGGCTACTAACACCTGAAGGAGCCTATCAGCAGGAGTCTCTGACGTCACCTGGTGGCACTGGCCACTCAGAGCAGTCCAGTGTGCCAGCAGCACCTCTGTTTCCAAGATGGCAGAGGTCTGGAGCACACTGGAGGAGCTCTGGACACCTCCCAGGGGAGGTGCAGGTCAGGGGAGTGGTCACTCCCCTTTCCTTTGTCCAGTTTCGCGCCAGAGCAGGGGCTAAGGGGTCCCTGAACCGGTGTAGACTGGCTTATGCAGAATTGGGCACCTCTGTGCCCAACAAAGCATTTCCAGAGGCTGGGGGAGGCTACTCCTCCCCTGCCTTCACACCATTTTCCAAAGGGAGAGGGTGTCACACCCTCTCTCAGAGGAAGTTCTTTGTTCTGCCATCCTGGGCCAGGCCTGGCTGGACCCCAGGAGGGCAGATGCCTGTCTGAGGGGTTGGCAGCAGCAGCAGCTGCAGTGAAACCCCAGGAAGGGCAGTTTGGCAGTACCAGGGTCTGTGCTACAGACCACTGGGATCATGGGATTGTGCCAACTATGCCAGGATGGCATAGAGGGGGCAATTCCATGATCATAGACATGTTACATGGCCATTTTCGGAGTTACCATTGTGAAGCTACATATAGGTAGTGACCTATATGTAGTGCACGCGTGTAATGGTGTCCCCGCACTCACAAAGTTCAGGGAATTGGCTCTGAACAATGTGGGGGCACCTTGGCTAGTGCCAGGGTGCCCACACACTAAGTAACTTTGCATCTAACCTTTACCAGGTAAAGGTTAGACATATAGGTGACTTATAAGTTACTTAAGTGCAGTGTAAAATGGCTGTGAAATAACGTGGACGTTATTTCACTCAGGCTGCAGTGGCAGGCCTGTGTAAGAATTGTCAGAGCTCCCTATGGGTGGCAAAAGAAATGCTGCAGCCCATAGGGATCTCCTGGAACCCCAATACCCTGGGTACCTCAGTACCATATACTAGGGAATTATAAGGGTGTTCCAGTAAGCCAATGTAAATTGGTAAAAATGGTCACTAGCCTGTTAGTGACAATTTGGAAAGAAATGAGAGAGCATAACCACTGAGGTTCTGATTAGCAGAGCCTCAGTGAGACAGTTAGTCACTACACAGGTAACACATTCAGGCACACTTATGAGCACTGGGGCCCTGGGTTACCAGGGTCCCAGTGACACATACAACTAAAACAACATATATACAGTGAAAAATGGGGGTAACATGCCAGGCAAGATGGTACTTTCCTACACTGCTCCAGGGTGTGATGGGAGGCAGCGCCAGGGTATGATGGGAGGCAGCACCAGTGTGTAATGGGAGGCAGCACCAGTGTGGGTACCAGTGCCAGGGTGTGATGCGAGGCAATGCCAGTGTGTGATGAGAGACAGCACCAGTGTGGGTTCCAGTGCCAGGGTGTGATGGGACGCAGCACCAGTGTGGGTACCAGCACCAGCATGAGATAGAAGGCAGTGCCAGTATGGGTACCAGTGCCAGGGTGTGATGGGAGGCAGCGCCAGGGTGGGTACCAGCGCTAGTGTGTGATGGAAGGCAGCGCCTGTGTGGGTACCAGTCCCAGGGTGTGATGGAAGGCAGTGCCAGTGTGGGTACCAGCGCCAACGTGTGATGTGCAGAAGCACCTGTGTGGGTACCAGCACCAGTGTGTGATGGGAGGCAGCACCGGGTTGGATGGGAGGCGACGCCAATGTGTGATGGGGGCAGCGCCAATGTGGGTACCAGCTCCAGTGTGTGATGGGAGGCAGCACCAGGGTGTGATGGGAGGCAGTGCCAATGTGTGATGGGGCAGCGCCAGTGTGGGTACCAGCACCACGGTGTGTGGGAGGCAGCGCCAGTGTGGGTGCTAAAGAGTGATGGAGGCCGCACCAGAGTGTTGTGGGAGACAGCGCCAGGGTGATGGGAAGTGGCACCAGGGTGTAATGAGAGGCAGCACCAGTGTGGGTACCAGCACCAGGGTGTGATGGGAGGCAGGGCCAGTGTGGGTGCCAGAGTGTGATGGGAGGCAGCACCAGGGTGTGATGGGAGGCAGCACCAGTGTGTGATGGGAGGCAGCGCCAGTGTGGATGCCAGTGTGTGATGGGTACCTGTGCCAGGGTGTGATGGGAGGCAGCACCAATGTGGGTACCAGCGCCAGAGTGTGATGGGAGGCAGCACCAGTATGGGTACCAGTGCCAGGGTGTGATGGGAGGCAGCACCAGGGTGGGTACCAGCACCAGCGTGTGATGGAGACAGTGCCTGTGGAGGTACCAGCACCAGTGTGTGATGAGCAGCAGCACCTGTGTGGGTGACAGCGCCAGCGTGTGATGGGAGGCAGTACCACGGTGTGATGGGAGGCAGCACCAGTGCTTGATGGGAGGCAGCGCCAGGGTGTGATGGGAGGCAGCGCCAGGGTGTGATGGGAGGCAGCACCAAGGTGTGATGGGAGACAGCACCAGAGTGTGATGGGAGGCAGCACACATGTGCAGCCAATGGTGCAGAGGCGACAGACTCCATTCTACATCTTGTTGTTTCAGGAGGGGACAGACATCCCCGGGATGAGGCCACTGTGTGAAGTCCTTGCAGAGGCAGACTGTTCACAGTGGAAACCTCTCGTCGTTTTTCCACCATGTTTATTTGTGCAAGTGTGACCTCTGTCTCTGTGCTAAGGGGTTTTGTAGCACAGCCACACAATAGACCCGACTCCTGCAGGAGACTCCTGATTTTTGGAGCGGAAATGAATACATTTTGGCTGTCTCCCACCTGAAATTGCCTCCAGCTCCAATAGAAGTCAATGTGTGGAATTCATTCACCTGATTAGTGTTTTTAAAATCTCTCACTTTCCTCTTCTAAAATGTTGGCATATATGGGCGCAGGGACAACAAAGTGCTCTGCGCCATCACTGCTGTAAGCTCAGAGGAGATTGTAAAATGGGATTCAGGGTCTGCCTTTGGTTCTTTCAGTCGCAGGTATGAAGAAACTTGTGCCGGGTCCGGGTTTGTGCGCTTACAATGTACCCCCGAGTTCAGTGTAAAGACAATTGCCCAGGCACTTGTGTGATCAGTAAACCGATCTCAGAGAATGTTTCTGCACTTTACCCTCTTTGTAAGTGGCAGAAATACAAATCAAGTGCCAACCCAGTGCTATGCACCGGTGTTATTAACCGGGGCCTTTCATGCCTCGATTTACTACAGCACTTTAAATGAGGTCTTTGGAGCTGATGCCACTGGCAGTAATCTTTCACATGGAGCACACAGCTTTAGCATTTATTTATTTTTAAATTTTTTAATGGTTCTGCTTGTCTCCTATCAGGTCATTCGGAGCACACAGAGTTGCCCATAGACATCACTTTGCACCATCGGAGTGTCTCAACCAGTCTTAATTTATTCTGTGAATTCTGTGGCTTGCAGCGCTGGATTCACAATGAGGAAAATCAAAACTACTAGGGTTAGAATAAAACAGTAACATAAAACCAGGAGTAGACAAGCTGCCGACGCCTGACACGGAACTAGGGATGCCAACTTTCCATTATCATTCTGCAGGACACTGCGCCCAGGAGGCCTCAAAACATGCTTACTTGGGAGCAAGTGAACTAGGAGTCGCTGGGTGCAGCTTTGCAGTTTCATTCCATAATCCCAAACTCTGAATTAAGCCATATCAAAAATAAAAGTTGATCAGAATTGAGGAGGATTGCTATTCATATGGTTTTTGAGCTCCGATCCTTTTGCCACCTCCTGCAGTCAGCATTGGCTGCGTGCTGGTGCCACTTTTGAGAGACAAGTTAACAAGCATTTTTGCCTCACATTTCAACAAAGATTTAATGAAGTTTGCAGAATAGCCTGAGAAGATTTATGGCCCCATAAAGGAGATAAGCAATGCCCTGTGTGCGATGTCATGAGTGCTGGCAGGGAAGGGCCCTAAAGAGAAAGAGAGAGACTCTCTGCATGTGATGCAAGCGCATATGATGTTTGTTTAGTAAAAATAAGCTTACGTTAGGAGCCGGTTGTTTTGTAAAATAAGCTTATTTTAGGAGCCGGGTACGAGGACAGCACTGGAATAAAGCCAAAACAAATGTCAGCGACATGGGAGGAGTTGGGAGGAACGGAAGGCTGCAATAAAATGCAGGCAGCTACCAGCCTAAAAAACACACACACTCACAGTGAAAAGGAACCACCAAAGAAATGTTAAATAGTAGTCCGTAGCAGCAACACATAAAGAAACCAAAGTGGAACAATACAGTAGTTGGTCTCTGCTCTGAAACAGAAAAAGGAGGGATAAAAATGCAGAACTGACCACTAGCAAGCAAAACATTTTAAGGACACTGCAACCAACAAATGAAATTGCTTCCTTCCACAGTATAAGTATAGTTAAGCATACACTAGATCAAACATGTACGCTCAACCTAAAAATGGAACACTAGGGGCTGGAACAAGACCTCTGCTGGCAGTTGAAATAAGTTTTAAAAAGTTATTAAATGTACGTTGTGTGTATACTTGCAGGAGAGAGTTTGTAGGAGAGTATATACATTTTTAGCATTTGTGCGTCTGTGTGAGCATATGTGTGTGAGTGAAAGTAAGCGAACATGTCAGTGACAGGTAGTGAGAATGAGTGATATTGAGTGTCAGTGAGCATGAGTGAGTCAGGGTGACCACAAATGAGTGACAGTTGGTGATTGAGAATGGATAAAAATGTGTGAGGAGGAATAAAAATGTGAGTGAGTATGAGTGAGTGATAGCAAGTGACTGAGAGAGTGAAAATGAGTGATTGAGAATGTTATTGAGAGTAAGATTGAGTGTGACTGTATGAGTGAACTACTCTCAAATATCACTTCATTACTTTTTCTGTGCTGTTGTATTAATCATACAGTTACTGTGGAACCTAAGCATTCATTCTTGTGACGTGTTCAGTGTGAAGGTCATTTGACATTCCTTCCTGAAGTTATTCCAGCTCAGAGGTCTTATGATGTCACTTCCTGTGATGCCATTACAGTGAAAGGATGTGTAATGTCACTTCTGCTTGCTACCCATAGCATTTTGGTGAATCGACGTCCATGACTGGAGACAATATAGGGTAAACCCAGTTCTGGACTAATGTTATATCTCTACTGAGACCCATAAATGGCTCTTGTACACCTTTCTCTGAATGTCATATGTCGAACTGGCTAACAATGACAACGACGTGCGAGGGTTTCATTTTAAACAGTAATTCGTCTCTCCTGTCGCCAGCACTATGCAAGATAACGATTGACCCATTCTAACCTCCTCCACACTCTGTACTTAACGTACATTGTTTTCCCTGCAGTTGACTTTTTTATGGAAGTTTAATGTATATTCTGCTAGTTGCTATCGTCCCCTAGTGGTGAAATTCAAAAGTACAGCGGGAACAGAAATCGAATCAAGGAGAATGTTTACTTTCTGGGCACAGCATAATTAATGCCTGTATTGTGTTCAGCCTTCTTCCTACTCATGAAAATTACACATCCGCTGCTCCTTCACCGCAGTACGTTGCTTCTGTGCACAAAAGAGGAACTGAAGGGGACATTCACCGAACATTTATATGGCATGCGAAAAGCCTTCCACGGAATGCCACAGATTGCTGCACCTCGGAAGACATGCAGAGCTTATCAGAGGTCAAATCATTTAAGCATTCTTTTTTAAACGCACATTTGTTTCACCTTTGAGGCATGAAGCACATACTCTAATTAGACTACAGTGACCTTTTAAACATGGGCGCCAATTCCCTAACCACCGAAACACGTGGGCAACCAGTGCCCAGACCCCCACCCGCCCCCACACCAGCTGAATTACTAAGGCACAGTCGGACTGGGACAGAATATAGGCCATATCATCAGATAAAAATGAAAGTGTGCCCCATTACAGAATCAGATAGCTAAAAAGTGTCCCTCGTTTGGAAATTGTGAGTTTTGAACTTAAGAAACACTGTGAAAGTGTTATGCAGGGTATGGGAAACTGGCCTTTCAGACCAGCCTTTCTGGCACAGTGAGATTTCCCTGTAGGCTAGCCCAACCAATGGCCCAAGATCTCTAGTATACAAAAGACCAGGGCGATATTTATTCACAGATAAAGTTATGATGGCACCTGTTCTCCAACAACTGAAACACCAACCAACCTTGTAAATTGGGACTCTGATACCGGAAGCAGACAGGAACCGACTTAGCTACCTGTTGAGACTGAAACTTTTAACGTTATCGCACCAGTTTACCACAGGTGCTTCCAGAGCTAAGGGATCAAGGTGTTGATTTATCATGAGTACTTAACTTTCTTCCGCTAGTACTCTTCAAGCTGATCTAGTCAAATATCGTTTGAACTTGGATCCCAGCTGCACTATGACCATGCCATCTTGTTTTCTGTTCACTTTCGGACTCTTTGATGGCAGTGAAGAGGCCTTGCACACGCTGGCTTGCCCAGTTTTTTCCCTCATGCCATCTAGGTTGTGGGTGATTCTTCCCACCACATCCTTCATTTCATCATTCATTTCAGTCAGTGCAAGTGGTGCAACCACCAGCACAGGTCTATCTGTTCTCCTTGCATTTTCTAGTGACTCCCACTGCACTCCTCCATCAAGATTCTGCATAAAGGAATCTGCATTTGTCTTGTGTCCTCCAGAGATTCCAGTATGGTTTCAATCTTCTCCTGAGGTTGCAGTAGCCCTTTTACTCTTCCTGCCTTATTTGGAGTTTTACTTCTTCCACCCTGCTATCCAGCTTATATGTCTATGTTTTGGTATTTGTGTCCTGATGCATAGTTTTAAGGGATAACAATTATAAGGTACACTGTTCCAAAGACAAAGTGCTAAAAGGTCACAAGGCACTGATAACCAGGAGCTAGAGAGCCCTAACACACCCAATAGGATGTCAAGCTTCATCGCTGGGCACGCTCCTCGTCAAACCGGCACTGCAATGTCTTACGGGCCAACCCTTGAAAAGGTGGTGGTTCTTAGCCGGAGATCTTTTACCAATGGTAGTCAGACCTATGATGAACACGAACTATAGGTGTATGCAGGAGAGAAAAGAAAAAGGAAAATAAAATTGGCTCTAAACCATTACCATCATATTTAATAATTCAGAAGTAGGTTTAGGTCAAGATTAAAAAAATTTAAAAATGGGAGTGCTTATGGAGATAATGCTCAGCTGCAATGCCCTTTTTGACGCCGCCTTCAAGTCTGAACTCTGTGATGGGATCAACAAATATTTTATGATTACTATTGGATCGGTGGATTGCCATGCCACACTCTGGAGGCTTTTAAGGCCTAGATTCACAGTATTTACATTTCCAAACACACCGGGGTTCTGCGCAGACCTGTGTGGGGTTGAGGGAGAACTATTGACTTCAACGTGATTACTGACCCACATGACACACAACTTTGTTACAAGAATTCCGCGATTGCTGAGTGTGTGGTTGTTTTCCTGGCTAAATACGCCCAAGTTCATCACTATGGGGAAATGAGTGCCCTGGCCGCATTCTGGCACGATTACTACATCTTAACTGTCACTCTGCATACGTGACGGACCTCCACACTGAGGAGGGTACCTCTGTCCGTGACAACGCCGGCATCACATGCACTTTCCTCTCTTATTATCAACAGCTTTGTTCCTCGCACGCTGCCGGTGCATCGGATGCCACTCCCGCCTCGTTGGCAGAGGTGGCAATGATGTGGCCAACTAGGGCTCACCAGCAATTTTTATATGCCCCCATCACATGCGAGGAGACAGCCCAGGCGATCTACGCACTTAGGGCCAGATGTAGCAAGCCGTTTGCATGGCCCAAACTGCGATTTTCGCAGTTTGCGCCATGCAAACGGCCGAACACGATGCTCATTCCCAAATTGCGAGTCGGTACCGACTCGCAATTTGGGAATGCGACTCGCAAATAGGAAGGGGTGTTCCCTTCCTATTTGCGACTCGCATCGCAATTAAGAGTTGCTTTGTGACCGCGAATGCGGTCGCAAACCAACTCGCAGTTACCACCAGTGTCACACTGGTGGTAACTCATTCGCAAAAGGGAAGAGGTCCCCATGGTACCCCTTCCCTTTTGTGAATGTCGACAATACTCTGAAAAAAACGAAACCAAATCGTTTCGGTTTATTTTTCATTTTGCAACTCGTTTTCCTTTAAGGAAAACGGGCTGCAAAATGAAGAACAAAAACTGCTTTATTTATAAAGCAGTCACAGACATGGAGGTCTGCTGACTACAGCAGGCCACCATCCCTGTGAGTGCAGGGACTCGCTATGGGGTCGCAAAATGCAACCCACCTCATGAATATTGATGAGGTGGGTCCTTGCGACCCCATAGTGAGTCGCAGAAGGTGTCTGAGACACCATTCTGCATATGCTTTTGCGAGTCTGAAATTGCGAGTCGCACCGGCTCGCAATTTCAGACTCGCAAAAGCATATCTTCCTACATCTGGCCCTTAGTGGCTCCAAGGCCCCTGGGCTGGAAGGCCTTACGGGCCACTTCTTTAAAGCCTATAAGCACGTTCTAGGCCTCATGCTTGATAGAGGTATATGCAGAGGCCCTACAGGAGGGAATTCTCCCCCCAACCCTTCAAGAGGCTGTTAAAACCAGGGGAGCCTGCCAACCTCTGCACGTCATACCGACCCTTGTCCTTACTGAATTATGACAACCAAATATCAGTGAAGGTCATTGCTACCCGTCTTGTCCTTCCAGTGGAGCAGATAATCTCCTCATTGCAGTCTGGCTTTGTTGCACACCCTCCACTGCCCTCAAGTTTTGCACCCATCAATTCCCGGACCTCCTTAAGGCTGTCGCCTTATTAGACATCAAGAAGGCATATGATTCGCTGGAGTGGCACTTCTTGCAGGCAACTCTGGCTAAGTTGGCTGTGCCTCAGGCTTTCGTGATCTCATCATGCTTTTATACACCCGCCCCTCTCGCCCGCATTAGGATCAATGGCACCCTCTAGGAGGACTTTCCCATATCTAGTGGGTCAAGACAGGTATGTCCCCTCTCCCCCCCTTCTATTCATCATCGCTCTAGATCCGCTGGTCCATCACCTGCAGGAATAGCACCTGCATAGGGGCTTTAGCTTTCAATTTGGCCAACTTCTGCCATCTTTGTATGTAGATGATATATTATTGTTTGTTAGAGACCTGCCCACACACCTTCCACCTCTTATTGATGAAATCATACAATTTGGACTTTCCATCAACTGCAATAAATCTGAATTATTCCTTCTGACGGATGCCACCACCCCTTGCGAGCTAGCCTATCCCTTATGTTGGTGCCCAGACTCGACCTGCTATTTAGGAATCGTGATACATAGACAGCGGGCTGAAGTAATCTGTCAAAACCACAGCCCTGCCATTGAGGAACTCACCACGCTTGTGGAGACTTGGATTAAGCTCCCACTATCCATTGGAGGAGAGGGGTGGATAGCCGTAATTAAGATGGCAGTCCTGCCGTGCTTTTTATAGCTTTTTGTCAACATACCCATCGCATTGACTAAACACTTTTTAACACCCTCCATAGCCTCCTACTGCGGTTGGTTTTGGAGGGATAACACCCCAGAATTCGATGGGAAACTCTCACTCGTCCATATGAGCATGGTGGATTCGAGGTACCTGAATTCCAGCTATACTACTTGGTGGCATAGTGCTACTTTGCTTACTACTGGTACCACCCGGACGCCAAGCTTACCTATTTTAAACCTCAGCAACATCAAGCGTACGTCACTCCATTGTCTTCACTTCTCCCCAGGGGCCTTCTGTGCGACCCCATAAGATCTCATAGATATCCAAACCCTTGCTACAACTTGCTGGACGTGGTCTCGACTTAAATGATACATAGTGGGTGGGGCCCTTTACTCTCCTAACCTTCTCTTTCAAATAACCCCTGGCTCCTCCTAACCCAGGGACAGCTAGTGCACTCCATTATTGAGCACTTTATTTCCCACTGTTTACAAAGCTCCCTATGGGAAATTATACCCTGAGGAACCTGCTGACTTTCCCCCTGACATTAATTATCACCACTGCTGACAATGCCCGACTGATCTCCCCTTTATATCATGTTAGCCTTACCATGAAGCCTAAGCGCCCGAGCAGACTAGATGGGTGTGGGAACAGGACATAGGCTTTTCAATATCAAACAAGGCTTGGCAATACTGTTGTACGCTGAGTAAACTGGTTCCCTAAACCATAGACACAAATTACTCCACTATAAGTACCTCAATCCTGCATACACCATGCCCAAGGCCTTTACTCAGCTTAATCCCACCAGATCACATCAGTGTCCCAAATGCACCACTGACTACGCTGATTTTGCATATCTAACTTGAAATTGTCCAACAATACACATCTTCTGGGAGCAGTGTTCAGTTTACTTTTGTCCATGCTTGAACAAATCGGTTCAGACCCTATGATGGCCATCCTGGGATATGTTCAACCTTGACTTCTTGACCTTGCACGTTTTGCTGCTACCACACTACTTCTGGTCAAAAGACATATAACCCTTTATTGGGGCAGTGCTAGAGCCCCCACGACCAACACCTGGATCCGCGACCTAGTGTTAAGTGATACGACCAGTGAGCTGTATGCTTCTCTTCAACCCTCATCCTCCAGGCCCAAAGACATTTGGCAACCTCTTTATAAATACCTCCTAACCTGGGAACCTGACTCTACTGACGACTCTGCCACCTGATTTGTGAATACTTGAAATAGATGTCACTATGGTGTATTGTCTCTTCTGTGCTTGATTGAATGCTCCCTCAACCCCTAAAATGTGATGTGGTCATATACATTTGTCCTGTTTTTTTCTGGTGCAGCAATTTTTTTACTGCTTTAAAAAGCAATAAATATATTTTGAAAAAACAAAAAAAGAGAAAGCCTGACCTTTTAAAACATACTCCAGGCCCCGAAGGCAGAAATGTGTTCAAACATTTACTAAGAGATGTGGGGCTGTGAGGGTGGGGATGAAGATTTGATCGATGAATATGCTTTTGTAAATAAGATGTCTAACAAGAGGTTCAAACCAAGAAAGAATATAGTATTAGAAAGACACTCATTTTTTCTCAGATTTCACATATTTGGATAGCTGATTTATGCTATTTTGTGGGCTTGAGGACTGAGGCTCCTTCTCACAGTTGGAGAAAGTTTGAAGATGCAAAGATTAGAGAATAATTGAGAAATGAAATTGAGCAGTAAAAAAATAAAATAAAGTTTGTTGTTGACCCAAGACCCAGCGTGATACAGGCTGCTGGTATAGCCTGAGGGCTGAGCATGCAGCATTACATGTTTAGGGAAATGAGTTTAGCTGTCCAAAGGAATGGGCAGGGTGATTTACAGAACCTTACCAGTGGGCAAAAAAGACCTTGGAACAGTGGTCCCCAACTTGTAGTCCGGGGACACCTGGGAGTTCGGGAACCCTCCTCAGGTTTTCCTTAGAAAATTAAATAATATTAAGAGATGAGGTCCACAGCTCTTAGTAATGACTCAGTGTGGGAGCCCCGGATTCCAATAATTCAGTGGAGGTCCATAGAAGTCAAAAGGTTGGGAACCACTGCCCAAGAGCAAAATAATGGGAATTAAAAAATGGGACCTGCAAATGCAAAAGGTGTAGTGGGCGTTTTTAAATATGGCAAGTACCAAAACATATCCAACAACATCAGAGGTGTGCTACAAGTGTATAAAGGATCCTTTTACATGCAAATCCAAAGCAGGATGTTGGAGAATGAAAATGTGGCCATCTTGTTGAAGTACAGTAGAAGTAAGGAGGGGGGAAGGGCATGTACTAGCAGTTGATGAAAGGGGTGGTATTGCCGGATGTTAAAATTTGGAAACGAATGATGTGGAACTCTGTTTGACTGTGGATATTGGATCCCCAGATGCTGACTGGGGATGGTGAGTCTCAGATGATCCGGAGGTGGAGCTTTGGAAGTTAAACGTTATCACTTTTGATTAAGAGAGGAAACCCTTCAAGATGGTGGGAAAATAAATGGCAGGGTGGCTTAGAGTATTGTACACATAGCAAAAGAGGGATGTTGTCAAATTGAACATAATTTTAACATCATATTGAACTCTAACTACCCAAAACAAGTTTTTTGTGCCAATGAAATGAGAAGGGTTGCAGAAGCTAGATGGGATTACAGAAGTTTATTGTGAAAAACGAGGTACTCTCGCAGGGTTTCTAACATTTTGCTGAAAGAGAAAATCAATTGTGTGTGCATAAGGTCACTGGGTGCTAGTTTGGTTAATGAGACACGCCCTAGAGCGAGCTGGGAAAACTAATTAACCTGGACTTCAAACAAATCAAAAATTTGGAGTGGATTGAGCCGGTGATTTTGGCTCACTAGCTGAAGGGCACATTTAGGATGTCTATGAACTTTGAAGACATAAGTAACAACTAATGGGTTGGCTCCTGTTTACTTTTGAACATACTAGATGTGAGGGGAGTGGCATATTCTATGACTACATCTTAGCGGTTGCAGCTGATAAAAGGAGGAGTGGATGAAATCGCAAAATTGTTTCCACTGAGAATATGTGTATTTTGTTTATTAAAATTAGGCGTATTATGTTAATACAATTGGATGGTCGTATGTATGAAAATTGTGAGTTTTTCCCTTGAATACTTATGTGTAAAAGGCAAACAAATTACATTTTTAATGTATTTTCCTTACAGTTTTTAAGGTAACGTAGGATTTTTATTTATGTTGGACATGCTCAGTTTCACACATTATTCACAAGACATTTTCTGCTCCAACCCGTTTCCCATGAGTTAAAACAACAAGAAAAGTTTACAATTTATAGGCATCAGTGATATAGTTGTCTCATTTCTCCTCTGGGTTCTTTATCATTAGTATACTGAATTCTAATTTAAATGTAGGGTGAAAACCAAAATAAAAACACACTGGTTCCAGGGAGCATTTAACTTAGGAAACATTCAAGTGATTCTAAACAGTTAATCAAAAACTCATGGTTGCACACCTTTTATCACAATAATATTGTACTTCATGTCCACCAAGTTTCACATGTCTTAGAAAATACGGGTTTTTCTAATTTCTTTGATTTTCATCAAAGATGATCTTCAAAAATAATGTCTTCAAAATGTGTAAATAAAATCACAGCCAACACATGCTTCTTCCCTAATGTTTTTTCAATAGTTATGGTTCTAAGTAGGTGCCCAAAGCAAACGTAGCCCCACATTGAGGTATATGGGTAGCATTTGGCTTTTTTGGTCTTTTCATACCTAATAATGTTTGGATAGATAACTTACGTCTTCTCTATCCTTGAGAATCACATAAGGTAGGGTTTTTATCTCACAAGGAGCTCTATCGTCATTATCTACCTACTTAACGCACTGAAAGCATGTACCTTTTGTAGTATGTTAGGAGTGGTACTCAAAGTGCCACCTATTCTTTTAAACAGTGTATGTCTTGTGCATGATATGACGACCTATTAAGATGACTCAAAAAAAGAGTCATCCACAGTAGGCACGCAGTGAGAGTGATAACTTCTCCTTGTTTTGTCTCTTGGTGTTTTGTTTCTGGAGGAGTTCAGTTTTGTGAAAAGCTGCCTTTCCTGACAGAAAAATACTATTTCATGGTGGGTGTTGCCTCAAGAGAAGTTCAGAATCTCCATATAACTTAATAATTAAGTTTGCGCAGGAAAAAAGTGGAAGAAAATCTTCCACAAAATGTAAAGTTGAGGAAGAAATCGACCACAAACATAATACTTTAAGAGAAAGAATTGTCACAGAAACACTTTATTTCCCAGGGTTACTTCTTCCACAAGTGAAATTGGTAAACTCAGCAAATTTTATCATCTTTGTTGGTTATATTTAAAACTCCCTCCACCTGCTGTAGGGCTTGTTTTCCATGAAAAGGAGCTCGATATTGCGTATGAGAAGGGAAAAATGGTCTGGAAACTTTTTGTTGTTGAGCAGCTTACTAAGGAATTTGAACTCTAAGTGTGTGTGTGTTAACTTCAGCTCCCATTTTGTAATAATAAGATATTATCACATTGGCAGCTCTTATAATTCCTGTAGGAAATCTTAGCCGTTTCTGTTAAATCCTTATGTTGTAAAGGGGCAGTGCTAATTGACCTAGTGGTTTTGATTGACACAATGAAAGACACTCAAAAGAGATCTTTTTTTAGTATTTGTTTTATAAATGCACACACACGTAAATAGATTGTTTTCTGCTTGCATTTAAGCACGGACATCAGTAAAAAGTGGAAAACTAAGAGCTTTTTAACATAGGAAGATCCATCTTACATGTCAAAAGGATTAAATTCCATAGAAAGCAACACCCTCACATACATTTTAGCGTGTGTGTGCTGCAGAGGGAGTGGAATACATGCACGTCAAGGTGTATAAAATATATGTAAGCCTTTGCTCCTGTGTTTGTTATGTGTTTAACCTTTTAGTGATTAGAATCTAATGTAGTATCAATTGGATATAACATATGTAGGACTTCTCCTGTGAGGCTTCTGGAATAAACCTTATGGTGACTTTGTCTTCGTCTTGCACCCGACAGGACAGCAGTGCCTTGTCTTTTGTTTAAAAAGTGGGGCCTGTGTTCGATCCCACGTTATATGTATCACATTTGTTTGGTAGGTGAACTTTTAAAGCCTATGCAAAACTCATCACTGAAAGTGACTGTTCATGGCGGTGGAACTCTGCTCACTTGGCCCGAAGTTTCAGCTTTTGTTTTGCATTTCCCTGGAGGCGCACACACCCATGTACTGAAACATGTAACTAATTGATCCTTTTCTGCTTGAGAGCCTCTACTGTGCAATGATGCGGATTCTGACAGCTGAAATTAAAGGTTACTATTGAGACCAAAGCAGAAGTAAGCTTTGCTTTTCTTGTGTGGATGTAGATGCAGAAACTGTTGACAGTGGAAGGTTAGAGCCACAATATTACATGAGTTCTGATGTTTTCCTTTGTCTGGGTGTGCCAGTGGCTTAAACAACATTTTTTTCACGACTTCTAGAATTACTAGGCCGTTGAAGGTATTATTAGTTTGATGCCTAGTATTTTCAAGCACATTGCCTGCTTGAAACTAACTTCACTCGGGCATTTGTTTTGCTGGCAACTATCTCCCTATCTTGAATACATGTTTTACAGTCTGCTAATCCTAATTCTCCAAGCATCCATTAAGCATGCTGTGACTTGTAGTTTTCAGTATTCCGATATCAACTTGGGCCTACAAGTCTTGGCAAGTGTATGCTTTTGGCTGAAGAAAACATGGCTAGTTGAAAGTCACCCTTATGATATGGTCAACTATATACATGTGGCTATGCTGTGGTTTTTGGCCATGTTGGCCGCAGTAGTAGTGCTATGCAGCTTGGTTTGACAAGCAGTCTTGTTGTTCCAGAATCCTTCTGTACATGCTGACAGCAAATGTGCTATGGAGTTTGCAGAATATATTACACCTAGTACGTTGTTTGGCATTAATTGGTCCACAGTTAAAAATCTGAGAATCTTCCAGTCATTTGGCTTTTTCTAATGTGATTTCTGTCACTTTTTCCAACTTTAACAGTTGAATGTTAGTACTTATCAGCCTTGAATTCACCTAGCAGACAGCTTAAACTGTTTGACTGGAAACGACATATTGTGGGCTTATGAAGAACTTACAGTGGGCTTTTAGCCCACCCATTCCTTTACATTGGTTCACTTTATCGTCACTCTCTATTGCTTACTTCCTACTTAGTGGCCTTCCCTGTTCAGCTTGTATTTGTCTCTCTAACGAGCATATCCTCTTTACTATTCTTTTGCTTGGCTAACCTGTATAATGCCACTTCCCTCATTTAGGGAACTACCTATTACTGTTTGTTTCAGCAAATAAGAGATGTTTTAGCTGTCTCCCTCATGTCCTTCTTCTATCACTAAGTTCTGCTCACTGCCCCATTTGGTGTTACTCTCACAGTCATGTGCTTCTCCCCTGCCAAAGCCCTCATGCCCTCTGTTGCTCTCTCCCTCCTGTCCTCCTCTCCCCACCCCAGTGTTCCTGTCTGTCTTGTGTGCAACATTTTGCATCCTCTTAGTCTTCATTCTTTATTAGAAAGCGCCCGCTCACTCCGTTGCTTCTCTCACCTGGTCTTCCCCACCCCGCTGCGGTTCTTTTTTAAAATATATCCTTAGCGCTTTTGTGCATTTAAAATTCCTTTTTCCAATGAATCGATCAAAGTGGCACCTGCCACCTTAGATTGGTCAACAGAAATGGAAAATTCCACCCACGTCATTATGTGGGCACAGGTGTGCATGCATTATGATGCAGGTGCACACCTACAGAATGACGAGACCCCCCAACAGTGGCCATGTCGTCTTTCCTCCTCACACTCCAAATGTTAAACAGCACCAGCAAAGGCATTGTGCATTTATAAAAGCTATTCAGCATCACCAAAAAGCACTGACAAAGCAAGTAGGTCATAAAAGCGCAACCTATTGGCTTTGCCAATGCTTGTTTCCTTCTCATTGCTATTCATCTGCACATTTCTAGTGGAAGAGATCATGTTTTTTGTTACTTACATGCCTCCACATAAAGTCACAAATACACAGGAGTCTGTTACTTTGTGTAAATGTACTTATCACACAATGTAACTTGAAATTTGAAACATTTGGGTGTGCAGGATCACTTTAGTGGTGTCTGTACTGCCTTACATGTAAAATAGTGTGACGGTAAGCATACACAGAAGATGCAGGATTAGCAGATTGGGACTCCTAGATGTGTTGGATGTGTTGGTGGTCCAGAGCAAAGACATTAAAAAAAGAAACCAGCAATAAATCAACAGGAGGGTTGTTTTTCTGGTGAAAATGGCTAGTTGTTTAGATGAAGAATTTGATACTGGTAAAGAAAAAGTGTAGGGTCTCCCTCGAGTGCATAACCAAGTGAAAGAAAACAATTTATGACTAATGTGCAACTTCTTGCATGCAAGACACAATTGTATATGTTCCCAGGTGCTCTGCCTATCTTGTCTTGTGATAGGTACAAAAACCCTCCTGTGGAATACAATCTCATATAAGCAAAATTAGTGAAATCAGAAAAATAGCATGAGTGCCCTGGGCCCTGCTGTAAGTAAGGGAAATGGGCCTCCATGTCCTGGTTTGGTAGTAAAAAAAACAGCAAGAATTTGAGAGCAGTAAACCCTCTTGTGTCACTATACGAACTGCACAATTGATAGGTACACTTTGGACAGAAACTTTTTATCTGATCTCAAAATTGCAAAGCCTCGGAGATTCACCATCTAAGATATCTATGTAACCTTACTTTCGCCTCTCCACAACAGTGAATCGCCATGAAGGAACTAGCTTTGACTCGGCCGGCGACTTTATTACGTTAACAACATTCAGTGAACTTCACTTGATTTGAAGCATTTGGACTTTGATTACTTTTAGGACAGATGCAGAAGGCTTGAAAGGCTACAAAGGCTATGGTCTCCTGTCTGTCCCTTAGAGATTGTTAGTTGGGTGTTGTACATGTAGAATAGCTGGCAGGCTGGTGATCCTTTCACCATTGACGTAAAAGGTGCAAATTTGAGACAAAAGAGACATTCTTTTCAGATTTTCTGAACTTGTGTTTAGTAGTTTTGATGACTTTGAGTGAGAAATGTCCCAGTGGAAGACGTGCAGGCAGCTACAATGCTACAGTATCACTTAAATATTTTATTACATCAACTTTAGAAAGAAGACGTAAAATATACTGGCATCTACTGGACAGTCAAAGTGCTGGCAAAAAATAGCCAACATTTAAACTTACTATAAAAATGAATGAATACAATAAAGCACACATTGAACCAGCATTGTCACTGAAGAGAAATGAACTATTCTTAGGCAGATGTGAACAAGGTGCTCAGACTTTTTCCAGCCATACAAGGTGAAGGGAGCCAGTGAGAAAAGTGGGCTTACCCACTGCCCCATGTAGTATGCTGCAAGAGGTGGAAGCAGAATATGAATGACACGTTAGCAGACCAATGGATTAAGCCCACTGACCAAAAGCCTTTCTTTGTATACATATTATGTATGTTTTTTTAAAGCAATAGCCTGACAAGAAAGCTAAAGCTGTGACAAAGGCCGTACCTAAAGAGTGTGTCCATTTGAATGCACCATGACCAATTAAATCCTGAGTAATTTTAAGTAATTTTTTGCTCAGACATCTCAAATTTGGAAGTCAGTTCCACTCATGGCCTGTCTCAGCAATTTCATAGGCCCTAATTATGAGTGTGTTGGAGGGTAGGTGCTCTTTATTGCACTCAATAAAATCAGACTCCCCAAAGTTCGAAAATTCTTTGGTGCAATAGATGGTACCTTTTCTGAGTTTTGGGGAATAATGTGGATTTTTATTCTGACTGAACCAAAATGTGCATTTTACAGTAAATACTCCACGGTTTTTCCTTGTTAAATTCTGGCAGGTTTGATGTGCCAAAATTCAATGGCTGCAAGCTCGTATTTACAATGGGGGGGGGGGGGGGAGGCACCTACCTGTAGAAGATTTTCTCTCACGTCATCCCTTCCAGCTCCGATGCGCAACGTCAAGGGAACCAGGAAACTGCACAGGCCAATCCTGATGCTGATTTCTTGCTGGTAACCAGCATGAAACCAGTGTCAGGATTGGTGGGAGTGGGCTATCTCAGCGCTCACAAGAGTGCTGGTAGCATGTGCCTTCTCTAACCCAGCTGTCTTAAGACAGCTGGGTTAGAGATATTTAAAAGTGTGCATGTCTGGCTGGCCATTGGAAGACGACTGGCCAAAGGGACACGCGCACATTAAACAAGTGCACAGCTCCCTTCTGGCACTTGGCACCAATTGCCATGCCCCCTCCTGACATTCAGTTCAGGACGGGGCACTGAAAAATAAAATGGTAATAAAAAAATAAAATGGTAATAAACAAAGTTTATTACCATTTTATTTTTCTGTTATGGGGGCATTTTTTTGGCAAGGCGACGCACCTCCACCAACGTGGGGGGGGGCACCCCTTCCAAAATTTACTAAAAGGTGAGATATTAATGCACCCAGTAATTAGAAGGTGTGATAAATAGTGCATAGCTCAGAATGTCAACCCCTGCGCCAAAAAGCATGTGTGCACGCGTCAGAAAACAACAACTCACTCATAATCACGACTATAGGCTTTGATGGAATTGCGCACCAGAGCATCAGAAGTTTCCTTCTTAAATTGTCATCTTTTGTTCTCAGCATTTCTGATCTCCCAACCCCTGTGACTTGTTGGACTTGGAGATCTCTGTGATGTTGGATGTGAAACAGGTAGGGTATCCAGGAAAGCTTTACTTGCTATTCTCTCTACATATTTGCTAGAGTGAGCAACCGAAAACAAGTGAATTGTCAGGTTTGGGCATGTTTGTTTGGTGGTATCTGATGTGGTATTTATCTTCTAATCTTTCACCTCCAAAGCCCTTAAAAGTGCTTCTTCTGTATGTATGTAGAGCTTTTGGTAAATCGCTAAGTGCCTTCTGGGCCCGGTGCTCCTGTTCTCCTTGGTATTTTGAACTTCCACTAAATGCCTATATGCTGGAAGTAAATAGCCACCTCGCGAGAATAGCAGAAAGATGGGTGGAAGGAAAGGGCAATGTAAATTATATGGACATGGAGTTATAGTGCGTCATATACTAGGGCACAAGGATGTGTCTCTGTCAGATATCAGTAGTAAACACCTAGTTGTGAGGAGAAGGTAATAAGACCTTAGTAGTGAAGCTCAGACTCGAGATGCTTTGGTGTCCAATACAATACAGGAGTCAAGGAAACCCTGGATCCGTATTCCAAAGTGCCCCACATGTGTTAAAGAATGCTATGAATTTAATTGCGGATTTCGCCAGGACACTGGTTAAATACCAGTCTTCTTGATTTATCACTTATTGATCACCTTGCTGGGACAGTGTGAATCATGTTACAGTATTCCAGATACGGCAGCTGATGAGCTCTGAAAGAAGTGTTGTATTTATGCCCACACCAAATTGCCCTGAGCAAGAAAGCGATGAAGCTAGGGAGCCTGAGGTGGGAGGGGTAGTCTTACACGAAAATTTTGAAAATAAGACCCAGGTAGTGTATTTTGCAATACAGTTTCCATTAAAATTTGCTTCAACGTTTTATTTATTTTCACTATTCATTATGGCGTCAATAAACTCAGTCCAGTGGGTCTCGGAGCTGCGTGGCACCACCAATAAAGCACTGCTTTACACTCTATATTCACATGGGCAAGCCCCTACTGAGCATGACCAAGGATTGACTATTTTTAGCCAATTATTTGTTTGCAGGAGAGCTACAGCCCTATGCAGCCTGAAACATGGGAACTTTGTTTGCAGGAGAGCTACAGCCCTATGCAGCCTGAAACATGGGAACTTTGTTTGCAGGAGAGCTACAGCCCTATGCTGCCTGAAACATGGGAACTTTGTTTGCAGGAGAGCTACAGCCCTATGCAGCCTGAAACATGGGAACTTTGTTTGCAGGAGAGCTACAGCCCTATGCAGCCTGCAACATGGGAACTTTGTTTGCAGGAGAGCTACAGCCCTATGCAGCCTGCAACATGGGAACTTATGCTTTTGGTCAACTGCGTTGTATGTGAGTTGCAGCTGTTGTCCCATTCCGCTGATGTTTTTTTCCATATTTATCACCCTAATCAAATCAAATAAATGTAACCAAGCCACCAAATCTGGTTTATCTTTCTACATATTTTTTTTTATAACGGCGATCTTTATAATGTGCTACAGCCAGATGTAGGATGAACCGGAGTCCCAGATTTGCTATACCACAGCTGCTTCTTTTCACCAGATGTCCAGGGAAATTTCGCTAAATATAGTACTTGAGAGAAGGTCGGCTGAACAAAGGAGGCAAGTTGCCACGTGTTCCAATGCAGAATGTGTTCTCTGCGCATAGCAGAAACGGATTTAGCGAACACATACAACACTGTGTGTAAATATTTAATTTGATTCCCTTGAATGGGTCACTGTCTGTGTTTTGAGCACTCTCATTTAAGCCATTCTATGACCATTAGTCCATGCAAAATTGTAGGCCTCTTAGTGGATTGTCCCAGTTATTTGGTATTCAAAATCTGGTCACCCTCCCCAGATACACGGACAGATGGTACATTTTGTTTATGCTGAGGTTAGGCTGTGCATAACACAAGCAGCCGTTCTGTATTTTCGTCTTTAATTTCAGCACGAAAATTATTTAATACGTTGTCTAATGCCTCTTCCGTGATATATAAAAAAACAAGCAATCTGCATGAAAACACCCACAGACTCGGTAGGCGTTTACCCAAAGGAAGGAAACAGTCCACACAGGGCTAATAATAGAGTCATTGGCTTTCCTGTCTTCCAGAAATGAGCTTCGAGGAAATGTGATCTCAAGCTGCAAAACACAGAGATGTGGATTGCAATATGTGTTGTGTCTGTTGGACCCTCTAGGGATGCCTTAAAAAATTAAATATCTGGGTTTCCCTTGGGAATTTTTAGTTTTTAAATGTATCTTTTTGTTGATGACTTTTGCTTCCATACTGGTGTCCTGGCACACCAAGGTACATGCAGAATTGTCTCCCCTACCCTCCATCCACCAGTGCTCTGAAGAACTACCTGAAGAGGCTACCGGAGAGTGGAAAATTTGATATCTGTTTTTTGTAAAGACTATGACGCTCTATTGATTCACAACGTTAGCTATAAACTCAAAGACAGTCGAGCCAATGGATGAAAAGAAAGGCCTTAATTTACTGTTGGAATACCATGTGGAGGAGGTTGTGGAGACAAAATGGAGTGAGATAGTTTAAAATGTTAGTGGGTAGAACCTGGTCCTCTGCTGAGCTTTAGACCGGATCATCTGAGAATAGCTACTAAGCCCACAGTGAGCGATGCGGAGAACAGACTGGACCAAGTGCCTCAATAAAGTTGGGAAAGATACAATGGACTGTCTTTTGCAAACACAAACTGTATTGATTGTTATTTGATGACGGATGGGTGGGTGGTAGGTAAAACTGGCTAGTTGAGAAAAAATTGAATCTTAATTCCTTAATTTCAAACCCACTCTAGCAGCATTAGGTGCAGTTCATTAATCATATGTTTGGGATCTAATGCGAGTGGTAACAACCAGAAGACAGTTGTCAACAATTAAAGCTGGTAACAGTATCATCTTACGATGGACTGAAAGTTACAAGAAACAAGAATAGGCCACAATGTTCACATGCTCAAGGAAAAAAGAACGCACTCTGACTGAAAGCCCAGGTTATAGACTGAATCTACAGGGCTTGGGAAATCCCTTACTTGAACAGGGCAGGGGGTGAGCGACCCATAATCACCATTTACACCCAAAAGAAGAATCTCTGTCTTGTTTGCATGCAGCTTAAGTCAGTTATTCTATATCCTCTTGAAAAAATAGGCGATATAGAAGTCCACCTTAGCACCCTACAGATTAGGGGCTTAAGCTTTAAAGAGAATGTAGGTATTGCAGTTGTCTGAGATATAGGACCGTGAAAGTATTGCAGAGATGTGCCTGTCAACAACGCCTCCTACCACAGTGGGAGATGGTTGGCAAGGTGGCATAGTTGACATTGTTGGTTGTGGCTGTTAGATTGATTGGTACCCGGACACAGACATCGTCACTTATCTCTACATCAGGTTTGATAGCTGCCCAGGCTATCATGTATGGATGTAGACACTTTGTCACCCATCCCATCCAAAAGCTGTAAACAGTCTGAAAAAAATACCTAGTCAGGGTATCTGGAAATGATCTGAATGGCAACCACTCTTTTCCTGTGAGCTCATTTTTAGGGAAAGGGGGGTGTCCTCTATTCCTTTTACTAAAGAGTTCCTGACATAGATACGAACAATTTGATTGACTCTAAGAACCCAGTGTTAAAGTGAATTATTTCATTGTGGCAAAAAATTACACTGTGATTGAAACCCACAGGATACCATATTTTTGCTTTGAATGTTTAAAGCCTTGGGATTATTTGGGGATACCCATATATTTTTTGACACAGATAAAACTAGCCAGTGCCACTCTGCAGCACCTTTGACCCTCTCTGTCCTCCAGCAGTCCATAAGCATTACCTTTTCCTATGGACAAATACCCCATTCATGGCGTGCTCGGGTCTTTGATGAAAAATAGCCGAAGAAGAGAAGTGTAGATAGTGTTTGATCTGGTTAAGGCCTAAAAAGTGCCACAGCTAGACTCCCTGCATGTTTCATCTCGAGTATGATGACACCCACAATACCTACGTTCAGGCACACCCACAAACCTGGCACAATGGACAAATGCACCGCAATCCCAACAATCATTTTCAGCCTGCTCACCCTTACCCACAGTCCATCAGGGGAAGAGACATTCTGCTTCATGAGTATCATTGCACATTCTGCCACATGCCATGCTTTAGGCATTACTGACGCCAACACCATGAGCACCATTAATTCACTTGCCATTACTGATGTCTTGCTCAACCTTGTATCAACACACATCATCGGTGTTCCCGATTAACACAGGCTATAGCATACAACAGCAACTGCACACAGAGGTCCGGCTCAGACCTCGCAGTGAGCCACAAGTGCTTCTGGTTCTGTGACCTCTTGCATCCTGCATCACTCAGTTCAGTGACATTCCTTACCTGCTTGGCTTTGCCAATGCTCCCGTTAGTACTCACTGGATTTTGGAGATGTTCAGAATCCTTTGCACAAATGTGGAAAAAAAAGTTCTAGTTCAACAAAGCATACAAAATACAGGCTGTAGAATTATTTTTAAGTCTCTGTAACAGTGTCTCCCAGAACATCCGTTTCTCAAACTAGGATCATCTTAACTTTGAAATTCGAGACCTCACAGTACTCTAATCCTGAACGTGACACTGTGTGGCCCGTGCCTGAGTCTGAAAGATCGTGCAAAGTAGCATTTTCGGAGCTGTCAATTCTCCCAAGCCCACGTGTGATTTGCTCATCCATTAAATGCATTTTCTTCGAATACTGGGATTCAAAGTCCTGGTTTTGTAATGCTTTAAAGAGGATTCAAATGCAATGACAACCCTTGGACTGAATGAGCCAATCGCACATGGGACTAGGAAACTGGCGAGCTCTGATTGTGGTCCAAATGCTTTGTTGCAAGGGCCAGGGTCACGTGCAACGAATGCCATGCCCGACACTCCCAGCCAGTTCCGGGATTCTAATCCATTATGATAAAATTAAACTGTTCCAAGTGACTTAAATTGTATTGTATTGTATTGTAATCGTATTTAATCGTTTTCTTTCCCGCTAAGATTGCAACCGCCTCGTTCCTTCGGCCATTTCTGTGCAGACAGAAACCAGACATGCTTTTTTTGGCTCAAATCGACCTTTGAGCTCATACATTGTTGTTTTTTTTCCAATCAACTAATCCTCAAACCAAGTCAGCATTGCTATTTCTGAGGATTGTGCAACGCCGCTTGTTGTGTGCTCTTCAGTTCACCTCTGCCTCTATTTCCTGGTCTGTGATTGATGCCTTTGAAATAGGCAGTGCGCTCTGATTGGTCCTGTCGGATGATAGCGGTTGCCTAGCACCAGGTTTGTAAAGAGGCCTGGAATGCAGTTGACACCTCAGGCAATAAGGTCCTGTTTCTTCTTTTGTTTCAAGTCTGGGACATGGTTGCTGAGCCCTTCCAGCCCCACGTTTAGCAGGTCACCATTTTACAGTTAACTACGTGGAGAATTTAACGGAAGAAATAGAGAGCCCAAGGAGCGAGGGGGTGGCTGACTTTACACTCAACAGATACAACCTAACCTAGGGAAGCGTCACTGCACACGTACAGCTCTCAACTCTTAGAGGTCGAGGCGATGGCAGACTTCTTACTACACAAGTACATCGTAACATAACGCAGCCTTACTTTCTTCCCGGTGTCCAGGCTGCATACCAGACCAGTGCCGGCCCCTAATGCACTGTCCAGACCGGCGACAGCACCACGAGTTAACATGAAATTATTACCAGAACAGTACAATGAAAAGGCGAAGAAAACTTGTTGGCCCTTCACGCTCTACTATTTGATGTTCTAATGCCACCCTCGGTAAATACTGACACACCGGCTGTGTTATTTACCATGCTTGGCATTTCCTGACGATCCAGCATCTCAGAAACTGGGCTAATGGTATCTTAATAGTGCATATTGTAGAGAGCTACCCGGACTCTCCTTACGTTGTAACCGGTTCTCCGTGTCCTGATGCAACATTACACATATTGTCTCCAGTTTTGATCTTCCTTGGGTTATACCTGGCTACATTTCTGCGGGAGAAACAAAGTCCTATTTTTACAAAGCTCGTCGTCGGAAGCTGGCACTGGATTCGGTTATTGGCCCCTAGCCCATGCTGCAGTGGATGACTTTACTTGTCATTTCGAAGTAGATCGCTGTTTTGTGAAGAAAATGAAACAGGCAAGGCGGCCTGGATTCATTTGCGACCTGAATGTGGTGCTCACCACTGGTTACTTAATTTGTTGGCGGGCGTTAATACGCTATGCTCTTGGCACGCTGCCTGTTCGTTTCAGACACAACAGGTTGTGGAATGCAAGGCCGTTCCTTCAAGGGTAACGGGAAGGTTGCATTTTGAAGAATGCTCGCGACGTTATAGAAAACAGGTGAATTGTCTCATTACCCTCCTCGATTCACGGTTTTGTCCTGCCCCAAGTCTGGAGGCAAGTTCAGAATCCATTGTTTTTGTACAGTAGAGGAGGGAGGAGGTTTCTTAGGATCCAGCGGCGATAGTCCTGGCCCCCACTCCACTGGGCCACCATTTCTCATCCAGGACTGTTTAGACAACGAGGAGATGAAAGCCCCGTCCTCCCGCGCACTGTGATTTCTTCTTTTTTTAGGATGGCAGGTCTGCTATACCACATGTTCAATGAAGTCTATCCATGTGCTGTTTAAGAGCGTGTTTACCAGTAATAGTGTGTAATGTCAGAGTAAACAGCCTTTAAGGAAACAGCAGCATTAATGAATGTCTTGTTTAATTTTTCTTGCCTAAAACAGTGCATGCAGTGTTTCTTGTGAGACCTTTTGTTTCATTACAGGCGGTTTGGTGACCGCCCTATGCTTACAAGTCTTTGGTTTTATTGTGACTCTCATTTGCTTGCTTCATATTGGTCAGCTGTCGTAGGCTTCCTTCCTCTTCATGTGCTTGTCCCTCCCCTGGAGCATGTATGTATTACTTGTGTCCCTCCTCTGGCTCATTTGTTTGTGTACTACCACTGGAGGCTGGAGCTTCAAGCATCCGGGGAGGTGGGCAGGCCACATACACACAAAAATACACTCACCCATAGACATGCACAGTCACTCACACCCGCAAGCATTCACAGCGTGCACACATACATAGGCCATTCACAGACACACATGCTCACACACCTGTTCACAGCACACACTCACACACACATTTATAAACACACACATGCATGCACTCACGCATGAAACATTGAAATAAAAATAACTTACCAGCTTCTGCAGAGATCTCGGCCTCTAGGCTCTGGCAGGATTGGGACTGCTGCCTCCTCTCATTGGCTGACTTTAGGTTGTCACAGGGTGGGATGGGGTCAATGAAACATGCTGATCCCAACCTAATCTGCGACGAGGTGTCAGTGATAGACAGTCAGACCTGGGCAGCCAGGGCTTAAAATTGAAGCACCCAGGTCCGATGCCATCAGTTGCACTCCCCTCATCATGAGGGAGAGGTCCTCCTAGCACTTTGCAAGGCTGAAAAGGTCACGCCCAGGGGAACTTTGCCCAATAAAATTCAGCTCAGGCCACCAGGTGCCTACACTTTTAGCACGGGTCTAGCACCTGGCTGCCTGATCTGAACATAAAGAGTGCCTGTTAGGCTGACCTTAGCTCAACCTGATTAACAATCTTCATGTAAGTCAAACTGTGTGGGGCATGGCCCTGCAGCCCTTAAGTATGGGCCCTGCTGGGTACCACTTTTTTCTTTGTCTTTAAGCACTCTACAGAGTGTGTCTTTTTTAGTTGTCTTCCCTGTTTACTTCTCTCCTTTATGTTCCTCCTCCCTGTCATCCATCTTTTGTCCATATTGTCCTTATCCACTGTCCCTGCATTGTCTTTGTTGTCCCCCACCCCGTCCTCCCTCTTTAGTCTGTTACCCCTTCCATGTCGCTCTGCATCCACCCTGCTTCCATTGTCCATGTTGTCCTGCACTACCAACCCCCCCGTTGTCTGCGGAAGTCATTGCACCCACAATTGTCCTTGTTGCCCCTGCCACCCAATTCCTTCAGTTTGTGTTGTCCCTGCCACTCGCCTTCTCTCTTTGTCTGTTGCTTCCCCACCGACCATAACATAAAGAAAACACTGTCATGCTGTTAGTGTTTTCCCACAACCTCTGTTGTCCATGTTGCCCCCCCATTACAGGCCCTCCCCATTCCTGTGTTGCCTTGTCATAGCATTTTTTTTTCTTTTTAGCTTTCAGTCATGCAGCATATCATCCACGTTACTGTATAACATGGCAGAAAACATTGACAAAAACATTACCTCGTGTAGGCAAGATCTATTGGCTTTGCTAATGGTTGTTTAATAGTGAAGCTTGCTGTCTGAATGAGTTTGTTCCCAAAATATACTTTGAGTGTGCTTTGGCTCAGCTTAGAGTGGTGTCACTCTTTTGCCTCCCCCTGTTGGCGATTTGGTGTATCATTCCGCCTTCCAGGAAGTGCTTCCATTGGAATGCATGAGAGACTATTTTATGTCTGTAAAGTATAATCAGTCATCACCTGTTTCTCACATTCAGGCATTTATCTCATTTAAGCAACCTATACAGTAAGCAATCCCATTTTTCTACCTTTTACCAGCATTGGTAAAGCCAAATAGCAGGTGTAATGTGATAAACAACATTTATGCACACAACCCATGTAAACAGCATTTATGAATGCCTATGTTTTCATGCTTTGATACATTAAAGCCAGAATTTATTTTTGGCTTTGCTGGCACTTGTTTTAAGTACTACACTTAAAACACAAGCCACTTCAGGACCCCAAGAGGCAACAACAGCAGACACAGAGCAACACTGATAGATTGCGCTGAAATACAAATGAAAACTTTTTATGTAATGTTTCAAATGGTGATTGTTGCTCGGTCAGCAGTGTAAATAACAACTGCTACTATTATAAAACTTAGTGATACACATGTAAGTGGTACAGTAGTAATGACCATATGCTTAAAAGATTCTGAGTGGTTTGACGACAAACACTTGGCATAGAGCATTGTTTTCAGCTCCTTCAAGATTTGTGTAGCTGTTGTCTCAGTGCTGGCTTCTGTTCCATGTCTAAAAGCCAACACATAACTGTGTGAAGAAAATTTGGTGTCTGATGTGGGGGGTGAAACACTACTCAAGCAGCAACCACAATCTCTGTCAGACTGAAACACAAACACCAAATGTACCTATGTGCAACCCTCTTGTAGCCTGGCACAAAAGCAGTCAGGCGTAACTTAGAAGCATTGTGTAACACATTTATGCAGAGCCTTTGTGATGTGCAAGTGTAGTAGGTGACAGCTTCTCTCCCTCATCTTGTCAGAGATGGCCCATCCTGCCACAATTTCTTCTCCTTTGTCTTCACTGCCTGGGAGCAAAACACAAAACCACCTGCCAGCTATACAGTGTCACGTGACCCAGGATGCAGGCACTAAACCATTGGGTCAAAAAAATGCCAAATTTTTAAAAGTGTCATTTTCAGAACTGTGGCTGAAAATCCACCGTCTTTACAATTAAAGAAGGTTTTAAATTACAATTCTTTAGACACCAAACTCAAGATTTCTACCTGTTCCTAATTGAAAGTTATCACTTTTTAAATGTAATAAGTTAATCCAATGTTATCCTACAGGAGAGGCAGGCCTCATAGTAGTGAAAAAGAATTTAGGAGTTTTTCACTACCAGGACATTTAAAACTTAAAAGTACTTATCCTACTTTTTAAATACACTACAACCCGATCCATTGGCTGTGTAAGTCCAACCCTATAGGTGACTCATATGTGTTAAAAATGAACATTTAGGCATGTCAAAAGGTTTATTTTGCCAAGTCGAAATGGCAGTTTAAACTTCTGAAATGGCAGGCCTGTGATATGTTTAAAGGGCTTCTTCAGTGGGTGGCACAATAAGTTCTGCAGGCCCACTAGTAGCAGTTAGCCCTTTACTAGGGTCTTACTAGTATTAAATGTACCAATTGGGTGTAAGCCTCTGTTATCATGTTGAAAGAAGAGACCACATCACTTTAGCATGAGTTAGCAGTGATGATGTGCTTAGAGTCCTAAAGCCTGCTAAAATGAAGCCATCAAAAATAGGAGGATGGAAAGCAAAAAGGCGGGCAAAACCACACCAAGGATGTCAGGCAACACTGTTCAAAGGTTGTTCATACTCCATGCAGACATTGTTGTGCCTCGGAAGTGCTCCTTGTCTATAGCAAAAAAGGGCAGTTTTTCATACCTTTCCTAATCATTTGGTGCCACTTTGCTTTACGGTCTTGCCTTGCCTTAAGGAACCTCTGGCCTTGGGATCACACTTTTCCATAGGACTGCTCTCTTTGTTGTGATTCCTGTTGTTCTCAGATTCCAGGTTGTGTCAAATGGTCGTGTCAGCAGTGCTGGAGTTGCCATTTACAAAGAATGTAGGCAAACCCAGCTGGAATGGAAGGGTTCACAGTCTATCCAACTTTGAAAGTAGACCTGAGATGCATATTTTCCTTTCACCACCTATACAGGAGTGTTGGATGTAGGCCAAGGACAGTCCTTAATTTGAGCCAGTTGTTGCCAATGGGGCCCTCCAGCATTCATTTTTAGGGACAGGAATGTATTTGTCCTCACCAGACTTCGACCCAGAGCTTGGTGAAAAAGGAAGAAGACAAAGATAGAATAACCACGAGAAAGAAAGATGTCAAAGAACCTGTAATAGTGAGATAAATGAGCAGCGAGTATCTGGTGGTAAATGAAAGAAGTATGAGGTGGAATCAAGACTACACAGCTTTGATATTTGGCACACAGACAATCGGTAGCACTAGCTGCAGGCATCTGACTAAAACCTTGCAGCCCTGACAGTTCTTTATTATTATCATTATTTGTTACAAATTAAGCATTGGCCAAGGCCTGCATCAACTAAGCCATTATAAAGGATAAAAAACAGACACTGAACGTGGCCTAGGTGGCGCTCTAGTTCTGCACTCTGCAGGCTGGAAAATAAAAATGTACCTGTCTGCTTGTCATACATCAGAGCTGCAATACAACTTTACTGAAAGTCCCCTTTGTGACTGAGGGACAAAGAAAGTGGGTACTGTCATATTTCATTGGTTTACCAGACCCTCAAAAACTGTTTTCATTCACCAAAACAATCGAGTTTTCACCAATTAGCCACTTAAATGTATCCTGCAGTTCATTTACTGCATATGGCTCATGTAAAGGGCACTATATCCATTTTAAATAAGGCTTGTTGCCTACTGATTTCAGTTATTCTTTGTCAAGTAAGACTATTTATTAATTTTTCAAGCACAGATTCTCTCAGACATATTAGGCCATTCCATTAGCTACCTAGGCCATGTGTCAGAATGCATTCAGGGACCACGGGGCAAGCAGGGATTACTGGCCCTCAACTGTAGTGGTGTTTTTTTTTTTTTACTACTGGTGTCCCAGACCTGACATTCTTAAGACTGGGCACTCTTTCTGCACTTGACCCAGAAGGCAGTGAAGGCGTACAGCTAAAGGCTTTTTAGGTAGATGGTGCGGGTAGTAGAGACTCAGAACTCACAGTAATGCAAAAGAGACAATAAATGCTATCCAGTACAGCCTTGTACTTACAGAAAAAGGTAAGTAGTTTTATTGCACACCACAGTGAAATGCTAAGCAAAGTAAGGTCAATCAGGCGCAGGTTTCTACAAAGGATGCGATGGGACTATAAACACAGAATATGAATAGGGGAGATTATGGTAGCAAATCCTGCCAGCACTTAAATTAGGCAGTGGTTACAGGTGAATGGGGGAAGGAGTTTGGGGGGGTTGATAGGGGCAGCACCAGCACTCATTATTTGGGACCGGGGCTTATTATCATCGACTTTAGAACAGTACAAGAGAGAAATGCAGAAAACGGATAAAGAAGGAGGAAGAGAAATCACAGATAAAAAAGAACTTCAAAGTGTGAGGTAAAGAGATTCAAAGTGTAGGGTGGTGGAACAAAGAGGCTTAAAGTGAAATCAACACAAGCCAGTCTTGGTATTTAACAATGCCTGCCACTGACTCTAAAGAAAACCTTTGGACCCCTGCACACACTTATTTACTTTTTACTGCTTCCGACCTATTATTCCCTGTCATTCTAATTTCACAGTTGACATTGTAAAACTGACTGTATGTCTCCTATCTCGATCACTTGGGGTCCTGCCGTGTTGGCAGGAACACAGGCTTTAAATGATGCCTACTTCTATTCAGCTTGGAAGCTGAATGGCCGGGCTGCATTGTGATCTTCGTGAAGGAGATTCACTAGTGCGTTTAATGTGCTCAGCAATGAGTGCAGTTAGTAAGTACACATTAACTCACTGGATGAATTACTCTTTTTGCTGTGTTCTTAATGGGTCGTGGGAGTGCAGATATGTGCGTGACATAAGACCCTGCGGGCTACTCTCTCTTCACTGGACCTCCAGTCTGTGGCCTGCTACGAATATTGTACATATAGCCCTTCCAATTTAAGAATATTTTCCACTGTGTTAGTGTACAGGGGAGGGGGCGTGGCCCTGGTAAGGAACGTGGGCGGGGGGGGGGGGCATGGTGAGTGAGACCTTGAATACCCTGCTATGTCCAAACAGCCACACCTACCCTTACCTATAACTCTAAGACACTAACCTGGCACCAAAACTGTACCCTGTGGAGGTCTGAATTGGAGCCCAACTGTGTAGACTTCACACCCAAGCTGGAATCCATACCCGTCAACCTCGAGACATAAAACTCATCCCCTGAGAGGCGGGAACCAGGAGGGGTGGGATCTGGAAAGTTGGTATGGCCTTAAGGCCGTCGCCTCCCATGCCATGAGAGTGCTCCTTCGGGTGTGAGCCACAGTGGGGGCAGGGTTTTCTTCAGGTTACTGCCTGAGCCAAAAATGGAGACTTCCAAGGCTGCACATAATGTCCTGGGGAGGGAGCAACATCATATAGCCACTTTAACCACCCTGAAATAAACGAATGGAGACTTCCAAGGCTGCACATAATGTCCCGGGGAGGCTGCAACATATTATAAAAAAAAAAAATAGGGGGAGGGGCCCGGAGACGTAAGCCTCTCAGGCAGCGTGGCGGAATTTAAAGGAGGTTTTACCAAAATGGATGGTAAACACACCTAGGAAGGCGGTGTGCAAATGGAAGGCCACACACCTGGGGATGCCTTACGGCAGGGTGAAAGGAGGCCAGCTAAGGGGAGTAAGCGGAACACGGCACTCGCAGCCCAGACCCGCCAGGACGGATGGTAGGGCACAGGTACACGGCAGGTAGCGAATTGGGCCTAATACAAAAAGTGTGAGGCTACCCCCCTTGGAAAAACGTGGTAAAACGAACACTATGGACTGAGCCCCCTCCAAAACAAAATGTGGGATTGCCTACAGACATTAATGGGTCAAATAGACATGCCAAACAGAGGCCAGGACTCAAAGGCCGATCTGTCACTGCTATTTTTGCATTTCTAATTTTGAATTCATTCTTAAAATGTTTTTGCTTGAATTATGATATCTCCAAAATAAGTGGTATGATTGTATTTACAGCATTTTGAATCATGATTGAATTTGCAGTGAAATGAATGCCCGCCATACCAACTGATTTTAAATTCATATGGGCAATCACACAACTGTTCCTGTCAATAAAAGCGGCCAAGTTACATCCACAGATAAGTGTTGCACACTGTTTTGTTTCAAACACCACAGGCGGCGGGGCAATAGTTGGGCAGTGTAAAGGACGGGAGTGAGACAAGTGTGGGAGTTAATCCCATGGACAATGTGCTCAATTTCTACACAACGAGTTGGAAACCTGCTCTCTGCACGGTTTCCCGCTCACATTGTCACCGTGCATTAGAACCAAGTATCATGTGACGCACAGTGGCACTGTGTGAGTTGGCAGGCCTGAGAAGCTCCTTCTGTGCTAGGGCTTCCAGCTTACTGTGTGATTGTCTCTCTTTACCGAGTGGCCTTGTGATGAGGCAAGAAAGTGTGCGTCACACTGTCTTAGATCCAACATGCTCAATTCGCTAGGGCCTCTCATCACATTTTGCTGGGCAGCTCCGTCATCTTGTGTAATGCCTCTGAGTGCTGGACACTAGGCAGATTTGTGCAGGTACAATCAAAGCTTATCTCATGGAAGGAATCGCGCTGCCTTCTGCTCAGTCAGTTCAAGTTGCTTTGTTTACTTTTCCCCGAGGTGCTTATTTATGCTTTTTAGCTTCGTTGTTGACAAGCACTTATTTCTTTGTTAAGTGATGTGAGAACTAATTAGAAGGGTTTAGCCCTGCTTTACATTCACAGGCAACCTTTTAGTCTCTGTGAACAAAACAGTCCTTTTTTAAGGAAAGACGTGAATTTACACGTATACTTTAAAGTGACAATCAGGTGCGATGTTATTCAAAGAAGACACTCTTCTCTGCTTTAAGGGTAAACGCTGCTTTAATAAAACTTGTCTGGAAACCAAAACATTTCACAAAATCCTAGGCAAAGTGATTTACAAAACTAATAATAACCCCACTAATACATTGTAAACTTCCTAAACCCAATGCATTCTTCTAAAATCTCATTGCCCCCCTCCAAATTTCTCCCGTCACACTCCAAAATGTGCCATACAACTCCTGCACCCTCTGACATCACCAAAACACTTCCCTGATATCTTTGCCCAATGCACCTTTATGCTCTTTCACCACATCCCGATCTCCCTGAGCGGTGCTCACCCCCCTGTGGCCCTCACCCATACAAAAACTGTCCTGTTGCCATGCCAAGCAGAAAAACTAACAGGATTTTACCCGCCCCACCCCAAAGTCCCTTTCCAACTTGCTTCTAAAACCATACAACTTTAACCCTATAATTTCTCACCCAATAGCTGTTCAATCCTAAACTAACGCTCCAAGTAATACCCTTTGCCAATATTGACAAATGAACGCCATCTTGGCAAAATAAAGACTGGTCTTCTTTAATAATTTCCTTATGTTTCAATACTGAAATCTCCATCACCCTGTAAAAACCTTGCATTTCTTGATGGATCTTCATCCTCTCCTTCTCAATAGCACTCGGCTTCCTGGCACCCCTACTAAATCTCCTCTGGGTCAACTCTGTCCATAGGATTTGTGTCCCACATCATCATTCCTTTATCCTTAACACTCCATCTTCATACCTTTCAACAAACCAGTGTCCGACAAAGGAACTAATTCATTTTCTGCAAGATGGAGAACTAGCACACCATACCCACAATACGTTTGGCAAAGATGCCTAACCTTTCACCCCATGTCATTCCACTCTTTCCCCACCATGACACTACCACCTTGACTCCATTAAGTCCTAGTTCTCTGCAATGTATCCCGACCTCAACTTGTTTTGTAGCCCAACGAGCAAAGAAATGTCCCACGATCCATACAGCAGAAGTATTGCAGCGCACATCCCCCACTCAACCTATGAAAGAAAGCAACAGTTAATATTATGTTAACTAACATGCTGATAAAACATTTTGTGCTTTACAAATAGAACTCTGATAACAGGTAGACCTCCACCTGTCCAAATGGTTTACCCTCTTCTGAGGCATTCCTAATTGCTTGCCAACATTGCTGCCTAAATAGTAATTTCTTGCATCCCATAATTAGAAGAACACAAACATAAATCCTCCAAAACATGTTGTTATACCTGTAAGACTTGGAATGATGCCAAACAGGAACCATCCTCATGTATGAAAACTCAATGTGCAGACGTGCCCAATAAACTCACAAATTCAAACCATCTGAAAACTGGACAACAGAATTGAGGAAAACCTTTTGACAGAACCATCCTTTGACCCCTCCAAAACTGGTCAGTCCTATTGTGAGATAACCAAACTCACCTGCTCAGATGAAGCTGATGCATCCTTTCTCAACAAGTCACCTTTACACCTCAAACCCAACAATGAAACAATGCCCTGTGAAATAGCCAAAACATACATAAAGAAAACAATGCAAATTCTCAAGGAAAAAAAACAACCCATAGACATCTTCTCCACAATATCTGATAGCAACCTACAAGGAACTGATCTATGTGTGTCACAACGAGCACACTCTTCTCCAGCCCACCGGACCAAAATCCTGCTACATATGTTGCCTTCCATCTGGTCATATCCACAAAAACACATATTGTAAAAAAAAACATATGCATGCTAGGTTTTCTGAAATAGTTTCTGAAAAAAGACCCAGTTCAATCTGGCTCATTATAAAATGAGTTGCACCTTCTTACCATAAAGGATATTCCTCTGGATCAACCCCTCTCCCACGCACCCAAGAACTCAGAAACTCATGCCAGGTCTGCCTGTGTGCCTTTCTGTTCGACATTGCTGCTGACTTCTCAGTGAGTTCAAGCATTCTTATCTCCCCCTCTGCCAGAAATAATGTGGCATCCTTGTCTTCACTGGCTTTGCTCCCAGCACTAGCCACAGAACCTCTGCCACTGTGAACGAGTCAATGCATCTGCTATATTATCATCTACTCTGGTTACATATCGCTCCTTAAACAGAATGTTGAACTTTGAACAACTTAAAAGAAAAACCTTCAGCAAACTCCTGAGAATTCTCATCTTTCACTTTCTGTGAATTCAACAAAACAACTACCGTTTGATTATCAACATCGAACACCACTTTCCTGTTTGCCAGAAGCTTGCCTCACAATACCAGTGAGACCACCAAAATTCCAAGGGAATGCTAGCAAAATATTCCACGAAAGCATTACTTCTCTTCTGTGCAATCCTTGTCTGAGGCCAAAATTCTACCACCCAATGACCATCCCAGAAAAGTTAAAAACCATGTGCATTCACAGCATTGGAAAAAAAATGGTACCTGCCACAGCCAGTCATCATCTAATGACAACATTGTAACTCAGTTGAATTCTTTCAAAAATGTAATCCAAATCCTCAAATCCTCTATCGCACTTGCTTTTAGTCATACTGTGTGGTGTGGTAAAAACGCACTTGCCACAGAAAAACACAGCCACCTGCAAAAGGTTCTTCCCACTCTCACCACTCTGCAAGCAAAAAGCTTGGGAGGAAATTAGACTGGTTCTTTTAGCTCTTGAGCTGAAGTTAAAAGAGTTGGACTTGGAAGCCAGAGGGCTGAGTTCAGCTCAGATGGTGGCAGTGAAAGTACCATGTCCAGGAATGAAGAAAAGGCTCACATACCCAGAGACTTGGTTTCGAACTTAAAGGAGGGGGTTGAAATACACCCAGTGGGCCCAGGTATATGAGGTAGCTCCAGAGGTGCGCAGGGTCCCAGAGGTGAATTGGAGAACTGGCACGGGGAGTCATATTCCTGGTGGTGGGAGGGACACTCTACTGGCTCTATAAGGGAGTGCCAGGGAGGGGGTGTAACCCCAGGGAGGAAGCCCTAGTAATGGCGATGGAGTCACCCCAGAGAGGGGTAGGTTGAGTTTGAAGGACAGTCAGATACTGACTCACCAGATGGGGGATGATGTGGGGTACCTTTCCAAGGCACTGGATGGTTGGGTGAAGGTTAGCATGGTTAACACACATGAGGGGCTGTACAATTTGATTGCTGGAGAGCATATGTTCAGTCACTGAGTGCCAGAGGGTCTGAAGAGGCACTGGGTTCCATCGCCCTAAGCAGGGACGTCTATCAAGGTATTGAATGGTCTACCCTGGCTTAAGATTGGAAGGGGGTTGTGTTGGACTGGGCTCTTTTTGCAAAGTTGTCCCCAAATCTTTTGCCTTCTCCCTCCTACTTTTTCTTACAAGTTTTTGTTGGCTTTTGGACTCTGGGCACTTACCACTGCTAACCAGGGCTAAAGAGCATATGCTCTCTATTTAAAATGTATTGGCGATTGGTTTCTCCATGATTGGCATATTTGATTTACTAGCTAGTTTCTAGTATAGTGCACCAGGCGTGTCCAGGGCCTGTAAATCAAATGCTACTAGTGGTCCTGCAGCACTGATTGTGCCACCCACATGAGCAGCCGTGCAAACATGTCTTAGGCCTGGAACTGCTGTGCCTGTGTGTGCAGTTTTAAACTGACATGTCGACCTGGCAAGGTCACCTACTTGTCAGACCCAAACCTTCCCTTTCCTGTAAATCACCCCTAAGGTAGGCCCAAGAAAGCCCAAAGTGTAGGGTGCAGTGTATTTAAAGGTTAGGACATGTACTAGTGTGTTTTACATGTCTTGATAGTGAAATAATGACACTTTTGTTTTTCAGTATTGCAAGACCTATCTCTCCCTTAGTTTAGCATGGGGATTGCCTTGAAATATCTTTTAAGTGTAATTTCCCATTGGGCGCAGATAGAGATATGGGGTTTTGGGTCTCCGAACTCATAATTTAAAAATACATCTTTTGGTGAAGTTGGTTTGTAAATTGTAAGTTTGAAAATGCCACTTTGAGAAAGTGGGCATTTTTTTGCTTAACCATTCTGTGCGTCTGCCTGGCTGGGGAATAACCGTCTGGGTCAGATTGACAGTTGGGCTCTTTGTGATTTCACTCTAGACAGTCGCACAGAGGGAGCTGAGGTGTGTCGTGCATATCCTGTTGGGTCTTCCTGGGTAAGACTGTTTTGTGTAAGAACAGGCACAGCCCTATTCAGGTGCAAGTGTCAGATCCTTCCTCCAGTTTCCTACCCTCTGGAGTGTGTCTGGGGCCAGGACAGGGAGATGCAGGGTCTTGTGCACTACAAAGACTTTCCTTTGAAGTTTGCCTACTTCAAAGGCAGAAATGAGTATATGTATTGGACTGCTGACATCTGTGCCAGCACTTTTTGGGTCAATTGTAATACATTTTTTCCCTGTCCTCTGACATTGTTGTCACTTCCTTCTTGTCTTTCCCACTTTTGTCCTTATCTTGTTTACCAGTGTCTCTTTAATGCCACCTTTGGTTAGGCTGCTATCAACACCAACTGACACCATCCTCAAAACCTGTTTCCTCTCTTGCACCTTGAAACCCACATCTTCTCTGGAAGCACTCTTACCTGGTCTGAATATATGCTGAACATCTGATGCCTACGATTCGAGCTTCGGCTTAACTTGAGTATCCTTAGCAATCCGCCATCTACTATCTACAGTCTGTAAAACATCAATACTTCTTCCACCTTGCTGGTTTCTCTGAAATTGATTCTCGGAAAGTGGGTCACGTGGAGCTCCCGTCATGCTCCGTGACTAATCTTTGTCCAGGTCAGAGGGCAGGCTGATGGATCGGTACACAAAGCGTGGCGAGTGGAATGCTGTGGCTTGAAGCCGCGAGAAGGAACGATGGCGATGAGCCGAGTCAAATACCTGGTATCCCAGAGTCTACAAGACTGAGATTGAGAGTGGCGCGTAAAGAGAGTCGAAAGAGGCCTAGAGCAACTGGTTGGCTTGACGGCGCAGAGCGAGGAGAAAGCTGGAATCGAGCTGTGCGGCAAGCAGCAAGTGGGATTGCCGGTGTCAATTTAATGGAGGCACCAGACTGAATCCTTTCATGATCAAAGATGAGCCGTGGAACAGAGATGCAGCGAGTCGAATATGCAGCGAGTCGAATATCTGACATCCTAAAGCGAGGAGAAAGCTGGAATCGTGCCGCGCAGCAAGCAGCAAGTGGGATTACTATATCCATTTTTTTTAATGGAGGTTCCAGACCGAATTCTTTTGCTGGCCTATGTTATCTCCTTACAGCGCGCCAGCCTAAAAATAGCTCAGAGGCAGCTCTGTAACAACGACGATGAGCAGGTAATGGGCCGTGGGGGTATTTAATGGTCAGCGGACAAAGAGCGAACGCTGGCTCTACTATGCTGCTGGCATTTATGCACGTAGAGCACATAAATAAACCAAAAGGTTAAATTGAAGCCAATAACAAATATTGGAAACATTTTAGCGAGACAGTTATGAGACAGTTGGCTTGTTTGGTTGTTACCTCGCATACCAGGGGCCCTATTATCTGTGTTGGCAAATTCTTAGGCATTTCTCAGGAAAATTAATGCAACTGAATATTGAGAATGGTGCAGTCTTAGCAGTTTCAATCTCGTAAGAGCCAAGCGAGGCAAGCATTAAACGATAATATCCCAAGGCAAGGGGGACCATACATAATTGTACTGATATTGATAACTTGTAACTGTTTTCTTATTGTACTGCACTATCGGCTACCGGCAAAGGTGGGAGGGGGGATATTATGTATAGAGTCAGATGGGGGCCATATCGGTGTGGGGTAGCTGTGCTTGAACACAGGTGCCAGTGGAAGCGGCTTTTAAGGGCCGGATGTGGCTTGTTCAATTTTTTTCCTCCCTGGTTCCCTTTCTGGGAAGTATAAAACGTATCTCATGGGACATTTCTTCCAAGACTTGTGCGGCAGGCAAGTGCTTGAGAATGGGCAGAACCAAAAGCTCGACCCCGCCACTTGTAGGAAGGCCAAAAGTGGGATCTAAGAAAGAAGGTTAGGAGAGCTCCCGGGAGGGACCTAACTCTGCCATGACATTCTTGCCACCCTTGCCATCCCAGCTGCCTCCGCGGGCAATCTCTTCTAATAACCATCAAGAAGCAGGAACAACCGGCACATCGGTAAACCCGGGGTCCTCATCCCGTTATTGCTACCTGCTATGGACCTAATGGGAGAGGTATCTCCTTGTCCTTCGCCTAGCAACGGGGCGGGGCTCATCTCAGCAGATCATGATACAGCTGCATCTCCTGTACCCTCGCACACGGCACCCCAGGTTACAGGAAAACCTTCCTACCCTTTATTTTTTAGACCTAACAGTAAAGGGGGTGAACAAGAGAAAAGTTCCCTCCAGACGGTGAATCCAGTGGATGATCAGTCACTCAACCAGCTACCCAAAAATTTAGACGGATCCACAGTCTCAGCTATTCTAGGCATTACTGATCCTTCTCTTCTGGTGTCATGTGCATCGGATATTAGGTATGAAAATCCTGTTCAACTTCCTGTCCTCCCGCATCAGCCAGCTTTAGCTCCACTGTCTGCCCCCACAGTCGAAACCATGTTGAACCTTATCTTAATGGAACTACGCGACCATAAATAAACTCATGAACAGGCGCTAAAAAAAACTAATGACCAATTACTCCAGCTCTATTCCAACATATCACATTTGACATCTCGGATTTCTCAAGTTGAACAGAGGGTCTCTGATCTTGAAGATACGTATCATGGATCAACAACTGCAACGAGCCAGACACAGACTGACTTAGAGACACTGCAATATAAATTGGATGATATTGAATACAGGTCTCATCGTTCAAATTTGAGATTTGTTTGAATCCCAGAAAAGATCGAAACTGTGTCTTCAGTTACAAAAGTCGTAACGGACTTGATATATAATTATATTCTTCCAGACAAGCTTACCCAGATTTGACCATCATGCGGGCCCATAGAGTTCCGTCAACACGGTCTCAGAAGTCCAAATATCCATGTACTATTTCGGTCAACTTTGGTGATTTCAGGAAAAAGGAACAGATCTTATCTCAAGCTATCAAAACAAGAACGTTTAAGGTTGAAAGTGATTGATCTTTTAGGGTCTTTAACGTCTTTTACGATATGTCCATAGCTACAGCACGTGGTCGCTGTGAACTTGTTAGCCTTATTGACGACTTTAAAAACTGGGGGCACCTGACGGTATAGTCCAATTGGCGAAGTTAAAGGTTTTTCATAAAGGCCAGGCCCTTATTTTTCAAAGTGTTCAACAAGCAAAAGACTTTCTTGCAGCTCTTAAAGCATGACATATGTATCAGATGCATGTAGATACTTGCCAGGAAGGTTATGGTTACAAAAAGGGGGGGGGTGGCAGGATGAGTACCGGACGATCAATGATGGTACACGAAGATGTATGATGTTACATGTATTACTTTATTATTTTTATTTATTTATTTTATAACTCAACTCCTCGTTCTTGTCTTCTCCCCACTTTCCCCCCCCACTGGTCCACACCTTTCCCTACATAGACTCAAGGGGTACCACACCAATGCACTCTACTCATGGGGTTAGGAGGGTTCACTTTTGGGAGGGAAAGGGTTCACTTGGAGGATGAGGTCATGAAGGGCAGGCCTAAGATTTGTGAGTGGGAGGGGGTGGGAGCACTTGTTAGGTGGGCTTTTCCACTGGGGTGGCTGAAAAGAGCAGGTGGCAAACGCAATGCAACTAGCAATTCATCATCTAGAAGAGTTGTGCTGAGGAAAAAAAAGGCTCATTGAGGATAAAAATTTATCTTTTACTAGCTGAGTGATAGGCAAACTAACACGCTCTCAGCTGGTTCCATAAAAATCGCGTCATGCAACACGAATGGTCTGAATAATTCACATAAATTTAGAGTGATACTTCATTGGCTAAGATCCTCTCAGGCTCAGGTGATTTTACTACAGGAAACTCATTTTAAACAACAGTTCCTACGTCTGAGTACCCCAAACTTTATTTCTTTTTCTTTTTTCGCATCCGCGGCCGTTCGGGGTTGGCAGTTCTCCTCAATCGGGACTTCCAAGGAGAAGTACTTGAGGTCTATCGGGACTCTCAAACAAGGTGGATAGTTGTTAGCGTTAAGTTAGGAAGGGATTTAATGCACATTTCAAGCTTCTATGGTCGCATAGAGGATGAAACAACCTCTCTGCAAAGTCTTTATGACCTGTTAAGTACTCTTCCTGGCCTTCTAGTAGTTGGTGGGGACTTTAATATTATCCAAGATGTGAAGCTAAATGCTTCTTGCAAAAATCGGTTACAAAACAAACCACGAGCAAATCGATTTCTGACAAAATTTGTTCATGATCTGGCCCTACAGGATCCTTTGCAGCGAGACCATCCGCAAGAGCAATGTTTCACTTGTTTTTCAAAAAGGTTTAACTCAGCATCAAGGATCGATTTCTTCCTAGTATCTCATTTCTGGGATAGAGCCGGTTCTGATATAATATCCAATCCCTTCTCGGACTATTCCGTTCCATTGGTACAATTATCTTTCCCTACTCAGCAGCAAGAAAGGCCAAGATGGTCACTGGATAAATCTTTATTAACTAAGGAAGAGTGGATCTCCAGACTCAGATTATCAGTCGCTGAATGTCTAAGTAGAAATGAAGCAACTGCTTCTATATTCGCCTTTTGGGAGCCATGTAAGGCGCACATTAGAGGGGAAGCCATAGCTTTTAATACCTTTCTTAGGAAAGCCAAGAAGAAGAAAGTAGACAACCTTCAGCAAGAACTTTATTATGCCACACACTTGTATCAGACGTTCGGTGACCAAAATCATGGTCCCCCCTCTATGAGGCTAAAATATATATATATATTTTTTTTTTCTAGAACAAGATGTTGTCTATCATAATACATGCTTTCAGCAATATTGTGAAGTGAGTAAGCAGGTAAATTTTCTGGCACATTATATTAAAAAACGTCAGAATGCCTCCTTAATTAAATCATTTTTTGACGAATCCTAGGGGCGTATGGTCGATCAGGCGAAAGAGATAGGGAAAGTGTTTTTAACACATTATACAAATATTTACACTCCCAACTTAGCTACAAGTGATGAGCTCATTGATGAATATCTTGAATCAGTTTCTCTACCAAGTCTTGACAAAGAGCTCCAATTTACATTGCTGCAGCCGATTACTAAAGCAGAGGTGGCAGAAGCCATTAGGGACTCCCCAAATGGTAAAGCTCCCGGGGAAGATGTCCTTCCGGCGGAGCTATATAAAAGCATCTCTGATCAGATCATGGCGATCTTAGCCACATTCTTTAATGCAATACTCAATGGCCTAAACGTACCTAGTTCATTTACCCTGGCAGGTATTGTCAGCTTTCTTAAAAAAGACAAGCCTGCTGAAAAACATGATTCTTATCGCCCTATTAGTCTTCTTAATAATGAAAATCTGGACAGCTCGTATCATGCCTTCAGCTAAGGCACTCATTCATCACAATCAGTGTGGCTTTCTCCCGGGAAGACTTATCTCTACTAATACAAACTTTCTGCTTCAGGCAATAGATTATTACTCTACGAATAAAATCAAAGCTGCTGTAATGATGTTGGATGCAGAAAAAGATTTCGATCTTTTACAATGGGAGCCCCCTTTTTGCAATTCTCTGCAAATGTAAGTTTCCCAACAAAATAATTCATTTGTTTTCCAACTAATATGGACCAGGCGGTGGCTAGCTCCCATATTTGTAAGGAGCCCTGGCTTCCCAAAAAAGCATGGAGCATGGGGAGATTACTCCTCCCCGGTAAGAAGTGCCATCTTCTGGGTGTGGGACGCAGTGGCGGTGAGGGCGGGTCTAATGACCTTCCCCTCCGCATTGACTCCGATCCTGTGTAACCTGGATTTTACTCCAGGACTAGACGTGGCCTGCTTCGCAAGGTGGAGGGAGGGAGGTTGCCTGTTCGACCCCAAGGGGATAATCTCCTTTGAGCAACCCAAGGAAGACTATGGCTTGGGATAAACAGAAAGAATTCGGTACCTCCAGGTTTGCCACTGGGTGCTCCACCTTTCCATTAGACCCCTTGCGGACAGAGAACTATACACTATCCTATCCAAACATATATTATTATCTCGGGGCAGATGCAAATATTTTAATCAATTTACAAGTAATCGGCAAGGTTTCAATACGGCGTGGGACCCAGCAGGGATGTCCTCTGTCTCCGGTCCTTTTTGCTCTCTTTATCGAGCCATTGGCTTCTGCCCTGAGGCAGGACATTTCGATAAAATCTCCGATGCCAGGTACTCATGAGTTAAAACTTTTTGCGGATGATGCAATCCTATACCTCGCAGCCGATTCGTAGAATATAGAAAAGGCCCTTAGCAAAATCCAAACGTTTTCAGATTAATAAATCCAAATCCGAGGCCTTGCTGTTTAATGCCCAAGATTCGGTGTTCCCAGTAGAGATGCAAACAAATTATCGGACTCATCATCCCATCAGATACTTAGGAATTTATGACACCCATAACATGACCTACTTTTACTCCTTGAACTATCTCGTTACATTTAAGAAAGCACAAGCTCTGATGCTTAAATGGCAGAATGCACTACTAACAATTATAGGTCGTGTTGCCTTGATCAAAATGATGATACTACCATTATTCTTATTTATATTTCCCAATGTTATGATAATGGCACCTTTAAAGTTTTTCAAGGATCTTAATATAATACCACGCAAATTTGCCTGGGCGAACAAAAAACCTTGCATTCGGTGGGAGACAGTGTATCTTTCTATAGAGAATGGTGGTTTAGCTTTACCCCATTTTAAAAAGTATTATGAGGCACCTTATCTAGACTGAATTGTGAGTGCTTTTTCCATGCATCATGTTGATTCTAACTTCTACTTGAAACAGATGCTTTTGAAGAACAATATTCATTTGTCTCATTTCCTTAAAATGCCATGGCTTCTGAAAAGTACTAGATACAAGACTCCAAAATGTATTTGGTTCAGAGGTGTAGAACTCCAACTGAATTATCATTTTAATCGGAGCCATCTAATCATTCCCCTAAGAGAAGCTGTTGCTTTGGGGCTTCCTCTTGATACTAAAGCCCTCAACGACTGGGAAGATCTGGGGTTGGGAAAGCGACAAGATTTTTTAATAGGGGATAGTGTCATATCATGGACACAACTCTAAAGCAGTAACTCAGCTATTCCATCACGTTTAAGATTCTCGTACCCCTAGATTTTTTATTTTATTTGATCAATGGGGTTCATAGGTTTATATCCAGCTAAGCCATTGTCTCTCAGAATTACACAAGCTATATGGGTGCAGAGACAGACAGACGGGTTGGCAACTGGTATCATATTCTTCTAGTGGAAGTGCCAGCTAAAGTTCTTACTCCTGCTCTAAGCAGAATAACAGCAGCTAAAACTTGCGTAATTGATCCCCAGATGTGGAAACACTATAATAACCTCTCCGCTAATGCCTTACGTGGCGCAAATTTCAAAAGAATGTCATTTTTCACAAAGTGGATGCTTTATATTACTCCAGCGCAACTTAACAAGATCGACCCAACAATTCTAAGAACTTGCTTCCGATGCCACTGTGAGGTTGGGGATTGGCTGCATATCTGCTATCCTTGCCCTGTTGTCACTGATTTCTGGACCAACATTTTTCAATCGATTAGTTTGAAATTACAGGTAGCATTAGCGCCAGATCTATTGGGGGCACTCTTTGGTATATCTAATCATCCCATGCTCTCCAAATACGTAAAACAATACTTTTTATTGCAACTTCGATTGCCAAGTCCCTCATCCTACATTAGTGGAAGACCCCCTTAGCACCAACCTAGTCTTTGGGAAAAGAAAATGAGAGCAGTCCAAACCAAATAATTTTTGTATGTGCCAAGAATCGGGGCCACTCGGAAATATCATGCCATTTGGGAAGAGTCTTTCTCATTCCTAATATGACGAAGAACTTAATTCAACTTAGTGGATATTGATTTAGCACACCTTATGAGTTATGATTTTGGACTTATTAGCTTAGAATTATTATGTAAAAGAAGCACAACAAAACTCAGTTCAAAGTAATGCACTGTATTGTATTGATGTTTTCTAAAGCTTTGCCAACACGATTCGAAACCTCGAAGCTTGAATATTGTACCTGCTTATACTGTGAAGTAATGAAAATATATTATAAAAAACAAAAAAAACTTCTTCCACCTTTAGAACATGCCCTCACTCTCTTTGATACATCCCCCATTTACCTTACCAACTCGATCACCATCTACAATATCCTCTTCTAACCACAGGCCATTGTCACCATAATCCAAAAAATAATCGCTCTTATCAACTCATGCTTCCTCACATATATAGCCCCAGCACTCGTACTCACCCACTATACCATCATCCATGCACAAAGAAGTCTGACAATCCCTCATTGTCAGAAAGGTTGCTCTGGACCCCTCCTTTTCATACTGGGGCCCGCAAGCCACTCTGGACTTTACAGGTGTCTAGAAACGTCCACTGATGTCAGCATTGAGGTGACCTTCCCGCTCAGACCACCCAACCTGGATAGCACAACACACCCAGAAGTCCCTTCAGCCGCTCTAGGCTGTTCTTGCACTACAGAGTCACCATCATTTGAAATCCAAACCCACTGACACGAGAAACGTACTTCATAACCACCTGTCAACACAGTCAGTAACAAAGAATCCATTAAGGCAATTCCACCTTCACTCTGAGAGTTTTTGACTTGCTAGGGGTAAACTCCTAGTTATCCCTTTTCCACCTCTGAACCTTATGTACCACTGGGCTATAATGCCTGTGAATCAGAGGTATTTTTAAATGATGAGCATCTACATCATCTCCACTTGTACTTTGCGCTTGTACTTTTGCCTTGTCGCATCCCTTGCACTGTGCTGATCTTGCATGGCTCTAATTCCGATATAACTATCGACTCATTGTTATCCTTCATAAGTGCTGCCATCTCAAGCACCGCTAACGTTCACTCCTCTAATTCCTGACATATACAGACGGTGGTCAGCCGCGTTACTGCTCCCTGCTGGTTGTAAGCAGACACGGGGGGTCATTCTGACCCTGACGGGCGGCGGAGGCCGCCCGCCAGAGTTCCCCCCTCCGAAATACCGCTCCGCGGTCAAAAGACCGCGGAGGGTATTCTAAGTTTTTCCCTGGGCTGGCGGGCGGTCGCCAAAAGACCGCCCGCCAGCCCAGGGAAAAACTCCCTTCCCACGAGGATGCCGGCTCGTAATCGAGCCGGCGGAGTGGGAAGGTGCGACACACCCGTCGCGTATTTCACTGTCTGCCAAGCAGACAGTGAAATACTTGTAGGGGCCCTCTTACGGGGGCCCCGCGACCCCCCCTACCGCCATCCGGTTCCCGGCAGGCGGACCGCCGGGAACTGGATGGCGGTAGGGGGGGTCGGAATCCCCTCGGCGGCGCAGCTAGCTGCGCCGCCTTGGAGGATTCCAAAGGGCGGCGGTACACTGGCGGGAGACCGCCAGTGTTGCCGGTCCGACCGCGGCTTTACCGCCGCGGTCGGAATGCCCTTGGGAGCACCGCCGGCCTGTCGGCGGTGCTCCCGCGGTCCTCCAACCCGGCACTCATTGACCGCCAGGGTTGGAATGACCCCCACGGTGTCCATTTCTAATAGTGTCCCCTGTCCCTTCCTGCCTACCCATTCCTTCAGTGGCACTCCTCGGCGCCGTAATACATATGCTGCCTCTATTCTTTTCAAACCAGGCAGCGTCTGAGCACCATGTGTGGCAGCAACCGTTTTTTGGAGCAGCAGCAAGTACCTCAACCATTGTTTGATGACCGGCTTCTCCGAGCTTCATACCTGACTGTTTACCTTTACATTTTCCCCTTTATCATGAGCAATGAGCATGCCAGTATTGCCTTCCAGAATGTCTAGATGTCATGAAAGAGAATACATAAAAGAAATACTACTTTTCCAAAGACATCTAGACGTCTAGAGCCTACAAATAATGGCTATAACCTTTCATGCAGGTATAATATTACAATACTACACACCTTCCTCCTTTAAAAAAATAAACAAACATATAATAATAATGAAATACACATTTCAAGTACTATGAGAGATCATAGCCTAATAACCTGGACGGCAATTTAATAGATCTTTGAAAGCGAGAAACTCTGTCAACATTTGCTGTCACTGCCGTTGTAGGATTATAAAAAACAGTGTCCTTTGTAGTACAATTTTGACTTTGAACATCTTCTTTTTCTTCACACAATGGTACATTCACATTTGTACTCAACATAGAATCATCATCCTTTTTTGCATTTATGCATGTTTCTAGATAACCCTTGCCTGTTGAGCAGTAATGGGTATTACTTTGTTCTTATTCCACCACCCTTTACCAGAAAGCAAGACTGCAGTTTTCCCTACTTTAAATATTTTGACTGGAGCATTAAAGTTGGACTCCACTTTCAATATTTTTGTGTTTTTTTTTAATCATCCTCCCTCTTCTAGAAATATAGGGGGTCATTTTGACCCTGGCGGTTCGAGACCGCCAGGGCTAAAATGACGGAAGCACCGCCAACAGGCAGGCGGTGCTTCCAGGCGGATTACGACCGCGGCGGAAGCGCCGCGGTCGCACCGCCGGGGCCGGCGGTATTCCGCCACTTTTGCCCAGGCGGTGATAATCCGCCAGGGCAGCGCTGCTTGCAGCGCTGCCCAGGGGATTACGAGTCCCCGACCGCCAGCCTTTTTCTGGCGGTTTGCACCGCCAGGAAATGGCTGGCGGAACGGGGAGTCGTGGGGCCCCTGGGGGCCCCCGCACTGCCCATGCCACTGGCATGGGCAGTGCGGGGGCCCCCTGACAGGGCCCCATGCAGCTTTTCACTGTCTGCTATGCAGACAGTGAAAAGCGCGACGGGTGCAACTGCATCCGTCGCTCGGCCGCAACACCGCCGGCTCCATTTGGAGCCGGCTCCTATGTTGCGGCCGTGATCCCCGCTGGGCCGGCCGGCGGAAACCAGGTTTCCGCCCGCCGGCCCAGCGGGGATTTCCAAATGGTCGTGGCGGGGGTGCGGCCGCATTGGCGGCCGCACGGCAGTCAGATCTTGGCAGGCGGCTGATGCCGGCCGCCAAGGTCGTAATGACCCCCTAAGTTTCTTTTACATGTTTCGTTAAATCAACATTTTTTTTTTTGTAAAAATTGTTTTTAGCAACATTCTTTTAGTTTTTTTCCATTGATAAAGATGAATCATCCTTCTCCTCACATGCCCAATTTGGAATACATTTCAAATTGGGGTTGTGACCTCTCAGCAAGGTAAATGGTTGTACATCATTGGTTGAGTGAGGTGTGGTATGATAGACCCACACTTTTTCTTTCTGATAGTTCATGACATTCATACCAGATGAGATAGCAGTCTGTATTCCTTCTTTCAGGAAACGATTTGCTCTTTCTACTAGTCCATTTGCTGCTGCACTATATAATGCCACTTGAATGTGTTTAACATCATGTGCTTGTAGGAATTGTTGCATTGATTTTTTTTGGATCAATTCTGTTTATTAAATCTCCAGCATGTATGGTTCATACACAGTTGGTTGCCTACAACACAGTCGGTCGGCAGCGTCAGAGGAAAGTCAGAATGCAAGTTGAACACAGCGATTCACCTAAAACCCTGGGGCCGGCAATGTTGTAATTGGGATTGAGTTAAACTGTTCAGTAAACCGTAAACATGTCACAAACGTAAGAAAACAAACAGTCCTCCCTCGCTCCCTTCCTCCTAGAGGTGTAAGTGAATTGGGGATTCCGATAAGCTCATTAGGCAGCTGGCCCGCTGGGGTGTGGGTGATCAGGTGTTATGTATTAATGTGAGTGTTATTTGCTGGTCCGGTGGGGGATCAAGCGTAAGAGTTTGAGATAGGAGGTACAAATTCTCTGAATTCTCTGAATTTGGTTGATAGGTTAAGTATGAAGGGGGCCCAATCAGAGGCATATTCGTCTAGTCACTGGTCCAGGGCCATCGAAAGCTGTTCATTGCCTAATGTCTGCCATGGTTTATACAGCCAAGAGTTATGCTGGGGGACTCTGTCAGTAGCCCAGAAGGCAATTATCACTTAGTGAGCCACTCCCAGGGCTAGGGTCATTTGCTTGCCTCAATGGGAGCGTAATGGGAACGTCAGAGGGTTGGGTAAACCCAGTGACTGTGTAGGCCGGGAACCACAGGATGGAGATGGCAAAGGGAATGACAATGTTGTAATGCACCTGGGCCCAGAAGCGTGTATGTTTGGGGCAGTGCCAGAGCAAGAGAAGGAGGGTGCCCGTAGTGCCACATCCTTGCCAGAACTCTTTGGGACATTTGGGATTCCAGGCACCAAGTGGGGCTGGGGTTCAGTACCAGTACAATAGTAACTTATACGCAGTCTCGGTGCTGGAGGTGTTGTGGGCTGAATGCCGTGCTCTATAATAGATATCGGCCCAGATAAGACCCAGCCTAGCTCTGTCTCCCACTGACTGTCCTGGGGGGCGGGAAAGAGCTATGACATTGGATAGGATAGTGTATAGTTCTCTGTCCGCAAGGGGTCTAATGGAAAGGTGGAGCACCCAGTGGCGAACCTGGAGGTACCGAATTCTTTCTGTTTATCCCAAGCTACAGTCTTCCTTGGGTTGCTCAAAGGAGATTATCCCCTTGGGGTCAAACAGGCAACCTCCCTCCCTCCACTTTGCGAAGCAGGCCACATCTAGTCCTGGAGTAAAATCCAGGTTACACAGGATTGAAGTCAATGCGGAGGGGAAGGTCATTAGACCCGCCCTCACCGCCACTGCGTCCCACACCCGGAAGATGGCACTTCTTACCGGGGAGGAGTAATCTCCCCATGCTCCATGCTTTTTTGGGAAGCCAGGGCTCCTTACAAATATAGGAGCTAGCCACCGCCTGGTCCATAAAGCACTAGGGTTTCTCGGTGAGGGGCCTGCTCCATTTGACTAGGATTCGAAGTTGAGAGGCCTGGTAATATTGGTTGAGAGGAGGCACGGGTAGGCCTCCCTCTCCCATGGAGCGGTAGACTTCATGTCGCTGAAGGCGTGGCTTCTTACCCCCCAAATAAATCGATTGATATCAGCTTACATGGATTGATGGGCCTTCCTGGGCGGGGACATTGAAAAGGCTTGGAAGAGGTGGAGAATATGTGGAACAGTGGTCATCTTGATGGCTGTGATCTGGCCAAGCTAGGAGAGCCCCAGGCGCTCCCAGGAGTTGACATCCTCCTTGACTTGCTGAGCCAGGGAGGTGTAGTTGAGAAAGACGGAAGTGGGGAGAGAGCTGGCCAATTGAAACCCCAGGTAGAGTATGTGTGATGGGGCCCACTCGAACAAGAAAAGGGACTGTATGGAAGCCTTATTCTGGACGGATGCAGATAGGTTCAATAAAAGAGATTTTTGCGTATTGACCGTAAAGCCTGAATAAGTGCTAAATTTTTGAAGTTCAGAGACCAGTGCAGAAAGTGAGGTTAGTGGATTTGAAAGCACTAATATGGCATCATCAGTGTAGAGGCTAATTAGGTGTTGTTCGCCCCCAAACAAGATTCCTGTGCTGTCAGGGTGCAATCGAAGGCGTTGGGCCAAGGGCTCCGTATAAAGGTTGCATTTCTTTTGACCTAAAATGGTAGCCATTATCAGTGACCATTTATTTTGGAGGTCCTTCCAAGAAATCTTTTATTAAAGAAAAGTAATCACATTTTTAGAGTGTGGAGAATCAACAAAATCAAAATAAATCCACTAAGGGAAATAACCAATTAGAACTATAGCTTACTGACTTCCATGTGGCAATAATTGGAAAAATCCAAGGCCAAGTTGTGCCAAGGACCCTTTGGCAAGGTAACTGGTGACAGTGGTTTCTCTCTGGCTATCCAACGTTTGTCAGAGACAACACATTGTGGGCAAACATCAATGAATAACCTTACCCCTGAATCGAATGTAGGCCACCAGTAAAACTGTCTTAGGGCCTGATTACAACTTTGGAGGAGGTGTTAATCCGTCCCAAAAGTGACGGTAAAGTGACGGATATACCACCAGCCGTATTACGAGTCCAATATATCCTATGGAACTCGTAATACGGCTGGTGGTATATCCATCACTTTACCGTCACTTTTGGGACGGATTAACACCTCCTCCAAAGTTGTAATCAGGCCCTTAGTCTCTTGCACGTGGCTGAGACTTCCAGATGATCTAGATATGACATTTGTACAATCTTTGACCTGAGACTCCTGGGAGGAACAAATAATCTATTTTGAATACAAATATTACCCTCACTTGTAAGTTCTGATGATACCTGTTCATAACTGTGTAACTCTCCTACTCTTCTTGGCCATTTTTCTTTTATGTACTTTAATACTTTACTCATTGCAACATCCTCTTCCATGGCCTTTTCCCAATCTTCTTCAGAAACTTGCCCATCTGTTCCTTGCACAGCATCAATTGTTCCTACAACACATTTAAAAGCCCCTTCATCTGAATTGTCCTCATTACTTTATTGTAAACATGACAGATAGCCTGCTCTAAAGTGTCTGTCTCCTATTTTACCCGCATGTCATATTCCTGTAATCTGGCCAAAAGACGAACTAGGCGTGCGAATACCTTTCCTAGACCATTACCTGAAAGTAGATACACTAATGGTTTAAGGTCTGTAAGTACTTGGAATGGTTTGCCCCACAAATACACTTTGAATTTCTGCACAGCCCAGACCCAAGCTAGCTCTTCATGTTCAATAGTACTGTAGTTTTTCTCTGCATCAGAACGTATCCTCGGTGCAAATGCTATGGTGGTCTCAGTGCCACCCACAAACTGTCTTAAGCCCACTCCTAGTCCCTTTAAACTAGCATTAACAGTGATGCAACATTTTCCCTTGGGATCAAATGGTTTCAAAGCAGGAGCTTTGATTACCATTTTTTTAGCCTTTCCGAAGACTTCATTTATTTCTTGTGTCCAGACAAATTTCACCCCTTTTCAAAGCAGCTCCCTCATTGGTTGAACAATAATGGCATACCCCGGCACAAAACGAGCATGATGCTCACACAGTCCTAAAAAAGATCTTAATGTGTCCTTATCATTGGGTGCAGGTGCTTTTTTAATTGCTTCCAAATTGCTAAATTTAGGTTTAATACCTGTTTCTGAAATAGTACGCCCAAGATAAGCAACTTCTGTAACTAAGATCCTGCACTTCTCCGGTCTTACTGTCATACCTCTTTCCCTAAAAATACTCAATACCTTTTCTAATACCATTATGTGTTCTTGTTTTTCTTTGTGAATATTAAAATATCATACTGAAACGCTTGCATGCATTCTAATTCACCAAATAGAAAATCCATCATCCTTTGAAAGATGTTAACGCCAGCCCGAGTAGTCTTAAATATTTATAAACTCCATGAGGTGTCACAAACGTGGTAAGATCTTGTGACTGTTTATTTAATGGGATTTGATGGTAAGCTGAGTGTAGATCAATTATGGAGAAATATTTTGCTCCACTAATGTTTGCCAACATATCCTGTATATGAGGAAGGGGATGGAATAGAAAATCCATCATCCTTTGAAAGATGCTGACGCCAGCCCGAATAGTAGTCTTAAATATTTATAAACTTCATGAGGTGTCACAAAAGTGGTAAGATCTTGTGACTGTTTATTTAATGGGATTTGATGGTAAGCTGAGTGTAGATCAATTATGGAGAAATATTTTGCTCCACTAATGTTTGCCAACATATTCTGTATATGAGGAAGGGGATGGCAATCCACCACTACGTTTTTGTTAAGAGACCTTAAGTTGACACATAGCTTCAACTCACAAGATCTTTTTGTGATGATAATAGGAGAAACCCATTCTGAAGCTCCTGCTGGTTGTATTACCCCTTCTTTGCATAGGTTGTCAAGTAACACATTCAGTTCGGAAAAAACACTTAATGGTATGGGATGCACTTTATGCCCCACAGGACATGTATCAGACTTTAATTTAATTTGGTGTTCAAATCCTAAGACTTTCCCTATGTGTTTCCTAAAGACCTCTGGAAATTGTTCTTCTGTATTTCTGAATATGTCTTCATTTTCCTCAATAGAATACACTGGCCAGTCACATAATGTAACTGGTTCTACATGTCCCGGTCTCAATAATATCCCGAGTTTGGCAAGATCTTTCCATCCTATAATGTCTTGTCCTCTGACAGCTACATTTATTTTTGTTGAGGTTTTTCTACCTAAGCAGTCCAAAGTGCCCTCAAAATAACCCATTCGTTTGTTTAAACTTAGATCCCTGCGGCCACATTTTAATGAAAGTATGATCTGCCAAAATAGTGACTGGTGCACCAGAATCAGCCATAACCGAAATGTGCTTCTCATCTATACTTGCTTGAACAAAAGCACCTTTAACTTTTGACATATACTTATTTTCAGTAGTTAGCAACACATTTTCAAACTTCTGTGCACACACATCCACGTCACTCATCTCTACAATACTTATTTTAACTCTACTGTTATTCCCAATATACATTTGAATTCCAGCTCTGCACATGGCCTTTGAAGTGCCCCATCTTCCCGCAGGCATTACATCTCTTATTGATAGCTAGGCATGACGTTGAGTTACTAACGTGCTTGTGAACCACAATGAAAACATATGATTTGGCCTGATTTGGCCTCCACCTTTTCATTTGACCTCCATACATACATCACCATCTTCATTAATAACGAATGCCACTGAAGGATTATTCTCATTTCCTGCTAAAGCCTTCTACGAAACAATAGATCGGTGTATACTTTTTGCCACCTCAATCATTTCATATAGTGTAGCGTTTCCGTAAGTCATTCAGTCTCTCCTGAATTTTCTAAAGAAAAACAGTTAAAGATAAATTGGTCACAAATATAAATATCCATGTTATTGCTTCCTTTTAGCAAAGTATGTCTTTGTAACAAAACACTCGTCTTTTCCGAATACTGGCTTTGCATTCTTTTCTTTGCCTCTTCCCATACATCCCATCTGACGTTTTCTCAACTAGGTGTAGGCACAACAGGCAGATTGTCAAAGACCTTGCGACCACCTATTGCTAAATGATTAAACAGTAGTGCAGTTTTGCGTTTCACCTCATACATACCTGGTTGCTCCAATTGTCACCAAATAATTTTCAAATATACGCAGCCACTGTTTCCACTTTACTATTGGTTTTTTCAGGGCATTGTAAGAAAGGAGGTGGATGGATTACATTATTGGTGGTAGCCATATGTGAACGTTATATTGATAACACCACAAAGTAAGAGAATACCAGTGGCTGCAGTTATTGTTTAAAATAGAAGTAAAGACTGAACTAGAATAGAATTGTAGTTTACAAACTCCTACCTGCACCAAGAACTAAAGAGATTAGTTTTCAAAAATCACTGATCAAGCGTGCAAACATTATTTGTCCCAAGAAAGTGCGCTAAATCCTGTTTACACTGCAGGCACCCATTATTTGCTGCCCACAACCAAGTTTCCAACATGCGTTAGTTTTAACTCTACTCTATTCAAAACAATGATCTTGATGCCTGAGTGTTCAGTTTCTACTCGATCTAAAACGTGATGCGTGCATCCACACGGAGAGCGCAGCCAACCACAGGGTGCTCCGCAGCTAGTCAACGAGATGCCGCTGCTGCATCCAACAATGCTAGTTGTTACCATGGATTCTGCTCATGTGATGCGTTGTCAACACTGAGAACGTAGCCAATCCCATGGTTTAGTCATCAAGGTACTTCTACTGGGTCCAACAATGCTGGTTGTTACCATGGATTCCGCTCACGATTCAGTTGAACCAACAGGCCTGTCTCAGGCAGTTACTATGTGTTATATTTTGAAAAAGCAGCTCAGATCATTTCTTTTATTTAGATTCTTCCTGTACAAAGTTTAATCAATAATAAAAATTAAGTCTTCCTTAATTCGCAACAGTAGCAAATTCAAATTTGTCTCCAATGTCTGTGTTTTTTTTTTTTTTACTCGTCCAAAGTTACTTTGTATGCACCATTATCCGCAGCGTATCTCCACAGGCTCTTCATACACCCCACTTCTGGTACCAATATGTAGTAGGGATGTACAGATAACACACCAAGAACAAAGTGGCATAAAGAAGTTAGGTTTATTGTAATACCAAACCTATGACATGGTGCAAGAGGAAGGCGATTCTTGTCCAGCCTTCAGCTCAAAAAAGAATCGCAAGCTCAAGACCATGACAACACCAACCTCCCGGAATGCCTACATGTCATGGAACAGAATACTTAAAACAAATACTACTTTTCCAAAGACATATATATAAGCCTATAAATAATGGCCATAACCTTTCATGTAGGTATAATAATACAATACTACACTCCTTAAGACTACCCGCGCCTATTCTAGCATCCTTCTTTTATGAGGTCCTCCCCACCTTCCTCCTGTAAAACATGCAATGCTTCCACTGCCTTATTAACCCTTGACATTACTGCTAATCTGGAATGACTACTATATTGCAATGATAGAACAACGCTTACCCTGCAAAAGCCCACCTTTTGGTCTATTCTTTGAAAAGTCGGTAATTTAGCTGCCCTGCCCCTGGGTGTGACAGCGGCCAAAGAGGCTGCGCCCACATCCCACCCCACCTAAATCACTTCCTAACCAATAGGAGTCTCCTCAACCCTCGAGCATCCTCAGGACATGCACCCACCACCCGACAAGCCAAGGTGGGGGGAGACCTAATAAGCCTACCTGCCCCGAGTCTCCATTGCAAAGACCTCCGAGGGTAACTGGATTTGTGTTACTGTATTCCTTTTTATATGACTGATCATTTTGATGCCATTATGTCAGCAATTTGTAAATGTATAAGCTGGATCAAATCAGACTTGTCTCCACTGCAGGCAATCATTCCCCTCATCCGGTTTCATGTGGAGGACGTGAGGGAAGGGAAGGCACTGAAAAGAAAGATGAAAGTGCTTGTGTGTTTCTTTGACTTGGTATCACAAGGCGAAGAGCTAGATATAAACTGGCAGCAAAAAGTATTTTTGTTAATTTAGCATTTTGCAAATTAACAGTACTCAAGTACCACTAACAAAGAGCAGTGTCAACATGAAGATATACTGTAGGGAAAAGAATAAAAGGGCAAAATAAGACATCAATTCCTATCACAGCAGTACAATGTGCATTGTCAATCATGTTAGCCATGGTACTTCAGCAGAGTAGTGTCAGATATCAGGAGACAGCAGTGAGAGATAGCAGGTGCAAGATTGATTAGGCCATTATATAGTACGGTTTCTACATGATATTACATAGGATGATTAACCATTTATCAAGAAAAGACAAAGTGAAAGAAGTGAATATTAACATATAACAATAGCATCAGCCGTTGAATTACTCGACCAAGGTAAGTATGTCTTAAGTGGACCCCAAATGTCTCTAGGTCTGGACGATGATGGCATTTGTTTGGCATTGAGTTCAAGTTGCTTATTACAATAAACAAGAAAGTCCAACCTAAATTTCAGGGACCTTGCACTACCCCAGTGACAGGCCACCTGTCTTTTAGCCAACAGGAGTGGCAATGCAGTGAATGTCTTGTGTGGGGTGTTTTACTTCACCAAACCCAGAGGGCCAATTCTAGGATCCATGGGCACCTCACAATCAATCACAGTAGACAAAATGGACATTATATCGCACCAGTATACCTGGACACTACTGCATGACCAAGCCAAGTTCAGAAGGTTTGCCTCAGGAGTGCTCCACCTACCACAATTTGAGTCCTCTCCAAGGCTAAGTAGGGACATAATAGGTCCGTTGAAGAAATGTACACTGAATAATGCGCAGTCTACTACTTGAGGATAATCATACCAGTTTGAGTACCGCAAAACATTCACATATCCGGCAGTTCCAAGCCCAGTACCCCTTCCTATGCTATCCATGTTGCCGGTGTTGCCATGGGTTTCTCTTGAGCTGAACAATATAGGGTGGAGATTAGGTACTTGGTAATGTTGGCCATTATAAATTTTTCCAGTGTTTGGAAGGCCCTTGGCTTTACAGTGAAAGCGGGGATAACTGAGCTACATATGTCCGACAGTCGTTAATAAATAAAAATGTCTAAAGAAAGTGTCTCCAACAAGTAACTCGTGAGCTACCAGTAGCTTCCCAGCTATATGTGAGTAGCTGTCCTGTTTGCAACCCAGCCTGTGACCATCAAAGCTTTTGCTTGGTTTAATTATTATATGTGTACCACAATTTAAAAACATGTATTCAAAACAGAAATATGTGTATTTTCAGAACTCGTTAGCTGATGTCTGTAGAAAAATAGTTGAATTTTTAAAATGTGTTTAACGCTATTGTTTGAGTGGAGAGATTCATTACTCATATTTGTACCTTGGTGACTGTGGGAATGCATCTATGGTTTGTATGTACTACCCCTGTAAGATTTCAGTTCAAATTGTCAAAGCCCTTTTTATCGTACTGCGGGAAAGCCTGCCTAATGCACCAATGTAATCACTGCTGACACACTTGGATGGGGTGTTAGTTTTTACATCACTAGTATTAACAGCTTGGGATGATTTTAATTGAGCATAAGTGGCTCTTATAACAGAAAAGGTTTGAGAACCCTGGTCTAAAGTATGTTCTCCCTTAAATTCTGCTGGTGTGAGAAAGGAAGTCTTTTTATAAAGGTTGCCCAACACAACAGCCTGCATATAGACAGTTGGGCAGCGGTCACCTTAGCTTTATGGATTACGTTCAGCAGTGGGTGGGGGCATATGAACAGTCAATGAGATTAAATTATGTGTAGGCCCACTTCTTCTCAATCTGTCGCAGGCTCTTGACTTGCATGTGGCAGTGGCTATAGACCTTGCATGTTTAGGGGCCAGCAAGCCAAACGGACTGGAGTGGAGGGAGCTGATCCATCTTTTTCAACTGCCAGGAGAGGCATATAGGGCAGTGGTCAGTATCAGTAATAAGTGAATTTGTTCTACTTGATTTTTGGCTGTTTTCTGCCTATGCAAATCTAATTAATTGGGTCCTGCACTCACAAAAAAAAAATTGTGAGTGGCAAGGGTATGTTTACAAATAAATGTAGTAGTTTCGGGAGAATTAGCTTCAGAAAACCTATCCGACCCGGTAGAGACATCCTTCTCGGTAATCTGGCTGCTCATAACACCATCAGTTCTCCTGCATAAATACAGGGAGTGCAGAATTATTAGGCAAATGAGTATTTTGACCACATCATCCTCTTTATGCATGTTGTCTTACTCCAAGCTGTATAGGCTCGAAAGCCTACTACCAATTAAGCATATTAGGTGATGTGCATCTCTGTAATGAGAAGGGGTGTGGTCTAATGACATCAACACCCTATATCAGGTGTGCATAATTATTAGGCAACTTCCTTTCCCTTGGCAAAATGGGTCAAAAGAAGGACTTGACAGGCTCAGAAAAGTAAAAAATTGTGAGATATCTTGCAGAGGGATGCAGCACTCTTAAAATTGCAAAGCTTCTGAAGCGTGATCATCGAACAATCAAGCGTTTCATTCAAAATAGTCAACAGGGTCGCAAGAAGCGTGTGGAAAAACCAAGGCGCAAAATAACTGCCCATGAACTGAGAAAAGTCAAGCGTGCAGCTGCCACGATGCCACTTGCCACCAGTTTGGCCATATTTCAGAGCTGCAACATCACTGGAGTGCCCAAACGCACAAGGTGTGCAATACTCAGAGACATGGCCAAGGTAAGAAAGGCTGAAAGACGACCACCACTGAACAAGACACACAAGCTGAAACGTCAAGACTGGGCCAAGAAATATCTCAAGACTGATTTTTCTAAGGTTTTATGGACTGATGAAATGAGAGTGAGTCTTGATAGGCCAGATGGATGGGCCCGTGGCTGGATTGGTAAAGGGCAGAGAGCTCCAGTCCGACTCAGACGCCAGCAAGGTGGAGGTGGAGTACTGGTTTGGGCTGGTATCATCAAAGATGAGCTTGTGGGGCCTTTTCGGGTTGAGGATGGAGTCAAGCTCAACTCCCAGTCCTACTGCCAGTTCCTGGAAGACACCTTCTTCAAGCAGTGGTACAGGAAGAAGTCTGCATCCTTCAAGAAAAACATGATTCTCATGCAGGACAATGCTCCATCACACGCGTCCAAGTACTCCACAGCGTGGCTGGCAAGAAAGGGTATAAAAGAAGGAAATCTAATGACATGGCCTCCTTGTTCACCTGATCTGAACCCCATTGAGAACCTGTGGTCCATCATCAAATGTGAGATTTACAAGGAGGGAAAACAGTACACCTCTCTGAACAGTGTCTGGGAGGCTGTGGTTGCTGCTGCACGCAATGTTGATGGTGAACAGATCAAAACACTGACAGAATCCATGGATGGCAGGCTTTTGAGTGTCTTTGCAAAGAAAGGTGGCTATATTGGTCACTGATTTGTTTTTGTTTTGTTTTTGAATGTCAGAAATGTATATTTGTGAATGTTGAGATGTTATATTGGTTTCACTGGTAATAATAAATAATTGAAATGGGTATATATTTTTTTTTGTTAAGTTGCCTAATAATTATGCACAGTAATAGTCACCTGCACACACAAATATCCCCCTAACATAGCTAAAACTAAAAACAAACTAAAAACTACTTCCAAAAATATTCAGCTTTGATATTAATGAGTTTTTTGGGTTCATTGAGAACATGGTTGTTGTTCAATAATAAAATTAATCCTCAAAAATACAACTTGCCTAATAATTCTGCACTCCCTGTATGTTCATGTCCCGATTGACCTATATACGTAAATATTTTAAAGACCTTTCACATCACTCCAGGGGAAAGTCTGGTACACGTTTTGTGGTGCAGTTAATGGTAGAGTAGATTTGGGATTTACTCCAGTTGATATTAACACCTGGAAGAGCCACAGCTTTTATTTACTCCCTCATAATCGTGTAAAGCCATTTGTTAGGGTTTTTAAAGTAGAGGCTGATATCGTCTGCATACAAGGACATTATGACCCGAGTAGAATTGTTGGAGCTTTGTGGACAGGGGTTCTAATGCTAACACAAAAATAATCGGTGAGGGGGGCAGCCCTGCCTTGTACCACTTGAGATGGCAATGGGTGGCAAGTAAACGCCATCAGTTTACACTCAGGCATCTGGGGAAGAATGGAGTAACTTAATCCAGCCCATAAATGACTGTGAAAAGGCCATTCTATGTAGTGTGGCAAAATATTCCCACTGCAAGGAATTAAGGCCCTCGTTACGACTTCGGTGGTCTTTGCAAAAGACCGCCGAAGCCACGGGAGCCAACATACCGCCAGTGCTGGCTGTATGGCTGGCCCCCTATTATGACATTTCCGCTGGGCCAGCGGACCGAAACAGCGTTTCCGTCCGCTAGCCCAGCGGAAAAGTCACATCAACATTGAAGCTGGCTCATGATAGAGCCGGCGGCAATGTTGATTTGCAGCGGGTGCAGCAGCACCCGTCGCGCATTTAACTGCCTGAAATCCGGGCAGTGAAATGCGCAATGGGGCTGTGCCTGGGGGCCCCTGCACTGCCCATGCCAGGTGCATGGGCAGTGCAGGGGCCCCCCAGGGCCACCCCGAGTCCTGCTTACCGCTAGCCTTTCCATGTTTACCGCCATAGATAGGCTGGCGGTTGGGTACTCATAATCCCCAGGGCAGCGCTGCTTGCAGCGCTGCCCTGGGGATTATGACCGCCCGGCAGAAGCCTGGCAGTATAGTGGAGGGGCCGGCGGTATGGCCGTGGCTAATGCGCCACGGTCATAATACACTTGCGGAACACCGCCAGCCTGTTGGCGGTGTTAGCGTCAGTGTTCCGCCGGCCGCCAGGGTTGTAACGACCTCCTAAATGTCTTGTAGGCATCCAAAAATAGCTGCAGCATCTAGGTCTGGATGTAAGCCCTGCAGGAGGGCGAACAGAGGCCAGGAATAAAACCGGACTGGGCTAGTCTAACAAGGACCGGCATAAGGAGTGTCAAGCGATTAGTGATTCATTTTGCAAGGATTCCAGCATCACAGTTCAACTGTGATATAGGGCAATATGTCTCGCACTTATGTGCAGGTGTCTCTGGTTTTAATGCTGCATTGATCACTGCCTCATAGGGGAGTGTACTCTGTGCCTGAGCTGCCTCATTAACAGCAGGTGGGGGCCAAGTTATCAGTATATAGATTATAAAATTTGATGGGCAGCTCGTCCCAGCCTGGTGTTTAACTAGTCGCTAATAACATCCATTTCTTCATCTAGTTTAAAGGAAGAGGTGGTGTGTGTTACCGAGCCAGCCTAGTGCAGCGTCTTTTAGGTACTCAGCTACCTGTGTTGGGGACCTTGAGGCCAAGTATGTGAATACATTTACAAAGTATAGGGAGAACGCATTTAAAATCTGGCAATATTTTGCTGAATAATGCCAAATGCGTATTTTATTTCTAGTATGTTGTAGCTGCTTACGGGTGCTTGATCATATTAGTCAGGGACTTGATGGGGCGCTGTCCCTCACCATATGCCCTGGTGTGTGCATATTTACCTCAGATTGTACATTCCCTATATTTCACTTTGGAGAATTCAGTGAGCTTAATCCTAATTTGTTCGAGCACAGAACCATTACCTCTCTGTGTATGTGTGAGTTCCAGTGTACTAATTTCACCCCAGCTGAGTCAAAGGAGACTGCAGGAATTTTTATGTTTAGCTATACATTTACCCCGATCCTCGCCTTAAAGGCCTCCCATATCGTACCTGCATGATTTGCAGTGGCAAGATTATTGTGATGACTACAGGATAGGGACGGCTATGTTATGCCGGAATGGGTGTGCAACTGCAAATGTAGCTCATCACTGGATCCCACCTCATCAGTAATGGTCCTACCACACCCCCACGCTCACCATTGGGATCAGAGGGAGCGCACAAGCAGGCCAGGTCCCAATGGAGGAATGTCAGCTTCTCGAGGTAGCAGCAGTCTAGTGCAGTGTCCAGCGGCTCCAAACCTGGTCACTCCTGCAGTGTGTTAAATCACAGTGGTATTCAGAGGTGGAGGCTGAAGAGTGCAACCCCAAGTAACCAGGGAGGCCAAGTAACTATTTATTTTGGTCCAGGGAATCGCTCCCCTCCCCCAGCATCAAGGAAAGGCCTCGCTGGCCCACAGGAAGTCTATTATATGCTAGTCTCCTTTGGGCAGGCTGAGATAGTTGCGGGAGGTCGAGCAGTTCAACACAAGCAGGAGTGACTTCCCCCCAGCGGGGCCTCCGCAATAGAGTTCTCAGACAGGTCTGGCAGCAATTTATAGGTTGAACTGGTGTCATCCACAGGACAGTGATGGGGAAGCAGTCTCAGGTAGGTCTCCGTGTGCGGCGGGATCCAGCAGCCCGAGTGCAGATATCAAGGCCGACACCCTTTTAAAGTGGGATCGTTGCTGAGGGCCCACTTCACAATATAGGGAAATTCAAACCCTATTGGGCACATACCCCCACACAGTAGGTATTCATGTAAGTGTGGATCAGGGGCCTGTGGCGATCATTTTACTGTTCCATTGCCCAAGGGCTGTAACAGTTCACTCACTGCCTATTATTAGTCTGTATCAGCAGCAGCAAGCAGAGGGGGTGAGGGTTACAGCCAGTGCTTAATTTCAGCCAGGGTTACAATGGGGCCCACCGGCACTCATATTTGGTGCCAGTTGGGCCCATCCACACACAAATTCTTCCTTATCAAACATTCCACAATAGCAGAGGAGAGGAAAACACACAAACTGCAAAGAAGAAGGAAGGGAAGACGTTAAAACCTTCAACAAGGGAGAAAGCAGAAGCCTGCGAGAGTGAGATAAAGGGGCAGGAAGAGTCTGACAGTGGATTAAAGAAGCACGAGGTGGAGTCAGAATTACGCAGCCTTGGTATTCAGCATGGGGACATTTAATAGCATGGGCCCCTGTCTTTTGAGCAGTGCTGTTTGCACCAGCACTCATTATGTTACAAATTAAGCACTGGTTTCAGCAACACATTCCCCTATTTGATACCACTGCAGTGTGACCATATTGTTTGGTGGCTCTCTGCCCCCTCCACTATTGCATCATTTGTTTACCTTGTCCATGCTAATACAGAGAGGGATAACGATACATAAATAAGTCTTAGCTCTACACCCAAAAATGGGTTGTCCAGTCAAGCGTCTTGGTCATATTTCCTCTGAATTGGAACACAAGCGACTCCAGTCTGATTTCTGCCTTTTTGGACATCATCATTGAGGTGCATTTTAAGTCCGGCATCACAATGAGCTGAGGACCAACACCTAGACATACTTTTATCTTTTAGGGACACTCACTTGCATGAAATCTTTTACAATGCAATAACTATGAATTTCAGCCTGCAGTGGTATTTTTAGTCTAAAGCACTATGACACTTAGGTCCATACCTAAAGAACAAAGGCAAAAGTATAAACCGTAGATTACATAGTGCTGCAGGTTCAAAGAGCAGGTCTGGCTTAAAGTAGGTATCATTTATGGTTCCAGTTGATGGCTATATATGTTGGCTTTAATTCTTAGTCTCTAGTAAATTTAAGCCTTGTTGAGCTGCAGTAGATTTTATTGTGGAGATTACAGATTCTCCAGTCCAGTGATCTTTGATTGACAGCAGGAAGTGCACAATGTGAGTGAAAGTAGTCACAGGTGGGTTGAGATTTGTAAGGTGGAAGGAAACAACAAGACCCTGATTCCAAATTGTGCAGAGTAGGGTGTTTTTTTTTATCACACTCGGTAAATACCATCACCCTAGCGTGACGTATTTTCTTGGTGTGGTAAATACCTCATTTTCTGAGTTTTCAACTTGGAAATCAGGCAAACATGCAGAATTATTATTTAATACATCGTATTCTTCCTTTTTTGCTTTTTTTTACGCCTTTTCCTTTCCATAAATTTGAACAGGTTTGACATGCCCGAATCTGTCATGGAAAGACTGCGAGTTTGTGATAATTCCACACAACTGATAATTATGAACCCTGCTGAAACTCCAGTTTGCATGATGATCTGAATTTAGCCCTGAACTTATAATCAGGGCCTTCTGCCATAAGGACATGCAGGAGCTAAAAACACATGAGTGGAGTTGAGAAGATGCAAATGAAAGAGACAAGGACTTTGGCGTTGGTATTACAATGTATAGTTTGGAAAGTATATAAAAGTCTATAAACAGATGACATAATGGCAGTGAGTCAGAGTGAACATATGTGAGACATATGAACTAAGAGGCTGATTTAAAGTTTGGCAGAGAGGGTACTCCATTGCAAATTTGGCAGGTGGAGAACCGTTGATATGGCAGGAGTAAAGTACTCTGCTTGCCAAACCTTAACTCAACCCCTGAGTGTCTTTACTAGTTATTTTTTTGTGTGAGCAGAACACTATCTGTGATCATGTACTTCAACGGTCAAAAATAACAAAGAAAAAACGAAAGAGGACACAGCTGCTTGACAGTTACAACCAGATTGCAAAAAGGAAGCACTTGGTTCCTGTTTGATAAATGCAACCCCGAAAACGTGGGTAGCAGTTAAAATATTGTGTGTGTCTTGTGCCAAGATTCGCTGCTTGAACAAACTTTGCTTTTTGGAAAAAACACTAATTCTGTGCCATGGTCGGCCACAGTATTGTTCCTGTTGTATGCTCTCTTTTGGTAAATTGTTCCATAAATATTTGTTCTAGAAGGGTTTTGCAGCACATGATTTTGAATCACACTTGCAGGACAAAGGCATGTGTGTTCAGCAGAATATTTTCTGCTGATGTGGAAGGAAGCACAACAATCAACCACAGCAAAGGTTGATAACACCCCCCTTACTACGCTCCTCACAATTTTTAGGTCTGGCTTAATCGCACAGTTTTCTACTTGACTTACAGTTTTACACACACACTCACACGCACACACACACACACACACGCACATATACACACACATACACACCACTGCTTTCCAAAGCATGGGTCACTATTTTACATCTCAAAAGTACATGAGATCATCACACATTTCAATTAATCTCATAAGTGCCTTTCATAAAGTAAGCAATTGTTTTCTTTTTCCCTGCAGCGGCCATTTTCAACATGTAGATGAGGCTCATTATGCCAGTCAGACATATTGGCTTTGTCAGGTCGTATTTCCCCCTGCCACCCATGTTTTAAGACCATGAGTTCCTAACACACGTTATTTGTCCTACTTTGTCATGGGTGTGTAATAAGGGTTTTTCCTTTAGTACCAATGTTCAATCAGAGCTGTAATGCCTTTGCCATGAAGGATGGACTCACCTGTGTTGATGGTCTGTTATCCTAAAGGAAGAATTAGGAATGGGTCCAAACATGCATCAACCCTTAGGGCCATGCCAGGTGTAGAACACAAGCACCTCACATCTTTCTATACCTCCTCTCCATGCACTTACCATTTGGAAAGCAAAAGTTAAAAAAACTGGCATTTTCATTTCTCTGCAAATTAATTAAACAAGGTTTCAAAACATACTCAGTATCTTTTAAAATTGGGAACCAAAAGAGATTTTATTTCGACGGCCCTCTTTTTACCTGAAAGCACTCAACGAGTTACTTATAACATGCCTTTTGTTTTTCTCTTTTGATAAGGTTAGTCCTAATTATATTTGTATAGTAGTGAATGGCTTCAAAGCACTCTGAGTGAAATGTGGTTTGTATGATCACCTATCACCGTGGTTCATGCAAAGTCATTTAAACGGTACCGGTGATGAATGCTTACACCAAACTTTACATTTTTTACTTTTCCAAAAACAAACTCCGCTCTCCAACCTTACATAATTTTTCTAATGTGTTGCAGGACCCTCCCCCTCTCCCCACCATCCTCCCACAATATTCACTTTTCCTGCTGGTAGGGGCACTACTCTATAAGAGAAAAGCTTTCTTGCTGCCATGAAGTCCTGTAGCGAGCTGTTGTGTAAGGGCCCTTCCACTCTTCACATCTTTACAGTTCATTATGACACAATCTATTTCAATATTGTACTCACACCTGTTTTCTATATTTAAGGTTTAAAACTTTTTGGGAATAAATCCTGATGCACTCCGAGTTTCTAGGTCAATTAGGGATGTTGCAACAGATTGAGGCCTTTAAGGAGGCCATGTTGCAAATTTATGGTACCCTTTTAGCTCCCTCTGGTTTGCTTTCGGGCCCCAAGGATCCACTGAAGCCTCCATTCAGAATAATATTGGCAGGTCCTTCTACGGTGTGGTCTGTGCCTCCAGAACCTACCACTGTGACATTGACACTGGCACCAATGCCCCTTATGCCACAGGATGACAACTCTGTTCGTATAGTCCTCTTCCATTTTCAGCTGAATCCATCTCGCCCTGTGTTAGACTTTTCATCCTTGGCGTGGTCTCCCTTAACTTTTTGCCTCTGTTCCCCAGGTTGTTGATGTGTGCTGGACTTTACTATTTTTGTTACTCTGGGCACTTTACCACTACTAACCCGTGTTAAAGTGCATGTGCTCCTTTACAAAATGTGTATGTAATTGGCTTATCCATGATTGGCATATTTGATTTATTAGTAAGTCCCTAGTACAGTGCACTAGAGGTGCCCAGGGCCTGTAAATCAAATGCTACTAGTTGGCCTGCAGCACTGGTTGTGCCACCCACATAAGTAGCTCTGTCATCATGTCTCAGGCCTGCCACTGCAGTGTCTGTGTGTGTACAGTTTTAACTGTAAATTCGACTTGGCAAGTGTACCCACTTGCCAGGCCTAAACCTTCCCTTTTCTTACATGTCAGACACCCCTAAGGTAGGCCCTAGGTAGCCCCAAGGGCAGGGTGCAGTGTATGGTTAAGGTAGGACATATAGGGGGTCATTCCTACCCTGGCGGTCCGAGACCGCCAGGGTAGGGGACCGCGGATGCACCGCCAACAGGCTGGCGGTGCATCCAGGCCCATTCTGACCGCGGCGGTAAAGCCGCGGTCAGAAAAGGGAAACCGGCGGTTTGCCGCCGGTTTCCCCCTGGGCTGCAGAATCCTCCATGGCGGCGCTGCAGGCAGCGCCGCCATGGGGATTCTGACCCCCTTCCCGCCAGCCTGGTTCTGGCGGTTTTGACCGCCAGAACCAGGCTGGCGGGAACGGGTGTCGTGGAGCCCCTGGAGGCCCCTGGCATGGGCACTGCAGGGGCCCCCTAACAGGGCCCCACTTAGAATTTCAGTGTCTGCTTAGCAGACACTGAAATTTGCGACAGGTGCTACTGCACCTGTCGCACCCCTTCCACTCCGCCGGCTCCATTCGGAGCCGGCTTCCTCGTGGAAGGGTGTTTCCCGCTGGGCTGGCGGGCGGCCTTTTGGCGGTATATGTCCTGACAGTGAAATATTGCTAAATTAGTTTTTCACTGCTGCAAGGCCTGTCCCTCTCGTAGGTTAACATGGGGGCTACCTTTAAATCTGATTAAAGTGTAGATTCCCTTTGGGAGCGGATGGACATGTGGAGTTTGGGGTCTCTGAGCTCACAATTTAAAAATACATCTTTTAGTAAAGTTGATTTTAAGATTGTGTGATTGAAAATGCCACATTTAGAAAGTGGGTATTTTCTTGCTTATACCATTTCTGTGACTCTGCCTGTTTGTAGATTCCTTGCCTGGGTCAGTTTGACAGTTGGGCTGGTTGCACCTCACACTAGACAGTGACACAAAGGGAGCTGGGGTGTAGTCTGCATTTCCTGATGAGCCATCTGTGCTAGGAGGGAGGGGAGGAGTGGTCACTCACACCTGAAAGGGCTGTGCCTGCCCTCCCACAATGCAGTCTCCAAGCCCCTGGTGAGTGTCTGGGGCCTGGCCTGGGCAAGGCAGGATTTCACAAGAGACTTTACTTTGAAGTAGGCCTACTTCAAAGGAGAAATTTGGTATAAGAAAGGCACCCAAAACCACAGACTTTAAAAACACTTCTGGAAACAAGAGGAACCTCTGTCTGGAGAAGAGCTGAAGAGCTGAGAAAGAAGAGCTGCCCTGCCTGTGACTGTGCTTTGTGGAGCTATCCTGCAGTTGCTGCTTCTGCCAGAGTAAGAGGGCAAAGACTGGACTTTGTGTGCCTTCCCTCTTGAGAAGAAATCTCCAAGGGCTTGATTTAGAGCTTGTCGCCTGTTGTTTGAAGTCTCAGGGACAGCAAAGACTTCTCTCTGCCAGCACCTGGAGTCTCTGGAGAGACTCCTACTCTGCCCTGTGGTGCCCATTCAGTTCCTGGGACCCTGAAAGGAGAAGCTGGCAGCCTAAAGACAAGTAAATCCACGCACAGAGCGCCGTGCGGGGAAAAGGTCGACGCAACTCCGATCTGCGGCTGAAGAACGACACGCCGCCGGCTCTGCAGCTGAGAATCAACACTCGCAGGAAACGCGACTGAAGAATCGACACACGGAGCAGGAGAAACGATGCGCAGCATCGCTGATGGAGGCTGGGAGATCACAACCCTTGCTGCTGGGTTTTCGGATCATCGTGCGGCTGGATTTCCGACTCAAGTACTGCTGGGCGTGAAAAAACAACGCAAGGCCTGCCTGGACCCGAGAGTGCTGACCGGATTGACGAATCTCTCTCCTGCAGAGAGAAGAAATGACGTGCCCCGACCCGGCGAAAGGAGAAACAACGCAAGGTCCCGCTCGTGAGTGGAATCAACGCATCGCAAGCCATTTTTGACGCACCATGGTACTTTTTCACGCTGACAGCGTTAGTGTGTGTTTGAAACTACTTAAAGACTCTTTTTGCATTTTTATTGATAACTTGACTTGTCTATTGGTGATTTTTGTCGTTTTGGTCTTGTTTTGATAAGATAAATATTTCCTATTTTTATAAACCTGTGTTGTGTCATTTTGTAGTGTTTTCATTAAGTCACTGTGTGCGTTGGTACAAATACTTTACACCTAGCACTCTGGAGTTAAGCCTGCTGCTCTGCCAAGCTACCAAGGGGGTAAGCAGGGGTTAGCTGAGGGTGATTCTCTTTTACCCTGACTAGAGTGAGGATCCTTGCTTTAACAGGGGGTAACCTGACTGTCAACCAAAGACCCCATTTCTAACACCCTGACTCAACACTGTACTGACCTCAGTTTAATCTGACTTGAACTGAACTATGCTTTTACTTCTGAGCCATACCCCAGCACTCCATCATCTTTTTGGTTCGGCCTCTGACCAGAGTGACCCAGCCACTGGGTATGACAGTGGGGAGGAGGATCAGTATTTCCCCAACATTATGAGGATGACAATTTTTTATCTGGATTTGCAGGTTGTCTGAGGGTTGAACACTTCCCCAGACACTTGGTTGTGTTAGCCCCTTTGATCACCAACAGAAGAGCGCACCTCCCTTATCGTGGTAATGAGATGTTTAGAGGATGTTTTGGACATACCACTGCCAATTCAGGAAGTCAAAACTAACATACTATCAGGTGTTTTGCAACCGGAATAAGCTTTATCAGAGCAATTAGTTCCATTCAAAGAAGCCCTGACCACAACCCTTATGGGCACTTTGCTAAGCCCTGTTCCATTCCACCAGTGAACAGGCAGGTTGCTGGACCCCACAGGCCGGCGCCAGGTGAAACTGATTCCTTGACACAGCACGCTACACCAGACAGTTTCGAGGTTCAAATTTCCATCAATAGAGTGAACCTCAATTCTTTCCTCACAACTTCTCCTGGCAGAGAGTTGTAAGCACTTGATGTATTCAGGAAGGAGATGTTTTTCTCAGCCAGTCTAGCCCTCGAGTCAGTTAGTGGCACCTGCTTGCTTGTGAGATATGACCATGCTTCATTGGACATAGTTGACAAGATCTTGCCAGTGGTTCCTGACGAATTTCAGGACAATGGGCCTCATTATGACCCTGGCGGTAGAGAACCGCCAGGGCCAACGGGGGCGGGAGCACCGCCGACAGGCCGGCGGTGCTCCCTTGGGCATTCTGACCGCGGCGCTTTGGCCGCGGTCAGAAAGGGAAAACCGGCGGTCTCCCGCCGGTTTTCCACTGCCCCTAAGAATCCTCCAAGGCGGCGCAGCTCGCTGCGCCGCCGAGGGGATTCTGACAATCCTTACCGCCATCCTGTTCCTGGCGGCTCGCCCGCCAGGAACAGGATGGTGGTAAGGATTGTCGTGGGGCCCCTGGGGGCCCCTGCAATGCCCATGCCAATGGCATGGGCACTGCAGGGGCCCCCGTAAGAGGGCCCCGCTAGTATTTCACTGTCTGCGTAGCAGACAGTGAAATACGCGACGGGTGCAGTAGCACCCGTCGCACCTTCCCACTCCGCCGGCTCGATTACGAGCCGGCATCCTCGTGGGAAGGGAGTTTTTCCCTGGGCTGGCGGGCGGTCTTTTGGAGACCGCCCGCCAGCCCAGGGAAAAACTCATAATACCCTCAGCGGTCTTTTGACCGCGGAGCGGTAATCAGAATGAGGGCCAATGTGTCTCAAACCATTCAGGTTGATCATGATGGTGCCAAGTACATTATCCTCTCTGGACTGAACACAACCGACTCTTTAGGTAGAACATTTGGCACTAGTACAGTGCTTCAGCGGCACACTTGGATGAGATCAATGGTTTCTCTATAGACGTACAAGTCTCTTTAATGGACCCTGTTCAATAGGTGTCAGGTGTTTGACGAAAAAGCTGATGTGGCATTGTAAAGTAGTAAAGAAAGCCATGCCTTGGTGTGTTTCCTAGGCCGTTCTACCCATGACGATAGTGGAGTGGCAATGGTCAATAATCGCTGGTATAGGCCTTCTGCTCAAACAGTCCAATGTTTGTCTTTCTGTTTCTCCATGTATAACTTAGAACTTTCTCATTAGGTGGAATGTTCTAATAGTTTTAAAGACAGAATCCTCTTCAGTTTCGTCTTTTTCAAGTCTCCTCAAGAGGGTAGGTATTGCATACCATACACCGAAGCCAACGTTCACCGCCACCTCAACAGTCACCCCCAGTCTTTTGGGTGTTGGGTCTGATGATGAAACAGGCAATGCCCAGGCCTTTAGGGTCAGCAAACTTCCTAGTCCACCACCCACTGGCATCCTTCTTCAAGCTGCTTTAGTTTGGCCTTAGTGACATATGACCTCCTTTGGGAGCAGGATCAGATATTCCCTTCAAAGGGGTCAAAATATAACATCCAACAGTTGAGTCATCCAAATTGTACAGTTAGCTTATGCCCTGCCTTTCCTTTTTCAGCTGCCACACCTCCTACCCCCATCAGAACAACTTTCAAAGGAATACCTGTCCATCTTGCACCAAGAACTGCAGACTTTGTTGGTCAAAGGAACCATAGAGAGGGTCTCAGCCTAGGAAATAGGAGCTGGCTGTAACTCCTCCTATTTCCTTGTGCCAGGGGAAGTTGGAGGCCTTCATTCTTTTTTGAGCTGCAACCTAATGAATGCCATGTTGAGGTAGGACAAATTCAAGATGCTCACGCTAACCCAAGTCCTGTTTGCCCTGGATCCATGTGACTTAATGGTGGCTTTTTATCTGCAAGACACCTATTTTGATGTACCCGTCCTTCAATCCCACAGATGCTACTTGCGGTTGAAGGTGGGCTAGCAATGTTTCCAATTTGCTGTGCTCTCCTTCGGCTCACTAAAGCCCCTAGGGTTTTGACAAAAATGATGGCGGTGGCTATAGCACACCTTCGCAGGTTGGGGATCCTAGTTTACCCCTACCTCAACACCTGGTTGTTGAAGGTGATGGGAGTGAACGTTAGGTAGAGGCAATATTACGCCGGGCCAAGGGACATTGCTTTAACATGAAATCTAGTGGATGCAATGGATCCTTGATTTTTAAAGTTTAAGGTGTTGCATGTAGTGATTTTCCAAGAAAATCAAAACTAGTGATATTTGAATCGTTCTTGCCATATTTGTTAAACCATCAGAATAGGCATTTTATTCAGATGCATTCTTGGACAGTTCATGTTCTTTTTTTTATATACCAACTTATTAATAGATGGACGCACTGTATTATTCGAGGTGAACTGGCTGAAGGCTTATGGTATTTTGCTCTCCGAATGACATTTGAGTTGGAATATTTTGGTCTCCCAATACTTGTAATAAGCCTTCAGCCAAGGGATGGCTTGAAATAGTTGCTGGATTGCTCCTTAAAGTGTCAGCTGTGATGGGGGCAAGCTGGGACTTTGTTCCAACTGTAAATACTGCCTATGCTTTTGCGTTAGTTACACTAGAACTGGGTGAGTAATTTTAAACCGGTACATAGAGTGATAGAAGATACCACGTGTTTTAATGTCTGTTCCATACAAATAAAACAAAGGGAGAATTTGTCACAAGATTAATGCAAGTGGTATTTTATGGGTGACCCATCCAAAAAAAGCACAGAATGAAGTATGACTGAGGAGAATTGTAGAATTCCGTGCGGCTCAGGATTAACCTATAATGTGGAGAGGGATTTAGGACTTTGATTCTAATAGAACGTTCCACTTAATGAGGCTAGAATGTTCTAACTTACATTTGGAGAATAACAAACATTGGAATGGGTGAGCAGAAGGCTAATGCCAGTTATTATTGACCACTGCCACTCAATTATCTTTAGGGCAGCTCATAACATGTTGTTATACTAATTCATATTTACCAACATCGTTACTGCTGAGTCTTACCTCAAATAAGAAACCTGATCGTGCTCTCTTCAAATTGTGAGGCTCGAAGATTACTTTTCTATTTCAAGAGTTTAAAAACTGAAAAAGAAACAAATCTGTTTCAAAGACACTTTTCTTAGGCTAGCGAGAGCCAAGTGCATTTGGCCAATGTGCCATAAGCAGTACTCAATGTCTGCATTTTTGATTTGTAGAAGACAAATATTATGCATCATAATGAAAAATATATTCAGCGTTTGATATTTGGTGCTGACAAAGAGAACCACTCCTCCGAAATCTAATCCTAATTCCTTTGCAGCAGTGGAGAGTGTGGCAGGATTAACATAAATAGCGGCGGCGGCCACAGAAAATCTCAAGGGGGGACGGGAGAGGGAGGGGGACGATGACAGGGTCGGGGGAAATACTTTAATAATATAAAACATATTTTTAAAACCTTAGCATTCCCGACGCCGCTGCCTCGCTCCTCTGCTCTCCTGATGTTGTCCAAGCAGTCCCTGGGACACCAGCACAGACACCACACGCAATCCTGGTGCTGCTTTCATGCTGTAACTAGCATTAGAGCAATGCCAGGATTGGTCTGAGTGGCTTGGTCTGCCACTCAGGCACTGCATGGGAGTCTGTGCAGTTTCTCCAATCCGGCTGTGCAACACTGCTAGGTTGGAGAAACTTAAGTGTGCGCTTAGGTGCACTTAGGTGCACTCCGCTCTCCTCCCTCCGATGGCACCGCCTGCCCCTCCCTGCACACACTGGCTGAGCCAACAGCTAAAAAATAAAAGTATAATGAAATATTGTTTTATTTTTCAGCTGGTGGCTCTTAGCCAGTGGGGCGACGCTCCTTCGCCATTGCGGAGGAGCCGCCCCTGATAAATAGGCATCTAAAATGTATATTCTTATCAGTTAAAATTATGCCTTTCACTTCTAATAATATGTTAAATTTTCAAGATGCAAATCCTAGGCATCTCCCATTTTGTAAGAAAGTAAGTGTTTTTTAAAATAAAAGTAATAATCTTTAAAGAATGGTTGTCATATTAATTGTGCTGTATGTTTTTATGGTTATTAAAAATAACTTGCAAGCACTGTGACCAGATAGAATATGGGACTTTTAATACATTTTGATAATTTGTTACGTTGTGATGATGCAATGAAATGGGTGGTCAATTTACTGTGACAGGGTCTTGCACCTTTTTTTTTGCCCCAATTGAAACAATTGAAATGTGTCAGAGAAAAGGAAGGAATGAGAAAGATGGTGGCAGTTGTGGCTTTAGGCTGTCAAAGCAGGAAAACGTTACAGGAGTTTAATTGCAAAAAATGAATAAAATGACTGAATTAATCTGGGATTTTGTGTTGTGGGACAGCCAGTGCCACAAGCATGTATTGGGTGGAACTTTCCCATTGCATTTAAGTTATTTTCCCAAACTTGAAATTATTTTGTCTGAATACATAGAGATTAGTCACAAACTGTGATTTGTAGTAAACAACATAGTACTACAGTAGTATCACTTAAATAACACAAAATTTAATTCACAAACATATAGGTGGAGACTTCCACCTCTTCTATCTCTGGGGAAATCTTCTTTTCTGTGGGAAAATCTCCACACATGTAAATTAAGACCTTTGTAGTAAATGTGGGAGGGACCATGGGGAGTGGTGGGAAAATTAAATAATAACTTTTATTAAATTGATTAAATATTATTTAAATAGTAGTATCCTAGTGTGGATGTATTTTTTCCTTACACGTAAAACATATATTAATTCAATAAACGTTTATATTTAAATTCTTTACATATTTAATAAATATTTCATTTGAGACCACAATAGCTCCTATTTCCATTACATGCCTGTTCGAAGGAATGTGAGATCTGCTCTACCTTCTTGTCAGTGGATAATTTCCTTGCAACGTCTTTGCTGGAACCTTTCCTACACTTTTGGCGTCCTTCCTAGCTGGAAGATGTGTTTTTAGGGTCATTGTTTCAATGACTGTCCCTTCTGGAAATTCTGTATTTATAGATCATGTTATCAGTACACAGGCCTGTCTTAAGCAAATAATTTTTGGTCGCCGAATTTGTGCAGTACGCAAGGAGGACGGAACAAGACACGGCCCCGATAATTTAAATACCTATGATGCATTTTTGGCTTCTGTTTCTGCAAAGGTAGCTTAATCTCCCTGTTTCCTAAGAAAGGTTAAAACCGCAGGAATTCATGTAGCAAGTTTTAAATGACTAATATATTGTGCCTGAGACTGCTTGTTTGAATCTGTTTCAAGTAGAGTTTTGCTTCGAGGCACATTTTGATGCTGTGTGCGTGCCTAAACAGATATCTAATGCACAACTTGTTGCTAGCAGTTAGGATTACTCTATTTGAGCACTGAAACGCTTCGGGGCGATTCGTCAAGCAGAGGCAGAGAAGAAGGGAAGTCAGAAAAAATGTGTTTCCAATGTTATTTCCCATAGACATTTTAGGCATAACTACAACCCGAACCTCTGAATGGAATAACGCCAAATTTGGTAGAAAGATATCTTTTTGTGATTTGGTGCAAATCTGTTCAGTAGTTTTGAAATATTAAAGTAAAAAGAAATATAGATATCTAGGGACACATCCCATGCTGAGACCTGATTGGCTGCCATTACTTCAACCAGTAAGTGTTGGCAGCCGTTTTGGGGCTCTGACTCAGCAGAGTCTAAAAAAAGAAAAGTTTAAAAAAAGTAGAAGAGGGCATGGTAGGAATACCCTGACCCTTTTGGCATGGTGGTGGGGCCTCCAAGTGACCCTGCCTGAACCAAAAAACGTTTTTTTTAAAAAAAATTTGCAGCAATAATCATGGAGGATCTACAATCCTGGCAAAATGAAAAAAACACCAAGTGTGGTCTCCCTCTGGTGAGTCAGGTCCGGTGGGGGGGACATGTGGCCCCACTCCTCTTTTATTAATTGGCCAAACCACAAGCGATGGGATCCCCTGGGACAAAATCACCTTGGGGACAGTGGGCCATGTGTCCTCTATCCTCCTAAATTAATTGGCTGGGCCCCAGGGGATGGGGTCCTCATGGCAAAAATCGGCCAAGGGCAGAGGGCCAGATGGCCCCTTCCCTCTCACAAATTGGCCAGGCCCTGGGAAATGAGATCAGCGGGGACCATAATCGGTCCTTACTATGCACTGCTAATTACCCCATTTATTACCTCAATCATGATATCATTGATAATATCACCGCAATATTTGCAATAAAATTATTGATGAGAAAAGTGTGCACTGTGAGGGGCTGAGTTATAGTTACCTTAGAGCATGAGTTATAGCTTATTGAGATAAGTATAACAATAAGTGATTAATTTCTGTAGTTTGTGCATGTGAAATTTGAACCTAACTATAAGGACCCTGTAACCTTTTTTTAGTGAATTACTAAGGTTTTTTTTAAATTCTGTTTCCTAACCATAACATCCCTGTAACCTAAGTTTTATATATATATATATATATATATATATATATATATATATATATATATATATATATACATCTCTAAAGCATAGCATTGACTAACTCTTAAGCGTATGGAATTGAAAGTAAACTCCTACAGGGAAAGGAGATAAAGGACAATGGATTTGGTAAAATATAATCAAACTCCTAGTTTTCAATACTTCCACAACAAAGCGGGGTCTGACACCGAAGCATCACATTCCTAAACACAAGGCTGGTCTAGAAACTCATCTAACAAGGTCAGAAGAGATCACAGCGACCTGAAACAGGCAGAATGGTCACTATAAGAGAGTTTAAAAGGGTAATTGCTGCTTTGACTTGGCTGCAAATCGAATCCTGTCTGCCCACGACCTAACTCAGGCAAGCTGGTTATTGCATGCAAACTTGGAGCATTTGAGCAAAAAAACCTTTCTTAGGTGCTGCAGATGATTTCTCTTGGCAACAGTAAAAACACTAACGTCTGGGGAAAAGAACAGTTTCCGATCACCACGTATCATTTTGCCTCATTTCAACGTCCTCTGAAAGACCAGGTCGTGATAAGACTCCTTAGTAAAGATCAGGGCCACAGTTCCCAAACTGTGTACTCTCCCAGACACTGCACTGTATTCTCCCAAACACTGCATAGCACCATCCCTGCACCATCCAGTGTCCCAAACACTGCATAGCACCAAGAATGGTGGATTTGCCACCCAGCAGCTTGGACAACTTTCATCCTCCTCCAAGTTCATCAAGCTCACAAGCGTATGTTGAATGATCTGGCATTTCTAAGTTTTCCAAGCGATCCTTGATAGCTAAGGCTGGAATCATTGTACAGTGTTAAAAAGTCAGATTAGCATCTAATGTTTCAAGAGCTGTTGCTCTTTTCCTTCGTAGATACTTCACTACAGTCATAGCTCTAACCTGCTATGCACAGTCATGACTGTGTTCCTCATACTGTCGAGTTGTTTTTTTAAGCCACTGCAACAAAAGTCATGAGAGCTTTCTCTCTGCTGGTGTAAATTTGGCCCATCAAGTCCTACAACTCTTCTCTGGCACTCCACAAATAGCACGTCGACCAGTGCAAAAATAATGTTCTTGAGCAGTTGGTTGTGCCTTTGGATTCCTCTGATGAAGGTTGTCCTTCGTGGCATGTCCTTTATTTGGCTTACCGTTGACGTCTCCATAAAGCATAGGCACAAGAAGTAGGGGTGAGGGGTGGGTGCTGTACCACCCCCAATTTTATTTTTTGATAAAGACTTTTTATTATTTTGCAAAAAGTGAAAACAATGATACATACATTTAACAGGATGCCAACGGGCATCTAACAACGGTCGAACCCATAATCCCAGACAGTACAATATAATTGGCGGCTATACTTTGTTTAATTTAGGGACCTGCTGCGGCCTCCCACTTCCCCCAAATCTTATTATATTTATTTGGACAGCCTCTGGCCTCGTATACAAGTTTTTCACTCTGCGCACACCAGTCTACCCCTCTTCTCCATTTAGTCAGTGTTGGGGCACTTTTAGCCTTCCAGCCCGCCACTGTATCCCTCTTGGCCACTAGGCACGCTACCCCAAAGAAAGCTCGATCTGGTCTCCTCAACCCAGTGTCGCCCATGATCCCCAGAAGGAAAGGCAGAGGTTTCCTCTCTATATCTTCCTGTAGGACCTCAGAGATTTCCTGCAAAACAGCCTCCCAAAATGTCACCATGGCTGGGCAGGTCCACACCATGTGGAAAAAGTTGGCTGTAGGGCTTCTGCAGCGAGGGCATTCCGCTGTGGGGCGTAAGCCCGCTCTGTGTAGTTTGACGGGTGTAAGATAGGCTGTGTGAAGATAATAGATTTGTATCAATCGAAGGCGTGTAGCCATAGCTAGGGCGCGCGGGGCCATCAGTGCTTCGTCTCAGTCCATCTCCTCCATGGGGCCCGTCCATCCCTCCCACTTCCAGCGGAGCCCCTCCAGGGGACCCTGGGTGCCGGTGACCAGGGCACGGTATATCTGAGAAACACCTCCCCTACCCAGGCCCCCCATCAGCACCTTGGCCTCCATAGGACTATGCTCGGGTATGGCTTCTCCCACTCGGACATGTACTAGTAGGGCGTACCACCCCCAAAATTACCATACTGGGGTTCCGATGGTAAATGAGCATCAAAAATTGCTTTTAATTTTGTTTTTATCTCGTCACATTTGCTTTACGTTCCTAGGCAGAGGTCAGATGTCATTCTAGTATTCTGACAATTCTGTCCATTATTTTAACATAGAGTTTACTTTTCTTTCTCTTATTGCAAAATGTGAGGATTTTGTAAAGTGAACTATGTGAAAAGAAAGATTGTAGGGTGTTGTTTTTTCTAACACACAACAAAATGTGTATACCTATAAATGAACTGAATAAATATTTCACTATAAATAACCAGTTAGGAAAACACAAATGAAGCGCTTTTTTGTATTTCTGCAGTGTGATGGAAACAAAGATTTTAATAGGCTCTAAACAAATTAACACACTTTACTTAGTGGTGCACAAATGACACATTTTGATGAAACCCCAATTTCCACACATTGTGGGTTATTACAACTTTGGAGGAGGTGTTAATCCGTCCCAAATGTGACGGATATACCACCAGCCGTATTACGAGTTCCATAGGATATAATGGACTCGTAATACGGCTGGTGGTATATCCGTCACTTTACCGTCACTTTTGGGACGGATTAACACCTCCTCCAAAGTTGTAATAACCCCCATTATCTTTTGTGCTCAGTAAAGTAAAACTATATGTTTGTTCAAATTTAGTGCTTATGTCAATGAAAAATTTTTTGTCTGTGAATGTCAGTGTGCTACCACATCACGGTTTAGTAATATATTTGATACAGGACTGTAAAATTCAACACCAACTACACAATATGCTTCTACCACTCTCTTGCGGAATAGGTGTGGCTCATTTGCGAAATTTGTTCTTTGTGTGATGCGTGGATTTTTCAGAACCCCTATGAGTTCAGCGAAGTAACATTTATGACAGCACACCCACTCTAAATTTGTTCCAGCACCACTGCCATAAAGGAATGATGATGCTATAGTGCCTTGTGCTGCTTCTCAGACGCTGAATGAAAATGTTTTTAGCTTAAGTGGTGTTCAGGCGCTGGATTCCATGAAACACATAAATTCAGGACTGATGTTGGCAGCCCACATCACAGCAAAGAAACAAGCTGCATTAACTGGGTCCGGTGTAAAATCTCTACAACATGCAGGGCACCCGCCTTTCACTGACACGAGGCACCATCCATACACGGCCAGTGACATATGTATCCCTCTCACTAGGAGGAACATTTTTGATCTCTGCAGAAATGTCTTGATATGTGAGGGATCTACATCAAATCACATTGATCCTAGAGCAAAACCAGATGCTGCACGAGTGCAGAGAAATATGTCTCATCCCAGCCTGTGCAACAAAATACTGATGGTCTTAACAATAAGAAGTGCAGCATACAAACAGAATAGGTATCAGTTATTTGTATTATAAGAAGGTGTTGAATGATAGATTGAGTGATCAAGAACGCAATGACACCCAACTTGTTGGACCATTGGAATGAGAAGGGGTGCCCATTTCTCATACTCTCTCGAAATTCAGCTTGATTGTAGCTCTCGGACTCTGTCTCACGTGAGACATCTAGAATGTTTTCTGATTCAAGGCTGGCATAAACAGTACACTGAGATGTCGCATCTCTGGTTCTTTATTTCTCCCCTTCTTCCCAAAACCTCTAGAAGGGAGTTACAGAATTATTTAATTTGACCCTTTATAAGCATCACCAGATCACATTTACTGTTATGCAATTAGTGGAGTCTACAGGAGGATAGATATTGACAGAAGAGAGCGAGGTTAAATGTAATCTTTAGAAGATCCTTGGAGATGGAACCAGGGAGGAAAAATAGGCCCTCATTCTGACCTTGGCGGGCGGCGGAGGCCGCCCGCCAAAGTCCCGCCGTCAGGTTACCGTTCCGCGGTCGAAAGACCGCGGCGGTAATTCTGACTTTCCCGCTGGGCTGGCGGGCGGTCGCCTTCAGACCGCCAGCCAGCCCAGCGGGAAAGAGGCTTCCACGATGAAGCCGGCTCGGAATCGAGCCGGCGGAGTGGAAGCTGTGCGACGGGTGCAGTTGCACCCGTCGCGTATTTCACTGTCTGCGCAGCAGACAGTGAAATACATGTAGGGGCCCTCTTACGGGGGCCCCTGCAATGCCCATGCCAGTGGCATGGGCACTGCAGGGGCCCCCAGGGGCCCCGCGACCCCCCCTACCGCCATCCGGATCTCGGCGGTCCGACCGCCGGGATCTGGATGGCGGTAGTGGGGGTCGGAATCCCCGCGGCGGTGCAGCAAGCTGCGCCGCCGCGGAGGATTCAATGGGGCCGCGGTACACTGGCGAGACCCCGCCAGTGGTGCCGGTCCGACCGCGGCTTTACCGCCGCGGTCGGAATCCCCATTGGAGCACCGCCGGCCTGTCGGCGGTGCTCCCGCGGTCCTCCGCCCTGGCGGTCAAAGACCGCCAGGGTCAGAATGACGACCATAGTGTCTCTAGAGATGAGGTAAGTTTCTCTTTGTTGGTGGTAGTATTTTTCTTGTCCAGTGGAGATTTTCGGTGCAGCAAAATTCGGTTGACGCAGTTTTTTTAAGGAACTGCACATGATTCTGATATTAAGGCTATGCGTGTGTACTACCCATGAGGTACTCTGTAATGAAAGAATACTGTAGCTGTGCATTTGTACATCGAAAGCTATGTGTTGTTGGAGTGGAAATAGTGTGGTGCAGACATGTTTGGACCATGTGAAATTAAATAATGTCCTTGATGAAGACAAGACCAAGATGATAAAAAGATGAAAGAAGTTAGTAACTTTGATCAGTGGCTAACTTGTGTTTTCGTGGGTGACCAGCCTTCACACTATTTTGATTTGCTCTTGGATTCTTCATGTCACCGTTGTTTATTTAGTGTTAAGCAACACTTAATAGTTTTCATGCATGAATTCGGAGAGCTTCCTTTCTCTCTTGGGTTGCACATTGGTGGTGTAGGTTTATTGTGATTAGTTCAGTTGCCTTTAGAAATAAGATATGCTTCTTGTGCCCTTATAATTGCTGTTGTACAGACTCGGTTTTCTTCACGCTTTGTTTGTGGTGCTTTTGTTTGGAAAGAGTCAAGTCTTCTGGGGTTTCCTTCATGAAATTTGATCTTCTTCTGGTGCGTTGATTTTGTAGATGCATTTACTGAGAAGGATTTGCAGTTCTGAGGAGTATATTTAATATTGTAAATGATGTACCTGAAGTGTTTTGTTTGTAGGAATGCCATTCGTACTTTGCTTTTTTTAAACCGATTTTATTACCGTTCATGGCACTTTTGACAAGTATGATGTGGTACATGTGTGGATTCAAAACAGTAGAATCATTTGTACTTTGCTTATTGCCTTATGAGATTTGCAGTGTGAATGTATGATATGATTATTTTACGGTTCATAGATAGCAGGGATAGTGCGTAAAGTGCTGGGGGATATATGGGCCTTTGCATCCATATGGAGAAATATTCGGACCGCTGCGGATTGTATTTGTAGGGGCCTTTTAACAAGTTCTGCTGGGGAATTCCAGTAAATACAATTGACTAATGGTGTGATTTAGAGTTTGGTAGATGGGGTTTCTCTGTCACAAACATAACAAATATCCTGCCCGCCATATTACAACTCCATTATATCCTATGGAAATCTTAATACGGCGGACAGGATATCTATCACGTTTGTGATGGAGTAACCTATCTGCCAAACTTTAAATCAGGCCCTTAGTCTAGTCTGGTCACCCCCGTGGTTAGGATTGCAGTTATTCTCTGGCCAGTGAGAGGAAAGGTAGAATTTTTTCATGAATTTAAGGTAATGTTTTTTTGGCGGATTAGAGTGACCTAGGAAATGTATTGTTTCAGAGAGGTTGGGGTTACATTCCAAGGAAGGTGAACACGAGTAGTCTAAATTGGGGCAGCTCCATATTAATATTTTTGTACATCTTGATAAGACAGACATGCTTCAAATGCTATGTTACTTTTTTCCCACTCTCTACCCAAGCGTTTTAGAAAATGAAAAATAAGGTTTTCCAGGTTTTCTAGACTTTTACATTGAAACTATAAAAACATTGTTAATAGCCCCATAAAATATTTTGTTCATGGTAGGTTCACATGCTTAAGCCCACTGGTGGTAATTTGACCTTTGCATATTTCAAAGTAGAAAGTGCAATTCGTACTTCGCATCCTTCAGTGATTGCACATTAAAATATGAATTATTAATGAAAATCAATGGTAAGCAAAACAGACTTAGAGCATTCTGGAACTGGGCCAGAAATGTAATTAGCAAGAGAAAACATCAGTGGCACGTGCACACAGAGAAACATAAGGCTGAAAGCAGAATTGACAGCAACCAGAATATTAGCTTACACATTTCCCTTAAATCAAATGTTTATAGGGAATTAGATTCCCTAAATATTAGAAGTACATCAAATCCAAAATACAGTACAATACAACTATGAACCGTGCTGGCTAAATTGCATGAACAGGACAGTGAGCAACCACATTTGCAAGAATACATACAAATATATATTTTATAAACCGTGTAAATTGAGGGCCTCACCCGCCCCACACCACTACCACCAACCCTCTGCATCACTGTTCCTGCCGTGCCCTTGTCAAAATACGTGATCCATCATTTACTGCCACGAAATTGATGACAAATCTAAACATCAACATCTTTTTGTCTCATTGTTGAATCACAGTTGGAGAAAGGCCTTAGCCAAACTACCCTTCATGACTTAAACCATGGCCATCAGCAGGACCTTACATTAACTAGACATTGATCACTACCTTCTTGGAACTGGACAGATGCTCTTGTCCAAATGTTCTTCAGTACCGAATGCCTGCTTGACCCCAAAGTACTCAATAGCAATAGGCTCAACCATGACCTGTCAAGGGCCATTTTCATGCACCTTTGCCTTCCTTTGTCTTTTATTAACTGGAAATCCTCCCTCAATAATAAAGCTTAGAATTCTTAAGACGTTCTGCATTGTGTATGATTTTTGCCTGTTTATTTGTGTATTTTTAAAATAATTTTCTTAAGATTTAATTATGGAGCAAGTAGATGGGAATCATTGGCAGAAAAGAAGTGTAACTAGTGGTACCTTAAAATGGCCCAAATAATAGATCTGAAGCATTTGAGCGTCAAGAAGAAACAGTATTGTGTCTTAGAACATGCGTTGCAAATTGCAGTACTAGGAAAAAGACTTTCCGAAGCCTAAAAATAGATTTTCTACATATCAGTACATCCAAGGAATTTAAATTTCAACCTCACTCAAACAGTATTTAAAGTTTGCCAAATTCTTCACTGCAAACAAAAAGCACTGTCAACATAAGTCCGGAGTACAGTTTTTCATTAAACGGGTTCGGTCCTATATGCATGCCAAACTAAAAAAATAAATGTATTTTTGGCCTGCTTGAGGAAATGCAAGGACTACTAAAATTATACACGTCACCTTTTACCATCACATTTCCATGTTTACATCCATCAAGTGGTTTGATACCTTCTCAGCACGTGAAAAGGACACACCTACCAAACAGGTCATGACAGGTCACCAGCAACTTGCTCTCAAAGGTTCCTAGCCTCAATAAGGTTGAAGGACACTGTGACAGGCAGCTAATTTGTTGACACCTGAGTGAGAAAATGGAACAAAGCACTCAACCACAATAGAATACTGCCACAGATGCAAGCTTTGGGCTGACAAATACCTCTGTATTTGTAACTGGTGACGATGAGGAATTTCTGTTTTACCTTGGCAAATGCTGGTGGGTCAATTTGTGGCACAACTGGGTGGCCCCATTTCCTACCATTGTTCGAAACAGTCTGTGCACTTAAATCTCAACACCATTGAGGACCAGAAATTGATGGACACAAAGCTGTGGATGATCCTCTGGTAAGGATAGTTCACACAGTGCCATCCAGGAACCAGAGAGACAGACAAAATACTGCTGGCACCTTCGGCTTCTTTTATTCCTTTTCTTCCTCCACATTGTCCTCTTCCTCTTCCTCTCCCCCATCCAAACCCTTTCCGACTATCCCTAGCCCCTCCCACGACTGCCACCTGTGATTATTGAACTTTCTATGCAGCCATTCATGGAGGTAACCCACAACCTGCAGAGAGGGAGACAAGGAAAACAGTAAAACTAGAAGGTTAAGCACCTGCAGGTCCCCAAAGCATCATCGCCTTCAAATGTTTCCTTCATTTTCTGCACCCTTAGATTATCGCACCGGGATCTGTCCTCAAAATAGTCACATTTGTTTCTTTTTAAATCCTCATGCTATTTCCAGTGTCAGTCCCACAGGTGTGAGTCTCTGCAAGTAATGACACAAAATTGGGATGTCTTCTTTATTAGAGCTGATTTGCTTGCCAATTGCCTGGACATCTTTCACAAGATTGGCTATGGCTGACCTTATTTGGATTTAGGCTCTTGATTTTTTACAGGAAAGGCCTCACATTGTGTGGTCTTAAGTGAGGTAGGACAACCTGCCAGATATTCTTTCATTAAAAGAAAGGGTTGCATTGACTAATTTCTGTGTTTCCCTAGTTGGTTATTTGGGGAATCGTGGTTGGGGTCTCTGCCGAAACAGATCTGGCGCCTTTCTTACCCAACTTCCAACGTGGAGCTCAGTGGCAGATCGAATTTGAAGCCTAACCAGCATCACAGACCCATAGCTCAATTTGTGGCATTGTAGGGGCAGTGCAGACAGCCGAAAAAAGGAACCATCCCCGGAGCTGATTTCCAGACCTCTGCACTTTCTCTGGCATGGAGCCACACTCCCAATGTAGTTTTTAATGGGGAATGAATATTGTATGGAAAGGAGAGAAAAGACTGTTGAGCCTAATAAACAAGCTAAAAAGGAGATTTTTAGAAGGTTTAATATTATTGAGGTATCTTTCAAATTAATCAGTGTATAGCACTTGTGAAAACTAATTTATATATCCCAACCACATTACAAATGTCAATAATATGTCTCTTACTTGTAACTGCAATAATTCCAAATTGCATCACAACTTCTAAATGAGTACCCCTCACAAATAAAGCACGTTCTTGTCTGGGTTAATTTGCCCCCCAATCCTTAGTCCAATTTTCGATGGCAATTCTATCTATCTCAAGCAAGTGACTACCACTGGGTAAGAACTTCTCATGTATGTAGGGGCGGCTCCTCCATAAGGGCGGAGGAGCGTCGCCGCCCCCCCGCCAGCAGCAGGAGCTGCAAACCTTTAAAAATAAAATGATAATAAACTAAGTTTATTATCATTTTATTTTTAAAGGTGGCAGGACCATGGGGATGACGAGTAGTGAGGGTAGTGCACAGAGCACTCCCCTCAGTGCTCATGTATGTTTGGCCGGCCGTTTCGGGCCGGCCATACAAACATGTGCACATGGGCTCTCTCCAACCCGCCACTGTGTTGCTGAGTTGGAGAGAGCCGTCCCAGGATCCCAGTCTGCATTGGAGCGCCCAGTCAGGGCACTCTAGCTAATCATAACGCTGCTTTGAGCGGTGTCATGATTGGCCGCAGGGAAGGTTGGGAACCTGCAGTGCAGGGGAGAGCGGCGGAGAGCGGTGATGACTTTCAGGTAAATTTTTTTAAATTTGTATTTTATTTTTGTTTTATCCCCCCTCAACCCCGCCACTTTTCCAAGTCTCCAGCCGCGACTGCATGTATGTCTTCCACAAAACATGTGTTTCGAAATCTGGTTGTTCATTGCTCTGACATTAAAGCAGTAAACAAAATTAGCAGAGAAGTGAAGTGCCGAACCCCTAAGCATGTGCTGTGATGATGTCTATCTGCCACCTTCCTCCGTGTCTCCAAGGAGGATGGTGGGTATTGTTCAGAAGGCTGTGTGGGAGCGAGGCACAGCAGGGGACGATAATTTTTTTGTAGTGGGCTTATTTAAAATTCTAGTTATTTTAGTTGCTAATAACTAGATGTTTTCCAATTTGGGGTTCTAACTGACATCATAGGTGACTCTATCTACACTTCTATCTATTTGATGTCACTTGAACCCCTTGGGGGAAATCTACTCCAGTAGTCATATCTAAGCATTTATAATTCCATACATTAGCACATGTGATTGTTAAATCCTCTGTGTGAATGGTGAGACACAGAAAGAGCACCTTGACACAGCTTTGAGAGGGAACACTTGGACAAAAGACTTGGATGGAACATCTGCAGCAGTTGTTCAAGGCCATATGTGATCCAGATGCAGGGCCTCTCATAATGTTTAGGGGAGGGGAGGGTTTATTTATCTGAAGTTGTGCTAAATAAATTTACATAGTGTGTAGTACTTTTTACATTTGTTGATGGTGGCTTTAAAGAGCATGTGTGTGTGCAATAACCATTGGGAAGCACCTCACTGCAAAATATTTGCCCCTGTCAACCGTAGCATAATCAAAGCTATATTGAGCTGGACAAGGGCACCAAGGCTGTCACGGAAAACTTTCGTATTGGACTTCATTGGTGTTTGGAACAAGAGAACTGTTTATTATATCTGTTTGTGACTAGTGCTGCCCTGGGTTTTATTTTCCAATCTTATGCATGCCTTCTTTCTTTCCTCGCCCAGACTTCACATTTACATCTACAAACGTGTGTTGTTAATCTCTGTTTTATGCTGGCTTGGTAAATGTAGAACGAGGTGGAAGGTGTCTTCACAACGTTGGAATCTTCTATGAAAGAGTTTCAATGCTCTCTTGTTTTGGGACCCTAAAGCTTTGGGTGGTTTGGACTTTTTTTTGCCCATTTTAGTGTTTTCTTTTTGCCAGATGGTTTAGCGGTTAGTGTAAGCTTTGTGGGACACACCAAATTTCTTAAAAGTGGTTGTTTCTAACTTAACCTGTGCATGTGTGCTATGATGTTACTTGAATACAAAACCAATAATCACGTAACAATGTATGGTTTTGCTTCTCCACACTTACTCCAGCTTAATGAGGAAGTCACAGTCCTCCAATAGCAATTGATAGATTTTGGGTTTGTTTGTTTTTTAGACAGCAACTAGTGGCCAAAAGATTATGGGCCTGATTACAACTTTGGAGGAGGTGTTAATCTGTCCCAAAAGTGAAAGTAAAGTGACGGATATACCACCAGCCGTATTACGAGTTCCATAGGATATAATGGACTCGTAATACGGCTGGTGGTATATCCGTCACTTTTGGGACGGATTAACACCTCCTCCAAAGTTGTAATCAGGCCCTATATCTGGAAATCAGAATGTAATACTACTGCATATCAAAGCTGTTAGATGTCTTAGTTATAGGTTTAGTGTTTTTGTCCACTTGTGCCTGAGCTACAGAGCGAGGCACAGCCTTGTGTTTTTGATGTGGGCATATCGTTTGATAGCCATTTTGCATAAAAAAGTGAACACAGATATGAGAAGATGCACATGTTGCACTGTCCACCAAAAAGGTAGTGAAACATGTACAAGTATGTTACAGCTTTGTACCCAATAATGACTCATTGGTTTTGATGCATTTTTTCTGTCATGCTACAAGCCATCAACTCTTAGCCCATTCTAGCTGTAAAATAGACAGGAGAGATTATGAGTTGGGAACTAGGCTAGGTGGCAGTGATTCTCCAGTCTCCTGTAACAACATGCACAGTGGTTTAGGGCAGGTGTCGTCAACCTTTTCTATAAAAAAGAGCTACTTATGTTCAATGAAAGGCATCACGACCTAGTAATATTATTAGTATTGTAAAAGTGACCACTCCAGGCAAGATTGTATTTGTAGACACCACATGCAAGATTACCAGTAGTGATCACCTCAGTGCATCAGCAGGGTTGCCAGCAGTAATGAAAACAAGCATTTGCACTATAATAGACTCTCGTTTGCTCGAGTTAGAGCTATTAGCGTTGTAAATTCCGAAATGGACTTTACTTGCCACATAAATAAAAAATGAAAAGTAAAACAGTTGAAAAAAGCAAGTCAGTTCAAAGCGCCATTGTCGCCATGAGCTTGAGTGCAAAATTATTGGCTCCCTGCGTGATTGTCTAGAAATGATCATGGCTGGGATGAAAGGCAAACCGAAACCGGAGGAGGGGCCATCACATGGTGTAACAGGAGGAAGCGTGACGTAGTGGGTTGGCCAACAAAAATCTTCACTTAGTGAAATTGCTGTGGAGGTAACTCAGCACAAAAAAGGAGGGACATTTCTCAAAATGCACCAATAAAAACAAGAATTTGCAAAGCAAAAGGTCTCGCATTTCCTTGAGTTAGAGCTATTGGCATTGTAAATCCATAACTGGATTTTTCTTGCCACATAAATTGGTCAAGCCTGCCTCATAATTTTGTCTTTTCATGCCATATAATTCCAGTGGCCCAGAATGTAACTAAAGCACTTCCATTTACATTTTTCCTCTATCTTAAAACATATACAATTATCATATAAATCTTTATCAGAAATTAACTTTTGCATTAGAGTGTAATGCTCAAAACACCATTACAAAAATATCATTTGAGACTGATTGGAGAGAGATAGGAAAGAGAGAAAGTCAGGAGTGAAGATGGAGAGGACAAGTGGCGTAGTAATGGTGGATTGGGCCCTGGCATGCTCGTCAGGAGTGAAGATGGAGAGGACAAGTGGCGTAGTAATGGTGGATTGGGCCCTGGCATGCTCGTCAGGAGTGAAGATGGAGAGGACAAGTGGCGTAGTAATGGTGGATTGGGCCCTGGCATGCACTGTACCACAGAAGGGGCCACACAATTGTCTGTAGCTCCTTCTGTAACACTAAAGTGCCCCTTTGAACAAAAGGCAGGCACACATGCCCTACAGCACTTCCTGTATAACAGCTCCAGAGACTGATTGAAAAGCCAAGAATTGGAGGATCTTCTTCTCACAAGGCAGGAGATGTGGCACCTGATCTGAAAGCAAGAACCTGAGAGGGCTGATCCTCGAAAGCTAAGACACTCATGAATAGGCTGACGAGACAAACGTATATCAATGTAAAGCTTTGTAACTAGACCTAGGGCCCGATTCACAGAAAGCCTTTGTACTCATGGCGGAGACTCCGCACTTGTGGTGGAATCTCCACACTGCAGTTTCTCACTGCGGAGATTCCGCCACAGTTGCAGAGACTCAGCCACAACTGTGCAGCCTCCGCCACAACTGCAGAGGCTGTTTGTGAATCGGGCCATTAGTCATCTGTGAACGCCATTTTCCCAAGGTTGATTTCTCACTGTGTTATTGTGGTCACCTTGTTTCCACTTCTGGGTTCTCCACTTACAAATCATAGCCGTTAAATGTCTTAGTCTAAGTAGATCAACAGAAGCGAGTCAAGACTACGGCACACACAGTGCATTAGATTGCAAACAAAATCTCCGGCTGGAAGCTTCTGTGATGATATGCAGTGTGGTGGCCACGGTATCCTTAACTGTAATTGCGGCTATTTGAACCCAGCCCTCCTGCTTGGTTAAGCACTGCTCAGTGTCACACCTGTGAACCCTGCCACGTGAACCCCGATCACACATCAGTCTATGTTCTGCTTGCTTTGCTAAAATACATTTCTCCTGTGACTGATGCGTCCATATCAACGGTATAAATATGGTCCCTGAGAAGGAAACAGAGAAAAAAACAAAGAGGTAGTAGCAAAAAGTTAATTCCGTCAGGACAAATTTGGAGTAACGTAAGACTGATAAACACACGCGAAAGAAAGCGGAGCCAGAGACAGCTGTGAGAACGATAGGGAAGACTGAACCCCAAGGGCATATTCTATAACATTCTGCATCAGGCGTAGAAAAATGAAACAAATTGATTTTGCATCATTTTCACATCTTACACAATACACAGAGAACAGCTGGGCCTGCATGTTTAGTAATATTGTGTTCTTGTGAAAATTCCAAGAAACGTCAATTCGCTTTGTTTTCTTACCAGTAAGCACTAAAAATGGAGTAGAGGCGATTTACAATTCATTTTTCGTCGACTGACTGACCAATAAAATATCCTTCTAATTCATCTGAAGTGTACTCACACAGCTTGAGGCCTGCATCACAAAGCTTCTTGCTTTGATAAAGTGTGCATTCTGGAAAATCAGTAGTAATGCAAATCTAAGTTGGTGAGAAGATAGATAGATATCTGCATTAAAAAAATAGTTTTGCATCATTGAGATGAAGAATTTAATTTGTGCTGATTTGGGGTACTCTTTAGATGTGCGCTCTGCAATGTAAATACCTCTGACGTTCATGACTATTGCAGCTCTGTCATTTAGGGACACATTTCGCTGGCCTTCGAGACGCATAGGGATTTCTGCTTCTCAAGACTATTTTTATGTTGCCTAAAGCTTTGAAATGCATCACTCAAAGGGGTGCGGGGTTAACAAGGGGTTAATATTGTTCTCAACTACAACATCGCCTTTAGCTGTGCTGAAATGTGTGACAGCTTGAGGAGGAGGCAGTGGACACCTGCAAAATTGTTTCCAGAAGCCCTTGCTCCCTTCAGGCGCTGGCAGCTGATTTGCCTCTAGCAAAAGAAGCTCAGACAAAAGCTGTGCTTGGTTGTTGCCTCATCTCAATGCTGCATCTCTCGTCGGCAGCCTGGCGGCCCGGATCCACATCATAAGGGGGCAACAGCAGTTAACAGTAGGCTGTCACTGACTACTGGATCACTGAAACTACAAGTCCCGAAATGCACCTGGCTGAACATGTCCTCGTGCCCAGGGGTAAGTTATTGGTCCTGCGGCTGCGGAGAGGATAAATAGAACAGCATGGCCTGGTTTGTAGCTATTTATCAAGGTGCCTCTCATGAGAAGAGGTGTGGGAAAGCTTCTTTGTATTGGAGGTAGAGACATAAGTAACAAGTGATCCTCCGCCTTTGCTCTCAGCACACAGGCAGGCACACTTGGTAAAGAAAATCCATGCCATGGAAGGGCAGGAGCCAGGCAGCTAAGAGAGGGTGCAGAGAGCACACAAAGACCAAATATGACCAAGATAACAGCTTGATTTATAGCCTTGTTCACAACTAAGCTCAGAGGTAATATGCTCTGCAAATGAAAAGGGAACCTTACCTAGACAAGAGCAGGAAACAAAGTAAAAATAAGTCCCCTACATACCAGATAAACTGGACAAAGCGTAGTTATACAGTAGTTGGTCACTGCTCTCACACAGAAGGAGGGGGACATGACTGATCACTAGCAAGCAATAATTTTTAAATGACACTGAAACTAACAAATGAAATAGCTGGAAGCCCACAGAAGAAGTATACTTAAAAGTATACAAGAGGTAAAACGCTTACACTCGACCTAAAAATTGTTTATCAATTTGGAATGCCTCTACATGGGTAGCACATAGAAGCCATTGCTACAATGCCCAAGGCATCAAGATAATACCATTAGTAATGCTCTCACCCCACCACATGATTTATCCCTCAAATACCAGCTTTAAAAATTGTGGTAATTCATCCATTTTACTGCAAACTATTAGCTAATGAGTACGGAAATTACACATATTCTCATCCCAAATGCATGCTTTTTAATTTTGGCATGCATATATTATTCCAACCAAGAAAGGCTTCTAGTTCAGGATGCTAAAGCTACTTACAGGTAGATGCAAAGCCACCAGTAGCTCAAAAGCAGCTCTTTGGAGAGGCTTGCGTTTAGGGAGCCGGTTAACAGAAAAAAGTGTTTGCCTGTGCTTGCAGTTTCTAAGCTGATGATGGGCAAAACTGTGGAGAGAAGTAACAAGATGGAGAGTGGACCAAGGTAAGTCACATGTTGTTGCAAGAGTACTGGAAAAGAGAGTGTATCCCAAGTCATGGGTTATAAAGCTGAACATTAAAAGATGTATGAGCTACAGTAATGTGCATGTTCAAGGATGGTGGATCTGCAAATACAGGGTGTTAAGACTGTGGCAAACTAGTCTTTTCTGAAAGGGTGTTGAGGCAGAAGAAATGAAAAGGGGACAGGAAAGAGTTAAAGCACACAGAGGTTTCTGTGGATAAACTGGTAAATAAACCAGAGGAAGCAGAAATGGGAACTGGAGCACTTCAGTTGATGTTGACAGTGAAACAAGTAGATGTGGTTGACCAGGCTCCTGGTTGCAGAATGTAGATGGTGAAACAGGAGATTTTGTTTCCAGTAGTCATGTGTTTTGTCCACACCTGCCTGTGAGCTAAAAACGAGTGCAGTTGGGACGGTATGTCCCCAGGGAAGGTTATATCTGCATTCGTAGGTATTTTGAGACAGATTTTTAGTTTGGAGGTAAGATTACCGCAAACAAATTTGGGGGCAGATTTATCATGGTATTGTGTTGCCCTTGCTTAACGTATGGTGTCACAAGGGCAATGCAATATGTAAGTTAGATTTACCAAGTAATGCAAGGCCACCTTGCCTGGCCCTGTGCTGCATGGTAAATCTGGCAAGTCGCTCCCTTGTGTTAATCTGCTCCTGAAAGGCGTCCTATGGGTGGAGTGTGGGAGTTCCCGTGCATTCACCCATGGATTTTGGCACATTCCCAGACTTAACAAAACTGGTAAACCTGGGAATTTGTCAAAATGTTACACAGTCCCAGGGGAGGCACAACAAGGAGAATATCTTTATTTCTCCTCGTTGTTTCCTTTTTCTGAGTGTGCTGCATTTTGCAGCCCACTTAGAGGAGAAAGCCTCAAAGGATTGTTTTTGTGCAGGAATATGTCCCTTTCTGCACAAAAACATACCTGCTGCACCGCAGGAACCATTGCACAATGGCAGAAGGATACTTGCATTGGCTCTAGGCAGCAGATTGTAAGCCAGCGCAGGCAGAGAGCAGGAATGTGGCATAACTTGATAGATATGGCACATTCCAGCCCTTTCTCTTTCATGCAGCGCATGCAAGTTATCTTGCTGGTTGCATGAAAGAATGATAAATTTAGCCCTTGGTGGTGAAAGTAATGAACTTTTCTTCAGGTGGCTAGAATATTATGTGCTAAAAACTGTGACTGATACATTAGAATGAGAGCAGATTGATTCAGGGAAATTTAGGGAAGAGTTAACCAGATGCAACTAAAGTTATGTAGCCAGTAAAGAGGTGGATTTATGGTTTTTTGCAGTTATATAGCACAAACTTGGCCCAGGGGAATTAGATTGCTACATGAGAACCAAATTCTGTTACACATTTTTAGGCAAAATGAGAATAAGGGCTTGATTTAGATCTCGGCGAAGGGGTTAGTCGTCACAGCGGTGACGAATATCCAATCTGCCAAAATCTAAATACCACAGAAAACAATGGTATTTAGAATATGTCTGACGGGATATCTGTTACAGTTGTGATGGAGTAACCCCTCCGCCGAGATCTAAATCAATCCCTAAGTGATTCGCTCAGAAGCACAGGATCTTTAGCCAATGCTGAGACTCAAACCTGGTTTCCTAGCTCCAAAGTCATTAGCTCTGATCGTTAGGGATGGCTGCCCAGCAGGATTCATGGAACTGTTACTGCTGCCACAGTACTCACACTAATTTCCCGCTCTTCTGCTTTCTCAGAGTGGCACTGCTGCCTGGCATGAATTTGTCACTGTGTGTTGTGCAGTGTAAGCAGAGCTCTCATACGACCGGCGTTTAAAGTGGGTGGGATCTATTAGGAACAGCGTTTGCAGTCTCTTTTAATTTTACAATAACAGTTCCCATACATCTTGTTGCGTTTCCTCAAATTTGCTGACCCCGCCCCCATAGCACTCATTATTGCCCCAATACTTTTTTATGCACTTCAACTTCTGCGTAGGACCCTTTATATATTTAATGGTATGTTCCTCCGATTCATGAGCGCCCCATGGTTTCACACCCTCCTCTTCAAGCGCTCTTCCTGTGGTAGTCTGGGGCTTCTGCTGATGCAACCTGATAATCTGGGCAACCTCTGCTCATGTGGTTGAGCCTTGTCAAGGAGGCTTTTGTGCTACTGTGAGCCTTCATTTGTATTGTGTTGGATTACAGCATTTATATAGCGCTTACAACCCCAATATGGGACGCTGAAGCCCTTGAATTAATTTACCAATGCAATCTGTGACTCCTTTTGTTGTTTATGCTGGTCTCTTTTCCTTGACAGTGTGACTTCACTGCCTCGTGCACTTAGAGGTATTAATATAGATCATGGCAGGGCTTGCAGTATATCTTTTTGTTCAATTCTTGCACACTGAGGGCCTTTTGTGTCCATGCCAGTGCAGTCTGTTGCACAACACTCCATCTGTATCTTCTGTATCTGATAGAGACTTCTAGCTGCAGCTTCCTTACCTTAGAATTCCCTGGCGTCGGCTTCGAATCCGGAGTTTTTTCTGAGCAGTACCCTGCGCGCGCGCCGTCGGATGGCGTCATTCGGATCCGCGTGCGTCGACCAGCTCCGCGTGCGTCGTCAGCATCGTTGGAGCCGTCTATGACGTCATGGTTGTCTACATAGACGCCGTCTCGGCGCGCGTACGTCAGTTCTTTTCCTTCCGCGCAGGTTAAGCGCAGTTTTGGAAAGAGCTACCCTGCTTAGATGGTTTGCTGGCGCTTTTTTGGCTGTTTGGAGTCATGTCTTCGAGAAAGACAGGATTCAAGCCATGTGGTGCGTGTCATCGCACCATGTCGGTGACGGATCCGCACCGAGTTTGTCTTTGGTGCCTGGACAAGGACCACGATTCCACCTCGTGCTCCGATTGTCGGGCCATGGCGCCGAAGGCCTTGAGGGAGAGATCCCTTAAGCTTCTTGCGGCCCGACATTCGTCTTCGGTCGGCGCGACTCCGCGGAGGTGACGGTCTTGCAGTAGGAGGAGGTCGCGACACTGCTCCCGGAGCCCCAAGTCCTCTTCCTCGCCTTCGAGATCATCGGAAGGCAAGAGGCACAAGAAGAAGAAGAAGTCCAAGCGGACTTCATCTTCGCCACGCCCGTCGACCGACGAGGCGTCTAGGGAACATCGACGTTCCGAGCGCGGTTCTGCTGAGCCGTCGCCCTGGTCGACTCTGCGTCTTCCCCCCTTTCCGGGGACCTGATCAACCCCCGCTCAAATAAAAGAATTCTACGAGGCCATGCGTCTCGTTTTTGAGTGGGCTGTACCCTCGGGTGGGTCTTCGGGCCCCGCGGGCTCAGCAGGGGCCCCTTTGGATTCGACGACACCTGCTTTGGCCTCGGCGCCTTTGGGGACCTCAGGATCCGATAACGGATCTGGACCGGCGCCGGTCTCTCACAGTCTACCTCCTTCGGCGCCGGGTCTGACGTCGACGATTCCGCCACCGGTGCGTACCGGTGGCAGCCCCATCCTTATTCCGGATGATCTGGAGCCGGAGCGACGTTGTACGACGTCGACTCCGACTTTGACGGAGCTGATTCAGCCCAGATCATTGTCTGAGCCTTATTTGGAACAGCCAGACGCAGGAGAGGAATGGAAGGGGTCTGAGGACCCTTTCGAATCAGGATTGCAGCAGGACTGGTATGAGGATCTAGGGGAGGCCAGTGGACTGGACACATCTCCAGATACTGGTATGCTCTCTCCTCCTAATGTGGCTACGGAGGAGGGGGCTTCTTTCGCTATGGTGGTGCATAGGGCAGCTGAGGTCTTGGACCTAGATTTGCCTACGGTGCCAGTCAGGACGAATATCCTGACAAAAGTGCTTCAGCCGGGGGTGTCAACATCGGGGCCGTTGTTGCCCTTCAATGAGGCTCTTACAGACGTCCTTCTGGGTACGTGGTCCAAACCCAGCACAGGGGCTCCTGTGAATAGGACGGTCGGCCGCCGCCATAGACCCGATCCCAGCGACCCTAGTTTCCTGACACAACACCCCACTCCTGAGAGCTTGGTTGTCCAAGCCTCTACTTCCCGTGGTGCCTTCCCTTCTGCTCGCCCGGATAGGGAATCCAAGAGGCTGGATCAGCTTGGAAAGAAGATGTTTTCTTCCTCCAGCCTGGCATTGAGGTCTGTAAACACCCCTTGCCTATTGGGCCGTTATTCCCATACTTTATGGGATACGGTGGCGCAGGTGCTGCCCCAGGTCCCGTAGGGCGTACAGGACACTCTTACCCAGGCTGTAAAGGATGGGAGAGATGCAGCCAAGTTTACAATCCGGTGTGGCTTGGACACGACCGACTCGCTGGGCAGATCGATTTCATCGTCAGTGGCCCTACGTCGCCACGCCTGGCTACGTTCTACTGGTTTTTCAGGGGATGTCCAGTCCAGCTTGATGGACATGCCCTTTGATGGCTCTCGCCTTTTTGGCGAAAAGGCAGGCTCCGCGCTTGAGAGGTTCAAGGATTCTCGAGCCACGGCCAGATCCTTGGGCCTTTCAGCGCCGGCACGACAGCAGTCTGTCTTTCACCCCTTCCGAGGCTTCGGGAGGGGCGTGGTACCACGCCAGCCACAGTTTAGCCACTGCAGGCTTCACAGCATCCCGGAAGAGGACGTGGTCGTGGTACCATCAGACCCAGAGGGGCTGGCCAGAGGTCGGCTGCCACACAGCCCCCCTCCACTGCGCCCAAGCCCCCTTAGTGTGGTTCTGCGGGATCATGTCCGTCCAGTTGGAGGGATATTCGTTTTCATCTCCCTCACTGGCTTTCCATCACCACGGACAAGTGGGTCCTGCAGATCATACGGAAGGGCTACTCCCTTCCCTTCCAGTCTTTTCCTCCTTCTATCCCTCCGACAAAGGAATGGCTGATGGAGGACCATCTGGCTTTGCTCCGCGAGGAAGTTACGGCTCTCTTGGCCAAGGGAGCCATATAAAGAGTCCTGATATCAGAAGTAGGCCGTGGTTGTTATTCCCGCTACTTTCTGATTCCCAAAAAGAACAAAGGCCTTCCCCCTATTTTGGATTTAAGGGATGTCAATCTCTTCCTCAAGAAGGAGAAATTCAAGATGCTCACTCTTGCTCAGGTTTTGTCTGCCCTAGACCAAGGAGACTGGATGGTAGCGTTGGATTTGCAGGATGCATATTTCCATATTCCTAACCTGCCAAGCCACAGGCGTTACCTGCGGTTCAAGGTGGGCCACGAGCACTTTCAGTTTACCGTGCTCCCTTTCGGTCTCACCAGTGCCCCTCGGGTGTTCACAAAGGTGACAGCGGTGGTGGCAGCTCATTTGCGCAGGTCAGGGATTTCAGTCTTCCCCTACCTGGACGATTGGCTGTTGAAGGCTCCTACGCCCCAGGCTCTCGTCACCCACCTCCAAACGACGGCGGACCTCTTGCATTCGCTGGGGTTCACTATAAATGTGCCGAAGTCACACCTGACTCCCTCTCAGAAGCTCTCTTTCATTGGAGCTCTTCTGGATACAGTGCAGTATTGGGCTTATCCGCCCGATCAGAGGGTTCAGGATATTCAGGTTATGAGTCCGATGTTTCGGCCTCTATCCTGGATCTCGGTGAGGCAGACTCTGAGGCTGCTGGGACTCATGGCTTCCTGCATCCTGTTGGTCAAGCATGCCAGATGGCGCATGAGGGCTCTGCAGTGGGACCTGAAGTTCCATTGGGCACAGCATCAGGGAAATCTTACCGACGTGGTTGAGATCTCGGAGAGGACTGCGGAAGATCTGCAGTGGTGGTTAGTGAACTGCGAGTGGGTCAAGGGCAGACCCCTCTCCCTTCCCCAACCAGATCTAACGGTAGTGACAGATGCGTCACTTCTGGGATGGTGCGGCCATCTGGGGGAGGTGGAGATCAGAGGTCACTGGTCTCTGGCGGAATCCGGGCTCCACATCAACTTGTTGGAGCTTCGGGCGATCCGGCTAGCATTAAAAGCATTTCTTCCTGTTGTGAAAGGGAAGGTGGTGCAGGTGTTCACGGACAACACTACCGCAATGTGGTACTGCAACAAGCAGGGCGGTGTGGGGTCATGGACCCTTTGTCAAGAGGCTTTACGCCTCTGGACATGGCTGGAACAGCAGGGCATGACCCTGGTGGTTCAACACCTGGCAGGTTCTCTGAACGCCAGAGCAGACGAACTCAGCCCAAAATGCTTAGAGGATCACGAATGGTGTCTCCATCCGGATGTGACGCAAGGACTCTTCAGCAGTGGGGAGAGCCTTGGTTAGATCTGTTCGCCTCAGCAGAGAACGCGCAATTTCAGCAGTTTTGCGCATTGGAGTTTCCAAGGGGGCTATCGCTAGGAGACGCTTTTCGTAGCGAGTGGAGTTCAGGCCTCATGTACGCTTTTCCGCCTATACCACTTCTGCCCAGAGTTCTCAAGAAACTCAAGAACGACCGGGCCCAAGTAATCCTTGTGGCTCCGTATTGGGCACAGAGAGTTTGGTATCCAGAGCTTCTCAAAATGAGCATTGGTCGTCCAATCAGGCTGCCTCTTCGGGAGGATCTTCTGTCGCAGCAGCAGGGGAAGGTTCTCCACCCGAACCTGTCAACTCTGCGCCTTCATGCGTGGAGATTGAGCGGCGACAGTTGATGGTTTATGACCTCCCTCCTGAGGTCTGTGATGTCATTCTGGCAGCCAGGCGTCCCTCTACTAAGTCGATCTATGCCTGCCATTGGAAATGTTTTGTTTCTTATTGTTCAGAGAGGTCTATTGATCCTCTTTCTTCTTCTCTGTCTAACATCCTTTTGTTTATTTTGTCTCTCGCCCAGCAGGGTTCCTCCTTGGGGACTCTCAAGGGCTATCTTGCAGCCTTATCGGCTTTTCTTCAGTTGCCTGATCAACCATCTCTGTTTAAATCACCTATAGATCAGAGGTTTTTGAAAGGGCTTGTACATCTGTTCCCGCCTGTGCCTTTCGTTATGCCCCAGTGGGATCTTAATTTGGTTCTTACCATCCTTATGTGTGCTCCTTTCGAGCCCTTGCATAACTGTCCTCTCCGGCTGCTCACTATTAAGACAGCCTTTTTGGTGGCAATTACATCTGCCAGGAGAGTGAGTGAGCTTCAGGCTTTATCTTCTAAGCCACCTTATCTCATGATATATCCTGACAAGGTGGTGTTAAGAACTCATGCCTCTTTCCTCCCCAAGGTGGTCACCCCTTTCCATTTGGGTCAACATATCACCCTGCCCACATTCTTTGCACCACCGCATCCCTCTAAGGAAGAGGAGCGTCTCCATCGACTGGACCCAAAAAGAGCGTTATCGTTCTACCTTGACCGCACTAAAGAGTTCCGGGTGGACGACCAACTCTTTGTGGGCTACGTTGGTGCAAAGAAGGGTCGGGCAGTACAGAAACTATCCATTTTGCGCTGGGTCGTTCTCTGTATAAAAATATGCTACGCTTTGGCGAAGAAGCAGCCTCCTGAGGGCTTGAGAGCTCATTCCACTAGGGGGAAAGCTGCTACCACTGCTTTAGCACGTGGCGTACCGGTGGTGGAAATCTGGCAGGCCGCAACGTGGGCTTCTTACACACGTTTGCGAAACACTACTGCCTGGATAGCCAGGTGAGGAGAGAGGGGCATTTTGCCCGTTCTGTCTTGCAGGACTTCCTAGTATAAAAAAAAATATATATATATCCTTCAGACCCACCGCCATGGGTTATAGCTTGGGTATCTATTCTAAGGTAAGGAAGCTGCAGCTAGAAGTCTCTATCAGATGAACAAGTTACTTACCTTCGGTAACGAGGTATCTGGTAGAGACTCTATCTAGCTGCAGATTCCTTACACCCGCCCAAGCCTCCCCGCTGTGGGGAAAGTGTTTTTACTCGAAACAGTCAAAGAGGTTAAATGTGTATTGGTTGGTTCTTCCATGACTGCGCTTCTGGCGCGGGAAGTTGTGGAAAAGAACTGACGTACGCGCGCCGAGACGGCGTCTATCTAATCAACTGTGACGTCATAGACTGCTCCAACGACACTGACGACGCACGCGGAGCTGGTCGACGCACGCGGATCCGAACGACGCCGTACAATGGCGCGCGCGCAGGGTACTGCTCAGAAAAAACTCCGGATTCGAAGCTGACGCTGAGGAATTCTAAGGTAAGGAATCTTCAGCTAGATAGAGTCTCTACCAGATACCTCGTTACCGAAGGAAAGTAACTTGTTCTTTATGTCCAGGACCACTGGAATTATGCATTTGCCACGTAATCCAACATTTGCTGCTTACTTTACAGATTTTATCAAACAAATATGTGTTTAGCTTAAATAGATAAAAAGTTATTAAACAATAAATGCCATACGTAGTTTAATGCACTGCCGGACTCTTTCCAAAGGGTAACTGATCACCTTTGTCTCCTTTCAGTTGCGGTTTGCTGTATAAAGGTGTTAAACGGGTACTAAGGAAGTGCAACTTTGCCCAGATATTATTAATAGACTAGTTAAAATGTCAACATTTTAGAGAGTGTGCTGCATTAGGCCATGCAATTTACCTTCTCATGCTGCATAATACTGTCAATTTAATCACACAATTGTGTCCCCCGTCTGCTTAGTCTATTCCTTCGCTCCTGCCTCTATAGTCTTCCTCTGTTCTCTATCTCTGCCTGCACAGTCTGTAGATATTTACTTCATGAGTTAGGTCAGTTTTGTCTCTTTTAGATCCCTCCCCCTGTTTAACCTGTTTCTTGCTGCCAGTGTAATTTGTGTTTAGTTACACCCCCTCTCAGTTTGGTTTGCCTCTCTTCAGTCCCTTTGCCTTTTTTAGGCTGTGGTCAAATGGGTGAGCTTGTGAATTGGCTAATGGCTAAGGGCCCTGGTGCGCTGACGAGCAAGTGCTTGGTTGGGACAAAGTATCAAACTCCATATTCATTCATTTGCGCTCTAACCTGTGGTAGTGTGCTACCAGTCTGCAAGAAGCACGACACTTCATTATGGATATCATGTAGTAGTATATTCTTATTGCATTTATATATTGCTTACAATATATCACTTACTACCCCTGAGGAGGCATTGAAGCGCTTTATAGCTGTATCATGTTATTTCCAAACCCAATGATACGAAACACAATATGTAATGTAGTTACAAATCAATGAATGAGTGGGTGAATGAATACACTAACAGATGAGCGAGGTAAGACAATCTATCAACAGCTACAAAAAGCGGCAGGAACAATCGCTCCCCTGCTCTCTCCATCCCTTAAAATCTGTGTGGTGCTCAACCTATCAGTAGTCGCTGCTCCTGGATACCTCTGACATGCAGATAACAAAATGTCATAAATGTAGCGGTGCGCCTTGGAAAGAAACAATAATAGGTTAAAAATAAAAAAGTCCAGTTCGATTGTCCATTTTTTTGTTTCTTCTTTATTTTGTATTTCAAAAAAACTTTTGTTTTCATTATTCATATTGCAATAGTTACAGCCTCGGCCAATGTTGTAACAATACGAAATTTCCTAGCTATCGTGAAGGAAAGTTTCAATTCTATTAAGGACACGGAGGCGAGGATTATGCAGATCTTTCTTCACTTTTAATTAAACAGCAGGTTCAAAGTAAAACAAAGCATGAACAAAAAAACTACAAGTTCCATGAGCCCGCCGCCATGGTAACGAGTATCCAATGAGGTGCGCTCCTTCACGTTGGTATAAGTATCCCGAAATGCGTCACACTTCCTCGACTTCACTGCGGAAGGAATCCTGGTAGAGTCAATTGGTCGTAGTCTCGGAACCTACCAAAAAAGGTATAATTAGATGCAAATCCGATAAAACATAGATACATACTGACTGCAATAAAGTCATGAACCTTAAAATACCACTAAATAGAATGTGATCACATCTGAATCAAGTACAACCTGATGTATTTAGAACATGATCAAAAGGACAAAAAATAAATGTACAAACTCAAGTATACTACCTTGTTACGGAGGTAGATGTAATCGGGAGGGGACATACCAGCGTAGAGTATGTGGGTGGGATAATCCTCGCCTCCGTGTCCTTAATAGAATTGAAACTTTCCTTCACGATAGCTAGGAAATTTCGTATTCTATCGCAGGACCGGAGGCGAGGATTATGCAAGTTTAAAGCTTACTCACCACAAGTGCGGCTGCTTCATGAATTGGTTTAAAGTAAAACTTTTTAAAAGTAGACTCTGAAGACCAATCAGCAGCATGCATGATGTCCTCCAATCTGCCCCCCACCTGTATGGCTTTGGAAGCCATAGCACCCCGAGTAGAATGGGCGCCAAAAACTTGAACATCTATTCCTGCCTCAGAGAGAATCCATCGAATCCATCTGGCAATGGAAGGGGAAGAAACCGCCTTAAACGGTTTTCTTATAGAAATCAATAACTGCTCGACACCCGGAGGTCTACAAGAACTGGTTACTTCCTCATAGACTTTGAGACATCGAACCACACATAGCTTCGGGGAATCAGGAAAAGCGGGATAGGATACCGACCTGGTATTAGACTTTGTCCTCCTTGCAATAGTAAACGTGACTCCCTCTGGAGTAAAGATACGAGCGGAAATATCCAATGCTCTGACATCGGACACTCGCTTACAGGAAATGAGGCAGAGAAGCACGGCCAATTTGGCTGACAATTCCTTTAGTGACAAATATTGGTTGTCCCGCCAAGAGGACAAGAGAGTAAGAACTAAGTTCACGTCCCAGAGTTCCGAATATCTGGGCTGCAGAGGTCTGGAGAGTCTAATACCCTTAAGAAGTTTACAAATCCAGGGATGCTCCCCGACCGGGAGATTGTTAAGGGGCGGGTGGCCCGCCGAGATGGCCGAACGAAAAGAATTAATAGTGCGATACGCTAAGCCAGAGTCCCCTAATTCTGCAAGGAAATTGATGATGTCGGTAATACTGGCCCCCATGGGATCGCAGTGTTTGCCCACACACCAGCGAGACCATCTGTTCCATGCAGATCTATATCGTTTGCATGTACCCGGGGCCCAGGCCTGTGCGATGAAGTCATTAGCCTCCTGCGAAAGTCGGTTGTCTTGCCAACGATGCCGGAAATTTTCCAAGCTATGAGGGAAAGATGACCTTGAAGGACCAGAGGGTGATAGGAACCCAACGGATCCAGGAGTATTGAGGGAAAATGCGGGAGGCGAAGAGGACACTCGCACGAGAGTTCCAACAGGGTCGGGAACCACGGCTGTGACCTCCACCAGGGGGTTATCAGAACCACCGTCGCCTCTTGGCGGCGAACCTGAGCCGCAACCCGCGGGATGAGGAGAAATGGGGGAAAAGCATAACCCTGAAGGGTATCCCAATGCTGGAGAAACGCATCTACTGCCGCCGCTCCCGGATCCGGTCGCCAGCTGAAGTATAGGGGAAGTTGAGCGTTCCAACGAGACGCAAAGAGATCCACTGAACAGGGACCCCAGCGATCCATAATCGGCTGAAAGACCGAGCGATGTAGTCGCCAATCGCTGGGATCCTGGAGAAACCGAGAATTCCAGTCTGCCCCCACATTCTGGACTCCCGGAAGATACTCTGCTGTGACTGAGATTTGGTGTTGAAGGCAAAAATGCCAAAGATTCATCGCCAGTTCCGCTAGGGCTCTTGATCTTGTTCCCCCTAAGCGATTTATGTAATGTACCGCCGATACGTTGTCCATCCGTAGTAGAACAACACATGAGATTTTGTCTCTCGTGAGAGATTTGATGGCAAAGGATCCCGCCAGGAGTTCCAGGCAGTTGATATGCATGGTTAGTTCCTGCGGGGTCCAGCGTCCCCCGAACGATATGTCTCCGCAACGAGCCCCCCATCCCTGGCGACTGGCGTCTGATTCGATCACCAGATCCGGGGCTGCACCAAAAATGGCTCTGCCATTCCATGCCTCCATGTGGTCCAGCCACCAAAACAACTCCGTCCTTGCCTCTGGAGACAGGGAGATCAATTCGGAGTACGTGACCCCTCGGCGAAGGTGAAACGCTTTCAAGCGTTGCAGGGCTCTGTAGTGTAGGGGACCCGGAAAAATGGCCTGAATCGAGGAGGAAAGCAGGCCGATCACCCTGGCTAATTGACGTAACGAAATGTGGTCTCGTCGAAGGACTTTCCTCAGTTCCTTCTTTATCTTGGAGATCTTCGGCGTCGGGAGACTGAGAGACGCCGATCGGGAATCCACTAGAAACCCTAGAAAGACTAACGATTGAGTCGGAGTAAGTTGCGACTTCTGTTGGTTGATCACGAAACCAAGGTCCTGGAAAAGCGCAATAGTTGTGTTCAGATTGAACATCAACTGAGACTTGGACTGGTCCATCAAAAGGAGGTCGTCCAGATAAATTATGAGGCGTATGCCTAGCAATCTCAGTTTTCCCACTATTGGTTTGAGAAGTTTTGTGAAGCACCAAGGTGCTGAAGACAGGCCGAAGGGGAGTGTGGTGAATTCGAACATCTGGCCGTTCCATATGAATTGCAGGAATCTGCGATGGGGCGGAAAAATGGGGACTGTGAGGTATGCGTCTTTGAGATCCAGACGAACCATCCAGTCTCCTTGTAAGAGGAGGTCGCGGAGCATGTGAATACCCTCCATCTTGAAATGTCTGTAAACCACCCATTCGTTGAATGCCCGAAGGTTGATAACGGGGCGAAACCCCTTGTCCTTCTTCTCCACCAAAAAGATGTTGCTCACGAAACCTGTGGGGTGAAAGGAAGTGAAGGAAATGGCTCCCTTGTGGAGAAGGGCCTGAACCTCTAATTCTATGAGGTCTGAGTTTTCTGCCGAAAATACGATGGGCGAGGCAGTCTCTCCTGAAGTGGGGTACCCCAGAACTCTATCTGAAAACCTGAGACAGTTTGGAGAACCCATGCGTCGGAGGTAATGCGCCTCCAATTGTCCTTGAAAAACCTCAATCTCCCTCCAAAATTTTTTGGGGAAAAAGGGATAAGCCTCACCAGAGGGACCTCCAGGGGCGTTAGATGCTCCTCGCGTATTTCTGGACCCTCTGCCTCTTCCCCTGCCTCTGTTGGGGAAGAAAGTTCCTTGTCTGCCGTCCCTCCAACCGTTGTTCCTGAAGGAACTGGGGCCTCGCTGGAAAGGACGGCCGGAAGAGCGACCCCTGCCTCGCCCGGCCCCGCCAAAAACCTTGTTGGGGAAGATCTTTTTAATGGAAGATTGCGCTTTATCCAAAGCCGAAAACGTAGCCACAAACTTCCCCAATTCTTTGACAAAAGGGTCGCCAAATAAATTGCCTTGGGCCACAGCCCCTGCCTCCGAGTTAGATAGTTCCCCCAATTTGGGGTCGATTTTGATTAATAAAGACCTGCGTCTTTCTGCAGAGATGGCACAGTTCGCGTTGCCCAGGAGACAAACAGCTCTCTGAGCCCATCCTGCGACGATGTCCGTCTGAAGGGGAGTGTTTGCTTGCCTGGCACGCTCTGCCAATTGAACAATCTGTGTGAGGGGACCAAGGACATCAAGAAGTTTATCTTGACATGCTCGCCAGGAGCGGTCAATCCCTTTTTTGGGATCCCTGGTATACTTAGCAAAAAACGTACACATTTTAGGGTCAATATCAGGTGTACAAGCGACCTTATCCGATAAAGACGGGCGTGGGCACTCCGCCCGTAGCCGGGCCCGCACCTCCTTGTCCAGAGGTTGCCTAATTTTGCTGGCGACATACTCAGCCACCTTGTGGTCTGGGCGCCACTCCGAGGAACGTGGATGGTAGATACCCTCCGGTTCAAACATATCGGAGTCAGAATCAGCGCGATCCGAAGGATCTGGTAAGGTAGCCCCAGGGCGCCAAGGGCGACCTGAGTCGTCATCCAAAGATGATGAGTCCTCATCTGAACCTCCCACGAAGCCTTTGGGGGATTCCAAATCAGGGTTCCATAGGTGGTGAAGCTTGTCACCCATTACCCCGGGCAAACAGCCCTCCCTGGAGGGTAAGCGCGTATGCGCGCGCGCACTCTTGGGATGGGAAAAAAACTCGCCCTCCTCCAGGTGCCCCGCGTCGCGCTTGCGCAGTTTCCTGGGAGCCGAAAGGGTAGAAGAATCACCCTCCGCTCCCGTCACACCAAACATGCCCGTACCTCTGGACACCTGTTCAGTAAGTTTAGCTACACTATCCCTAAGAGGGGCCAAAGCGTGGGAAATAGCCTGTGAAAACAAAGTGTCCACCCCGGGGGGGAGGGTACGGCGAGAGGAACCCTCACCTGGGGACATGTCGGGAAAAGGCTCATGTTCTTGAGAGGAGTGCATAATGAGGACTGGACAGAGTGTACACCCAACAAAAAATATGATATATAGGGTAAAATCCCTACCCACTCTGTCACTGTAAGTGCAAGAAAAATAATATCTTCCCTAATGGGGTAAACCTTACCCAAATGGGTGTCACGGGTAGGGACAAAAACTGTACCGAAGGTACAAACGTGTAATTTGAGGGCCAAAACCCTTAAAAGAAAACAAACGCGAGGCGCGAGCGCCGAGCGCTGAGAGCTACATGCTCTCCGAGAGAAAAACAGCGTGCGCGCGGCCTCTAGTGGGCCCGACGTGTATTTAGACACGCCGGAGGGAGAAAAACAAAAGAAACGCTCGAGCGGAACGTTCGTTCCGGCGAACGAAGACAGAAAATGCAATTAGCAGAGACGCGCCAAAGCAAACAGAAAAACCCCCGAACCGGAGGCAGAAAGGCACTTATCTGGCTCACAGCAGTGAAGAAAGAGGAAGTGTGACGCATTTCGGGATACTTATACCAACGTGAAGGAGCGCACCTCATTGGATACTCGTTACCATGGCGGCGGGCTAATGGAACTTGTAGTTTTTTTGTTCATGTTTTGTTTTACTTTGAACCTGCTGTTTAATTAAAAGTGAAGAAAGATCTGCATAATCCTCGCCTCCGGTCCTGCGATAGAATTGAAATATAAACAAGCATTTGCAGTGCAATGTGTCTCGCATTTGCTCGAATTAGAGCTATTAGTGTTGTAAATTCCTAAAGGGGACTTGTGTTTTACGGCGTGCGGTTGAGCTGCACACTTTATAGGATTGATCGAAGTTGTTTTGATAATTTGGTATATTCCACCAGGGCTTCTGAAAATATACGTGTGCTTTAACCTAGCTGCTGTTTGATTTGTGGAAGTTTGAAAAAAATAACAGGGGTTTCCATTCTTAAAATTCTACACATGTAATCCCTTCAAAGGTCACAGAGGGGAGTTGTGATGCGTGGCCTTTACGTTTCGCGTTGTGCAAAAATACAGGGCGTTAATAAAATGGCCCGATAAGACGTGTCACCGTCGCAATGTAGACGAATGAATTGATAAAAAAAAAAAACATTTTTCTAAATTAATCTTGATTGGCGACACCATATTTGGATGAGGTGTGCATCTGTGAGTGGCAGGTGCCCGAAGGTGCATTCATGGTAGTTAGGGGAGGAGTGATTAAAATCCACTGGTAGTCAGGGCAACGGTTCCTGTCTGTGCTCAGCCCTTCGTTCGCTGGCGCCCTTTGTTCTGCCTTTAAAAGGCAAGGATATCAGGTTTCCGCCACACAGCGCTATCGGCCCTGCGTTGGAGGAAGAATGGCGTCGCCCGGCCAATAGCAATGCTTCGCTCCCAGCTGGAAGCAGGCGGGTCTGTGGTTTCCAGCCGTTTGTTTTCTGTTCCTATATTGGAGTTTAATATCGAGGCGCCCAAAACAAAATTCAGCCACACGGCCTCATCAAAAGAAGACTTGCTTGTGGGAGACTTACTTGTACCAACCACGGATTTAATCGTATTTACGTTTCCTAAAACGTTTCTCTTGATAGCTTTAATGGATGTTTGTAAGCAAAGTCCCACCGCCATTTCTGCCAGTGCACAATGAGTCAGTTCCTCTTGCGATGCTCCCGCTCTGCTTTCGCTCGGAGAGCCGAGCCGCCAGGGAGAAGCCATAAGACCGCAGTGAGGCGTGTTCCTCGTTTTATTAACAAGAATCAACTCGGGAACACGCCTGCAACATACATGTCAACATTTTCAAGCGGCAAAGGGATATTTTGAAAAACAATCAGGGGAATGCATGTTCCCGTGTGAGTTACATTAAAGCACAGGCAATTTTGGGAAATGCTTTAACCTAACCCAGCCATATTTTCTCCCCCCAACGGTTTTTCCCACACCCCGCTCTTCAGTAAGACTTCTCGCTGTCAGGGCCGCTGTCACAAGGTGACCTCTGAAGTTTGTTGACATTCTAGTCACCGGTTGTAATCTGAAGAGTGTGGCGTTCTTTACAGCAGGGGCACAGGTAGATTAGCCTCTGCTACCTGCACCCCTTTATGCAGTTTTTCATATATATAGATGTGCATGTGACACTAGAGCATCCGTTTGCTCCTGAGAACTTCCCTGCTCTCCCATTGAATGTGTTGTACCAGCGCTGAGAAGCGCACGTACTCTTTGAAGTCCCTCTCAAATTAAAGAAGAGCACGTACTCAGTACTGTACATGATCTGACAATTTAAAGCACTGCCTCCATGAAGTCTTTCAAAGTGAACACTTACAGTCTTACACCCTGGCCGGCCCTACATAGGGCTTTCTGTAGAGGCACCAGATTAGAAGGCAAACCATTTATTTCTCGCACAGCATAAATACATCCATTTGTTTCCCTTTCCTCCCCCTCTGCACAGTGATGATCGTCCCTCACACTGCCCGTTTTATCACCCCTCGTTCCAATCTATTTGTTTATGTCTGGCAGTCTGGATATTAAGGTGGGGGCAGGTGGAACATTCTGTTCAGGCTTCTCATGTTTAGGTCTCGCCTTTATCTGTGTGTTGTTGGCATGCTGGTTACAATACCAATGGCTTTGGGGCAACGCTCTGCTTATCATTTGTTGTCTGCCTCGTTTGTTTGTTTCTTGTTCCATTAATCCACCCCTCTTTTTGTCCTTTCCCTTAAGCAAAGCCTTTTTACTATCCTTTTCATTAAATGAAATAGCTCACACTACAGAACAGAATTTTGAGGACTCGCCTAGCCAATAGTGCAAGCTGTCTGATTGTTAAAGACGTTTTGTTGGTTTACCGGCAAACTTACAGTGGGTTTACAGAGCACCCATTTCTTACTATTGGACAACTTTATCATCACTCTCATTTGCTTGCCTCTTATCTTATCTTATCTTTTTGTTTTGCATGCATATTATTGTGTTTTTCTCTCCCCTGGACCATAGCCTCTTTATCAGCCTTTTAATTGGCTGATTTGTAGCCTCCCACTGCTCTCTTTTCAGCAATCACCTTTTATTTTTTGGTTAAGCACTCCATGAAAGTGCATCTTTTTTTCAGGTGTCTCCCTCGGGTGCTTCTCCCCCACGATTACCTGCATCCCTGTGTTGCACTCTCCCGCGTCTGCAGACTTTTCCATCCCCCGCATTGCCTTTAATATTATTTTATGCTTTCCTTCCATCCGCACCTCATACTCACTCCGCCACTGCCCATCAACTGCAAAAGTCCTCTTTTTTTATTCATTAAGTAGTTTTAGCAAATTGTTAACAGCCCCTCAGCCTTAAAAAAATGCTTTCGCTCTAGTAAAATTTAATTATTTTAAAATTTGGATCAGTAAATAAATTGGAAAAAAAGATGCCTGTGGAGGCACACACGTTTGGTCTTTTAAAATTTTATGTTCTGTTTCCTGCGTGAACTTTGAAAAATAAAAGATGCAGTTTCTAAAGAGTGAAAATATTGAATTAAATGTTCAGATTTGCAATACCTTAAGATATGTATGTTGTTTTCTCCAAGCATTTTCACCTACTTTTAAAAACTTTTTTAAACAATGCTTTACAAACATGTAGCAATTATGATATAACTTCATGATTATGACAATACCAAGAGTGTGTCATACGGCACCACATGTAAAGAAAAAAAAAAAGAAAGTGTATGTGCCAAAAACAATCACTTTTATATCAAGTTCATGAATCAAAGCAGCACACTTGAATATTAAATTGTGAGATGGGTGCTCTGTGTCAATGCTCTTGAATGCATGCAAAACGACCCGAAAACGTTGATCACCATAAAATTAAGGTAAATCAATAAGAACCATAAAGTATGCGCTTATTAAAAAAAATCTGAATATAAAATCCAAGAAGATCCTCAATTCATGTGTCACATAAGCCATTGATGCCGGCACCCTGCCTATAGCATCTTGATGCTAGCTCCAGCTTTACTTGCTGTGCAGTTGTACTGTACTTGGAGACCATCTCTGTAATCTTCTATGCTTATTGACACATTGTGAGCTCCGGTTGTACCAAGTGGTGAACTACTAGTAATATAACTTTCTTCTATGCAGTTTTATGATTTATTTGATTCAGGTTATCTTCTTACTTTGCATTTGCTACAGAAAAATAAAAGTGCGCATGCAAGCCCGCAAAGAAGTGCAAGTACTGGCAAAGCCGATAAGCCTCACCTATGCTATAGCTATTGGATTTCTAAATGTGTTTTAGCCATGTGTAGGTGCTCAGCATGGGCAAAAATTAATACCGTAGAGGAGAGTGGCGTGGAGTGTCGTAGAGTGGAGTGGAGTTAAGTAGAGTGGGTTGGCATTGAATACAATGGACTAACATAGAGTGGAGTTGAGTGGAGGGGTGTAGAGGGGCGTAGAGCGGAGGGGCATTTAGTGGAGTAGTGTGTCTTAGAATGGAGTGGCACAGAGGGGAGTAGAATGTTGAAGAGTGTCGTGGAGTAGAGTATCTTAGAGTGGAGGAGCGTAAAGTGTTGTAGAGGGGATTGACTGTGTGAAGGAGAGTGTCGTAGAGGGGAGTAGAGTGTCATTTTAGGGAGCTGGGTTCTGCTTGCAGTACCCCCACTTTTGCCTGGCTTTTAGATGCAATTTTGACTGAAGTGCACTGGATTCCTGCTAAGCAGGACACCAGTGCCAGTGTTCCTTCCCTAAAACAAGACACCTGGTCATTTGATATCCAAGTGACCAGGCCCTTCAGCCCCCTATAAGTCCTTAGTAAATGGTACCTCTGGTACCTAGGGCATGGGTACTGAAGAGAGCCCCTCAGAGCTGCAGCACACTTTGTACCACTCTGAGGGACCCAGCACCAACCTTAAGCAGACTGCCATTGCAGGCTGCGTGACAAGGTGCACCCAAAATTGAAAACACAACATAGCACACACTTGTCTGCCATGTCCCTTGAAACACTGCTTGTAATACATGTATGTCACAGCAGGCTTTCAGTCCTAAGGCAGGGTGCATGCTATTACAAGTGAGGGCATAAATGCACGAGCAAATATGCCCCTACAATGTCTTTGTCGATTGTTAGACATAGGATGTGTCCCAGAAGCCATCTTAAATACACTACGAGTTCCCCAGCTACACAATGGCTTCTCTGAACCTAGGGATGTTTGGTATGAAGCATCGCATATTAATAAACCCTCACTGATTCCGTGATGGATTTATTAATACATGCACCCAGAGGGCACCTTAGAGGTGCCCCCAGAAAAACCTACCAACTGCTGGTGAGGTCACTGACCGGTTCTGGCCACTCTGCCGTCAACAGTTGAGAATCTGACCTCCCAGGGGGAGAGCCTCCGCTCTCAAGAGGTCAACACAAAAGCCTGTCCAGGCTGGGGTGTTAGCCACCCTTCCCCACTTAATGGCCTGCTTTCCAAGGCAGGAGCTTCAAAGAAGGCCACCGCCTTTGCTATGCAGAACTGTCCTTCCTCAGAGGAAGATGCCAGCCCCCTTGCATTAGGGCACATCTGGCACCTGGACAGGTGGTAAAATTAGCTATGCAGGAGGTGTATCACACTTCCAGACTGGGAACACCCCTAGGGTGTCTAGCCTGAAGTGGACACCACTTTTTTTTAGAAATGTTGCCTTCTTATGTTTGGTGGAATTTGGGAGCTGTGTTTAGGGCGATGCCTATTCCCCACCCGGAAGTGGTCATCTAGGGGAAGTAGTGACCTTAAGGGTAAGTAGCCCATTAGCTACCCCCGTTCAGTCCCCTTAACACCCTTAAATTGATTATTTAGGGGACCCCATGATACTAGATCCTCAGATCTTCCCTCACCCAAAAGAAGGAGTGGACAACAAGACTGCTGGACCTGAGGATCACAAATGACTTGGCGCCAACCCTGCTGGCCTGCCTGCTGCACCCAAACCTCGAGGAGCATATGACCTGTCCTGCCTCTGCAGCCTCCTGGAAAGGGGGAGAGCTGCCAGTGATTCACCAGGAGGAACTCCCTTGAAGCAGAGGAGCTGCTCCCCTGCATGTGCAGGCACCCAAGAACGCCCTGAGAGAACTAGGACTGTCAAAAACCATATGCCGGACATCACCACATCACCGAGCCGCCTAGTCCATTTTGAAGTGGGCCAGAAGTGTCAGAGGGGTCCCTAGGCCCTCGAGAAGGGAAGCCCACCCTGTGCCCGCCCACTGTGGACTTCACCACAGTGTCTGCAGACTGTTTTTTGCAGACCCCCTGCAACCGTGAGTGACCAGGAGGGAAAACGTGACACCATAGGCATCTCTGCGCTCGTCCGCTCTGGACCCTGAAGAGGAGAACCAAGGGTGTCCAGACGTCTCCCCACCTAGTGAGACCTGAACCCACTTGTTGATTAGGTCGGTCTGGTCCCCAGTCCACGCCTACAGAGTGTTTCTGCAGGTCCCCTTCTAACCGAGAGGAACTCCAAAGCTGGACCCAACATCAAAAGGCATCCCTGCACCTACGCCAACAGCCCGAGGGGGAGTGGACCGATGGTGTCCTCACATGCCAGAGGACCTCAAGGGTCGGGCCCCCTGTGTGTTTCCCTGGACTGTCATTCCAGTCAATCCCTGCAGCGACTTTGTAATCGGACTGATCCCCATGGACTTGAATGGGAAATCCGATGCCATAACACACCTCTGCACCCAGATGCACCAGAGCTCCCTGAGGTGACCTGTTGGTGTGGCCTTGGACCTTTTCCCAAAATCCCTTTATGTCCACGAGATGAGTCCTGTAAGTCATTGTACTCTCCTTGGATTGATGCCTGTGTTTTCCTCCATAGGATTGCATTGCAGCTTCCAGAAAATGCACTAAGTTTTGACTTTTGAAAACTATAAAAATTCATAACTTAAAAAGTACTCACCTGATTCCGATGATCTTAGTACCTAAATTTATATAAACGTATGTGTTATTTTTATTAATTGGTGTCTGATTTCTTTATTGGGTGTGCATCTCGCTTACTTTATTAGTGTGTGCCTTACATGCTTAGCCCTACCCTCTGATATGCATAACTGCTCAACCACACTACCCAAAAGGAGAGCATTTGGGATGTAATATGTGCCTATGTGATACCTCTGAGTATTGCTTGGACTCTTTGCATAGTCTACCTCATTTTGGTCCACTATATAAAGAGCCAGCTTCCTACAGTTATAGAGTAGAAGGGAGTAGAGTGGAGGGGCTTAAAGTGTTGTGCAGTGGCATAAAGTGGAGTAGAGCATTATAGAGTGGAGTGTCAAAGAGTAGGGTGTGACAGAGTAAAGTGAAGTGTTGTAAAGTGTCATAGAGTGGAATGTCGTAGTGTGGAGTGGTGCAGAGTGGTGTGGAGTGGTGTAGATTGGAGTAAAGTGGCATGGAGTGTAGTAGAGTTGAGTGGCAAAGAGTGTTGTAAAGTGGAGTGGCGTAGAGTATAGTGCCTTAGAATGGCGTAAAGGGGAGTGATGTAGAGAGGAGTAGAGTGGCCTAGAGTGGCCTAGAGTTAGAGGCATAGAATGTCATAGACTCTAGTGTGGAGTAGAGTGGACTAGAGTTAAGGGGCATAGAAGGGTGTTGAGTGTCATAGAATAGAGTGTAATAGAATGGACTAGAGAGGCGTAGAGTGGGGTAGAGTGTAGTGTCATAGAGTGACCTAGAGAGGTGTAGAATGGAGTGCCAAAGAGTGGAGTAGTGTGTCGTAGAGTAGTGTGTGATAGAGTGGAGTGGAGTAAAGGAGCGTTAAGTAGAGTGGCATAGAGTAGAATGGAGTGGAATAGAGTGTTGGAGGGTGGAATGGCTTAGAGCGGAGCATGCTTGCTGTGCTAGTACACTACCAGTTCAGACAACACACTTTCAAATGAAATGACTACTACATGTGGAAAGACATAAAGTTTTACGGATAAAACTATACAGCCTACAAATGATAATGTGTGGAAATGTCATCACCAAGTGTATTGATGTGATATTGATTGGGGCATGCTTCGTAGGAATTTCTAGCCCCAGAGATCAGTGCTTGCAAGGGGACGGGGCTTTGCTGCAACACACCATTGGGTGCATAAATCTCCCCCAGATGACTGCAGCAAGGGACGCGCTTTGTGGGGACTACTAGTTTCAGAGGCCAGTGCTTGCCAGTAGGCAGCGTTCTGCTGCAATGAGTCATTGGGTGGATAAATCTCCCCCAGAAGACCACAGTGCTTTAATCCCTTGGCTCTCTTTTTAAAAAAACTTGTTGACAAAACTAAGTATGAGTGGTTCTGGATCACACCATAAGTATTGCTTGAGGTGCATATGATACCCTTAAAAAACATTATGTCATGGAAGCTAAGTTAATGATGTAAAAGTAGGGTATTTCACAGACCATTATTTGTCTATTAAAGGCACCTTAGAATTTTAACCTTTTATGGATTTTATTAGGAACCCTTTAGCACAAGCACTTTACATAAAGTTTAGGTTAGTTACTTTATCTTTAGCCTCTTTTACTTTTACCTGGCAAAAAGAAAGAAACAACGATAAAACATGTCTGTGGGGCTGCTAGGCAGTAGAGGATGATAAACACAACTGTTTTTCAGCAAGGCGTATAAGAAACAACACTCTCACTGGATAGGTCAGCTCTGCTGCTTTCTTGGACTGTATAATCGCCATAATGCTCTAAGGATATGCAAGACAGACACTAGTAATATCATTGTATTCAGGATTGCAAGCTATTTGTCTTCAATTTGGCTTCCTAAGAAGAAAGTTAAAAGGCCAATGATTAGTGCCTGTTAGAAGCTTTTGGCACTTAGGAACAAAGAGTCCACAAATGTCATGGAGCCGGTCCCTAGAGTTCTCTCCCCTCAAAGAAGGTTCTTAACTTTTTTAAACAGAGCCAGGCAGATGTCATAATCTAATGCTTTTTAAAAAAAATCTCATAGCATGAACACTTTATTGTTGCTTTTTAATGAAATGGTTGTGGTTGCTTTTATGTAAACATTGTTATGCTTTTATGTGCTGCGTACCTTTCATGGCCTGCAATGGGGAGAAATAAAGGATGATGATAATATTGATCCTACTGAAATATTTGTTTACAGGACACTTCAGAATTACAAAAATGTACTTCATTTCTGCTTTCCTTATCCTGAAATATTTGCACAGTTCATTTACAGACATTTAGATTTTGTTGTGTTTTTAAAAAAGCCTTTCCTTTCACACATTCCTTATTGTCAGATAAATCCTCTCACTTTGAAGTAAGAGAAAGAAAAGTAAATACCAAGCTCCATCTGAAGACGGAGCCTGACGTTTGACCTCTGTCTTTGAATGCACAGCAAATGTGGCAAAATAACAGATTTAAAGGCCTGTTTACAGAAAGCAAGCACTCGTAGAAGAATACAGTAAACATGCTATGTTCCACAGGAGGGGCAAAGACAAGCTGGACAGCCTTAAACAAAAAAAGCCAGCAAATAGAAAGCAAGCAAATGTGAGTTACAAACCAGATAACGAGACACCTCGTGCCAGAAGGAGGGCTTCTTTAAGCATTGCTTTATTTGCTTTCTGGTACTTTTGCTATTTAAACATTTAATTAAAACTGAAAGTGCAAGATATGTGTGAAGGAATAAGCAGCAGTTCAAGTTGAACTTTTCACATCTATCATAAGGTGTACACATCATGCCTTCGTCTGCACTGGATCTTCCATCTTCAAATGAATCATTGCTTTTCCCCTTACTGTACTTGCATGTGTTTCAGAGCAGCATGCACTGCTGTTGTCTGATTTGTTACTGTTCTGGGTACAAGGTAAACTTGCCCTTAAGCTACCTTGTGCACTTCTTACCATTGTTATTAAAACTTAATAGGCAGTGTACAATTTGAGCCCTCATTCCATATTGATTTAATTTATGCCATTTACTGAATTTGCAAACACCTATCATGCTTGCTTTATTAAAAGGACCGCATCCCCGCTTCGACGTTTTGAGACTGATACATTAAAATGATTAATAACAGTGCTGCTGAAGAGGTCTGACCCTGTCCCGTTCAAGCTATAGTAACAGTGCTATGGGATGTCCGTGTTGCCACATTAAAAGTATCTAGTACTCCCGAGATAGCCTGAATCTGCCTCATTAAAACATGAAATTCAGGACTAGGGCTCGTGATCACCTGCTGCTGAACTGTTTCGTTTTAGTTCAGTTTAAATATATTTCACAGTAGCTTTGCATTGGCGTCGCTAATGCTTTGCAGCATGAATCGCCCACAATTAAGTAATAATTAAGTGTACAGACCATCAAAAATGAGTGTTCTGAAATAAGGAGTGTAGTGTCTCAGGGCTTAATGTAATGCTGAGGCCCGTAGATTCGTTTAGGTTGACCTTAAAGCCAGAGGCCTTTGGTATTCCCTTAGCTCAGTCATAATTGCTGGCAAACCTGTCTACGGATTTGCACTCGTCAGTAGAATGTCATCTGCACGTATCGTCAGTTCAAAAACATTTCCTCTCATTTTATTGCCCATGATGCAGGTGTCACCTCTAGTATAGATAGCTAAGGTTCAAGTGTGAAAACAAATAGGAGCAGTGGGAGGTGGTATCCTTGCCTAGTCCCTCAGCTGTTGTTTACCTAGTCTGAGAAATAGACATTCAGTCTAATCCTAGCTTTTGAGGTCTGGCAGCCTGCTAGTGCCGAACTGATTAAGTACTTCTCAAAACACATCTTACTTAGGACATCCTTTAGGAACTCTCAGTCCATTTGGGCAAAGGCCTTCTAAGTGTCAAGGAATGGAAATACCACGTGTCACGCTCCCCACCCACACACCCCTGATCTTTAAAATGCAATGCTTTTTTAGTGTGGTCCCTCGTCTGTCTCCATGGTATGAAACCTGATTTATCTGAATGGAGCAGGGACTGCATCACACATTGTAGCCTTGCATCTAATAATTATGTTCGTAGTGCAGTCTCAGTATTGAGCAGTGATATTGGCCATAGGCGGTTTGTCTTGCTTGAGGATGAGTAAAACAGTACCTTCTTTCAAAGTCGATGTAACACTCCCAGGCTGGGATATTGCATGAAAGACTTTAGATCGGTAGCAGCTGAGGGCCAAAAGTTTTCTAAATGATGGACATGAAAGCATCTAAGCCTGTGGTCAGGCACAACCTAAGTCTGAACCACCTTCAAAATTTCTTCTTTTACTATAAAGCCTTTCAGGCATTATTGATCCTCTCTGGTTAGTTGTGGAAGAGTTGTCCCTTTAGGTACCTGTGCCTGTCTGCAGTGGCAGTGTGTTTCCTTCTGTAAAGATTGGTGTAAGACAATCTGAATCTTTCAGCTCTGTTCTGTTCCCCATTTTCTACCATCCCAACAGCCCCTTTGACATCCGAAATAGAACATCATATTCCCTTTGGTCTGAGTGGGTTGATCCGCAATTTGCATTCCTTGTTTCCGCTTTCAAAGAATGCTTTGTCGAACTGAACCAGTAAATAATTTGCTCTGTTCATCTTTTTGTGCTTTGACCAGTTCTAATCCATTCTCCCAGTGCTATCACTGTCGCCATGTCTTTTATGACTGCCTATGTTTGTGCTGTCCCTATGCCTTCAATAAATCTTTATTTATCTTCCAGAGCAGGACTTCTCTAATTTTCTTGAAGTGTGCTGCTTCTACTGTACATCGACCCCGAACAACCATTTTTAATGAATTGCAGACCATAACTGTTCACAATTCATTTGTATTGTTAGCCGCAAGATATTTCTGAGTACGTTGTCTTATGTTTGTTAGCACTACAAGGTGTCTGAGAAGGCCAGCATAGAGTCATCATAAACCGCCTCTCTACCTCATAGGGTTTACAGGCCAATCTGTGGTAAAGTTCACAGTGCCAAGTTCGAGATGGTCATAGGGCCTTGTTAAACATATTGGTTACAGTCAAAAACTGCTTGTCAACCACTGCATAATCTAATCTGGCATATATTTTTTGCACTGCTGAGAAGTGTTGATACTACATCTTCAACCATTGTCAGGTTTTCTGGCTATCAACAAGGCCTAAGTCTTTGCTAGCGTGCCTGGTCCTTAGTAAGTAAACTTACAAGGGGACGCGTATAAGTCGATGAACATTTTGGATCGCATGGAGTATTCTAGTCATGCAGTGACCATTGGACCAACAATCAAATTAATAATCAAGGTAACATTTTATAGAAAAACACCTAAAAAAACATCTACTCATGAATAACCACAACTCGGAAAGGAGTTAACAATTTTTATTTCCCTATTGATTACAACTCTAAATCATCTGTTAGATCAAACTTTACTCATTCAACTTAATTTGTTACTTCATTAATTGAAAACATCAACTCTTGGCGAAAACATATGCGACAATGCAATTTTCATAAACTAAGAATACCAGCATTAATAGTGAAGTGCACCAATTAAGTTTGTCAGTCATTGTCACTGTCAACGTCACCCTTAACAGCCTACCTAACCAAGATTAGCATCAGCATGTGGGTCTTCATGCGAAAAACTATTTGGCGAAAAAATCAACTTGGAAAAAACTACCTAAGTGAGAATTTCTATAATCAGCACAGTTGGTACCTAGAAGAAAAGGCATAAAATCGTCAGTCACATTTACATAGCTACCGATCCAGGATGGATCAGCAACAAGTCAGTCTCCGTCTTCAGGTCTTCAATTAGTCAGCTACGGATCAGGCTCACAGACTATGAACCCAATATCAGCACCGCGGACAGCCTCTCCTGACGTCATCAGTTCTCCTCCTGCAACTCTGAATTTTTGCCCCTTGTCATGACTTTTTATCAGGGCCTCTCAGTCCATCCCCCCTAATTGCTAAATGGTCAGTCAGTCGGCAGTTATAACTTTAACCTATAGTTTTTGTTTACCAAATCTACTAATTTTCATATGAGTCCGTTCACAAGATGTGGATTGGTATTTCATGCGATGCCCTAATCATCCGGCTCATCAGGTATCAAAATTGTTGCATATTCCTCTTCAGTCAGTGCCTCTATTGTTCAAATCCTGGGAAAGTACATTTAGCCTGATCTACACATAATTGTATCAAATTGTCTTCATCCTCTCCTGACCGCCGGTACATTGCAGAAAATTCTAGCTAAGTAACTTGAACATCGAGCGGGTCAGGGTCATAGCGGGCTTCCAGTCCTTTGCAAAGCGTTTTAGTATTTCAGTTTTTTGTGTGTGAGGCCCAAGGAAACTAGGCCTTTAGTCCAGCTAACTTAACACTACAAATTAATGCAAAACATAGGTTATACATCTCATTATGACATATTATCACATTTTTCTCATATATTTTTCATTATTTCATACAGTTTCAGTCATTTTAGTACACATGGTGATCACACCCTGAAGGCACATTATCAAACGTGCACATTATTTTCTTTATGATTAATTCCTCTACACATTTTCTCATTAGTAATTACATATATATCATTAATAATTTTCTTAATTAGCATATCTGCTTCAACATATTCTACTCAGGTCTTCACCCGTCCAAGATGGCCATGGTGCCCTCTTAGCGGTTTTGTATCTTGTCAATGTCTCCTTTTACAATCAAGTTGAAGACCACACCAATAATGAAAGGACAAGAAGGCCAGGCTACAAGAGAGTGAATCATTTTAATAGGAACTTTTCATGGATATAGGGAAGTCATTGCTGGGGGCAAACTCTGGTATGCCCTAAGCACTCCCCTTTGTCACCTCTTATATCTTTTATGATTCTCTATTATGAACCCCAGCTTCGTGTGAATGAAAGTAGCCAATCCGGCTATCTTTTTGGTTATGGATGACATAAACTGCACTGGGAATTTTTTAGATCTTACACATCACTGTTCTATGCCCAAAAGATGGATTGTTTGTAGGCAACAAAAATCTTCATCTAAGCCAGAGAGCTCATGTAGGATTCCAAGGCATTTGGAGGAGGCATTATGGCTTTGGACATTGTATGAGGATATTTTGGGTTACACAGTGAGGCAATATTGTATTGCCAATAACCACCACAGGAGACTTATAGCATGTGTTGCTATTGGATCTCAATGTAAGGCCATACAATTGCATCCCCAAAATTCCCCTAAACCATCTCACTCCCTAAAACATCCCATAAAAATCCCAGATCCCCCTGGCTCATTCAGGAGTACTCCCTTAATTCCCTAAATTCAATAAATAAGTACGTATAGAGGAAACTAAGGTGGGGAAAAAACTAAGCACTAACATCTAATAAATGAGTCATATAATTGATTGAGCCCATCAATGTTGGTGGTCTATTTCGTCTATGCCACACCAATGCATGGTGCTCTAACGGCTTTCCTCAAGACCTGTGGTTCCCACCCCCCCCAACCTGGGGGGGGGGGGCGGGACAACAGGATAAATCTGTAAATAGTCTCATTCTTTTGCTTCCCTCTCCATTCCTACATGTGTCCAAGTTCCTTAATTTCTTATCCTCCTAGTCGAGGGTTGGCCCAGCTCTTGTTGAGCTTCTGTGGCTGGATTAATTGAAGAGCTTTATACACCAAAGATGGTTCTTACATTTAATGGTGATGCATATGGGATTGGCCCACCATCTACATTTCACCTTGTGTTCACTCAGGAATGTGGTCATGTGCAGATGTGCCTCCTTTTTTTAAGCCTTTTGAGGAACAAGTCTTGGTAGATCTACAAGGCTGTTGTGTTGTGGGACAATGAGATATTTAAGCAGAAGCATTGCATAATCTGATCTTTAGTCTAAAAAAAACAGTGGAGGCCATCCATGACATCAAGAACTTCAGTCTTTAGCTAGTCTGACAGACAGATTGGCCCTCATTACAACATTGGCGGTAAAACCCGCTTACCGCCGTGCAGAAGACCGCCAACACACCGCTGCTGTGGCGGAATTCCGCTACAGCTATTACGACCCACAGCTCAGAATACGCCAAAATCCAGACACCCACACAAGTCCGCCACACCAAAGGTCAGTGATAAACTGGCGATAACAAAACCTCCACCATCACGCCATCAGAAATATGCCCACACTATCACGACCCACAAATCCACGCAGCGGTCTTTCAACCGCTGTATTCCATTGGCGGTACACACCGCCGCGCTCAAAATACACACACATTTACAAAACACAACCACATTGGGCAATTCCAAATACACACACCTGATACACATACACACAGCACTCCCACACACCCAATCCAATATAAAACACACACCCACATCACCCACAAACCCTTACTATCAAAATTGAGAAAGAAGGCCAGAGAGAGACACCACCAGAAAAACACTAGCATCCAAAGGCACACAACACCATCACTCCCACAACATCCACGCACCTCAGACAACACACACAAACACATCCCCTCACACATCACAACCGACACCACCTCACACATCACCCACACCACATCATGGCACCTCAACGACACCCCAGGTTCTCTGAGGAGGAGCTCAGAGTCATGGTGGAGGAAATCGTCCGGGTAGAGCCACAGCTATTCGCATCACAGGTGCAGCAGACGTCCATTGCTAGGAAGATGGAGCTATGGCGCAGAATCGTCGACAGGGTCAACGCAGTGGGACAGCATCCAAGAATAAGGGATGACATCAGAAAGAGGTGGAATGACCTACAGGGGAGGGTGCGTTCCATGGTCTCAAGACACCAGATTGCAGTACAGAGGACTGGCGGCGGACCCCCACCTCCTCCCCCACAACTAACAACATGGGAGGAGCAAGTCTTGGCTATACTGCATCCTGAGGGCCTCGCAGGAGTAGCAGGAGAAATGGACTCTGGTAAGTCAAATCTTAACTATTACATCCCCCACCCTACCTGCATGCTGTCACATACCCCACCCTCACCCTCACCCCCATCACTCCAACCCCTCACAAATGTCCCACTATCACAACCCACCCATCCCAACACCAAGCCCTGCATGCAACACCAAAGCATGGACACCCATCACCAAAGCATGTCCACTACAGATACCCACACAGACCCCAAACCAATTATCACACAAGGTTCTAGACAAGAATGCAAGCACTGGAGTACAGGGTCACCCACCCGTTGCACACGTTGGCACACACAGATGCAATAATCTTGCCTTTACACCCCTACAGGGCCCCTACCCAACGTCACCGGACAGGAGGTTCTAGATATGTCCACTCCCCCCACAGAAGAGGCCCACGGTGATGACAGCAGCTCTGTCCAGCTGGATCAAGATGACCAGCCCAGCCCATCTGGGACCTCAAAGTCATCCGACTGAGGTGCCCCCCTTCCCTTCCCCCTGAGGTGCCTGTTTCATTTCGATCTGATGCCCCTGCAGTGTTCTCTCCGATTGAAGTCTGGTATCAAGTGTGGGCCTCGCCCATGCATTTTGGGCCCAGTGGTCCACGGACAATAATTGGTGCACTATGCGGACTTGTGTAGTTGGTGTACATAATTGTATATACTGTATTTCGAGTTTTGACTACTGGATTTTTCATGATTACAATCGTTCAACTCATTTCCTTTTGTCCTTGCGTTCTTCCAGGTGGGGTGGGGGGTGTAAATGTAATGTTGCAGCATGTATCTGTGTGTATGTTGTTTTTGGCGATGGTGGGGGTTTTGCGTATTGCGTGTGTGTGTCACTCTCTTTTCCCTCCCCCTCCCCTGTGTTGTAGGTGCAGTACTCACCGTGGTTGTCGCCGCCGTCTTTGGTGCTCCTGATAGAGGAGCAGGAATCCCATTGCAGGGAGTATCTGGAGTTCTGGCTCCATGGCGTCCTGGTTCCTCGTGGGGTGTGGAGAGGTGAGTGTTTTCCCTTCCAAGTCCTGTTTCCGCTGCGTTTTTGTTCGCGTTGGTTCCTCCCCGGAAAAGGTGCCGGATTGGCATCTTCTGATAGGGTGGGCGGTACATTGTCTTCCGCCTGTCTGTTAGCGGTGACTGCCGGGCTGTTTGTTTGTACCGCGGAGGCGATCGGAGTGTTAAAGTGGCTGTCTATGTTGGCGGTTTCTGCCGTGGTCGTGATCCCATTTTTTTTACCGCCGGCCTGTTGGCGGTATTACTGCCGCTTTAACACCGACCACGAGGGTTGTAATGAGGGCCATTATGTTTTGTATCTTTTCCCGAGGGAGTTTCTTTCGATCTTTCTAATAGGACATTAAAGATGCTCTGCACAAATAGCTTAACGTGTTCCTTGGGTACTCCTCTCACCTGCATATTGTTCCACCATCATTAGTTTTGGAGATTTTCCAGCTTCTCTTGTAACATCCCATTCTGTCACTCCAACAAGAGGAGACACACTTTTCTTGGCCTAAACTTCTCTTGTGCAATATGTCTTCATTGTAAGTAGACCATATTTTCTATGTCAGCGACGTCTTTATTCACGTCCTGCAAGATTCACTTAGATCAGCTTCAATTCTACTAATTTCTGCAAACTAATTCCATCGTAAAGCTTTTGGTGACTCTTGTCATCATATCCACAGTGCATGTCTGGTCATGGCATGCCTTACTCTTCCTGCCTTCCACGTTTTCCACCAGTATCTTTTTCACAGCAGCTCCCTGATGGAGCAGGACCTTTATGATGGTCTCTCCTTTCGTTCTTGTTTATTCTTGAGGCAACCTTTCTGGTTGTTTTTCATGGGGTAATACAATCACTTAACTTCACCCTTTGTCAAGGAGCAGGCAGAATCTGTGGCACACTGCATCACACACAGGGGATGCTGCTAATTTCTTAAACAATTGTCCAAAATCTCAGCCCTGGATCCCTAACTGTACTGGCAGAGGAGTGAGGGTTTCAACACCCTATGGTGCATACCTGCCAGTATGACATCAATGCACCTCACTCCCTGTAGTAGGCTCAATTTGCACCCTAGAGAAGTCTTAATCCTTCCAGTCATACACCCATCAGCAGCTTGTGAAACACCACCCCGTATTGTATGAGCTAATTCATATTACTGATCTCAATGCAAATCAAAACAAATTTGGGGCCTCCAGTAAAGCATGTTTGACTTTGAGGCACAGAAGGTTTACCTGGAGCTGTGAGAATCACTTATTCGCTGCAGGGTAAGTTAGCACAGGGCATGGCACACTACTCTTTGCAATTCATCTCCTTGTAGGCACTGTTTGCAGCACACTCCTCTCCGAGGTACCGCCAGGGACGCCACTTCAGCCACCAGTGGACTCCACTTCTAGACCAAGCAGACTCATTGTTCTTAGGTATCTGAGAGCTGAGTTGGGCAAGCCACTGAAGGCTCAAACAGATGCCTGGTTGTGGCTCAACCCGATGTTCTCTTGGAATCTTGAGCTCAAAACGAGCCGATCCCTCACTGAGACGATGTGCTGACTATGTAACATGGGGAACCAGGTTTGAATCCTGGACTCTGCTTAGCATCCTGTCAATCCCACCAAATCTCCCTGTCCTAAAAGAAAATATGTAAGTGCATCTGTTGTTAAGAGATCTTATGTCCTTGAGCAAGGTTGGCCCTATTAAAAACTGCCACAAATAAAATGTGAATTCTGATTGTCACCTAGACGCTAACTTCTTTCTCCAAGAATTAAGGACCAAGCATTAACCATTTAAGTCAGAAAGAGAAATCTATCTATTGGCTAGATTTCACAGTGTAGAAGTGAAAAATCTGTGATTAGTCCCGGCTCCCTGCTTAATCAGAGTGTGTGATTCTAGGCAAATGCTTGATTTCACTATGTCTCCCTTTTGCTCATTTTCACTATGAAAGCTTCAAATACTTGACTTGGGAATCATACAAAAACCTTTCTTGAGTTTGATTTATTAGCTTATAATGTTTCTCCATCTATAATAAGAATCTATGTTGGTCAGCGGCCAAGATGGTGGTCGCACAAACTGCAACTCCGTGACCCAGCCTGAAAATCCTGTAATTTCCAACTAAACAAGGCACCATCAGTAACAATTAACGGTGTCCACGCGGACACAGCAATGCAGGTAGTGCAGATGGGTGGCACTGCCTCCCCCCCCCAAGAACCTGCGGATTGGCTCAGAGATGTGGTGAGCCAGCTGAGGCCTGAGTTTCTGCGGTGCTCGGCGACTCCTAAAAGAGCACATGTGGAGATGGACCCGGGCTGCTGAGGGGGTGACAAGACAGGGCCCTGCATGGCATGCTACCGCCTGTAGTCGCGTGGCAATGGTCAGTGCAATCGCACCCCTATTAGCAGCCGTGAAAGCCTGGCTGTGGAGTGAGAAGCCGCTGCCTATTGTTGGGGAGGTCCGGTGACAAGCGGAGCAGACCTATCGGAGGAGTGGTTGGACGTCGCACCCGCAACAAGTTGTGTCCCTTACTGGACTGGCAGAGTGCGTTAGATGCCACACAGCCGTGGTCGAAAGGAACGGGAGAGTGCGTGGACCTGACATGCAGCCAGCGCCCTGGGGACGTGCACGGCGCCCGGCCCAAACGACATTGCCGGTGGAGAGGATTCCTGAGGAGCAGCCGCGGACTGCCTGTGCCCCTGGAACCATGAGTGGCTCGGTTGGCCCCCCTTCCCTGGTGAAACATATGTGCACGGATGGCGTAATGGACATTATATTTGGGTTTGCGAATGACACTATAGTGACACGGCCCCATAATAATATCAACAGACAATAATACTAGACCCGCCAGTGTCCTTCATTGTAGAAGTGCTCACCCCTGGAGAGTAAAAGTGTGCCCTCCCAACGATAGTGCTATGGGCTGCACAAAGAATAAATCTGAGGTGCTGGTGGCTCACTCTCGGGCCAATTCCACGCCTTCCGAGAGCCTTCCAAACACCTGACTATATCATTCCACTGACCGTCTTGGCCACCCAGGCAAACAAACTAGACATTTGACTTCAAGAGACACGGGAATCACGGATGGCAATTGAGTCACGGTAGGATCAGATAACAATGGACATTAACATACTGAGAGAAGATCAGGGCGAAATGTCAGACAAGATCAAAGCAAATGAGCAAGCTATCTCACCCCTAGTCCCAGAACAGAAGGAACATGCTTCCCAATTAGACTCTGTGCTCCTTCGGCTGGAATGGCTCCAAGACCTGGCAGACGATGCAGAAGGTAGAGCTAATGTTCGGATAGTGGGAGTACCGGAGGGTTTGGAAGGTCACAACCCCACTAAATACATCTAAGACTGGCTCTGCATGGTAGTGACACAATCAGATCTCTCCGAGATATTCTTGGTGGAGACCCATTGTGGCAAGAATTTTAAACTTTAGAGACCGGGACACAGTGCTCTGAGCAGCTCATGAAAAGTCCCCTGTACAAATGGAAATATCCAGATTATATCTTTTCTAAAGTAATATGCTCTAATGTTTCCTGCAAGGCCGAGGGTGACCCACGAGGCACATACGCTCTTCTTTGAGACACCAAAGGAGGTGTGGAATTGCCGAAACCCATTTTACAGATTCACATGTTGGACACCAACCCCGTCCCAGCTCGCTTGTCCGTGACCCCACATCCCAATGAACACTCTTATGTACGACAGTCACAGCTTCTAAAACGAGGTGGGAACATTAATACTGACATGGCGATGAGCAGGCCTGAAATGTGGGGAGGGAGTCCCCAGCGCGATCCCTTGGAGCTGTATCTGTCTCAAACCCCCTTCATGGGCACCTGTTCACTTCAATGTGGGGATGCTTGTGACGACCCACCCCTATAGGTGAACCAGAAATCCAGAACCACCAGCTCACGGCTGTACCAATCTAACAATAACTGAGTAGATGACATGAACCTTAGGGGGAGGCTGAAACGGAAATTTGATGTTGAGTTGTTGTGTTATACCCACAATGTATAGATGTACCGCAGAATGTATTGTCTTGAACTGACCATTGGAATATTACCTATCCACTTATAAGGCATGGTATGAGCACTTCACAGATGTTCATTTGACAAAATGCAATAAAATGTATTAAAAGTAAATAAGAATCTTGGTTACGTATAGGGTACACTAGAGCTGACTTGGCTCTTAGTTCACTAATAGCATTGTCATCAGAGCGGGCCTGATCTGTTTTGCAGTCCATAGTTTAAAACTTTAGCTTTTAATAAATACTCTCAATGCAGTGATATATTATGGTGTACTAAGGTGAAATGCATCTGCATTTAAAATAAATATTTTTTTTCATTTCAAAGACACCTTATAATCTTCTAAAATGGGGTTTGTTTCATGATCTGCATGCCAAATATTTTAATGGCTTTTTGAGCCATAGCTAACCCTTGGTTTGGCTCTGGCATGGTTTAATCTGTTAAGTTGTTGACCTGCCCACCTCTTCCTGACAGGAACATCTACCCCTCAATGTGGGCAAGAGACCATGGGCTTCAGCCGGCGCTGTAGTCTCGAATTGCTCAGTGAGACGATTTCACACTCGGGTACTGAGACCATATTTTAGGTCGCTGGCACCAGTACACTATCTCACCAGGTTAACTGCACTCAGTTCCCCTCAGTGCGTCACGGAGGGTACAGGATCAGGTGGGGTGGATACTTTTCTCTTTGCAGTGGATGTGGAGCTCGCTGTTGTCCACCACCATCTTACGTCCCAGGTGTTTATAAAAAAGATTCCCTCTGATGTCACTTGTAGAAAATCTGGCCATTTGAAGTAAGCATGTGCAAAATTTCAAATCGAATGTGCCTGAAACAGAGTTTGAAAACACAAAGCACACACGGGCAAAAAAAGAGCGTATATTTTCAGTATCCATGTCTGAGGTTGGAGATGGGCCCTTGCTCAAGCCACGAAAGAAGAAAGTTAGTTGGGCCCAGCCTTACAGACCTTATAAACGTACTACCGTCATACTGATGATGGAGGAGTGTAGCAACATAGCTAATCGATAGCGGCAGTGCCACAGATGAGGTCAGCTCGAGCATCATTTCATATGTTTTGCAATTGTATTCACATTTATATAGCACTTACTACCCCTGATGAGGTGTTGAATTTGTATATTGCGAGTAGCACAATACCCAGGGGTCTTAAATCAGTGGGCATTCCATTGGTTATTGGAGTTAGTGTTCCATGCTAAAAGAAACAATTCCATGCATTTGCTCCAGTTTATTTGTGTATGGTCGTAACTTAGGTGTGATAATCAGAGGGGAGCAATGTGAGAAGCAAACGCTTGCTGGACTTAATAGATATGTTATGATTTCAAAAAACCTTTAAGACAGGCATAAGATTTAGAGTGGTTTAGATTCAGAAGAGGCAAGCAGAAGAGAAATGAAATTAATAAATGAAAAGGGTACACCAGTCCTCAGTCCCAAAATAAACCGAACAAAAAGCATCCAGAAACAGAGGTGTATTGAAAATAAATAGGGGAGAGAAAAAGTAAAAGTTTAATTCTATGTCAATTTATCATGCAGGATTTTAAGGAGTGTAGCGGGTGGAGACTTTTTTTATGATAGCATGTTATCTGTGGATACAAGCCTGTGGAAGGAAACCGTTTTAAGTTCTGCTCTAAAGGAATGTCAAATTTTACTCTTTCTAGAGACACTTTTAAAGACATGGCAGATACTTTCATCACTGCAAAAAGCAAGCTCAGTTCTTGTTGAAACCCCTTAATGAGCCACACTGCAGCAATGATCATTGGTTAATTCAATGCATGTTTATATGACCCATTTACTTCAGAAGTTGCTGTCCCCTGTGCTCACCTGAAGAGCACCAAGCCACGTAGAATAGAGACTATGGCCCTCATGCTGAGTGTGGCGGACTGAAGACTGCCGCACTCACAGCGGCGGTCTTACCATCCCCGGTCCAGCAGTGAATTCTGCAGTATTTTGACTGCGGTGGTTTGACCGAAGCCAAACTGCCACAACACCACCAATACCACCAGGGGGGTCGGACCGCTGGCCCGGTGGTGAGTACCTCTGGCCCGGTGGCAGCCGTAAAACCGCTGGCGGTATTACGAATCGGCACACCACCAGGCTTTTCGTGGCGGTCGCACAACAACGAAAACCCTGGAGGTAACACACCTGGTGACAGGAATCCCCATTCCTGTCGCTGGCACATACATCCCCACACGTCCACACACTTGCAAACACACCCCCCCACCCGAACGCACACTTGCCAACACAGCCTGACCGCACGCATACATACAAACACCCACACTCGCTCACACACTGACATACAAACACCCCCACTCATCCACACACCTTCAGACATGCACTCCCACTCATGAACACACCTTCTGACATATACACCCACTCATCAACACACTCCCTGGCATACTCCCCGACTCGCTCGCACGCATCCATACAAAGACCCCTACTTGCATCCATCCAATACACACACCTACTCACTCGCACCCCGACACCCCTTTCCCCTCAGCTTCCATTCAGACACAGACCATCCACCAACACATACATATACACACGCACTCATGCACACCCATACCGCTACACAGACACGTACACACCACACACGTGCACACAACACCCTCCCCTCCCCTTTCGGATAGTCCACCTACCTGCCTGGGCAAGGTGATCATCCAGGAAGGGATCGGTGTTGGCATTGTCATCGCCGCACCACCGTGCAGGAACTGTGGTGCCATATTACGTCTCGTAATACGGTGGGCAGAGTCCTTTTGGCATGGTGGTGGAACGGCCTCTCACCCGCTGTCGGTCAGGCTGACCTTGTATTTCCACCCGTAAACGGGCACGAATCTGAATGAAGTCGTAATATGTCAGTCTTCAGATCACCAACACTGTTGAAAAGACCGCCGAAGTCGTAATGAGGGTCTATGTCCCAGAGAATTAATTTTTCTGAGGTCACCTTGACCTTCCAGCATCCACCTTGCCTTGTTATGTAGCATACTTGGGCCTAAACAAAGTATGTCAACAATCAAAAGCTTTAGCTAAAAGAAACTTTCCTTGTGCGTTTTTCTAAATACAGTGTTTGTATTTATTGCAGCTTTTCAAAATTAGCTTTCATGCAATGTAGCAGTATCTGTTTGCATTACAACTGGTTTCAAACTAAACTAGGCTACCTGGTGTTCTCCATATGCAGTTTTTGTAAATGCAGTACAACTTTTTAAAATTGACTTAAGCATTCTGACTCGTGCTTTTGAAATGCATTTTCTTTAAGCTAACCTACTGTTTCAAAATGTATTTATTTTTACAATATCTATTTTTATACCCATAAAAGCAAAACAATGGAGAATGAAACAAAACACACTGGAAAAGTAGTTTATGGTAAAGAAGCTCAAGTGCTGCATGAAAGCACAAGTCAGGATAATTTGTTGTGTAACCAGAGTTTTCAGTCCTGAAGATTTGTTTTCCTGCTTTGCCGTCTTTTTAATTTTAATCTCACAATATTTTATGCATTTTGAAAGCACGAGTTTTGCATCACAGATACCACACAGGTACAACACACAGTTTCAGTGTCACTTTCTCCAGCACAAAAACACATGCAGGGCAGGGGACAGTGACGAGCAGCAAAGCAAGATTCCTCTAACACACAGAAGCAGCACCAAACAGGTACCAGCTTTAGATGGTGTTGAACCCAATGAAGGAAACTAGGGGATAGAAAACTGAAAATAATATTTCTGTGAAGCCAAAAGCAAAAATGTTTAAATAATGTGTATATACCTGGTCAAACACAAGCAGGGCAAATGGACTCAGACGACCACAAAATTACATGGATAAAGCCCTTCTCAATGGCATAACCATCTACTCCTAGCCAGAGCTAGACATTCGTGAGAGAGAAGCAGACCGCACTGGATTAACTAGTACTGGTTGCATAAAGATAGAAGAGACACAGATGAACAAATTAAAGCAACGGAAGAAATAAAGGACTACCACCTGCAGTTTAGGACGGTTTTTGTTCAACGCACGCCTAATACATAAGATGAGAGTGCTGTTACCACTGTTTCGTAACAGACCTCCGGAATTACACACCATTACTCAATACTGGAACTAATAAAAGGAGAGCAACCCGTCTCTACCTTATATAAAACCTTAAATGATAAAAGCCTATGCACAGACTGACTAATAAAGAATAGGAGACAGCACTAAATTATCATAAAGTCAATTCAGTAACACAAGACCTCTATAGCTCTAGTGGAAATACCTACACACAACTCGTATCCTGAGGGAGGGGTTGGGGGCTAACAGACGGACAACAGAAGGTGGGAGGGAGAGGATGAGGCCAAGCAGACGGTCTACTTGGGGTCATCAGTATATTTTTTCACAGCCGCTCCCATTTGGAGCCGGACCTTTAGGGTTGTCTCTCCTGCATTTTCTGTTTACTGTTCAGCCAACCGTTCTGGTTGTATTTCACGGAATCGACAAATCACACAACTTTTTCCATTGTCAAGGAAAAAGCAGAATCTGTGAGGCACTGGATCATATGCTAGGGGTGAGACTGACTGGGGAGGAACACACAAGGGGAAAGGTAGCAATGGAGACAGCTGGAAAACATGCACTCTTGTACGGTGCTTAAACAAAAATCGAGAATTGGAAGGCTACAAGAAATGCATCCATGCTCCAAGGGAGGGACAACATATACAGCGAAGAAGGAAGCTGACCAATAAAAAGCAATGAAACCAACGAGTGTTCTGCAATTGGCAGCCTCCAAGGCCCGAAAAAAGATAACGAAAAGGTAAGCAACAGTGCATGTGCTGTCTTAGCTGAGATGTAAAAGAATTTCATTAGTCTGAACAGATGACAGACTTATAGAAGATCTAAATATCTGGTCTTATCTATTCAAACCGTTTCTTCAAACAGGATGGGGGATGTTAGAAAAGGGGCCTCTAATTTGCAGTGGTCTGCACCCCATCCAAGTAGGGACCGTCATTCTAGGCAGGTTAAGGGAGTCACACAGCTAAGTTAACCCCTGCTCACCCCCTTTATAGCTTGGCTCAAGCAGTCAGGCTTATCTCAGAGGCAATGTGTAAAGTATTTGTGCGCGCGCGCACACACACACACACTCTCTCTCTCTCTCTCTAATACAGTGAAAACACCACAAAAGTACTCCACACCAGTTTTGGAAAAATACCCAACATTTATCTGAATAAAACAAGACCAAAACAACAAAAATTCCAACATGCACAAGTAAAGATATCACTTTTTAATGATTTAAATGAATCTTAATCCATAATAATCAATGGTTGTATCATTTTAACACACAGTACCTGGGATGCGTCAAAAACAAACATGATGCAGGCCGCAGGGGATTTGAGGCACCGGAAAAGCAAAGGGATGCATCAGTTCCTTGCCTACAGGTGAGACGATGCGCTGGTTCCTTACTGGCAAGGAAGGTGATGCATTGATTCTTTCTTCGCAAGAAAGGCGATGTGTTGATTTCCAGGCATGCAGCCTCGGTTTCTAACTGTGGTGCGGGGTCAATGAGAAATTAACATCCAGGGACGATGTGTGGAAAATCCAGATGTCTTGAGTAGATGGAATTCCTCTGAAACAGGCGCTGTGTCAATTCTGCAGCTGCGAGTCTGGCGCTGCATTGATTCTTCAGCTGCAAGACAAGCAATATATCTGTTTTTCTGCCATGGCACATGGGTGCGTGGATTTTCTCCTTCAGGTCACCATCTTCCACTTCCAAGGGGTCAGGGACTGGAGTTGGTACCACTTGGCAAATCAGGACTCTCAGCAGAAGAGCCTAGGAATTGGTAGGTGAAGTCTTTGATGTCCGTGAGACTTCTTAACAGGAGGTAAGCCCAGTTCAAGCCCTTGGAGAACATTGGAAAGTAGGATGTAGAAATCAAAGTCCAGTCCTTTCAGTCCCAGGACAGAAACAGCAAGCAGTAGGCCAGAACAGCAAAGCAACTGGAAGAGTGCCAGTCCCTCCTATAGCACCCAGCTCTTCTCCTTGGCCGAATGTCCTCAGTTCAGAAGGATCCTAACTATGTGGGGTCAGAGGACCAGTACTTAAACCTATTTCCGTCTTTGAAGTAGTCAAACATCAAAGAGAAGTCTTTGTAGTGTACAAGACCTTGCCTTTCCCTGCCTTGGCCACAGACACACTGCAAGGGGTTGGAGACTGCTTTATGTGAGGAAAGGCACAGCCCTATTCAGGTGCCAGTATCAGCTCCTGCCACCACTCTGGCTCAGGAAGACCCAGCAGCCTGGTGATGAACCATCAGCATATGTGGGGCACACCTCAGCTCCCTTTGTGTGACTGTCTAGAGTGAATTCACAAACAGCCCAACAGTTATCCTGACCCAGACGTGTATTCATCAGACAGACAGAATATTTAAGCAAGAAAATGCACACTTAATAAAAGTGGCATTTTCAAACTTACAATTCAAAGACCAACTTCACCAAATCTTGTATTTTCAAATTGTGAGTTCAGAGACCCCAGACTACATAGATCTATCTGCTTCCAATGGGAAATTACACTTAACAGATATTTCAAGGCAATTCCCATTTTACCCTATGGGAGAGATAGTCCTTGCAATACTGAAAAACAAATTTAGCAGTATTTCACTATCAGGTCATGTAAACCACACCTGTACATGTCCTACCTTTTCAATACACTGCATCCTGTCCTTTGTACTGTCTTGGGCCTACTTTAGGGGTGACTTACGTGTAGTAAAAGGGAATGTTTGGGCCTGGCAAGTGGCCGCACTTGCCAGGTCAAAATGGCAGTTTAAATCTGCCCACATACAGTAGACACTGCAGTGGCAGGTCTGAGATATATTTTCAGGGCTTCTCATGTGGGTGGCACAATCAGTGCTGCAGGCCCACTAGTAGCATTTGATTTACAAGCCCTGGGCGCACATTGTGCACTATACTGAGGACTTATTAGTAAATTAAATACATCAATCATGGAGAAACCAATCACCAATACAATTTAGACAGAGGGCGTATGCACTTTAGCACTAGTTAGCGGTGATTAAGTGCCCAGAGTCCTAAAGCCAACACAAACAGGTCGGAAAAAATAGAAGGAAGAAGGCAAAAAGTTTGGGGATAGCCCTGGAAAAAGAACCAGGTCCAACAGGAGTCAAAATTTATAAACATAAGGACTTAAGGACGTTCTTCCAAAACTAAACAGGCACAAAACCTGGGGCATGAAACAAACATCTATGGACACTGCTGTACAAATAATGTCAGACAGTGGTATCCGGAAACACAACCGTACTGCTGCTCGAAATGCACAAGCTGGTATAAGACACAAGTAATGTACTGTTATAAAATTAAGAAAAAGAGATTAAAAAACAGGTACCAGAGCACTACATAATCTGTCCCAGTGCAAGCTTCCCTCACTTTCACAGGACAGTAGTGGCACATGGAATTGCACCGCATGCTGTCTGTCACACATACAGAACTAGTACAGCATCTACAGCTGCTGTTCAAGCTCCTTTCTCCTGCACTCTCAATTTCCATTGCAGTGGCAGGGACAAAGGACTGCTAGAGTCTGGCACAGGAACGCAGTTGCCTGACAAAGACAGGGACGCCCCCAGTTAGCACCTGTTTTTTGCCATTCACCTGTTCCCTGATGCTGTGTCGCAAAGGGGAGCAGCTTTTGTCCCACTCCTTTCGCCAGAACCTAGGGCTTGTGTGTTCCAGATGCTGTGATGGTGCATATTCTCGGAGGACTGCATGAGCCATGGTGAGTTCACGCCTGTGGCAAAGCAAAGATATGTGTCGTCTGCAACTAATCCTGCCAATAACTGTTTTAAAAAAAAAATATATATATATATATATATATATATATATATATATATATATATATATATATATATATATATATATAATGTACAAATAATTTTCAAGTGTGATTTCACATAAACCTAAAACCACCCACCCACAAAATGCTATAGAAGGATTCCATTGCAAGAGAAGGAGATAAGTTGTATCACTTCCATGGCAGCATTATGCATCACTGTAAGTCATTTCTAACGTCAACACGCTGCTCCAACTCACACCAAAAATAAAAAAAGCAGAAGTGCTCCAAAAATGTGTAAAATGAAAAGTGAGAAGAATGTAAAGTGTTCACTAATAAATTTTGCATATAAAATTGTGGAATGAGTGTGTTTTTTGCTATCTGAATTCTGCAGATTTTCAGATTTTTCCCTGCAGATTTGGGCCAATTTTCTACAATCTTTGGTAATTCTTTCCACAAATTTGAACTTTCTTTCAGTGAAGACCTCATATCTGATAGAGACTTCTAGTAGCAGATTCCTTACCTAGAATTTCCCCCAGGCTTCAGACTGGATCCGGAGATTTTTCTTCGAGCAGTACCCCTGTGCGCCGTTAGGTGGCGTCGGTCGAATCTCCGGGTGTCGTTGGTGTTGGGGTCGCCGTGATGACGTCACAGTTATATATAGGCGCCACCATGGCACGCTGACGTCAGTTCTTTTCTTTCCGAGCCAGCCTACGTGCTGATCTGGAGAAGAGCTACCACTACACCAGTCATTTTTGGAGTAGCTACGACATTTTATCGAATATGTTTTTGATGAGTTTTGGTTTGCGTCGAGGGATGTCCCATAAAACCGGATTTAAGCTCTGCCACTCCTGTCACGCATGATGTCAGTGATGGATCTACACCTCGTGTGCCTTTGGTCTATGGAGAGCAACCACGACCAGAAGTTTTGCTCCAAGTGTTGGGCCATGAACCCGAAAGCTTTGAGGAAGCGGTCCCTATAGCTCATGGCGGCCTGGCACTCGACTCCGTATCGTTCCTGGTGCCGTTCGAAAGGAAGGTCAGGAGACTGGTCATGGAGGCATCACCAATTGTCTTCGTCCAAGTTGTCTGGACATTCGGGTAAGAAGAAGAAGGCAAAACGTTCCTCGACTTCACTTTGTCACTCGCACAACGCAATGGGGTAAGAGCGACAACGCTCTAGGCCTCCGTCTATGGAGCCTCTGTCTGGGTCAACTCCGCACTTCCCTGACTTTCCGGTAGTCAGTGCCACCCCTGCCCAACTTAAGGAATTTTATGAGGCCATGCGCCTCATATTTGGGCAGTCCGACCCACCCTGTGCGCCTTCGGGCTCAGGGGAGTTTGTGAGGGCCCCTTCGGGTTCCAAGTCAACGGCTTCGGCCCTGGCTCCGGCTCCAGAGGGCTCCTCAGGATCTTCTCCGGATCCATGCCAATGCCGGTCGTGCCAACGCGACCTTCCCCAAAATTGGGTCAGACGTTGATGCTCCCAGCACCGATTGGGCCCACAATCGACGTCAACCCTATACTTATCCCTGATGACACGGAGCCGGAATGACATCGCTTGACACTAATTCTGTTTTCCATGGGCTCTCCTGGGCCCAGGGTTGATCCTGACCCCTATTGCTATGGGTATGGATACGGGTTTAGTGTAGACAGGATTTGGGTGATGCCAGTGGGTTGTAAACCTCCCTTGACACTGGCATGCTTTCTCCCCCTACCGTGGCTACGGAGGAGGGAGCCTCATATTCTATGGTGGGGAGAAGGGCTGCTGAGGTTTTGGATCTCAAGCTTCCTTCTGTGGAGGTCAGGACTAAACTCCTGACAGAAGTGCTTCAGCCTGGTGCCTCCAACTCGGAAACCCTTCTTCCCTTCAATGAGGCACATACGGACGTCCTACTGGGGACCTGGTCCAAACCCAGTACAGGGGCTCCTGTGAATGAGACTGTTGCCTGCCGCCATCGGCCTGCGTCGACTGACCCAAAATTCCTTAGCCAACACCATAAGCCTGAGAGCCTTGTCATCTAGGCTTCATCATAATCTGGCACATTCCCTACCACTCCCCCGGACAGGGAATCAAAAAGACTGGCCACCTTAGGGAAAAAGATGTTCTCTTCGCTAGTCTAGCCCTGCGGTCCGTGAACACTGCATGCCTTTTGGGCCGGTATTCCCATACTCTCTGGGATACGGTCACGCATGTGTTGCCTCGAGTTCCGGAGGAGGCCCGGAACGTTCTCTCCAAAGCCATGACAGATGGGAGAGACGCAGCCAAGATCATGATACGTTGTGGACTGGATACGACCGCCTCACTGGGCAGATCAGTTGCATCAACATTGGCATTGAGACACCACGCCTGGTTGAGGACGTCTAGTTTTTCGGGTAATGTGCAGCAATCTTTGATGGACATGCCCTTTGGTGGCACTCGTCTCTTTGGAGTCAAGGCAGACTCAGCGATTGATCGCTTTAAGGATTCCTGGGCTACGGCTTGGTCCCATGGCCTTGCAGCTGCTCTTTGCCCACATCAGTCTGTCTTTCCCTCCTTTCATAGCTATGGAAGAGGCACCCAACCGCATTAATTTCCACCTGGCCACCGACCCCGGCATGCTGTAGGGCACCTGCACGGCCGCAGTATCCAACGAGCTTGTGAATCAGGGAATCAGCGGGCCGCCCAGTCCACCCCCGCCTCTGCCTCAAACCTTCCTAGTCATCGGAACATCGGGGACCAGTTGGCAGCAGGATTTGCCATCACCTACCCCACTGGGAATCCATTACCACTGACAGGTGGGTTTTACAAATCATCTGAAGGGGCTACTCAATCCCCTTCGAGATTTCCCCTACAGCCATGCCACCATCATTCGATCATCTATTGAAGGATCATTTGACACTTCTCCGCAAGGAGGTCAAGGCTCTCCTGGCCACGGGAGCCATTGAGAGTGTCCCTGTGCCAGATAGTAGGTCGTGGTTGCTTTTCCCACTATTTTATGGTGCCCAAAAAGGACAAAGGCCTTCGCCCTATCTTAGACCTCCGGTCCCTCAATCTCTTCCTCAAGAAGGAGAAGTTCAAGATGCTAACTCTAGCTCAGGTCCTATCTGCCCTGGACCCTGGAGACTGTATGGTAGAGTTGGACTTGCAGGATGCCTATTTCCACATTTCCGTCCTGCCGGCCCACAGACGTTACCTACGATTCGTGGTATGTCACGAGCACTTTCAGTTCACTGTGCTCCCCTTTGGCCTTACCAGCGCCCCTCCGGTGTTCACAAAAGTGATGGTAGTAATTGCAGCTCATCTGCGCAAGTTAGGGGTTCCAGTCTTCCCCTACCTTGAAGACTGACTGTTGGCGGACACACACCCCAGAAAGTCGTCTCCCACCTCCAGAATACGATGAACCTCCTGCATTCGTTGGGGTTCACTATAAACGTTCCCAGTGAACACCTGACTCCCTCTCAGATGCTCCCTTTCATCAGAGCTGTTCTGGACACAGGCTTATCCTCCCAAAAAGCGAGTCCCGGATATTTGGCCTATGATACTGATGTTTCAGCCTCTATCCTGGATTTCAGTGAGTCTGCTGGGCCTCATGGTCTCCTGCATTCTGCTGGTCCAACATGCCAGATGGCATATGCGGGCTCTTCAGTGGGACCTGAAGTTCCAGTGGGTGCAGCATCAGGGGAATCTCCCCACAAAATGGTTCAGATTTCGGAGGGAACTGCAAAAGACCTGCAGTGGTGGTTATCAAATCCAGATTGGGTCAACGGAAGATGACTCTCCCTTCCCCAACCAGATCTCACAGTAGTGACAGATGCGTTACTCCTAGGATGGGGTAGCCACAGGGGCGAGGCAGAGATCAGAGGCCTCTGGTCTCCGGTGGAGTCTGGGCTCCACATCAGCCTTTTGGAGCTTCAGGCAATCCATCTTGCATTGAAAGCATTCTTTCCCTCTCTGAAAGGGAGAGTGGTGCAGGTGTTCACCAACAACACCACCGCTATGTGGTGCTGCAACAAGCAGGTCGGAGTGAGGTAGTGGACCCTTTGTCAAGAGGCTCTTCACATCTGGACATGGCTGGTAACACCAGGGCATTTCCCTGGTCGTTCAACATCTGGCGGGCTCTCTGAACGTCAGAGCAGACAAACTCAGCCGTCGATTACAAATGCCGTCTCCTTCCAGAGGTGGCGCAAGGTCTGTTTTTAGCAGTGGGGAGAGCCTTGGTTAGATCTGTGCGCCTCCGCAGAGAATGCGCAATGTCAGCTGTTTTGCGCATTGGAGTTTCCAAGGCGGCACTCGCTCTGCGACGCTTTTCGTCATGAGTGGAACTCAGGCCTCCTGTATGCCTTCCCGCCAATACCACTTCTGCCCAGAGTTATGAAGAAGATCAGGCAAACCGGGCCCAAATAATCTTGGTGGTCTGATATTCCGAGCTATTGAGCATGGTCATTGATCCTCAGAACAGACTGCCCCTTCGGGATGATCTTCTGTCGCAGCTGCAGGAGACGGTTGTCCACCCAAACCTGTCCAGTCTCCGCATCCTTGGCGACAGTTGACAGCTTTTGACCTTCCACCCAAAGTCTGTAATGCCATCTTGGCAGCCAGGCGCCCCTCCACCAAAATGATGTACGCCTGTTGTTGGAAGAAATTTGTGGCATGGTGTATCAACAAATCTGTTGCTCCCCGCTCTGTACCTCTCTCAGATGTTCTCCTCTTTGTTTTCTCTCTTGTCAAGCAGGGCTGTGCTCTGGGTACCCTCAAGGGATATTTGTCAGCCATATCTGCCTTTTTAAGGCTTCCAGACCAACCTCCTCTTTTCAAATCTCCCATTGTTGGGAGGTTTCTTAAGGGCCTCACTCATATCTTTCCTCCTGTCCCGTTCATCATGCCCCAGTGGGATTTGAACTTGGTCCTCACATACCTCATGTGTGCCCCTTTTGAGCCGCTGCACAATTATCCTCTATGGCTCTTGACCCTTAAAACAGCTTTCTTGATTGCCATCACCTCTGCTTGCAGAGTGAGTGAGCTTCAGACTCTTTCTTCAAATCCACCATTCCTAGCAGTGCATCCTGACAAAGTAGTGCTTCGTACCAGGGCTTCCTTTCTTCCCAAAGTGGTAGTGCCTTTTCACGTAGGCCAACCTATCACCTTGCCTACTTTTTACACCCCCCCACATCCCTCTCAGGAGGAGGAGAGACTCCACCGTCTGGATCCAAAAAGAGCGTTGGCGTTCTACCTAGATCGTACCAAAGATTTCGCGGTGGACGATTAACTCTTTGTGGGTTATGTGGGTGCGAAGAAAGGGAAGGCGGTGCAGAAGAGGGTATCTCGCGATGGGTAGTCCTCTGCATCAAGATGTGCTTTGGCGAAAAAGAAATTCCCTGAGGGTTTGTGGGCTGATTCAACCAGAGAAATTGCTGCTAACACAGCGTTAGCAAGTGGAGTTCCTGTCCTGGATATCTGCCGGGCCGCAACGTGGGCGTCTTTACATACGTTCACCTAGCATTAGTGACTGAACAGTCAGGTCCGCTGAGACGGCTGTTTTGGCCGTTCGATCTTGCAGGACTTTTTGGTGTGATCTTGGTTTGCAGCCCACCTCCAGGGATGGTATTTCTCGGGTATCAATTCTAAGGTAAGGAATTTGCAACTAGAAGTCTATATCAGATGTACAAGTTACTTACCTTCGGTAACAATATATAGCGTGAAAATATATTCTAGTTGCAGATTCCTTACCGACCCGCCCATCCGACCCGCACTGCGAACTGATTTCTAGGGACAGGAACTTCCCTTTAAAGGCCCTAGTTTTGGAGCACCATTCTCAGTGTTCTTCATGGCTCCGCGCGGGGTGGCGCCTATATACGACCGTGACATCATCACGGCGAACACGACGCTCACAACGCCCACAGAGTCGGACGATCACATTTTATGGCGCGCAGGGGTACTGCTTGAAGGAAAATATCCGGATCCATTCTGATGCCTGGGGGAAATTCTAAGGTAAGGAATCTGCAACTAGAATATGCCTCTACCAGATATAGGCCCTCATTACAACCCTGGTGGTAAATGCCGCCTACCGCCATGCTGACGGTCAACATACCGGGACCGCAGCGGTACGGGAATTATGACCCACACTGAGAAATCCGCCACTATACAGACACCCACACAAGTCCGCTAGACCAAAGGTAAGTGATAAATTGGTGGTACCAAAACCAACACCGTTACGCCAACAGAAATACGCCCACAGTATCAGGACCCACGAATCACCGCGGCGGTCTTTCAACCGCGGTAAACCATTGGCAGTACACACTGCCGCACTCAAAATACACACACACTTACAAAACTACACCACATTGGACAATTCAAACTACACACACCTGACACACATACACACACCACACCCACACACTCACACCACTATAAAACACACACCCACATTACCCACAACCCTTTCAACGAAAAAAAAATTGTGAAAAGAGAGAGACCCAAGCCAGGTGCACCCACACAATCTGAGACACATAACACCATCACCCATACACCATCCACGCACCACACACCACACACCACAACACATCACCCCACACATCACCCCACACATCCTCACACATGTCACTCACACCACATCCATGGCACCCCAAAGACAGCCCAGGTTTTCAGAGGAGGAGCTAAGGGTCATGGTGGAGGAAATCATCTGGGTAGAGCCACAGCTATTCGGATCACAGGTGCAGCAGACATCCATTGCTAGGAAGATGGAGCTATGGCGGAGGATCGTGGACAGGGTCAACGCCGAGGGACAGCGTCCAAGAACAAGGGATGACATCAGGAAGAGGTGGAACAACCTACAGGGGAAGGTGCGTTCCGTGGTTGCAAGACACCAGGTAGCCGTACAGAGGAATGGTGGTGGACCCCCGCCTCCTCCCCCACATCTAACAACTTGGGAGGAGCAAGTCTTGGCAATAATGCATCCTGAGGGCCTCGTAGGAGTAGCAGGAGGACTGGACTCTGGTATGTCAAACCTTTACTACTATATCCCCCACCCTACCTGCATGCCATCACAAACTCCTAAACCTACCCTCACCACCATCACTCCACCACCTCACAAATACCCCACCATCACAACCCACCCATCCCAAAACCAAGCCCTGCATGTAACACCAATCCATGGACCCCCATCACAGACCTGCATGGACACCCATCACCACAGCATGCCCATTAGATAGGATCACCTAGCCCACAAAATCACCACACACACACAAGCCTAAGCTGCCAGGGCTATCCCAACCATACAGGGAATCAAACCCGTGCACAAGATGGCACACACAGATACAATAACACTGCATTTTCATCCCCAAAGGACCCCTACTCAACGTCACCGGAGAGGAGTTGCCACCAACATCAGTCCCCCCCAGAGGTGGCCAATAGTGATGACAGCAGCTCTGCACGCCTGGATCACGATGACCAACCTGGCCCATCAGGGACCTCTGGACAGTTGGTTACCCTGCCACAGTCCCAACCCACCACAGAGCCTTCCCCCTCAGGAAACACCAGCACAGCACCCACCCAGTGGGCCCATGCCACGGTCCCCAGGACACATCAATCAGCAGTGTGTCCACCACTACAGGGACCCCAGGCAACCCCACAAACCCAGGACGATCAGGGACCTGGGGTCAGTGGCAGTGGGTACACGGTTCAGGGGACAGAGGCACAGGACAATAGGGAAGCTGGGAGGACTGGTATGCAACAGGGGGAGGACAGGCCCAGGGAACCCACTCTCCAGGAGGCACTCTCCAACATCCTGGGAGCATACCACCATTCCCAGGAGACCATGGGCCAGATACTGTACAAGTTGCAGGAGACCCAGCAGCTGCAGGAGGGACAGTACCAGGGGATCAGGGAGGACCTCAAAAACATCTACACCATCCTGGTCACCATTGCAGGGGTGCTGGAGGCAGTGGCAACTTCTTCCTCTGCCTCCTCTTCCTCACTGTCCACAGGCTCCACCGCTGCCACAAGACCATCTCCAGGCTCATCCTCCTTCAGAAAAGGCACCTGGCGTCTCAAGGCTAGGTTGTGCAACATGCAACATGCAATGATGATCTGGCACACCTTTTTGGGTGATTAGTACAGGGATCCACCTGTCAGATGGAGGCCCCAGAACCTGGCCTTCAGGAGGCCAAAGGTTTGTTCAACGATCCTCCTTGTTCGCCCATGAGCCTCATTGTAACGTTCCTCTGCCCTTGTCCTGGCATTCCTCACTGGGGTCAGTAGCCATGAGAGGATGGGGTAACCAGAGTCACCTGCAAATATCGAGAGATACCTGTTAGACACACACTAACCCTTAGGGACAACCACATACCCAGACACCAACTTATACTGGGTGGTGATCTTGGGCTCACCTATTACTCACACCCGGTGCCTCTGGAGTTGGCCCATTACATATGGGATGCTGCTATTCCTCATATAAAGGCGTCATGCACTGAGCCAGGAAACATGGCATTCACATGGGAGATGTATTGGCCCGCCAAACACACCACCTGCACATTCAGAGAACGATAGCCTTTTCTATTCCTGAACACTTGTTCATTTCTCCGGGGTGGGACAAATACTACATGTGTACCAACTATGGCACCAATGATGTTGGGGATATGTCCTAGGGCATAAAAGTCAGCTTTCACTGTGGCCAAATCCTCCACCTGGGGGAATACAATATAGCTGCGCATGTGTTTCAGCAGGGCTGACAACTCTCTGGTCAATACGTTTGAGAACATTGGCTGAGACATCCCTGATGCCATGGCCACTGTTGTTTGGCAGGAACCACTTGCCAGGAAATGGAGCACTGACAGGACCTGCACTAGAGGGGGGATACCTGTGGGCTGGCGGATAGCTGACATCAGGTCTGGCTCCAATTGGGCACACAGTTCTTGGATTGTGGCCCGATCAAGTCTGTAGGTTAGTATAATGTGTCTGTCCTCCATAGTCGCAAGGTCCACAAGGGGTCTGTACACCGGAGGATGTCGCCATCTCATATTCATCCTCATCGGCAGAAGCCTATGGAGGAAAGCGGTGAGCAGAGGGTCTTATTCACACATCAATTGAAATAATGATGCATCTTTTACTTTACAGAACCTGCATGTGAATCTGAGAGTCAGTTGCTGTGCCAATGTCTGCTGTGATGCAGTTAGGTGCCATGGCCTGGGCCCCCCCTGAAATGGCGGCTGCCTGACCAGTGAGGATGGACAAGTGGAAATGAGGTAATTCCGCTGGCGTTGTCGCCGTTGTGTTAGGTGGTCGATGACCGCCGCGCAACTTCACATTGGTTATCATTGGGCCCTATAGGTTCCAGGAGCCAATGGCGATGTACGCCGGCGGGGACTGTACGCACCACCACAGACGTGACCGCCATTTTCTATCTGTTCACTCACTCGCTATCTGACCTTCAACAGGAGAGGACTTACACTGCAAGTGCTGCTGTGACCTGTGTCTGGAAGCGACAATGGCTCATGTGCCTGGGGAAGGGGCCCCTGCCTTCACTGCGGAGGAGTTGGAGAAACTGGTGGATGGGGTCCTACCCCAGTACACGTTACTCTACGGTCCTCCAGACAAACAGGTGAGTACACTGTGAGCATGATGCGTGGGCCATGAATGTATGGATTGCTGTGTGTGTAAGCCACATGTAGCGGGGGCTGAGGCGTCCTGGCCAGGGTGATGCATGTATGGTGGTCAATGTATGTGCATCAGGGGATGCGAGGGATCTGGTGGGCCATGAGTGTGACGGTCTGGAAGGTTAACTAATGCCCTTTTCTGCTGTCTTTTCCATGCAGGTCAGCGCCCATCAGAAAAAGGGTATTTGGCGTGCCGTCGCCTAGGAGGTGTGGACCCAGGGGGTCTTTGACAGGCAGAGCACCTACTGCCGCAAACGGTGGGAAGACCTGCGCCGCTGGGCAAGGAAGACGGCGGAGGCCCAGCTGGGGCTGGCCTCCCAACGAAGAAGGGGTGCCCCTCGTACCCTTACCCCCCTGATGTTCCGCATCCTGGCGGTGGCCTATCCAGAGTTGGATGGGCGCTTGAGGGCATCACAGCAGCCACAAGGGGGTGAGTACAGATTCAGATTCATGACTGTGCACGCGTTAAGGTTTACTTGGGTGGGGGATGTGGGCTGTGGGTGCCCCTAGGCCAGGGCGAACATGGCAGGATAGGTCCCTTGTTGGGCAGGTTCTGAAGCATTCCACCCCCAATAGTGTTAGTGGTCACGTACTACTGGGCATGGTCCTGAGGGTTTCAGGTGTGCAGCTAATGGCGTTAGGCATTGTACCCCATGGGCTGGTGACTATCTTAGTAACTAGTAGTGCATGGCCTAGTGCATAGTGCTGCTCCCTGTGAGTTGTATACGCCAACGGTAGTGTTGTTGCTGGCATTGACCAAGTGTATCCTCAGTCTCTCCCCCCCCCCTTTTTGTTTTGTCACCCTGTCCTTGTGTGCATTAGCATATTCTGGCGGAGGAGCAGAGGCACCAGCGACAGAGGGAGTTGCCTCCCACATGGCCCAGGAGGCTGAATCCACCGAGGGTGAGGGTAACAATGGAACGGAGGGCGAGGGGAGCACCACAATGGGGACAGGAGGGGACACCACAGACAGCGACTCCTCCGATGGAAGCTCCCTGGTGGTGGCGGACACCTCTGTGCCCACCCCAGCAACAGGTACAGCCGCCACCCCCCCACCAGCACTGCCCTCCCAGCAGCCCCTCAGGGTGTTTCCCTGTGCCTGCTCACCCAGGAGGGTGGGCATCTCCTTCGCCCCGGGCACCTCAGGCCCTGCCCCAGTCAACCCTGCTGCCCACAGTGAGGAGGCTATTGACTTCCTGAGATCCCTCACTGTTGGGCAGTCAATCATACTGAATGCCATCCAGGGTGTTGAGAGGCATTTGCAACAAACAAATGCATACCTGGAGGGCATTCACTCTGGTGTGGCGGCCCAACAGAGAGCATTTCAGGCTCTGGCCTCAGCACTGATGGCAGCTATTGTCCCTGTCTCTAGCCTCCCTCCTCCAACTTCCTATACCCAGTCCCAATCCCCTCAAACTATCCCAGGTTCACCTTCAGACCAGCATTCACCCAAATCACCACACAAAAGTGGCTCAGGCAAACACAAGCACCACACTTCATCTCACAGGCACTCACACAAGCACCATCCCCATGCAGACACACCAATATCGACTGCCTCCACTGTGTCCCCCTCTTCCTCATCGTCCACCTCCCTCCCAGTAGCATCTCCACTTTCACCTGCATGCACTACATCCTCATCCACTACCTCCATCACCAGCACGCCCATCACAACACACCCCTCACTGGCAGTCACCACCCCCACATTCATGCACACGTCCCCTGTGTCCTCTCCCAGTGTGTCTGTGACCCCTCCTCCCAAAGTAAACAAACGCAAGCACCCACCCACCCAACAGCCATCCACCTCGCAACAGCATCCAGCCCATGCACCTGCACCCAAACTCAGCAGACAGACACCTCCTACAACCACTCCCTCTTCCTCCACTCCCAAACCCTCTCCCTCTTCCCGCCCCAGTGTCCCTAAGAAGCTTTTCCTGGCAAACAATGACCTCTTCCCTACTCCACTCCCCCGTCCTTCCCCTCGGGCCAGGGTGGCCAGAATACAGCCCAGCACCTCAGCCACCAAATCGTCGTCTGCTTTGATTCTGGCAGCTATCAAAGGCTCAAAGGGGGCACCCGTCAGCCCAGCCAGTGTGCCACAAACCACTGCCAAGGCCAAAGCCATTCCGCCACCTGGCAAGGTGAAGAGGGAAACAGGATCCAGCAAGGGGAAGGAGCCACAACCACCCAGCAAGGCCACCTCAAAGACTCCAGCTGCCAGACCCAAGGTCACACCGCCATCTGCCAAGGTGAGGAAGAGGCAGAAAACACCAGCCAAGGCACTTCAGCCGTCCGAGGCTGCAGGTGAAGGCCTGATGTGTACCAGCACAACCGCCAACACCGCCAACTGAACCGCAGCCAGCACCGCCAGCAGCCCCGCTGCTAGCACCGCCACAAGCCCCGCCACCTGCACAGCCACCTGCACTGCCGCAAGCACCACTACTGTCAGCAGCAGCAGCCCCAGTGGGCAGCAGTCCGAGGCTGCAGGAGAAGGGCTGGAGCCTCCCTCCACCACTGGCAGCACTGGAACCTGCACCACGGCCAGCACCGCCGCTAGCATCGCCGCAGGCCCCGCCGCAAGCACCGCCACCTGCACCGCTGACAGTAGCACCACTGGCAGCAGCCCCAGTGGGCAGCCTTCCGAGGCTGCACGAGAAGGGCTGGAGCCACCCTCCACCACTCGCAGCACCCCCACCAGCCCCAGCACTACCACCAGTTTGCAGCCGTAGCCGGATGGAGTCTAGCCCTGCCTCCATGGACTATCATGCAACCTGGTCCCTGCAAATCTCGTGCCTCAGACACCCAGGTGAGGGACTGTGAACTGCCACACTCCAAGTGTTGCATCACTGGGCACAAAGCCCCCTCCAGAACCAGTGGAAGAAGGCATCCACTCAACCTATCCTTGGCAGGAAGAAGCACACTGGGCACCGAGCCCCTTCCAGAACCAGTGGAAGAAGGCATCCACTCACCCTATCCTTGGCAGGATGAAGCACACTGGGCACAGAGCCCCCTCCAGAACCAGTGGAAGAAGGCATCCACTCACCCTATCCTTGGCAGGATGAAGCACACTGGGCACAGAGCCCCCTCCAGAACCAGTGGAAGAAGGCATCCACTCGAGAAACTGTGGCCTTGCACTCCCCAGGAGCAAGCCATGGGCAAACCACCCACTTGAGAGACTGTGGCTTTGCACTCCCCAGGACCAAGCAGTGGGCAAACCACCCACTTGAGAGACTGTGGCCTTGCACTCCCCAGGACCAAGCAGTGGGCAAACCACCCACTTGAGAGACTGTGGCTTTGCACTCCCCAGGACCAAGCAGTGGGCAAACCACCCACTTGAGAGACTGTGGCCTTACACTCCCCAGGAGCAAGTAGTGGGCAAACCACCCACTTGAGAGACTGTGGCCTTGCACTCCCCAGGACATCGCTGTGGGCATGGAGCCCCCTCCAGGAGCAGTGGCGTTGTCCCATCTTCCAGCTGAGGTGCCCCCTCTTCACCCTCCCCCTGAGGTGCCTGTGTGTTTTCAACCTGATACCCCTGCAGTGTTCTCTCCGTATTGAGGCAGGAGTCAAGTGTGGGCTTGGCCTATGAGTTTTGGCCCAGTGGCCCACGGACATTTTGGGTGCCCTCCAGGAGCAGTGGAGTTGTCCCATCTTCTGGCTGAGGTGCCCCCCCCCCCTTCACCCTCCCCCTGAGGTGCCTGTGTGTTTTCGACCTGATACCCCTGCAGTGTTCTCTCCGTATTGAGGCAGGAGTCAAGTGTGGGCTTGGCCTATGAGTTTTGGCCCAGTGGCCCATGGACATTTTCAGTGGACAATGTACCGCCTTATGTACATATTGTATATTTTTGTAAATACTGTTTTAGAAATTCTTATGTATTTGAGACTATTTCTAATATATCGTTGATTTGATTCTATTCCTTTTATCCTTGAGTTCTTCCATGGAGTTATGGGGTGTAAATGTAATGTTGATGCATGTGTTTGTGTGTATGGTGTTGTGGGTGAGGGTGGGGGTGTGGCGTGTTGCGTGTGTGTGTCACTCTCTTTTTCCTCCCCCCCTCCCCTGTCTCCTAGGTGCAGTTCTCACCGTCGCCGTCAGTACTCCTGGTAGATGAGGAGGTAGACCAGCATGGAAAGGACCTGCAGCTCGGGCTCCATGGGGTCCTGGTTCTTCATTGAGTGTCGAGAGGTGAGTGGTTTCTCTTCCAAGTACTGTTTCCGGCGTGCTTTTGATGGCGTTGGTACCACCTCGGAAAAGCTGGCGGATGGGTGGGTTGTGATGGGGTGGGCGGTACATTGTCTTCCACCTGTCTGTTGGCAGTTACCGCCGCGTGTTTGTTGCTACCACAGTGGTGGTTGGAGTGTTAAAGTGGCGGTATGTTTTGGCGGTTTCCGCCGTGGTCATGATCCCATTTTTTTTACCGCCGGCCTGTTGGCGTTATTACCGCCTCTTTAACACCGACCGCCAGGGTTGTAATGAGGGCCATATTGTTACGGAAGGTAAGTAACTTGTAGTTCAGCACTACAGCCAGAACCACAATGTTCTGGCATTGAACACACATATATTTCAGTCTCTACTGCATATGACGGTCTTTCTGTATACTTTACAGATTATCGTTTAATCGTGTTAGGCTTGTCAATTGTAACCTATTCAGGATCTAATATTGGACACAAACATGTCTCTTCAACCAGGATTTCTTCCACAAACATTTTTTCTTGATCCTATTGTGTTCTAAATTCAATTGAGAAACTATGGCCCTCATTACAACCCTTGCGGTCCAAGACAGCCAGGGCTGTTTTGGCTGAAGCACCGCCAACAGGCTGGCGGTGCTTCAGAGGGGATTACGACCGCAGCGGTAGCGCCGCGGTCGCACCGCCGGGGGCGGCGGTTTCCCACCAAATTTGCCCCGGCGGTAATAATCCGCCAGGGCAGCGCTGCTTGCAGCGCTGCCCAGGGGATTACAAGTCCCCGATCGCCAGCCTTTTCCTGGCGGTTTGTACCGCCAGGAAAAGGCTGGCAGTACGGGGAGTTGCGGGGCCCCTGCACTGCCCATGCCACTGGCAGGGCCCCATGCAGCTTTTCACTGTCTGCTGTGCAGACAGTGAAAAGCGCAATGGGTGCAACTGCACCCTTCGCACGGCCGCAACACCGCCGGCTCCATTTGGAGCCGGCTCCTATGTTGCGGCCGAGATCCCCGCTGGGCCGGCGGGCGGAAACCTGGTTTCCACCCGCCGGCCCAGCGGGGATCTCATAATGACCGCGGCGGGGTTGGGGCTGCATTGGCGGCCGCCCGGCGGTCAGATCTTGGCGGGCGGCTAATGAGGGCCTATGTCTTCTAAGGCAAATGATTCGCACTTTGCCCAGCTTATAGGATGAAAGGGGCCGATTGTTGTCAGATAAGTTGTTTATATCCAGAAGTAACCCTCCTAGAATCTTTTCCTCACAACCTTCAGTTTTCTTCAATCCTCCACACGGAGTCAGAACAATAAGACATTCATCCACCGTAATCCATCATAAGAAAGAACCAGCAGCAAGATGTCTCAAGATGGATCCATGAAGCATTGCATAAAACAGTCACATTCAGAAATTTCAGAGCCCTAGACCGTTACCGAACCTTAGAAAAACCTTCCTTCAGCATTATGAATTCAGTTTTTGAGAAAGGTTACAAGGCCTATTACTGTATGAAGTCCACAACGCTCAGACTCAGAGACAGCACGTAGACAGTACAGCATGTACCAAGGATACACCACCAGCAGCCCTCCTTCCTGTAATCTTTGCAGATAGGTTAGACTGACTATCTCAAGGCCCACCTACATTTTGGAGCACCTGTACCTGGACCACCCACAATGTGCACACCTACCGAGCAGTGCATGACTCCAGAGGTTTCCCCTTTTTGGTAAAAACAAAGATAAGCAAAACCTTTAGGTTGCATGGCAGTTTACTGCTGCATAAAGACTGTTAAGGTTAAGTGATTAACAGCCCAATTCTAAAAGAAGTAAATATGCACTCACCGGTAAGCCTGGAAACTACCAGTTGTTGCAGGTGTCTAGGCCTGCTCCTGGAAAACATTTGTGAATTTCATTTTTCACGAGGAAATACACACGTGGACATTCAAGCAAATGCATTTGTTAACTCCATTTATTTTTCTCTCTGTGAAACTAGATACACCATGGTGTTACTTCTCCTCTTAGACCCTCAAATCCTCTCTTCGCCATTTTTGGAGATGTTTATCTTCTTTCCACATTGGAAATTGATTCACTGCTGCTCTAGCTGGAGTAAATGTTGAACCTTTCCCACGGCCGGGAGGGGTTTGTGGGAAGTTTCTTAATATCCCTAATTGCGTAATTTTGTGGCGGTTCTGAAACTCATGGGGCATCCCATCACTGGAACACCCACTACCCACCACGCCGCACACCCTGAGTAGCTTTACTTACACATAACAATTGTTGAAAAAAACAGTAGGCCTGGGTTAATATGCTAGTACGTGGAGGGTAAGCATGTTAAAGCCAGACAAGAAACAAAAGGCAGACTGTATTGAACGCTCCCTTGCCTTTGTTACAGTTCTGTTTTTATTTATGTTTTAAATAAAGTGTTCGACAGTTGTAAAGTAATCCCTTATAGAGTTAATTGCAAGCCCTCGATTAAAGGCAGAACGAATCACCCTAAAAGCCAATACAATTAGGTGAGGGATGAATACTCAGCTGAGTTACAACATGACTGACAAAGTCTCAGGCTAATGTGGAAAGAGCCTGGTCGAAGAAAGCCAATGGCTCAGAAGGTTGGAATCAAAGCCCACAATGTGTATTTGTAAAAGACCAAAGTACATATATTTTAAGCTATAGGTCTGCCTAACAGCTATGCTGCCAAACCCAAGACCTAAACATTGTGTGAGTAAACCCTTCTTCGAGTGTGAATCCATTTTTGTAAATTTGTTGTGGCACTTGTGATAAAAAAGGCTTTTGACTTGTGCAAGCCAAAAACAAACAATCTACCTGTTTTCGTTTTGTAAATCGGACCCTGACCCTTCATGCGTTTTTAATGCAAGACTCTGTGATATTAGTAGTATCCATATTTATTATATTTTTATAATCTGCCATGACCCCATCTGACCCCACCCTCGAGTTGATCATGAATAATTTGTGGAGCCCATGTCTGTGCAACTGGGAAGAACACTCCCGATGAGCTCTTCAAAGCGGCTTACTAAGGTCTCTATAATGCCTCCACAATGTGAAGCTGTCCTGCAGATATATCTTCTAGGTTGGGATACACTATGCCAAGAGCGTACTTCAGGTGAGGCATTTGAAATATCTTCAGCCGTGATTTCAAGCCATGAATAGCCACTCAGAGCTTAGCCGCGTATACCATGACTTCTAAAAGTAGTAGCAGTACGTCAGGTGAAGAATAAGATCTACACTTTATTCCAGATAAGTCATTCAATAGTGGACAGCAGTACTCCATATAAGGACTTACCAGAAGTGAATAAACTGTACAGTTGTAGCACAATTTCCCTTTTCAACTACTTTTATTAGCTTCCCTTGGCCCTCCAACATTAGGAGGGAAAGGAGATGCTTGCACTGTGTGTGTCTAGGCATGCTGTGCTGTAACTGTTCTGATTTTGTGTGTATAAAAGAAGCTTGTAGTGCTTTTGTCTGTACTGTACTAGTGACGCTTGTTAAATTAGTCCGCCCTACAGAAGCCACATTGATTTATTTCATCAACGTTGTTCATTTTAGAACTGTTGAAGCAAAGGGCGCTGTCCGACACACCATGACAGCTATGGTGTAGACATTTTGTTTAATTGTTCTGGTCTCCACCATTCCCCAGGGTAAGATGATCTCTGCTATCTCTAACTGGTGGCCTACGGTGAGTGGAGCCGGTTGGTGCATACAGATGTTAAATAGTAACAACGATAAAGAGGCTGTCTGGAGGACATCATGGGAACCCAGCACCTGGACTCACAGAATATATCTTGATTAGTTGTGTTAAAAGTTAACAACAGGATCCACCACAGGATCAGCACTCTAAGTCTCAGCGATTCTACATCACCTTATTATGGCAAGGCTGTCTCAGAGAAGGGACGCTCCCTTTGATGTGGTCTGAATCGTGAGTCACATGTGCAGAGTAGGTTATTTCTAATTTTACTTCTGAAACTTAGGGCCTGATTTATATCTTGGTGGTATGTATACTCCATCGCAACAGCAACAGACAGAGTATACATAGCGCCAAGATAAAGGTCTGCATGCCTGATATAGATGCATGAGGACTATAGGTTTAATCACAGTGGAGACTACTTGGTCTCTGCCATGATTAAACCCCTCCAGTGATCCTGCGGAATAAGGGCCATCAGAGGCTGACCTCTAATTCTTCCCACCTGATTTGTATTGGTAGAATCAGAGGTCAGTTTTCATTGCCCACCACTGCTAGGAAAACCCTGGCAGTAAGGGAGAGTGAAAGTTGCTAAAACTGCTTTCGCGATGGGAGAGGACACCCTTGGCAAAGGGAGCATTTTCTTTTTTTTTTCTCAAAAATAAATTTCCACTTTGAGGTTTTCTTTCTGGAAACCGGTTTGGTGCAGGGCTCTGTCATGTTGACCGGGCCGTGCATCAAACTTATCTGATAGAGACTTCTAGTTGCAGATTCCTTACCTTGAAATTTCCCCCAGGCGTCAGACTAGATCCGGAGATTTTGCTGCAAGCAATATCCTTGCCCGTCAGTAGGTGGCGTCGGTCAACTCCACAGGCGTCGTTGGCGTCGTGATGATGTCGTGAGTAGTACATAGACGCCACCTCAGCACAGTGATGTCAGGTTCTTTTCTTTCCGCACCATGCGCTGATCTGGAGAGAGCTGCCCTGGTCTCTTTTTGACCATTTTAACTGTTTTGTTGAGTTTTCAAGTGAGTTTTTGGTGCGTTGAGGATATCCCCAAAGACCGGGTTCAAGCCGTTCGAGAACTGTCACTGCCTGATGTCGGTTACGGATCTGCATCAGGTTTTTCTGTGGTGTCTGGAGCGCGACCACGACCTGAAGTCGTGCTCCGAGTGCCGGGCCATGCAACGAAAGGCCTTGAGGGAGCGGTCCCATGAGCTCATGGCGGCCCGGTGCTCGACTCCGCGTAGATCCCGGTCTCGCTCGAGAGGAAGGTCTCGAGACCATTTGCGGAGCCATCACCACTCGTCTTCCTCAAAATCTTCGGGTGCAGGTAAGAAAAAGAAGTCAAAGTGGTCTCATCGCAGTTCGACTTCGCCCCGTCACTCGGCTGGCATGACGTGGGAGGAGCCTGCTTCTGGCTCCGCTCCGTGCTTCCCCAAGTTTCCGGGAGCTGGATCGACTCCCGCCCAACTTAAGGAATTCTATGAGGCCATGCCCCTCATCTATGGGCGGACCGACCCCGATACGGTGCCTTCGAGCCCAAGGGGTTCGGTTGAGGGGAATTAGGGTTCTGCGCCGGTGGCTTCGGCTCCGCCCACCAAGGTCCCCTCCGGATTTGCTCGCGGATCTGCACTGGCGCCGGTCACACCACTGAGACCTTCCCCGGTGCCAGCTCGATTGTCGATGCTCCCGATGTCAGTAGTGCCCACTATCGACGTCGAACCGATCCTTATCCCCGACGACTCAGAGTCGAATCGGCATTGGCCGAACGCTGCCTCTGCATTCGATGGGGCCTACTCACCGCAGGTTGGATTTTGACCCTTTTTCCTCTGGGTACGAATTCGGGGAAGGATTGGAGGGGTCCCTGTACCCGTGTGAATACCAGGATGACCCATCTTTGGACTGGGCACAGGAATTGGGCAACGCCAGTGGACTGGAACCGTCTCCAGATGCTGGCATTCTGTCTCCTCCTACCGTGGCTGCGGCAGAGGGAGCAACTTATGGTATGGTGGTCTGTAGGGTGGCTGAGGTTCTTGGCCTTGAGTTACCTACTGTAGAGGTCAGATCCAACCTCCTGACGGAGGTGCTTCAGCCAGGGGCTTCCACATCTGAGCCCCTTTTGCCTTTCAGTGAAGCCCTCACCAATGTCCTTTTGGTACTTGGTCCAAACCCAACACAGTGGCTCCTGTGAATTGGACTATCGCACGCAGTCATAGGCCCTCTCCAAATGACCCTAAATTCCTGTCTCAACACCCCATGCCTGAGAGTCTTGTCATCCAGGCTTCCTCTTCCTCAGACGTATTCCATTCCGCACCCCTGAATAGGGAATCAAAAAGGCTTGAACAATTTGGGAAGAAGTTGTTTTCTTCCTCCAGTCTCATGCTGTGGTCCGTGAACACTGCATGCCTTTTGGGCCACTATGCCCTCTCTGTGGCATACGGTTGCGCAAGTCCTGCCACAGATACCGGAGGAGGCCTGTACAATCGTCTCCCAAGTTGTCAACGATGGGAGAGATGCTGCAAAGTTCATGATCCGATGTGGGCTGGACACGACCGACTCTGGCCAGATCAGTTGCTACGACAGTGGCCGTGAGACGCCAGGCCTGGTTGCGTACTTCTGGCTTTTCTGGGGATGTCCAACAGTCTTGCATAGACATGCCCTTTGATGGCTCCCGTCTCTTTGGGGACAAAGGAGACTCGGCCTTGGAGAGATTCAAGGATTCACGGGCTATGGCTCAGTCCCTTGGTCTTTCCGCTACCCTGAGCATTCTGCTTTTCGCCCCATCCGTGGCCACGGAAAGGGCTCTCTGTCACGTGCACACTGCGTGGCTGGGGATGCCGAATCCCACGTGGATGTGGTACAGGGAACCAGAGGTCTGCCCAGTCCACCTCTACTCCCGCTGCAGCATCCAAACCCTCCTAGTCAGTCCCCTCACTCCCATCCAGTTGGCGGCAGGATTCGCCATCACCTGCCCCACTGGGAATCCATCACTATGGACAGGTGGGTTTTGCAGGTTGTTCGAAAGGGCTACTTCCTCTCTTTTGAATCTGCCCCATTGGCCATCCCTCCATCACTAAGCCAACTCCCGGAGGATCATTTGGCACTTCTCCATCAGGAAGTCACGTCTCTTTTGGCCAAGGGAACTATAGAGAAGGTCCCTGTGCCAGAAGTAGGCCGTGGTTGTTATTTTTGCTACTTTCTGGTGCTGAAATAGACAAGGACTTACGTCCTATCCTAGACCTTCGGGACCTCAACTACTTCCTCAAGAAGGAGAAATTCAAAATGCTCACCCTGGCTCAGGTTCTGTCTGCCTTAGACCCAGGAGACTGGATGGTAGCGTTGGACTTGCAGGACACTTATTTCCACATCCCCATTCTGCCTGGCCACAGACGAGCACTATCAGTTTACTGTGCTCCCCTTCGACCTTACCAGCGCCCCTCAGATTTTCATGAAAGTGATGGCGGTGGTTGCAGCTCATCTGCGCAGGTTAGAGGTCTCAGTTTTCCCCTACCTTGATGACTGGCTGTTGAAGGCAGACTCGCCCCAGAAAGTCGGCTCCCACCTTCAGACTACGGCAAGCCTGGGGTTCACTTCAAACATACAGAAGTCACACCTGACTCCCTCTCAGACGCTCCCTTTCATCGGTGCTGTTCTGGACACAGTGCAGTTTCGGGCTTATCCTCCCGAAACGTGAGTCCAAGAGATTGAGGCTATGATTCTGATCTTTCAGCCTCTGTCTTGGTTTTCGGTGGGACTGACTCTGAGGCTGCTGGGCTTCATGGCCTCCTGCATTGTGCTAGTGACACATGCCATATGACGTATGCAGGCTATGCAGTGGGACTTGAAGTTCCAGTGGGCGCAGCATCAGGGGAATCTCTCCAACGTGGTCCAGATCTTAGAGGGGATTGTGAAAGACCTGCAGTGGTGGCTTTCGAATCTGCATTGAATCCACGGCAGATCCCTCTCCCTTCCCCAGCCAGATCTATCTATAGTGACAGATGCGGCACTTCTAGGTTGTGGCGGCCACATGGAAGAGGCGGATTTCAGAGTTCTCTGGTCTCCGGGGGAGTCTGGGCTCCATATCTATCTTCTGGAGGTCTGGGCGATCAGGCTTGCGTTGAAAGCATTTCTTCCCTCTATCAAAGGGAAGGTAGTGCTGGTGTTCACGGACAATACTACCGCCATGTGGTACTGCAACAAACATGGCGGAGTAGGGTCCTGGACCCTTTGTCAGGAGGCACTACGTCTCTGGACATGGCTGGAACATCAGGGCATTACCCTGGTGGTTCAACATCTGGTAGGTTCTCTCAGCGCCAGAGCGGACAAACTCAGTCGTCGTTGCCCAGCCAATCACTAATGGACAATCCAAAAAGGGAGCACCTTGTCTTACATTTCAGCTCGAATAGCCCCAAAGCATCATGATAAATGCAGTCATTGGAATGAATTTGAGTACATGTACAAGTTACTTACCTTCGGTAACGAAATATCTGGTAGAGACATATTCTAGTTGCAGATTCATTACTGACCCACCCATCCTCCCCACTTGCGAACTGATGTCTAGGGCCAGGGATTCCCCATTCAGATCCTTACTTCTGACGCACTAATCTCGGTGTTTTTAGCGGCTCTGCTTTTTGGCGTGGAAAATCATTAAAAGAAGCTAACGTCACTGTGCTGAGGCGGTGTCTATGTACTAATCCCGACGTCATCACGGCAACTACCACGCCCGTGGAGTTGACCAACGCCACCTATCGACACACAGGGGTATTGCTTGAAGAAAAATCTCCGGATCCAGTCTGACGCCTGGGGGAAATTCTAAGGAAAGGAATCTGCAACTAGAATATGTCTCTACCAGATATTTAGTTACCGAAGGTAAGTAACTTGTACAGCAGGAACCGCCATGATGGTGGGCCCTGCCAATGCTTAAAGAAATGGCTGCCTGCCTGGCAGTCATTTCTCAGTTTGGCAGGCAGAACCTCCATTAGGGTGACCGAGTTACTTTCACTGTCTCCCTGATAGGGGAACGGCCGTCCCTAACATCTAAATTATGCCCCTAATCTATAAAAAAGTTCCACCTATTTTTTTCTTTTTTAAATTGGATGCAAGTTCTCCCAGAACATCCCTGACTGGTCCTTCGCCTGTCTCTGGAGGAAAATGGGCAGTGGTGTAGTGCTTGTTTCTTTGTTTGATGCAGTTTGGACAGATAGTCTCCCTCATGCTAGCTGGCCATATTAATTAATAGCTGCGACTGATAACATTGCTTTTGAAAAACATTGCTGCTCCTCGTATCCTTGGGTGCGTAGTGTATCTACTTATTTTATTTTAAGTGAGGAGGGAAGTGAGCAGCAAACCGCTACCTCCCACATCGCAGAGGCTCACACATTTTGAGTAAAAAATATCCTACTTTTATGGTTTCCTTTTTGGAGCTGGAAAGCTTCATTGATCGTAGGCCCTCTCTCTGTTTACTCACATTACTGACTGGGGTATGGAATGTTCTGGTTATAGCTGCAGCATCACCGTGCCACATTTTCTGCATAATAATTCTAATTGAAAACAAGATGTGTGCACCTTATAGTGCTTACCAGTGTCAATAAACTCATTCCACTGAAGGGCCATGACTACCTCGCATGCAGCCATCATTATTCTGTCCTCGTCATTTCTCTGTGCAGAGGTTGTTTTGTGTGTTGTGTGGTGCAGAAGCATTCTGGCCCAAACAGTTTTATGAGGGGCGGAGGAGTGTCTGGGACATATTGGTAACATTTTGGGAACTCGGTTTAAAAATAAATCTGCTGGCCAGCTGTTTTCTGTCTCGCAAAGGGAATGAACTTTAACAAAAACAGTTACTCAGCGAAGAAAGAGAATGTATTAGAGAAGCAACTTCTAATAGTCACGAAGGAACGTTTTTACAATCCTAGGCAAGGGCTTCAAAACAGTGAAGATGAGTTTTACAATTTTTTTTATTTTTTATTTTATTATTTTGCCTCCGTGTACATTTTTTACTCACTTACAAGTAAATATTTTATTGGCGTTGAGGTTTCAAGGTTAACGATTCTCTTTTTGAGAGCTGACCACGTGGACAAGACGTTTATACAAATGGTGTTAGTTTATGTCTGTGGCAGCATATTTTGCAGTTCCTACGCAAGATGTTGAATACAAGGAGCACGATGTGACCTCTTTCCGAACCCTGTTCACACATTTCTCCGTTTAGCAAGCAGCCACACTGGCCCGATTACTTACTGGTAATTTTCATTTTTCTGAGTCATATCTTTTCTTGTCTCATTCCTTACAAAATGCGGTTGCGTCGGTCTGCTGGCAGATCTTAACTATTTTACCTCTAATAGAAACACATCCCGCTGGTCCCTACGCATGGTCCAACGCTCTGAGTGAATGTAAAAGGGGAGGGGATTGAAACCAGGACTAAGAAATAAGAAGACCTGGACTTGGAGTAACGTAAATTACTAGAAAGTAATCGGAATATTACCCCTCCTTCATCTTCCAAATCCCAGTCCCTTCAAAATGATGATAAACTAGACCATAGACAAGCAGTGAAAAATTGGAGGGAAATCACAGCAACCCTCAGAATTGACAAAGGCAGACCTCAGTGCGTAAACTCTGTTGATTCTGAACACCCAAGGAGACTCCGAGGTTGCCCCGTCCAAAAACCACAGTAATGCCCCCTCCAGACATCAGCACAGGTAGCACAGTAACTATTAATTAGCTTTTTTGGGAATTTCTAGAGGAGCAAGGTTGGGTGCCCCAGAGTGCGTTCCCCCATTCTCGGGGATCGTGGACCCAGTCACTGGAGTCCAGGTCCAGTAGTCACTGGTGCACCCTATATGTCCCTTCATTATGGAATAGTACTTCTGAATCCACTGGTTGTGTACCTGTCTAAGCGTACCTACAGAGGGTGCTGTAGAGTTCAGTGACGAGTAGACTACTGGACTAGACTAGGGGTAGAGACTGGGGAGTCAAATCATGATGTAAACATATTTACAAGGGCTAATAGTTGAATTCTATCAATTTTCAGAATCATCGCGACCACTTCCGTATGACAGCAATGGACCCTTTGACAGGTGTGAAGTCATGTTTGACAGGGATAAATAAGTGTTGCTTCCTATAGGCATCGGGTTGGAATTGACCTTTTGTCTCTGAGGCAGGTTCAAGGCTGGTCTGTGTAGTTCCTTCCATCAGATGGACTTTTGGGGTCAGTGAAACATGTCACTCCCTCTGGAAATGGCTTGCCAGTTCTTCACCTGCTGGTAGTGGCTTCTCAGATGCTACCCAACCTTAGGCCCATGCTATAAGGAAAAGGTGAATCTGTCAGCAGTCCCATTGCTGAATCTTATTATTATTATTATTCTCTCCTGAAATTGTGTGCAGATTTTCCTCTGTCGTTGAGCAGAAACACTGACTGCCGTACTGGTTGAGGTGACCAGTGTTTATCTTTCGCTGACGCTAGTCCTGATCAAACAGAGAGCAAATCCTAGAGAGGCATGACGGTGTCATGCTCACCTCATGCTCTGGTAATGCAGCTTTTCTGTCTCTCCTAAGACCAGATCGAGTAGAATGTGGACTGTCCCACAGGCAGGTGGGCATCTTCCAATAAATGTAGATTTCCAGTAGGAAACTGTGCGGGAGGTGCTACTCTGGCAGAGGAAATGCAGCCACATCAAAGGACCGATCTAGCTCCTAACATCCACCCACAGAGACAATTGGTTTTAGGAAGTGAAGAGGAAACATGTATGTGCAGGCTTCTGTGTATGAGATGGACTCTAGGTTGCCTTGCACAACGGTGACCACCAATTTGTAAAGGAAAACAAACTTTACTTTCTGTGGACTTCACCTTTCAGCTGTCCAGGCACGGGCCTGAATAAAACACACACATACCTTTCATGCATGTCCCAGTCATCCTGGAGGTAAACAATACTCAGTTACACGTTCCAGCTTAGACTTTTTCCTGGGGAACCAATGTGAAGTCCCTACACCTAGCAGGGATGTGGAATTCCTATCGCCGACACCCGGGACATATTTTCTGGGGTCAAGGGCAACAGGTTTCCATGTTCATTTTGTCCTTGGGTCAAATAGGCCCAACCCCCTGCAGCACAAACCCTTTGGCTGCCAGTTTACAGAGAAGGGAACTATCTGCAGTTGAGGCTGTTTAAGTGTCCCTAAGTTAATTCTGTTTGAACTTGTATTTATAGTTCATTAATGAATAGCCTTTATTATTAGGGTGAGTGCTGTAAATAAACATTTTAAGGTCACACTGCACCACTGACAGTGGTCCCATTAAAAAAAAAAAAGCGTACACATGTTTTGAAAAGTTTAACAATAGGAGGCTAAGTATAATGCTCCCAGAATGGTCTCTGATTAGATGCAAATGTTTGCAGAAGCTTGTAAGCAAGAGTGATGATTCTTTGCTTTCAAAATAAAATGTTCAGGAAAAGAATGCAAGTAGGAAAAAACGTTTCACTACTATGAAATTTTAAGTCCTATGTCTTCAAAGCATCATTTAGTAAAATGTATTGATGCATACTAGTATTTCCCAAAAATATTCCTAATGGGATATGGGAAGCATGGAAATAAGCAAGCACTACCAAAGCCCACCGATCCAACAATTTTTGTGAGTCTTTTGGTTTTGTCAAAGAGTGTCTTGTTTTGACATGGTTTTTGTACCACTTTATTGTTGTGGGAGCTGCCAGGCTGTCACCATTGTAACAAATACTGGCAAAAAGAAAAAAAAGTTTTTGGCCTCAAAAAGCACTCATTGCCGCTAGTTGCGTAACAAAGGCTCCACAGCCCTCACAGCACATCACCTGCCCTGAGTGAGTCTGGGGGTGGGGGAGTCTCCAGGTTCTTTGCAGGGGAACCACCTCCCGTTTTGTTACGCTACTGATTGCCACAGTAGTTCCAGGCACTGAAAAAAATATTTTATGTGCCTAGATGCCACTTGTGGAAGAGCAGAATACAATCACTCACAGTAAAGCCAGCCGATTGATAGAGAGAGAAATAGAAGTTTAATAAAAACAAAATGTCTTTGTTAATACCAGACCTAATTAGGGCCCCAATTCTTAAAGAAAGTCACAAAAGTGCACCCATGGTATATGTCTTTGAATTAGTGGCTTTCATGAATTCACAAGAACTTACAGAAGTAGACCAGGAAATTGTGCTCCTAGGAAATATTTGTGAACTGCATTTTAGCGCGAGCAAATATGCATGTGTAGATTTGCTCATGTGAAAATATGTTGAACATTTACAAGTTCACTTTCCCTCCAACCACTTTTTTCCTAACCCTGAAAGAACATCTACTTCTGCCATTGTCAGGAGTAAATTTCCAACCTTTCTAATTATATGAAAAGATTAGAGAAGAGCTGGTGAAAATCCTTACGACATGCAAGTTAGTAGGTTTCGAGACTCAAAGGCATTCCAGCCCTGGAACTATTGCTTACTGCTTCCTCCAGCCCCAGCATGTAGATCTGCAGAAAGATGGCAAAATAAGGAAATTGTTATAGTAGAGATTGAAATTGCAAGTATACAAGCCCTACTATAGTAGTAGTCCGGTCATAATCAGAGAGGCTATTATCAGTTCTCTTACATAATGAGATTGCTGCTATAATTTGTTGCCACACTACATGGCACCAAAGGGACAAGTAGATTTATTTTACAGGACAACTAGATTTCAGAAGCAACCTGTCGTATGGACAAGTAGATATTTTAATAAATTCCACACCCCTGACAGAGGTATAGGTAATACGACCTAACCCAAGACTACAAATTAACTTCCCACCACTGGCTGTCCACAGTCTGGATGGAGGGAACATGTAGAAGTGTGCTGTTTGGGTACTCCGTTGAATTCAGAATCAGCTCTAATGTCTTATAAATGTAAAATAGGACTACCTCCAGTGGGCCTGCGTGGTGGTCATTTTACTGGAAAAAAGCACAAGGCTATCCAAAAATACATACAAGGATAGAGAAGCGCAATTTTCCAAAGCCAAGCTGAGGGCATCGTTTCAACATTAATAGTGCTGGAAAGATGTCTTAAGAAGGAGGCGTATGTCTGCATTGTTGGGCAAAAACAGGAGCTAAGTAGCCCAAACTTCAGTACACATCCATGGTATCCTAAAGCTAAGCGCTGCTCTGTGCTGTCTTTGAGAAGTGTCATCTTCGGTATCTGGCTGGAGATCTGATTAGGCTGCTACCATCACCCATGCCTTTTGACTTTGCCTCAGTGCTATTTAAAACTAGCAAAATAAAAATGTGTCATCAAGTAAACTGGAAAAATCGAGTGTGAGAAGAGTGCAGTTCACCTATCTGCAGTGGATAATTTTTTTAGTTTAGATTATGATGTTACCACTCATATTCTTTTATTATAGTATTCTAGAATCGTCACAGTTTACTATTACCTTTGTTTGTAAATGATGGTCTGCGATGAAGAGGAAGTTGCGTATAGAAATGCTCAAAGAACTTCATACATTTCTTTAGTAGAGTTGACTTCTGCTGTCAACTTTTTATATGGATGGTATTTTTGGTCAGTACGACCATTGCCTAAAATGCTCACAGAGCTAGCAGTATCACTAAATTCCTACTGAACTTTTGACACTCAGGTGGTCATTACGACCCTGGCGGTCAGAGACCGCCAGGGGTAATGTGGCGTCCGTACCGCCAACAGGCTGGCGGTACGGAGGCCCTTATTACGACCGCGGCGGTAGCGCCGCAGTCGCAACGCCGGGGCCGGCGTTTTCCCGCTGTTTTAGCCCCGGCGGTGCCATGCTCTTCAACTCTGGAATTGATAAATGCCTGATGTGCCCCTAAGACGGATAGTTATTGTACCATAGGGGGTGATGCAGAAGGGCAGCATCATGCCCCCACCTCAGAAACATAAGAGGCCTACTGTGCCACCCAAGCCTGTTTGGTTTGCATTGTTGAGCTCATGTAGTGGTCCTGCATATTGCACTGTGTGGCACCAGCCCCAAACAGCAGACCCAATCCGGACTCCCAAGTGTGGCGAGCAAAACTCAGGACCAGGAACACAACAGTAGTCCGGTGGGGCCCCTTGCCCGACAGTCACAAAATAGAGCCGGGGAAGGAGCTGCAGCCTTCAGGTACTTCAACCTGGACAGGAATAGAGCTAGGTCTAAGAAAGGCAGCTGAAGATAGAGGTACTGTCTTGCATCCTTGGAAGTCGCTGGAGGCAGCAGCAGCAGAAGCCCAGCTTTTAAGTGCTCCAGAAACGAGTAATGTTATGCAGATTTGTACAGCCCACTATCACCCGGGAGGGTATCCTATTACTGAGACAGTATGAGTATAAGCATACCAGGGCCTAGTGGAACTACTTGAAAAGCCAGATCTTCAGCTTCTTGCGGAAGAGAAGAGGAGGAGGCTGTTATGTGTAGCGGCTAGTCGTTCCATGCTTTAGGAATGATGTGGGAGAAGGCTTGACCGCCGGATCTAGTTTTCTGTGTGCATGGGATTTGTGCAAGTAGAAGTCTGGATGAGCGGATGTGTCTGGAAAATTTGTGAAAACAGATGCAATTGTTGAGGTATGCTGGGCTAGTGTTATGTAGTAGTGCCCAAAAAGTGTCAGTGAGGAGTTTGAATTGTGCTTGTTTGTGAATGGGGAGCAAGTGGAGTTCCTTCAGGTGTGGTGTGATGTGAGTGTGGCGTGGCGTGGAAGGTTGAGTGTGATTCTGGCTGCTGAGTTCTGATTGTCTGCAGTCTTCTGGTGAGTTCTTTGTTGATCCTGACATAGAGGGTGTTCCTGTAGTCCAGCTTGCTGGTCACTAGGACATGCAGGATGGTTAACTAGGTGCTGATTTGGAGCAATTTGAAAATCTTTCTCAGCATCTTCAGGGTATGAAAGTATGAGGCGGTGACAACATTGACTTGAACAATCATGTCAACTTTGCTGTCAGTGATGATCCTGAGGTTCTTGATGGGGTTAAGTGTTGATCCTAGCTCAGTTGGCCACCCAGTGGGGTCCCACGGTGATGTGCTGTTCCCAGAGATCACGATTTTGTCTTGTTGGTGTTCATCTTTAGACAGCTGGTCTTCATCCAGTGGGCGATTTCAGTCATGCAGGCATTTAACTTGATGCATTTCCTTGGTGTCTGTGAGAAAGAGAATGAGTTCTGTGTTTTCAGCATAGGAGAGGATGTTGATATTGCGAGAGTAGATAACGCTGGCTAGAAGGATCATGTGTGCATTGAGGAGGGTTGTGCTCAGGGAGGATCCTTGTGGAACTTCACAGATCAGGTTGTGGGTGTTCAAAATGTACTCTGCCGGGCTGACTGACTTGGTCTTTCCAGTCAGGAAGGAGCAGAGCCATCAGAGTGCAGATTCATCGGAGTGCCTTGGATTCTGATGTCATGTAGGTGTTGGATGAGGATGGGGTGGGAAACTGTTTCTAATGGTGCAGAGATGTCCAGGAGGATGTGGAGGTCCGCCGTGTCTCCTCTGTCCAGAGTCATGCAGATGTCCAAAACTCAAGTGACGACTCGTCTCCTAGCTTTTTCCACCAGTGCTACCACTGACATACAACCAGTTTCCGTCCAGTGAGTTTTATTGGCGAAAATTGGTTGAAACTAACAACCGGAATCTCTTATCTTAAATAAAAAATAGTCTTCTTCCCTCTGCCATTGTTGCATATTCAAATACAGTTCTTCCCTTTTCTGGCTAGGTAAAATTGATTCTGCCTTACCAAGTGAAGTTGAGGCCGAAAGCATACCCTTGAATATTGAATGATAATCAAATAGCATGCTCTAGGACCCAGTAGAATCTTGGACGATGATTTATGACCTACTCGGAGATCAGGCTTCTGCTTTTCTGGATGTGCCTTTACTTTCTCATGGGACGCTACAGTACCTTCTTAAAAGAGGAAGACTAGCTCAATAGTGCACAGCATGGCAAAGAACTAAGTGTAGCCTTTAATGTGACATTAGTTTTTGGGAAATGTTGGGAGCAAGAACCACTATAAACATGTGGGACAGTGCATACTACAAATAGGTTTGAATCTAAGTGTTGTGTGAATGGCTGTCCTTTAAAGGTTGGTAAGAGAAGCCATTTACTGCCTCCCACTTGGGATGACAACCCACCCTCGTAAGAAGAAGTTCAGGATGATGATTCATCCGGCTTCATTTGGTAGAACGTACTTCTGCTGCACCTTCGGTCTGCCCTTCTTCGCTCACCTCAATGAAGCGACTTGAAATCTGACCTCTGATCTAGCAGCTGTCACAGATGGGAGCCATTGAAGTACCCATGACACCTGCCTGACATTGTCATAAATACCCATGACACCAGCCTTCTTCTGCCTTTTCCTGCTTCGCCATATGGAACTCCAGGGTTTCCTGATACTGCACTGAATGCTCTTCCTGGTCAAAGCTTTCATGTCATGGGGAGACCACATTTGAATTCCAACCCTAGTCCCATTTTCAGAATTTGACGAGTGCTGCATCTCCTTGTCTTTCATGGAGAAGGCAGAGCAGGAGCCTAAGGGAAGCCTGTGCCTCTGTCAGGATCCTAGCTGTGACCCAATGCATCAAGGCTACTGTGAAGGAAAATCCTGCATTGCTGCACTCGTTTCGGCACTGCACCACGTATATTAGAACATATTTTAGTGTATATGCGTAGGACAATTCACGTTTTTATCAGAATACTCACACTTACATGCCTCACAAAGAGAGAAACACGTTTGTGATCTTTAAAAATCTTTGAGGGGTGTTTGTGTTTAGCTGTGAAGAAGTGTATTCAAAGGGGTCTTTAACGATGCCATTGATCTGGATTTTACTACGAATAGTTAATACTCAAAAGTAGATGTTTCCAGGTGAGAATATAGGAGCTGTCACGATGAACAGTTGATGACAATGGACTAAACTACACTGTTGAGGAATCCACAATCACAAGCACAGCACAACAATATATATGTTTTTTTTAAACGTTATACTGTTTCATTTATAAGGTTAAAGCAAAACAACATTGTGAATAAATATCCTGCCTTGTAATTTCCCTCAGTACACTGCGACTGCTTCCTATCCGTGGCTTTATCATCTGTATTGATGCCTTAGTGGCTCTGAGGAAGCATGTACCATTGGGTCCCCCCCCTACTATACTTGTCTCCCTGCCCTGCCATCAACGTAGCACACTGAGGCCAGTAATCAGGATGGTATGAAACGTTTCATAAAAACGTATATAATATTAATATTTAAACACTTTGAGGTGCACATGGCCAGGGTAAGTACACTTCTCTTAAGATCTTGTGGGCTCCAACAATGCTCACCCTTTCTGGTTGCACAACTATTGCGTCCCCTTTCTTCTGTGTAAGGGGAAGTGTAAACTCCTTTACTCATCTGTATATTAAGTAACTTGGATAGGCTTTGACAAAGGAATTTCCCACTGTGACGAACACTACAATAAACGCAGGACCCAAATAATTTAAGGAATTTAAAAATCTACAATTGTAAGCTTACAGTTATTTTTTGCTGCAGATGTATACATTTCTGCAATTCTCTCATTGCCGGGAGTGTTTTAGTATCCCGATTTATCAACATGCATAGCTGCACAAAACATGCATATGAAAATGTGTCGCCAGGGTGCAATTGTACTTTGTAACTTTTCCGTCTATGAAAGTATTTTTTCCAATGAGACATCCCTTCTCCTAAGCCACTGGCAATTTCGTGGAGCTTCCCTGTCATTTATCACCATAGAAACATGTTTAGTACTACCCTTACAATCAGTAAATGTTTGACCACTTCTAGGATGAGAATGGGCTGGGAAAAGTTTGTGAATACTCGCAAACTTACAGTTTTGCTGGAGTATAGACTTTCCACAATATTCCCCAGTGCTCAATTTGTGAAGGCGATGGGCTCCCAATTCCATTTTGGGAATCATGGCTTATATCTTCTTTACCATCAGACTTTGACCTTTCACCCAGAGCAAATGAGAAAAAGGCAGAAAAGAGAAAATGGGAAATAGTTGCCAAATGGAGAAAAGACCAATTGCCTCATGTCTGGGATGGGGAGTAGGGGGAGTTGCCCCTTGTAGTCACACTTATTCAAAAGGGAGCAGCTTGCTGTGTCACCTAAGGGTACCCCTGTCCCCCCATCCCCGACCTGAGGCAATTGGCATTTTTTCCTATGGCTTTCCATGAAACAGAGTGTGACTACAAAGGGCAACTTTTATCCCCCTATCCTAGAACTGAGGCAATTGGCCTTTTCTCCTAGGGCTTTCCATGAAACAGGTAGGCCCAGTGTGCATGCCAACGTGTGTGCTCACTCTTTAGCTTAGCAGGCCACCCCATATACACAAGGGATCCTAGGCCCTGATGAATGCCCCGTACCAGTCTGGCTATAGATGAGGGCAGAAACATGTTGGCCACTTAAGTCCTGACCTCACCTTGAGTCATTATCTTCAAGATTGTCATAATTAGTTTTTAATCTTAGAAAATAACACCGCAATTAAAGGTTTAGACTAGACAGATGATTTGTGAAGTAAATTTTAACTTATATTCCCTTTCAACTGGATCCTGGCTTTATCCAGAATGATTAATCTCAGCACTCCCTCAGAGTTCTTTTAACTTTGAGGTTGAGTCCGCCCAGGTGTTATCATCCTACTTGGGTGGGGCTAGGTGGTCATATAATGAAGCATTACACAATTATGTGTGTGAGACCACCTAGTCCGTAAGGGAAAACCCCCCGACTTTTCATTGAACACCCGGTGACTACTACCAGATTGCATCTCAACAAGTAGACCACCAAGTTGGTGGACTACCAACCAGTGGAACAGGTTAACATTTCCTGTTGCGAATGTCCCCCCATACACTTTTGTGTTATTAAAATACTGATTGCACCAAAGTATAGAAAATTATATAGGTACAGGTGAAGAGGGAGAGGATGCAGAAAGAGTGAAAAGGTAGCAGTGAAGAGGAAGGAGATGACGCATGTATGAGATATGCAGGTTAGATAATTTCTCAAATAGTTTGTGAGAAAAAGGGTGTAAGTGTCTATTAGAGTGATAGACTGCAGACGAAAGTGGTTTGAAGAGGAAAATTGCAGCAATTGAGGCACTCTGAAGGCCATTAAACCTTCCACAATCCGAATATTCAGTTCACAGTCCATTATTCTCAGAAATGAAACATTTTCAATTCTGATTATTCACAACTAAATCTTTGTAATTAATCAAGGAGCTAATACTGCAAACATGCATTGTCGTGGAGCCAATACAGCTAACAAGCATCAGCAATGTCAATAGGACTGAATTGTTTTGGGCCTGTGTCTAATATTGTTTGATATATGTGGATACAGTAGCAGAAAACTCCCAGAAGGGCACTCAGATATTGCCAGCGGAAACCCTTAAAATGTCACACATAATCAGTCTGAAAACTTAGAATCTCTTTACCCTCGCATAAACCTTTCTGATTGAACAGTGGTTTTACAATGACTTCAATGACAACTTAAAAAAAACTTGTTATGACTTTATTTTATATAAGTTAAGGGTTTCCTATATCCTCGAATCCAGTTGTTCTACCACTCTCGACCTGATCCATTGTTACATTTTCCCATAATGTCCATACCCTTGCTTTCTTTTATTGTGTGCAGAAAATCTCGATAAGAGACTGCAGAGTGTGGTGTGACTGGGGTCATGGGCCGTGTTTATGTTATTATGCCTTTTTAAGTACATCTGCATATTGGTACATAGGGGGTCATTTTGAACATGGTGGTCTTTTGACTGCCAGGGTTAATGTGGTGGTATCACCGCCAACAGGTTGGCAGTGTATACTGCCACTTTATGAGTGTGGCGGGTTGGCACATCACCACTCATACCGCCATTGCAGTGTGAACTGCTGGGCCGGAGATGTTCATCTCCGACCCGGAGGCCCACAGAGTACCGCTGACAGTATTATGAGCCGGCCTATAGGTATGGTTTCTGCGGCGGTAGCAACACCACGAAAACCGGTGGCAGGAAATTCCTTCCCGGTCACAGGTAGACAGCTCCCCTACCCCCCAGCAAGCACCTAACCCTCTCACCCCCCATCCAAACTCATCCCCCCACCCCCAATACAAACACACACACACCCACCCCCTCCGATGCATTCACTCACCCCCACCCCATTCATGCATTCATGCACCCAGACACCCACACTCACCACACATACACCCATTCACCTACACTTCCATACACGCATCCACTCACACTCATCCATGCATGCATTAACTCATACATACTCACACACATTCAGGCACATATACACACTGACATACTAACATGCATTCAGGCACGCATTTATACAAACATCCAAACACGCACTCACTTCAACATTCATGCACGCATTCACTCACACGCATACAACCACGCATACACCACAACATTCACAGAATCATTTACACACGCACTCACACATTCATACACACAGGCAGACACCACACACTCACACACAACACCCCCACCCTCCAATCCCCCTCCTTATGGGGATGATTTGAGACTCCTTTATTTGATCGAACGGTTGGTCAGGGGCGTAGCTTTGGGGGGGTGTTGGGGCTTTTGGGGTCTTACACCACCCCAATAATAAATGTGTTTTCTGGTAAATGGTGGGTACAGGTGCTTTCAGTCGGGTATGGTGAAGTGTTTGTCAGATTTCACAAGACATTTTACCATTCACACAGACAAAAGGCTTACACATGCTCTATTTCTAGCTTTGACAGTCTTTAAAAAACGTTGGTTAGTTTTAGTACCCTTACCAATCCGTATTCCACTTCTTTTCCTGCCCCCGAAGTCCCTCTCGTGCGACCTGCTGGCCAATAATGTATTTTAACATTCTGTGCCAGAGTGATGGTTAGGAAATCTGAAGCGTACTCCAAACCACCCCAATCTTAGTGACCAAGCTACGCCCCTGCAGTTTGTAGTCGATGTTTTCTCAACCTAGTGAAGGGTGGTGAACTCTGAAAGTCCCGTGTTCGAAAACGAAACCGTTTGACAATGTGATCTTATGTTTTTTTTGTAGCGGGATAGCAGCGCCACCCAGCGGTTAAGTGGCCCCGTCCGCACTTTCGTTTTGCTTGTTTTTTTGGTCAGTCTCTCGCCACATATTTGTGACCCATTTACAGAAGGTTTGCAGTATTCAGCAATGACTGCGAGAAAAAGCAGAAGCAAAAATATCTATTTATGTGGTATGAACATTAGATGATTACCTTAATATTTAGTTTATTTAGTAGGTTTTAAAGAAATATGTAAAATTAGATCTTATAAGTACTAATGCTAATGACCACTTCTGGTTGCATACTTCTGTCTTAATCCACACGTGGCATAGCAACCATTTTGTTTTCTCATTTTAGTATGTATGTATTGTATTTGCTATCAGTATTAGATGATTGCCTTCATATTTAATTCCGTTAAAAAAAAATATATGTAAAATTAGATCTTATCGGTGATAATTATAGTTTATTTAGTAGGTTTTAAAGAAATATGTAAAATTAGATCTTATAAGTACTAATTCTAATGACCACTTCTGGTTGCATACTTCTGTCTTAATCCACACGTGGCATCGCAACCATTTTGTTTTCTCATTTTAGTATATATGTATTGTATTTGCTATCAGTATTAGATGATTACCTTCATATTTAATTCCGTTTAAAAAAAATATATATGTAAAATTAGATCTTATCGGTGATAATTATAATGAGCACTAGTTACATACTTCTGCCTAAGTTCAAACATTACATCGGAATCATTTTGTTTTCCCATCTTAGTTTGAAAACTCACTTCATGTATTTTTCAAATATTCTCCGCTCTCACATTTTCTTGGAAACATTATTACTTCATTCCCCCAGAATCACAGAATGTTGAGCCGACTTGAACCTGGCTCACCTGATCTTAAGCTCGCAGCTTTGGCCATTAGACGGTGAACGCCGGTGTCGTGTACCCTCCAATCTACTTAAAAGTTTTTTTTACATAATAACTGTTACTTAAAGGGATGCTACTAGCATTGGCACCTTTCCAAGAGAAGAATACCGGTAATCTACGTTTTAAGATTCTGCCAAGGCCCATACTATTAAGTAGGCCTTTTTGTGAAGTGGTCTGCATTCATTTTTAACATAGCATTTCTCTCTTCATTTAATCAGTCAAGGGTCTTTAAGGTAGCTCTAGAGCACAATTTAAAGTGTTTTCTTCCAACATTTACTGTTTAAAGTATGCAATTTTTAGGGTTGAGCGTGCAGGCGCTGTGGCCTGTTGTAATCTCTCTGTGGGCTTTTAACCACGCCCACAGTTGCTATTCAGTCTTTGTTGTGCTTGTTTTAAATGATTCATTTTTATTGGTGCATTTTGTGAAATACCCCTCCTTTGTGTGCCGAGCTTCCTCCCAAGCGATTTCACTAAGTGAACATTTTTGTTGGCCATCACACTACGTCACGCTTTCTAGTTTTACAGCGTGTGAAGGCCCCTCCTCCGGTTTCAGTTTGCTTTTATTCCAGCTGCGATCCTTTCTAGACATTCACACAAGAAGCCAAAAACTCTTGCTCTCACGCTCATGGCGGCTGTCGCACTTTGAACTGACTTGCTTATGTCACCTGTTTTACTTTTCATTTTCAATTTTTGTGGCAAGAAAAGTCCAGTTAGGAATTTACAACGCTAATAGCTGTAACTTGAGCAAATGCGAGACCCATTGCGTTGCAAATGCTTGTTGTACCGACAGGGATTTTTTAAACAATGGTCATGCCACTATAAAACTGTCCTGGTGGGAACTCTTGCTACCACTGGTCAAACGTAAGGGCGCAACCATTTTGGACCAAATGAGGAAATAGGGAGGGCATGATGCAAATTGATGGGATCTGCAGCAGAATGTGTTGTGGGGGCTCATGAGTCTCCCATATCTCTCAGATGTACATTAGCTGTGGGTTAAGTGGAGGTTCCCTGAAGGTCAGGGGCCCCCTTGAAGTGTTACAGACCCCCCAGCCCTCTCAAGGGTCACAAAAGCCTGCATTTCGCACCTGGGAAATGATAACAGCAATTTGAAGTTATGGATGACTTTTGAAATACATTACAAATTACATTAAGATTTATAAACTGCTCCTGGAAAGTCAGCACAGGTGATAAGCTTGTTTCTCGCTGCTTTGGATCAGGATTTTCATACTGTGCCCTGTGTGTATGATGCCCACATGTTGGATATATTGTGGAATGTTGCAGTGTGGTTGGAATGGTGTGTGTGTGGAAGTGGCATGCGTGGCAGTCAGTGAATGGAGGCTTCTTCAGCTTTTCACGGTGAGTGTTACTCCTGTTCCTCTATAAGTTCAAAGAACAAGAACGTGGAACTACATTTTACTGCCGTGGTGATCATCACCCACATCTCAACATGCTCCTTTTTAAACGTGTCCATCATTTCCCTGCAGTTGGGTCATTCTTGTGCACTGTGGATTTTGCTTGTGTGCTTAGCCTATCACTGTATAATAGAATGAGCATGAGTGGGTGTGCTGTGCTTGACTGTGCCCCAGAATTCATTTTGGGTCTCCTGTGTGTGAGTGGTACATACGATTGAGATTGGAGAGAGCCTGCCAGTCTGCAATGTGAATTGCAGTGCTTCTCCAAAGCATTCATCACGTCCTTTGTAGTGGACCAGACTTTATGTGGTGAAGAATAGAAAACAGGTTCACTTTGAAGTGTAAGGACATCTTCCTCCTTTCCCACTCTTTTCTTCCCCAGAGGTGTAACTCTTAACAGTTTAAGAGGTAGCTTAGTGGGGAAGCCTTCCCTTCTTTTGTGCCTTTTGTTTAGGGTTCCTCTGAGAGGGAGAGAGCTCACAGTCACATCCTGTCTTTCTTCTGACACTAGAAGACAAAGACTTTGGCCCCACCACTCTGAGATGAGTAGCCAAGAATAGCCTTAAACCAGTTCCAGAGTAGGACTTGTGGAAGACACAAACTGTATCTACAAACATGGTATAAGTATGCAACAGAAAATATCAGTATGTGTGCCAGGATTTATCAATGAGCAGTGGCAGGGGTCCCATACTAGTGCAGACCTGGAAATACCTCTGTTCCCCAGGATTGGGGCCGTTGACAGTCAGCTCCCCCTCACCAGGCGCAGGAAAAGGAACCTGGAAGTTCTACAATCAGCCATGAAGAGCTGCCTTCATACCATCTTTACAGAAGGAGTCCATTGACACTTGAGCAAATGGAGTAGGGCCTCCCTGTTGCCTGGGAGCCCTGCCTTCCCTGACTAGAAGAGAATGCCTGCAGATCACAGAAGATGCCAGAGATAGCAACAGAGTTGACCAGGCTAGGGTAGACGTGGCACACCTTCTCACTGTGGACTATACACAGATGCACACTGGTGGGAGCTGCTTTAAGCCTGCACCCTCAGCAAACATATGTGAATTCCACATGCGTGGTATTATCTAAAGGTACGAAGGAAAAGTGAGACCTTGCAGGGAGAAGACTAGATTTTGGAGTCTGTTTCACTTCTAAACAGCTAGCCCATAACCACCATTGTTGGGTGAATATATGATGGAACAACAAACGCTGGAGCCACGCGTGCCTGAACAACGCAGTGGGAACAACGACTGCGTTGTTACCACGAATGCCTTTACCAAACACGCCTTAACGATTTTTCGTTGTAAAGGCATGCCTAGTAAAGGCTTGTGTGGGACGGCATGCATGGTTCCAGCATGCGACCCACCACCTGCCCTAACGCCGAGAAGTACCCCACCCTAATACTAAAACTACCCTGACCCCCAACTCCGCCCCTAAAACTAAAACTACCCCACCCCTAAAAACTAAAACAACCCCGATCCCCCACCACCCTAATCCTAAAACAACCCGACCCCCACCCCTAAAAACAAAACCACCTGACCCCCCCACCCACCCCTAAAAACAAAACTACCCCGACCCCCCACCCCGCCCCACCCCTTATACTAAAACTACCCCCACCCCACCCCTAAAACGAAAACTACACCGACCCCACCCACCCAAATACTAAAACAACCCCAACCCCTGAAAACAAAACTACCCCGACCCCCCCACCCTGCCTCTAAAAACAAAACTACCCAGAGCCCCCTAATACTAAAACTACCCCAACCCCGCCCCTAAAACTGCCCAACCCCCCCACCCACCCCTAAAAACAAAACTAACCCGACCCCCCACCCCGCCCCTTATACTAAAACTACCCCCTCCCCTAAAACTAAAACTACCCCGACCCCCCACCCCAATACTAAAAGAACCCCAACCCCTAAAAACAAAACTACCCGACCCCCGCCCCGCCTCTAAAAACAAATCTACCCTGAGCCACGTAATACTAAAACTACCCCAACCCCCCACTCCCACCCCTAAAACTACAACTACCTGACCCACCACCCCTGCCCCTAAAACTACTCCGACCCCCCACCCCGCCCCTAAAATCGAAAACAACCCCAAATGCCCACCCCACCCCCAATAGTAAAACAACACGACCCCCACTACCGCCCCTAAAACTACCCCAACCCCCACCCCACCTCTAAAACTTCTCTGATGCCCCACCCCCTCCTAAAAACTAAAATTGCCCCGACCCCCCCACCCCTGCCCGTAAAACTACCCCACCCTAAAACTAAAACTACTGTGACCCCATACCCTGCCCCTAAAACTACCCCGACCACCCACCCTACCCCAAAAACATACCTACCCCATCTCCCCTCCCAACCCCTAAAAAACAGAACTACCCCATCCCCCCACCGACCCTTAAAAACCAGAACTACCCCGACTCCCCACCATTAAAAACCAAACTACCCCACCCCTTAAAAACTACCCCCAACCCTGCCCCAGCCCCACTTACCTGACAGCAGTCTCTCCCGATGCTGACTTAGTTTTTCTTTACCTTAATCAAGCACATGCATGGTTAAGGCACAGAAAAACAAAATCGTTGTTCACGGAGACGCGGTTCCGGATATTTCCCTTGTGGGGTTGATTATTAGCCCCGAGTGGGTGTCTGGAGAAACCAGCCCACCATCCCACAGGAGCAATTTGTCTTCGTCTGTGTTGACGGAGTTATTAAAATCCCTTATTGACACAAACAGCCTAGGTCAGTGTGGCCTTTTCCCCCTGCTCAGTAACTACTCTCCCGGTATGCAGCGTTATTGCCTTTTTAAATTTATGTACAGTAATGAGTTGTGTTTTGTGATTAAAGTACTTGTTTTTTATTACTAAAACCACTAGCTGGACAATGATTTGTTAACTGTTTTTCAGTACTTCACTGAACTCTGTATTTCTACCCTACACCACCTCTGTAAGTAAGCCTTGGAATTCGCTATCATGAGTGTCAAGTGCTAAAGAGGTGTACTTGGTGATCAGTTTTAGGTTCATCAGTTAGACAAAGCTTCAGGACACCAATAGTAAACGGCTCCAATTGTTACAATCAAAATCCAGTAAGCCCTGATTGACCCTGGTGCTCCTGAAATGGTTTCTGCAAAGCAGGTCAAGGTTGCATGCCTAATTTTCTAGTGACCCTATTGTTGCTTTTCCAATTAATGTTTTGTGTGTATGAGTTTCGGTTTTCACAAATCTTTCCTGAATTGTGCAGTGGTCCAGTTTTTCCCCACAGGGCATATGTTATGTCCCTGTTTCTGAGCATGTTTTGCAAGAAAAGGGCTTAACGCAGGCCCCTGCGGCCCAGTGGCACAGGAGGACCCCAAAATGTCAGGGTCCCAAAACCCTTCGGTGGCACCCTGCAGCGCAAGGCCTATGAATATTCCAGAATTATATCGGAGACTCAGGAGCCACTCATCACATTCTGCTTGGGGGCCCCATCATTTTGTGTTATGCCGTTGCTTGCCAGAGTCGGATTTTGATGTCGGACCTTCCAGGAGCTAGAAAAATTATTTCTTAGACACGTCTCCAATCGCCATTTTTAACCACAAACCACATTATTCAGCAACCCATTCATTTTCAGCAACTCATTCACCTGTAAGTTCCTGAAATTCACCCATAACCACAAAGGTTATTGTACTTGGTACAATACTGTGAACATGGATTGTCTTAAATTAAAAAAAAAAAAATGCTTGGAATGTAAGGATTCGTGTTTTCTTTAAACATCTTTTGTGACGTTGCGGTCTAACATGTGGCCTGAACTGCTGTTTATTCTGTGTCACAATGAAGACTCATGAATTTCAGTAGCATATGAAAATATTTTGCCGTAGTCACCTGGACAGAGTGTACTTTCCCAAGGACAGAGCAACTGTCCCAGACTGAAAGGCAGTCAGTCAGAATATATTCAGCGGTCACTGAAATCTGATGTTGGAGACAGTAATGCCACAAGTTCTTGGAAATATCGACCAGAATATGTAAGTTTGTTCCCCCTAACCGATTGATGTATCAGACGTCTGATATGTTGTCCATTTACAGTACAATGCAGCACCTTGTGCGGAGAAAGGGATTGGATTGCAAAGGCTTACACTAATAATTCGAGACAGTTGATGTAGACTCAGTTCCTCGGGGCACCATCTGCCCCCCGTCTCCACTGAACCACACCAAGCTCCCCAACCTCAACGACTGGCATCCAATTCTATGATTACGCGAAGATGGCCCTGCCATTCCACGCATCTATGTGGTCTAACAACCAGACCATCTCTGTCTCCGACAGCGCTGTCTGTCCCAAGTATGCTAACCCTTCCTGAAGATGTAAGATCTTCAGTCATTGAATAGCTGATAATGAAGGGAACCCAGAAAGATGACTTGGATGGAGGACAGCAAAAGACCCACCAGCCACGCTAGAATCCTCAATGATATAGTCAGAGGGGCAAGGGTCCTCCTCAACTCTTTCTTGATGGAAATCTGTTTCATCAGGGTTCATCGCAGTTGAGCCCTGATAGAGTCCACCTGAAACCCTAAGAACTCTATGGTCTGGAATAGACTCACAACCGATTTCTCCAAGTGATGACAAACCCGAGGTCTTGAAAGAGTTGGATAGACAAGGAAGGGTGCAGAAGGATCATGTCTTTACTTTGTGCCATGATCAAAAGATCGCCAAGATATATCATGAGATGTTCCCATCTTTCCCTGAGATACTAAACTACCAGGCATAGCAGTTTGGTGAAACACCATTGGGCAGATGAGAGACCAAAGCGAAGAGCGGCAGACTCGTACCTCTGGTTTCGCCAATAAAACTGAAGGAACCACCAATGAGGGAAATAAATGGTGATTGTTAAGTATGCATCTTTGAAATTCAGACGCACCAACCAATCGCCTTTCTGCTATAGATCCCGGAGAAAATTAATACCCTCCATTTTGAAATGGGGGTACACTATCCATAAGCTGAAAATTAAGGGGTCAGAATCAAGCGGGAACCGCCGCCTTTTTTCTGAACTAAGAATATTGTTCTGATAAACCACAGGGGAAGAGGTGAAGTCTCGACTATCTCTTGCTTGAGAAGTAGAAAGCGAATCTCATTGCCTGTAAAATTGCTCTCTGTTTGTGAAAAAAGAGAGGGGACTTTCTTGAAGCGGGGTGGAATAAAATTCAAGTTTGTATCCCTGCACTGTCTGCAGAACCCAGGGGTCTTTGGCAATTAATTCCCATGCATGTGGATGAAACCTTATCCGTCCCTCTAGAATAACCTCTGACAATGGGATCAGATGTTGGATCCACCACTGTTACCACCTCGGCGGGCATGACCACAACTTCCTCTGTTGTGGGTGGGGTAGAAGTTAAAAGAAGTGTATTAGGTACCCTGACCTTTCTGCGTGTACTCTTTTGAAGCCTGGTTGAAACCCTGGCCTGGTGGTTGGCTTCAGAAGCATCCAGCCCTGGCAAAAAAAAAAACACTACAAACATCTTTTTCATGGACATTTGGGCTTTGTCCAATGCGGAAAAGATAGCAGCATATTTTCCTAGATCTTTCACAAACTTGTCTCCAATAAACCGTTCACCAAAGTGCCTGCATCCTTAGAGGCCAATTCTGCTAATTTTGGGTCGATATACATGAGAAAAGACTTCCAGCACTCTTTGGACATGGCACGGCTGACTTTACCCAGAAGTCAAAGAGCTCTTTGGGCCAATTTCAGGATTGTTTCCCGATTGAGAATTTTCTTCTTTCGCCTTGACTGTGTTTTCAAGTATCTTTGTAGGGGGCCGAGGGGGTCCGTCACCATGTTCTATCGAGACCCTTCTTGGGATCCTTTGTAAATCTTTTAAGGAAGGTTGCCATATTTGGATCCAACTGTGGTGTTTCTGCCCCCTTCCCAAGAAAAGACGGGCGAGGACACTCTGATTTTAAGGTGTTACACACTTCGTGTTCAAAACGTTTCCTTAGCTTCTTTTGCACATAATGCGCCACCTCCATACATGGGACCCATTCAGTTAAGCGTGGGTGCACAGCATTTTCTGGGTCAAAGAGCAGATTTCATGACCAGGAGCCTCAGCATTTGCATGATGAGTTCTGCCCTTCCACTTAGCTGTAGGCTGTGGGCAGAGACATCTGCTATTTGTAAATCTTTGTAAGGGGGCTGAGGGGGCTGTTCACCATGCTCTATTAAGACCCTTCTTGGGGTCCTTTGCAAATCTTTTTTAAAAGGTTGCCATATTGGGATCCAACTCTGGCATTTTCACCGCCTTAGCAAGGAGAGAGGGGCGAGGACACTCTGAACTTAAGGTGTTACACACTTTATGTTCAAACCCTTTCCTTAGCTTGTCTTGCATATAATGTGCCCCCTCTATACATGGGACCCATTCGGTGGAGCGTGGGTGCACAATATTTTCTGGGTCAAAGAGCAGATTTCATGGCCGGGGGACTCAGCATTTGAATGATGAGTTTTGCCCTGCCGCTTAGCTGCAGGCTGTGGGCAGAGACATCTTCCATTTGTGAATTTGGGATGGAAAAAGTCCCAGAAGGTCCCGGAGGGTCAAAGCTCTCATATTCGTGGTCCCTGGGGACTGACACAGCCATTTGTGCTAGAACTTCATAGGAGAAAGTAGCCCCGATGAGGATCTCTGGGCAAATCCCAACTCAGGGATTTGGCCATTACTGGACTTGGCAGCATATCAATCAGATCTCATCAAAGATTGAGTAAATGGCTTCAGAGCCTTAATAGGAGTCTGATTCATGGAATCCTGCCCACGGGGACCCAGGGCGTCCACTAATCTCTCTTCCATCTGGTACTGATAGGGCACCTTTGACATGTCTCAAAAATATTCATCTTCTTCAGCATAGGATGCCATCTCCCTGATTATTCACAAGGAGTAGAAGAGTTCGGGGAGGGGTGGAATTAGCCCCAACACAAGTATAATTTAGACTCACTGAGAGTAATGAAGACAAGATACTGTCTCTGCCAGCTAAATAGAATGTGGAGGGATCACCTGTATTAATTCCCTAGCACAAGGCCCGTTTCATGTTTATTTGGCATGTCGGGTGTTCAAGGGGACCAGAGCATTTCACACCACCACCGAAGCAGACCAATCAGATCGGGCATAAAATAATGCTCTGCCTGGCCTCGCGTGCATGTGGACCATAGGAAAGTGAAAGAGGATGTGGTCCTCAGTAGGAGCGGCGTGCTCATCCAGAATCCCTGCTCCCACTCCACAGCTGGTGTATGCGACGTGCTAAGCACAACGAAACCCCCCGGAGTGAATCATCCAGTCACTAGTTTTCAACAAGTTATAAATATATATGCAATTCACAAATATATTAAAATGAAGGAGAAAAACACTTCTCTTCTGCTGCTGTTGCAAAGAAAGAGGAAGGACTATGGTGTCAAAAGCATACATACAGGGAGCTGGCACTTGATTGGGCAGGGCACTGGAATACTTGGGTTCTTGGGTTACGTAGTTTTGAGTTTTACATTTTTTTAATTGGCTGCTGCAAGTTACTCAGCAAGGAAAGAGAAGCATAATCCGAAGCCTCTGGTTCTGACATAGAATTGCTTTCTGCCTGTACAACACATCACTGTCAATCATACGTGTCACTCAGCCAAATCAAACACACTTTCCAAAGCAACATAATATGTCTTTGGGATTTCATTTTTAAATGGCATGTTTTGGAGCAGTGTGTAATGATTGAATAAAGCCATTCTGTAGGTTTCCATTGAAAGATTTGACCCATGCAATGAGTACATTGTCCTGGTCGCTGTTACCACCTCTAGTTTTGCATTTCAGACTTTTGTCCAGAAGGCCAGGCCAGAGGTAAAGCTTTTCCTTTTGATGGCAGCAGTCATCTCAGAAATCCAGTGGCTCACTGACTTAAATAGCTGTGGAGGAATTACAGGCCTCTGACATTTGAAAGGTGGATTACGGGCATGGGACTTCTTTCTGAGCTGGATTGGCTGCATGCCAACCATGGAAGCCCACATGACCCCATGCTAATCATGTCGTCCTGAAGTGTGGCGCTGGTTTGAACTTTTTTGCCAGCTCTGACTTTCGTTTCAAGTAACCCTCTGAATTCGGCTGTGGGCAAGGGTGAACGTTAGGCAGGGTAATGTGCAGCTCGCTACCTTTTAGTACTTTCATTGTGGAAGCACATTAAGACAGTATTTGCTCCACTGAGACTTGGCTCCAGAGAACAGCTCACGGTCGGGACCCTTGAGTCTTTGTGTGTGTTTTGAGCCACTGCCTCCTTTCAGAGGAGCAGTTATCTGGATCACATAGCAGGCATAATTTATAGCTGAATCCGAGCCACCAAAGTTGCTGAGCAGTTTCTGTTTGACCCTTCGTGAGTACATGGTACTGTCCATCAAAGAGGTGCTTTCTCTGGTTCGTAACAATTAAAGGACCTCAAGTCACAGGTGTAAAAAGAAATTGCGGCCATGTTGAAAAATCCCCTGCTCTTTAAAACCTTTGTTTGACCCAGTATTGTGTTCAGTTTTCATTGAATCTCTTACTGAAAAATTAAAAATTGTAAAAATACTTTTCCCAAAAAAATAATTACCTCATTTTAGATTAACGTTTACTCATGAAATTGGTAATGTCCTGTGGAGAAATATAGAAAATGTGACACCTTGGACCGGCCATGTCTTTGGCAGAACACTGGAATGTCTTCATGGAAACTATCATAAATAAAATAACAGCGTAATCATTATGGGCACTCTTTGGGATTCCCTAGTATGCTTGCTCGGAGGAGATAGACTGTAGCAGCTAAAGTATACATCTCAGAACCAGGAGACATAAGTGGGTCAAACCTGTGCCTCAGTTACCTTAACCGCAGAAGTGCAGGTGCAGAGTATGGGAAAAGACTATATTTAAAAAACTATGTAACTCACGTTTAGGTAACCTGTAATAGAAAAGTATTTATTATACCTAGTCAGTATGAGGCATTAATCCTCTCCGCCCCCCAATTGTGATGGAGTTTTGCCTCCCTTTCAAGACCCAGTTCCTCTTAAATATTCATATATATCAGCCAAGATTAAATATAGCAAAATATGCTGCAGACATTGAGTCTTCTAGATTAATACGACCAGCCTATTAGCAACTACACACGTTCCTAAAGTCACTTCTTGCTGTCCAGCCTTACTCTCACGCATCATCAAATCTCGTCGTGGGCAGTGGTGTCATACAAATTAGTTTAATTAAATGTGTGTACTCACTGGCAGCCCAGAAAATCCCCAATTCTAATGGCAGTAGTGTTAAACTCTGCTTCCAATATATTGGGCACGAGTTTGAATGATTTTGGGTTTCATCTGAGATCTCTGTTTAATGCTATCTGGCTTCTGTCTTGCTCTTAGGATCGGGTTGACATTGGTGACACTGCCTGTGTCCTTCAGTTGTTATCATAATCCATCACTCTTCTGTTCCTAGTGACTGAGGTTCTTTGGTTTAATGACAGATGAATTTTATACCTTTAAAATACTTCTGACTCTCCGTGCTCCGCGTCCATTTTGCAGGTGCCTTATTAACTATTTCGAACACTTCCGACCTGCGTTGGTAGGTAGACCTTCACCAGTGGCAGACGCCAACCGAGTGGGGCTCACTCTTCCTCTGGAAATCATGACTCACCTCAAAATTTTGGAAAATGCAAGTTGACATACATATTTGGCCTCCACTACTGAGAACACCATGCAGGCCCCCTCATTCATGGTGCATGAACTGTGCTTCTGACAAAACAGAAAAACACAGAGTGCTTACCTTTACATCTGGTTTGGGGAGCCAGTGTTTGAGAGCGTGGTGCTGATCTTACACTCCTTCACTGTAACACTCTAAGTGAGTCACTGCCAGATGTGGTATGCTGGTGTACGCAGTCTTTCTCTTCCAATGAAAAACAACTGACACTTGGATGCACCGCTCATATCCTAGAAGACGTTGTCACCTGTCTTCAAAATGGCCCAGAAAGGCTTGGAAAGAAGTCATGCGTTCTAGTTCACTTGAGTTACTTGAAGTAGCAGCACAATATCACAATGTTCAACTTAAGGAGGCAACTCTCCGTACAGGTCCAAAACAATGGTTCTTAGCCAGATTCTCCACTGCTTTTAAGCACCCACAGATACGGCACTGGTGGATACCTGACATTTGCAATGGCAGCAACTGACTTGATGATGATAGGGTTGGAACCTGTCTCCAATTGTTGCAACGCTGCAGCCTCTGACTCTCCTTCCTCTAATGCATGACAAAAAGATGTCCGCAGATGACACAGAACCTAGCCAAGACCCACCTTTTATAATAATGTTCTTTTATGACGAGGAGAACCCCAAAGGAACGAGGGCACGTATTTCCGGCACGTCCTTATTTGCACTGTAACAATGGCTGCGTCAGGTTCGCAGGTAGAGGGTTTGGGTTTTTGTGAACCTGGATCCGGACAAGAAATGGTCAACTGTCAAACTTTCTGCCAGCCTGAACTGACCAGCAGAGTCAAATATTTTAACATACCTTGGGAAGATGGAGCACATACTGGCGACTGTGCAGTTTGTGAAACGACAACATGTACTGCACAACTTGGCCTACTTCAGGGCTATTTACAATTCGCTTTGTTGTGCAAACCGGCTTTTTGTGAATGAGCCAAACAAAGATTGAGTAACCAATTTACCATATTTGTCCTCTTTTTAAGTTTCACAAACTTCTAATTTATTTTGTTAACAAAAGCACGCCTCCTTCAGAAACAAAGGTAGAATGTAATTGACTTCTTCTTTACTTTGCAGGGAGAACTTCGCTGCACAGGGGCGGGACCCATTGAACTTTTTAATTTCGTAACTAAGAACAAATCAGAACATCGTGGAAAATTGGCGGCCTTCATGCCACTTGGATTAATGGCACATGGTGGTGCAGATTACTATTTCATTGAGAATTTTACGGCGGCTGTAGCAGTAAGTACTGTGATCTTGAGGCATCAGTCATTTTTGGATTAGCAATGTTCTTATTGGTATACATGTTGTACGAAAGTACTATCATTCCTTATGATCATGTTTTCATGTGTGGCATTGATATTATCGAAGAATGCTTGGTGTGGCCATAATATTGTGGCACTGGGTTCCCATATTTGTGTTATATCGAACCTTCTCTGAATTGTAAATCCGGGTTGGTGCCGACCCACACAGCAGTGGGGTAGCATTGTGCAGCAGCGTGTGGAAGAATGTGCAAGACATAAGCTGTTTCAAACATTCATACTCTCGCAGCTGAAGCTTTGCTGTGGTTGCGCGATTGGCGTTCAGCTGGAAAGCAGCAATATTCCCTCAACATGGTCACAATAATTACATTTCATTCTGGGTTCCTTGGGAAGAGACGACAGATTTGCACAACAATGTACTGTTCCCTTTCTGCACTCTAGCACCCCTTTCATTGCCTTGTGTGTCACTAACCCGGTCATCTCACCAACCCATAGGTTTTGCTGTGGCAGACACCAGGCTCACAGTGGCACATTGTTTAGACTTCTCCTCATGCTGCTGACTGGGGTTCTTTAGAAACGTATCTTGGTCCTGTTTTGAGGTATTGTGTTACGCCCCACTGGTGTTAATGCTTTGGGATTGCCTCAAAGGTTTCTTGTTATTTGTAGTCAGGTCGCCTGTGGGCTGGGTACCTGCAACTGCATAATGTGCTGCACAATGGCCCTCAGTCAGTGCACATCCGTTCTAGCTCTTCAAAATGAAAGTTGACAGCCATGTCCTAAAATTTGATGCAATAGGAAGTGTCTTCTCTTCCATGTGCAAATGTGGGTCTTATCCTTCATTTGCATGGAAGCGATCATGGTTATTATGCCACATTGTTAAGGGCAATGGAAGCCTTTCAGACCTGGGATAATGATGCATTTAGCACATACTAAATAATGCATTTAGCACATACTGGCAGCACAATGTCTCTTGGCTGGATCCTTACCAGGAATATCCCCTGTGTGATATGTCAGAAGTTGGGAATGGTTGGTCCCTTATATGTCTCGCTTTGTCCTCCTTCGAGCGAGTGGTGGATAGACCGACACGCATACCCTTTTCTCTCTTGCACACAATCCTCACTCGCAAATGGCTATAGTAGTGTTTACAGTTGTCATACGTAGTGAAAAAAAACTATAGAGTATGGCACTGTACCATTGTGCATGAGTTGTTATTGTTAATGTTACGTAAAATCGGGTCCCTGCACTCCAATATCCAGGTGAGGGCAAAAGATGGCTTATTCTAATGATATTTACAAATGTCTGTAAGCCTTAACAATAATTCTGGACAAAGGATCAGGATGTGAGCCCGTTATTGTAAAGGGTGCAAACTCACACATACAGCCCATTGAGGTGGGTGTCACAAATATGGGTATCCAGTCCTATACAATGTAGGCACCTCTGAGATTAAATGTGTGTTGACAGTAGTACCACTGTGATCAGTGCTAATAGTGGGATCGCTTAGCTGCTGCTGAGGCCCATGGTAAACTGAAGAATTCTGAGAGCATGCCGAATGTACTGAGATGGAAGTGAATGGGGCAGTGTAGAGTGGTGCCTGTCACACTAATACCTTTTCACTGTAAACCCCATGCTATATATTTTTGTATGTGCCAGGAGTGAAGTCTGGGAGACATACTGGTAACACAACATATGCCTGAGCCCCCTATGATCACTGCTTCTCTTGAGATAGAGTGTGAAGAAGCCCTGCAGACAATGGCCCTGCCCATGATCTGATGACATAGAGATATATATAAAGCTCCAACTGGCATCTTGGCATCTGTCAATGCAAGTGTGACGCTCCTCTTGGGGCTTCATGGATGATATTCCTCAGCTTTTTGCCAGCAGTTAGGTCAAATGTCTCATCCTGAGGTTTCAGGATTTAGACTTTGTCGCAGATTAGAAGAAGATGTCTTTTACAGACTTGCACAATGTCTTCAAGTGTTGTTTGGGATCCATACACGATCTCGCGGTCTTTGAATTCTGTATCTTGATGTACTTAAAGGCCTCAGAATTGGCTGACATTATCCAAGTAGCAAAAGAAAAGGTCTGTGCTAGCTTTAATAATGAAGAATCTCCAACAGAACATCTTTCTAGTGCCCAAAAATGTTTCTGGACGGGGGTCAGATTCAGATATTCTTGCCATGCTTGATAATGAGCTTGGCCACACAGTTAATGACTCGGAAAGGGACTACCTCTTCCTGTCCTACAGTAAAGACGTAGATCTTTATCTGGACATGCATGTGCAAGTGGGCTCGATATATCTCCAGAAGGGAACCTCCCTTACCTCTTTGGCCCTTCTTCAAAGGAAGTCTTCTCATTCATTTTGGTAGTACGAAAAGCAGCTAGGGCAACAAAGTGACCTTGTCTACAGCAAAGTGAAATCTAACATTTTAACTGCGATCCTATAATCGTCCTCTGTAGTTTCGGAATCTCTGTAGCTGTTTAATAACAGCTTGGGAGAACCCTTTTTAGGGTCTAGCCTGCGTTGCATGCGCTCGCGCATGCGTATCGCAGCGAGACGCTTTAGTATTTAGAAAAGGGCTCGGAGCCCTGTCAACTTCACATCAGTGTTTTTTATTGGTTCGTGGGCTTGCCTAATAAAATCTGCTTGCTTTCATTAGTCGAAGGCACGCATACGTCATGCCTTTTCCGGTGGCTAGCCCTTCTCGAGCGCAGCGACCAAGTACAGAAAACATGCGAGGCTCGCTGTTTTCCATCGGGCTCGTGGACTTCTTTTTCTTTAATTTACGAGCGCGATCTCGCTTTGCAGAAGTCGAGCGCTTTACATTAAGAAGCGCCAATTTAGTGATAAGGGACATGCACTGGCCTCACACCCCTGAAATTAGTTTTGCAGCACCAAACGTTCCAGACCATATTTACAAAAATCTAGATAGACTATGTTACATCCCAAGCACGGTGGGGATGAGCTACAGTTTTGTTCCGTAGGCAGGCTCAAGAGAAGTATCTATGTAGGTAATTAAATTGAATAAGTCTGAAAAATGTAATGTTCCCTGCCCCTCTAGAGAGCGGACCTCAAGTTTCTCACATGCAGTCATGCAGCCGCAGCAGTCAGAGGTTCATCGCAGCTCCTCCAAGCTTGGTAAGTTCTTTGGTCCTTCCCATGGTTAGGGAGGGAAGTGTGAAAGTCTTGACACTGATTCCTCAGTCATGGTGCAGTCCTGTAAGTGTCATTACGGTTGGGTTTTCCAGTGATGATTACAACCAGGTCACACTTCTTGTTTGGTCCCAGTGGCCTCCTCAGGCAGTCTCCTCACAGTGGCCTCTCCTGGCACACATGGTCGCTGGTTACTCAGTGCACATGACGATGACCCACTCGGTGCAGCAACGACCATGGCTCACTTCATGGCAGCCTTCCTCTGCCATACAAGGGTCACCAACCTTCCCTGCATATGGGCAACAACCTGATTATTGCAGCAACTGTCTCTTCACACTTCGCTAATTGAATCCATTCAACAGGATTTTCTACTGGACCTTACTCCCTCCAACGCTCTCCTCTTCTTTACAGGGCCCCCTACCTTTGCAAGCAGGCAGGTGGTGCGCTCCAGGCTCCAGGGCAGGTGGTCTTGGATTCCATGGATGATGTACCCTCACCCAGCTGAGAGACTTGCAGGCCTTGGTCCCCAGTCCTGGTCATGGGCCAAAGTCTTGCAGAGCTTCTTCTCCTCGCACAACCTGACTGGCTACTTGACAGTTAACAATTTTTGGGGTTCCAAGTTTCCCTTTTTGTAGTCCATTTCCAGACACTAAATGTGATTTAGAGTCTGAGGCTTTGAAATGTATGTTGGGGGTCTGCTTCCTTTTAAGGTGCCCACTCCTTACCTTCCCTTCCTCCAGTAAGGATTCTGTCACAGCTGATGACACTCCAAAGTTGATAGCCCCACAGCACAGTTCATGGGAGTGGCTAGGAGTTCACACCTGGATGTCAGCCACAGTGATATGTGTATCAAAATATTGGCCCTGGGCATTAGCCCTATCTTCTTACTGAAATTTGACCACACCCCTGAATCAAGGAACACCCTTTGCAGTGTACTGGGGGAGCCTACCTCTCCCTCCCTCTAGTGTGTCCCACCCAGCTTACAGAAATGAAACAATACACCAATCTGTCTGAGGGGGTTTCTCTACCTCTTCTCATGTTTCACCAAACAGCCCTGGGTGTCTTAAAATGGAACCCAGTGTCAGCCATGTATTATGCCACTCGTAGTCACACATACACCCAGCACATGCTTATAACATACATGAACTGCACAGCACTACATCCTTCATGTATTGCACCACTCACATGCACACATACACCCAGCACATGCACATAACATGCACACACTGCATAGTACTGCATTACCCTGAAGTGTACCAGACACACATTCACCAAGTACATGTACACAACATACACACACTGCGCAACACCACATCCTTTAAGTATTGTGCAACTCAAAGGCACACATACACCCAGCACATACATATAACATACATGCGCTGCACTGCACATGCACTGCACAGTACTGTATTGGCCCTGTATTGTACCATTCACAGGCACACATATACCCAGCACATGTACATCACTCATGTACTGTGCAGCAGTACACGCCAAGCTGATGTAGGGCAAGGGTGAGTTAAGCATACAGTAGCAGAACTTTAAATGAGTGAGCCTTCAGGCCTCACTCCAGTGACAAAGGTAGAAAGTAACCGTTCACTCCTACTGATCACCTCCCGTAACCGCTGCGCTTGTGCTGCTAAAATTCTGGTAAAAGTAGTAGCCTTTCACCACATAAGGGTAGCATTTTGGGTGCCCCTCCCCGTCTAACAAGACCACAGTTTGTGAACAGGCTTATGACATGACACATGATCTGTTTTTGCCTATGACAATAGATATGAGCATTCGGGATTCAGACATCAGTTGAGTTGGGGCCTTCAGGGCAAGTATGCATGTCCATTCCCATGCGGAGGGCTTTTCCACCCCAACAGCAGTAAACTTGTCTAAAGCAAAACCAAGATGGTGGGCAAGCAAGTCATACTTAATGCTCCTTCACACAGGCCCTTGCCAATAGTTAGCACTAATAATTGAATCTCCCGTTTTCAGTGACCTGCGACTCCGCGGGAGCATCGGGGAAGGATTATGCACCCTTCGGCATGGAGGATTATAAAGGACTACAGCGGGAAATAAAAGACAACAAAGACAACCCTGCATATCTTACCCAAAATGGTGCCCACGCACTGAAGGAACCCAATACAGTAGAGCGAGAAAGAGCTCCAAGAGGCTGTTGCAAGCCCAGTGGAACGTCCAATACCAGAGGTCAGGGAGGCATGGTGGAGGGCAGGGACGGTGGCACACTACACCAGGTTCAGCAAAAAAACACTCCAGAGAACTGCATCATTGGAAGAATTAGGAAGAAGGAAAGTCATGGAGAATCACTGCTGCATTGATCGGCAAAGACCTGCTGAGCCCTACAGTGACAGTGGAGTAGACCAAGTTGCTCCCCCTGACTGTGGTGCTCTAGTGCAAGAGGTGCCAGTCCACTCACCCTCACAAAGGGGACATAGAGATTTCACCAGCCATCAGACTACCAAGATTTTAGAGACATTAAGACCCTGAGAGTGAAATGGGTGATAGCCACACATTCACCCCATAGTGATTGGTGAACTCATTCCCCCTGCACAAATAAAGCATTCAGTCCTTAATCATTCGAAAGCATGAGCGTGTCACTGTGGCATTATCTCACCCCTTGAGAAAAAACAAAAAAGGTGATCTTGGCCCCAGAACGAAAAGAGTAAAGGTTCCACATGGTGTAACATCTTGCTGGCCCAAGACTGGGGCCCTCAAGAGCTGTAAACTGTGCAAGATGGTAGCACTCAACTTTGGATGGGAGAAGAAACTTATGAATACCCACCACATTTATTATGGGCACAGCAAAGAGCAAAAAAGACACCCTCTAAGAAACACCTAAACAAACTGTTAACATGATGCCCACAAAACACCTGTTATGAGATCCAACAAGGAGGTTCTTTTCCGAAATCTTCGAAAAGACACCATCGCATGAAGAACAGGCCTCACTAAATACATGCATGAAATTAAACAAGACCTGGTGGAACTGAGTAACAGAGTGTCCATGCTGAGACGCCTAGGAGATGCAATTGAAGAAGAAATTAAAATCCTACACCAGGAACTGATGATAATTAAAGAGCATAACATCAACCTTTAAACACACATTGGAGAAATGGAAACACGGTCAAGGAGACATAATATAAGGAATGGAAGAGTAACATCAGGCACAATAGTGTTGGTCAAAGAGACATCATGAAATTACCCTTCATAATGTACTAGACAATGAAGCATGTGTAGAAGTTCGGCTTGACTCTATGCATTGCACAGGGAGGGCAATAACTGGGAGAAGCAAAGCAAGCAATATCCACTCATCTGTACAGATCATCAAACAGGAAGAAGAAATCATGAACTAATCCATGGTCAAGGGAATTATTTCACTTGAGGGTAATAAAATAAGGCTCTACCAGGATCTCTCCATGGGTACACCTGCATAAGTGCTACATATTCTGCCCCATGACAGACATTTTGAGTGCAAGGCAAATCAGCTACTGGTGGGAGCAATATTTTTGACTTATTTTTCAATGGTAAACCTCACCAAATAGATCCATGTTAGAAGCTGAGGTAATACTGGGCCTGCATTAGACTAGCCAATGCATACATTAAACCTATATCAGAAATAAACTGTGTTTGTGTATTAGCAGAAGGTGCAATACCACTGATTGTGGCTAGATGTCCCTGTGGAGGATTCTGAGTTAGTAGTGCCTTGGGGCAATTATCTTCCTTTAGCCCTTGAAAAATAAAGCACAATACCCATTTGCAGGACAAGCAAGGCTGTCAGAAAATTATTACAAACAAGGCCCTTAGAACACAAATTCTTCTCCGCTGTAAAAACAAAAGTTCTAGATATAAGATAGCTTAAATATGCATTGAATGGTGGAAAAGGTTATGATTTTTGCCCCCCTCTAACCTAGTATGACCAACAAGATAGCCTGGACAGAAAGAGCACATCGTTCTGAAAGTTTTGGTGGTGGTCCCATTGCTCTAGGATCACTTTAGTCTGAGTTATGGCCAACAATGTGCTTTAAAAGGAATGCCTGCAAAGCAATATGGGGTGAGTGTCTGTGCATACATTAAACCTTTATCATAAATAAACTGTGTTTGTGCATTAGCAAAAGGTGCAAAACCACTTGTCGTGGCTACATGTCCTTGTGGAGCCTACTGAGCTAGTAGTGCCTTGGGGCAATTCTTCATCCTTCTACCCTAAGAGAGCATAGTGCATTGCACATTTGTAAGCCGCGCAAAGCCGTCAGAATATTATTACAAACAAGGCCCTTGTAACACAAATTCCTCTTAGCTGTAAAAACAAAAGTTCCAACAATAAAAGAATTTGAAAATGCTTTGATTGGTCAAAGAGGTTATGATTTTTGGGCCACCTGTAACCTAGTGTGACCCACAAGATGGCCTGGACTGAAAGACCAAATCGTTCTGAATGTTTTGGTGGTGGTCCCATTTCCCTAGGACCACCACAGGCTGAGTTATGTGCAGAAATGTGTTGTGAAAGGAATGCCTGCAAAACATGATGGGAATAGTTTTTGTGCATACACTATACCTTTATCACAAATAAACTGTGGCCCATATTTATGAAAAATGACGTGCGTCATTTTTAAAAATGTGAGCTAGTGTCATTCCTTAGCGTCATACGTGCGCCATATTTAAGAAATGACGCACAATGGTGCTAAGGAATAGGTAGGGTAAAAAAAAATATGGCGCTAACCATTGCAATATGCCGTAAAGAAATATGACGCTAATGCTGCAAAAGTGGCGCTAGACCATTTTGCGGCAAGTAAGTATGTCGCAAAAGGGTTAGCGCCATTTTTTGACTGCATTAGCATCAAAACAAAATACATAAGCAGGAAAAAGTGCAAATTGAAGAGACGATGGAGTTTTCACGCCGGGAGAGACCCCAGGGAGTCACCCAAGTACCAGCCAGGAAGGTCCGGAAAAGTCCCAGGAGAAGAAGAGAATGCCCAAGTGTTACTTTAGTGAGGAGGAGCATGACATCCTGGTCAGAGAGGTGAAGGAGCACCAACACCAGCTCTTCGTCATCTCCAAATTATCAGTTGGGAGGAGAGATGCAATAGGACAGGAAATGGACAAAGTCAACAGAGTGGCAGGGGTGAAGGGGACTGTCACCGAGTGCAAGAAGCGCTGGCACGATTGCTAGTGCAGGACTAGGGATAAACTGGCCAAGACCCGAAAGGCAGCACTGCAGACTTTAGGTGGACGTTCCGCACCACAGAGGGACCTGGATGAGCTGGAATAGATGGTTGCAGCTGCCATCCCGGAGGAGCTGGTCACTGGAATCGCAGAACCACAAGTGTCCATGGCAATACCCATTGCACACACCTTCTACGCAAAGTGCTGCATGTGAAGGGGCCATATATACAAGGTGGCGTTAAGGCACAAAATGTGGCTTTATGCCACCTTGTAAATACAGCGCAGAGCATTGCGCCACCGGAGCATCACCAAAAAGTGACACTCAGGTGGCACTCTGGGCACCTAAATATGCCCCAAAATACCTTGAGAGTTTGACCAATGTGTGATGCACAATGCAACACATGAGTACAACTACAACCTTGGGTCAGTGACATGTCACTGAGCCTCCAGTGGCAAATAAATGGTGTGCCATGTCAACGGCCAAAACAATCTAAGATTGACTTTACACTATCTCATTGCAGAGGATGATGGCTTACCTCCTGCCGAGCTGCCTGTCCTGGATTTTACAGATGATATGGATGACCAGCTGCCAACCATCAATGAGCAGACTCTCCAGGATGTACTAAGATCCCTCCAGGCACCACCTCCAGTTGCAGGGAGGACACACAGCATTGTGGGGTCTCCACATCAGCCACCCAGCTACCAACACACACCACCAGCCAGTACTCACACGGCCCTGGACTCCTTCGACCCACAGATTAACTTTCAGAGGACAGTGGTAGGAGTCCAGCGGGAGCTGACCAAGCAGGTGGGGGTGGGGATGGAGACCGTGGCAGGCAGCCTAGATGGAGTTCGTACATACCTCAGTCCAAATAAGGACAACTCAGCTGCCATCGGAGACACCCACTCCCCACTATGTGGACTCCAGCAGTCTCTGGCCGACATATCTGCTGTCATGTGACAGAGGCTACAACAATTGCCCTCCCAAACTGGCAAAACTTAACAGACAACAGGCTATGCAGAATACCCTAGAGTCCATACAGCAGGAAGTGGCCGCCTGCGGGGAGAACATGGCTGCCTACCACCGTGATGTTTCTGCAATGTTGAAAAATCAGCAGTTCTTCCTTGCTGCAGTGATGCATTATGTGTTCCCACAAATGGCAGCTGCCCGGACCTTTGACTCCACATCTCTATCTCTTGAAGTGTATGTGGCCCCCCTCTGCTCCTACAACAGCACCAGCCATGGCACAGGAGGCACCACACACATCAGAGGATGAAGATGTGGAAGGAATAACATTCTCAAGGAAAAGCACGCAGTAGCACCAGTCTGTGCCACATGGACAGTTTATCCTTAGTTCTGGGCATTAGATCATGCCAGTGTTGTGACAGTAGTAAATGTGCCCTCTTTGCCCAGACACTGTTGACTTGTCTGATATGTACTGTCATTGTCTCTTTCTTACCAATTGGCAATTTTTTACCTCTCACTAATGCACACTACTCCTAACCATGTCTCATGACATGTCCCTCAACCCTGGACTCTGATTGTGTTACGTATTGCTAACGATCACTCATGGGATCTGTGAACTGGACGTTGTATAGAATTCATAAATACACTTGCACCTGTATATAAAGTACCTTGTTTACATGTAACATTTCAGCGTTTACTGTGATCTATCTACTAGGCTAAATTATTGCATTGCGTGAATCCATGTCAATGAGTACAGAATATCAGTACATGAGTGCATCACCATCAGGCACAAAGCCACACACTAGGATTCTAACATGAGAAAGGTGAATGATGGTGTTGTCGGCTACAACCAACTTGCTGAGTATTCTATACAAATACTGAATAGATATCCTTTGAAGTTGACATACGCCATGTATGGCTCTGAACTAAGTCAATGGTAATTTACATAAATGGAAGTACTAGTACAACACATTCGTGTGGTACAGGAGAAGCTAACTTTGTCAATCATGGGCACCTGCCAGTGTTGCAGGATACAGTTCTAATTTTGCCTGTTGTCAGATGTGCCACACTTGCCAAAAATTAAATGCAGGACCCCACCAATGACAGTTGAAGTTCCATACTTACCTGTCCAAGATAAAGTATATATACAAATTATGAAGGGCAGTAATAGTGGATGGCAAATGTATGGACTAGTTGACGTTATTTAGCAGCCAATCTGACTGCTCCTTGGTCATAGGTGTAGGAAAGTACCATCTTGCCTGGCATGTTACCCCCATATTTCACTGTATATATGTTGTTTTAGTGTATGTGTCACTGGGACCCTGCCAGCCAGGGCCCCAGTGCTCATAAGTGTGCCCTGTATGTGTTCCCTGTGTGATGACTAACTGTCTCACTGAGGCTCTGCTAACCAGAACCTCAGTGGTTATGCTCTCTCTGCTTTCTAACTTGTCACTAACAGGCTAGTGACCAATTTCACCAATTCACATTGACATACTGGAACACCCTTATAATTCCCTAGTATATGGTACTGAGGTACCCAGGGTATTGGGGTTCCAGGAGATCCCTATGGGCTACAGCATTTCTTTTGCCACCCATAGGGAGATCTGACAATTCTTACACAGGCCTGCCATCCTGGCATTGGGGGGACAATTCCATGATCCCCCGGGTCTCTAGGCCAGACCTGGGTACTGCCAAACTGCCTTTCCCGGGGTTTCACTGCAGCTGCTGCAAACCACTCAGACAGGTTTCTGCCCTCCTGGGGTCCAGCAAGGCCTGGCCCAGGAAGACAGAACAAAGGACTTCCTCAGAGAGAGGGTGTTACACCCTCTCCCTTTGGAAAAAGGTGTCAGGGCTGGGGAGGAGTAGCCTCCCCCAGCCTCTGGAAATGCTTTGATGGGCACAGATGGTGCCCATCTCTGCATAAGCCAGTCTACACCGGTTCAGGGATCCCCCCAGCCCTGCTCTGGTGCGAAACTGGACAAAGGAAAGGGGAGTGACCACTCCCCTGACCTGCATCTCCCAGGGGAGGTGCCTAGAGCTCCTCCAGCGTGCCCCAGACCGCTGCCATCTTGGAAACAGAGGTGTTGCTGGCACACTGGACTGCTCTGAGTGGCCAGTGCCAGCAGGTGACGTAAGAGACTCTTTCTGATAGGCTCTTACCTGTGTTGCTACCCTATCCTCCTTCCTAGGTAGCCAAACCTCCTTTTCTGGCTATTTAGGGTCTCTGCTTTGGGGAATTCTTTAGATAACGAATGCAAGTGCTCATCAGAGTTCCACTGCATCTCTCTCTTCACCTTCTGCCAAAGGATCGACCGCTGACTGCTCAGGACGCCTGGAAAACCGCAACAAAGTAGCAAAGACGACTACTGCAACCTTGTATCGCTGATCCTGCTGCCTTCTCGACTGTTTCCTGGTGGTGCATGCTCTGGGGGTAGCCTGCCTCCTCTCTGCCCCAGGAGCTCTGAAGAAATCTCCCGTGGGACGACGGAATCCTCCCCCTGCAACCGCAGGCATCAAAAAACTGCATCACCGGTCCTCTGGGTCCCCTCTCAGCACGATGAGCGTGGTCGCTGGAACTCAGCAACTCTGTCCAAGTGACTCCCACAGTCCAGTGACTCTTCAGTCCAAATTTGGTGGAGGTAAGTCCTTGCCTCCCCACGCTAGACTGCATTGCTGGGTACCGCGTAATTTGCAGCTGCTCCGGCCCCTGTGCACTCTTCCAGGATTTCCTTTGTGCGCAACCAAGCCTGGGTCCCCGACACTCTAACCTGCAGTGCACAACCTTCTGAGTTGTCCTCCGGCGTCGTGGGACTCCCTTTTGTGTCTTCGGGTGAGCTCTGGTTCACTCCTCTTCCAAGTGCCTGTTCCGGTACTTCTGCGGGTGCTGCCTGCTTCTGTGAGGGCTCCCTGACTTGCAGGGTGCCCCCTCTGTCTCCTCATCCAAGTGGCGATATCCTGGTCCCTCCTGGGCCACAGCAGCATCCAAAAACCGTAACCGTGACCCTTGCAGCTAGCAAGGCTTGTTCGCGGTCTTTTTGCGTGGGAACACCTCTGCAAGCTTCTTCACGACGTGGGACATCCATCCTCCAAAGGGGAAGTTTCTAGCCCTCTTCGTTCTTGCAGAATCCAGAGCTTCTACCATCCAGTGGCAGCTTCTTTGCACCCTCAGCTGGCATTTCCTGGGCATCTGCCCACTCTCGACATTATCGCGACTCTTGGACTTGGTCCCCTTGTTCCATAGGTACTCAGGTCCGGAAATCCACTTTGGTTGCATTGCTGGTGTTGGTCTTCCTTGCAGAATTCCCCTATCACGACTTCTGTGCTCTCTGGGGAATATAGGTGCACTTTACACCTACTTTTCAGGGTCCTGGGGTGGGCTATTTTTCTAACCCTCACTGTTTTCTTACAGTCCCAGCGACCCTCTACAAGCTCACATAGGTTTGGGGTCCATTCGTGATTCGCATTCCACTTTTGGAGTATATGGTTTGTGTTGCCCCTATACCTATGTGCTCCTATTGCAATCTACTGTAACTTTACATTGCTTGCATTACTTTCTTTTGCTATTACTGCATATTTTTGGTATTGTGTACATATATCTTATGTATATTTGGCATCCTCATACTGAGGGTACTCACTGAGATACTTTTGGCATATTGTCATAAAAATAAAGTACCTTTATTTTTAGTATATCTGTGTATTGTGTTTTCTTATGATATTGTGCATATGACACCAGTGGTATAGTAGGAGCTTTGCATGTCTCCTAGTTCAGCCTAAGCTGCTCTGCTATAGCTACCTTCTATCAGCCTAAGCTGCTAGAAACACCTCTTCTACACTAATAAGGGATAACTGGACCTGGTACAGAGTGTAAGTACCCCTTGGTACCCACTACAAGCCAGGCCAGCCTCCTACATTGGTTGTGCAGCGGTGGGATAAGTACTTGTAACTACTTACCACTTTGTCATATTGTACTTTTCATAAGAGAAAAATATACAAAACAAGTTCAGTGTATGTACACCTAACCAAAAAGTTTTGCTTTTCTTCTCTTACACTATCTGCTAAGTGCTGAAAAGTACTCCTAAACTTTCAAAAAGTTTCTAAAAAGTTGAAAAGGATTTTTTTATGTTTCCTTAAAAAGTCCTGAAACTTTTTCTCTCTTTTATCTGTCCCTAAACCTTTTCTATCATGTCTGATGTAGGAACTCCTCTTAATTTGGTCAGCACAGCTTATGACCACCTTAACTTTAAGGGCCTAAAGAGTCTCTGCATTGATAGAGGTTTAGTGGTAGGAAAGAACCCTTCTAGAGAATTATTGTCTAACATGCTTATTGAAAATGATAAGGCCTTAGCTGGCAGTTCAATTGAGAAGTTAGGAGATAGCTCACAATCTGACTCAGGGGTGCCCCCAGTAAGAGTTTTAGAGGGTGCCCTTCCTAATCTGCCCCTTAGCAGATCACCTAGCAATGCTGGTAGTAATAGAAGCTCCCATCATAGTAGAGATGTTTTTGTTCCTGGAGGCCAGGTTGTTAGAGTGCCAACTGTTAGGGTCATTTCTCCCTCTGCTCATTCAAATCTTTCTTCTGTGTCAAAACATTCCCAACCCACCCACCCTGATGACAAGATGTTAGAAAGGGAACTCAATAAGTTGAGAGTGGAAGAGACCAGGCTGAAGCTTAAACAGCAACAGCTGGCTCTAGACAGGGAATCCCTGGACTTAGAAAAAGAGAGACAGAGGTTGGGGTTTGGACCCCATGGTGACAGCAGCAGTATTCCAGATAGCAATCCTGTGAGAGAACATGATTCTAGGAATCTGCATAAGATAGTTCCCCCTTACAAGGAGGGGGATGACATTAACAAGTGGTTTGCTGCACTTGAAAGGGCCTGTATGGTACAGGGGGTCCCTCAAAGGCAGTGGGCTGCTATCCTATGGCTATCTTTCAGTGGAAAGGGTAGGGATAGGCTCCTTACTGTTAAGGAAAGTGATGCCAATAATTTTATAGTTTTGAAGAATGCACTCTTGGATGGATTTGGCTTAACCACTGAACAATACAGGATTAAGTTCAGAGAAACCAGAAAAGAGTCCTCACAAGACTGGGTAGACTTTGTTGACTATTCAGTGAAGGCCTTGGAGGGGTGGTTACATGGCAGTAAAGTTTCTGACTATGAAAGCCTGTACAATCTAATCCTGAGAGAGCATATTCTGAATAACTGTGTGTCTGACTTGTTACACCAATATCTGTGGACTCAGATCTGACCTCTCCCCAAGAATTGGGAAAGAAGGCAGACAAATGGGTCAGAACAAGAGTGAACAGAAAAGTTCATACAGGGGTGACAAGGATGGCAAGAAGAAGGATGGTAAGTCTTCAGACAAGGGTGGGGACAAATCTAAAAATGAGTCTTCATCAGGCCCACAAAAACACTCTGGTGGGGGTGGTGGGTCCAAATCCTCTTCTAATCAAGTAAAAAAAACATGGTGCTATTTATGTAAAGTAAAAGGCCATTGGACAACTGATGCCAGTTGTCCAAAGAAAAGCACCGAGCCTCCCACTACCACAACCCCTACTGCAACCTCTAGTGCTCCTAGTAATAGCAGTGGTGGTGGGAGCAAACCTACTAATAGCCAATCCAAGGGAGTAGCTGGGCTTACTTTTGGTAATTTAGTTGGGGTTGGTCTTGTTAGGGAGACCACAGAGGCTGTGTTAGTCTCTGAAGGTGCCATTGATTTGGCCACCTTGGTTGCTTGTCCCCTTAATATGGATAAGTACAAGCAACTTCCCCTAATAAATGGTGTTGAGGTTCAGGCCTACAGGGACACAGGTGCCAATGTTACCATGGTAATAGAGAAACTGGTACACCCTGAACAACACCTACTTGGTCACCAGTACCAAGTGACAGACGCTCATAACAACACTCTTAGCCACCCCATGGCTGTTGTGAATCTCAACTGGGGGGGGGTTACTGGTCCAAAGAAAGTTGTGGTTGCCTCAGATTTACCTGTAGACTGTCTACTAGGGAACGATTTAGAGACATCTGCTTGGGCAGAAGTGGAGTTGGAGGCTCATGCAGCAATGCTGGGCATTCCTGGGCATATTTTTGCTTTGATAAGGGCTCTGGCCAAAAAGCAAAAAGGACAGGGTGACTTGGATCCTGGAACAATGGACCAAGTGCTCCGTAAAGCTAGGGTTAGTAAGGGTAAATCCCTACCCACTATCCCTCCCTCTACAGATGATTCAACTTCAGAGGAAGAAGAATGTTCCCCCTGTGCAGAACCTTCACCAGAGGAGCTGGCAGCAGACACTGCTGAGCTTTTGGGTGGAGGGGGGCCTGCCAGGGAGGAGCTGAGTGTGGCACAGCAAACCTGGCCCACATTAGAGGGTCTCAGACAGCAAACTGTCAAACAGCAAAATGGGGATGTCAGTGACTCACATAGAGTTTACTGGGAGGACAACCTCTTGTACACAGAGGCAAGGGACCCAAAACCTGGAGCAGCCAGGAGATTGGTCATTCCCCTGCAGTACAGAGAGTTCCTCCTAACTCTGGCACACGGCATTCCCTTGGCTGGACATTTGGGTCAGATTAAAACATGGGAAAGGCTTGTCCCCCTGTTTCTCTGGCCTAGGATGTCAGAGGACACAAAATACTTTTGTAAGTCCTGTGTGACCTGCTAAGCCAGTGGCATGACTGGTGGCACCCCAAAGGCTCCCCTGATTCCACTGCCTGTGGTTGGGGTTCCCTTTGAAAGGGTAGGGGTTGACATAGTTGGCCCCCTTGACCCTCCTACTGCTTCAGGCAATAGGTTTATCTTGGTGGTAGTGGACCATGCCACAAGATATCCTGAAGCAATTCCTCTAAGGACCACTACAGCACCTGCAGTGGCAAAAGCCCTCCTGGGAATCTTTTCCCGGGTGGGTTTCCCAAAAGAGGTTGTATCAGACTGGGGTAGCAACTTTCTGTCTGCATACTTGAAGGCCGTGTGTAAGGAATGTGGTGTAACATACAAATTTACCACACCTTATCATCCACAAACAAATGGACTGGTAGAGAGGTTTAATAAAACTCTCAAAGGAATGAAAATGGGACTCCCTAAAAAACTCAGGAGGAGATGGGATGTCCTGTTACCTTGCCTCCTTTTTGCTTACAGGGAGGTACCCCAGAAAGGAGTGGGCTTCAGCCCCTTTGAACTCCTATTTGGACACCCTGTAAGAGGTCCCCTAACACTTGTGAAGGAGGGTTGGGAACAACCTTTAAAAGCTCCTAAGCAAGACATAGTGGACTATGTACTCGGCCTAAGATCCAGAATGGCTGAGTACATGAAAAAGGCCAGTAAAAACCTTCAGGCCAGCCAAGAGCTCCAAAAGCAATGGCATGACCAGAAGGCTGTTCTGATTCAGTACCAACCAGGACGGAAGGCGTGGGTCTTAGAGCCTGTGGCCCCAAGAGCACTCCAAGACAAATGGAGTGGACCCCACATCATTGTTGAAAAGAAGGGAGAAGTCACCTACTTGGTTGACTTGGGCACGGCCAGGAGTCCCCTTAGGGTGCTCCATATCAATCGCCTAAAACCCTACTATGACAGGGCTGATCTCACCCTGCTCATGGCAACAGATAAAGGACAGGAAGAAGAGAGTGACCCTCTCCCTGATCTCTTCTCTTCCACCGAAGAGGATGCTCTAGTGAAGTGATACTCAAAGTACGGCCCGGGGGCCGCATGCGGCCCTCCTGACCTTTACATGCGGCCCTCTGGTTAACAGCAGGACTGGGCTGCTGTTTACTCAAATTTGCACAATGATAAAAAATATGTTAAATTAAAGGAAACCCCTTATTTAAATGTTAATTGGAGGCAAAAAAAGGAAGTAACTAGGTTGTCTTGCACCTTTAGGAAAGCTTTCATTTTTAAAGGCCTACTGCAGCAAAATTGTATAAATATAATAAGGTCTCTTCAAAAATCAAAACTGTATTTCATTAACATACAGAGCCGTTTCAACTTAGTACATCAGATTGTATCAGTAAATTGAGAAGTATTTGCTTTTTAAGTGATGGTTTTCAAACATAAATCCGGAAACATTCACCCCCCCACCCTGAAAACTATGCCAATAGTGAACTAATAGGCACGTCAGTTGTTATGGGCACTCTTTGGGTGGCCTGGGTTCTTATTACACATGAACAGTATAGTTTATTAAATTAAACACAGGAGAAGGTTTTGTACAGGGCACATCCTGAAGTCAAGTATTTTGAGGTTCTCTTATATGCACTAATGAAGAAAAAGGGCAGAAGTGAAATAAAAGAATTGTCTAGGATCACACATTTTACTAAAGTGGGGAAGCCAGGATTCATACCAGGTTTTCTGGTTTCACATTATGCAGGTCACCCACCATACTGCACCCTCCGCCTTCCGCCTAGTATCAATGCGGCCCCCGGTCACATCACAAACCAAACTTTGTGGCCCCTGAGAAAATGTTTGTGAGTACCCATGCTCTAGTGGAAGGTGTAGTTTTGGCAGACTGTCTTACTGCTGAGCAGAAAGACAACTGCATAAATCTCCTAGGTCAGTTTTCTGAACTCTTTTCTACTGTGCCAGGCACCACTTCTTGGTGTAAGCACACTATAGATACTGGAGACAGCATGCCTGTCAAAAGTAAGATCTATAGGCAGCCTGACCATGTCAGGGAATGCATAAAACAAGAAGTTCAGAGAATGTTTCAACTGGGAGTGGTTGAACATTCTGAAAGCCCATGGGCCTCTCCTGTGGTGCTTGTACCAAAGCCTCACTCTAAAGATGGGAAAACAGAAATGAGGTTTTGTGTAGATTACAGAGGTCTCAACCAGGTAACTAAAACTGATGCTCACCCTATACCCAGGGCAGATGACCTCATAGATACACTGGCTTCTGCCAAGTATCTAAGCACCCTTGATTTGACAGAGGATGCTAAAGCAAAAACGGCATTTTCGACTATTGGAGGGCACTACCAATTCACAGTAATGCCCTTTGGTTTGAAAAATGCACCTGCCACTTTTCAGAGGTTGGTGAATACAGTCCTGCAAGGGTTGGGGGCTTTTAGTGCAGCATATCTAGATGATATAGCTGTCTTTAGCTCCACCTGGGATGATCACCTGGTCCACCTGTGGAAAGTTTTGGAGGCCCTGCAAAAGGCAGGCCTCACTATCAAGGCTTCAAAGTGCCAGATAGGGCAGGGAAAAGTGGTTTATCTGGGACACCTGGTAGGTGGAGAACAGATTGCACCACTTCAGGGGAAAATCCAAACTATCATAGATTGGGTTCACCCTACAACTCAGACCCAGGTGAGAGCCTTCTTAGGCCTCACTGGGTATTACAGGAGGTTCATTAAGAACTATGGCTCCATTGCAGCCCCACTTAATGATCTCACTTCCAAGAAGATGCCTAAAAAGGTATTGTGGACAGCTAGCTGTCAGAAAGCTTTTGAGGAGCTGAAACAGGCCATGTGCACTGCACCTGTCCTAAAAAGCCCATGTTACTCCAAGAAATTCATTGTTCAAACTGATGCATCTGAATTAGGGGTAGGGGCAGTCTTATCGCAACTCAATTCTGAGGGCCAGGATCAACCTGTTGCTTTTATCAGCAGGAGGTTGACCCCTAGAGAAAAGCGTTGGTCTGCCATAGAGAGGGAGGCCTTTGCTGTGGTCTGGGCACTGAAGAAGTTGAGGCCATACCTGTGTGGCACTCACTTCATTGTTCAGACAGACCACAAACCTCTACTTTGGCTAAAACAAATGAAAGGTGAAAACCCTAAATTGTTGAGGTGGTCCATATCTCTACAGGGGATGGACTATACAGTGGAACATAGACCTGGGAGTACCCACTCCAATGGAGATGGACTCTCCAGATATTTCCACTTAGACAATGAAGACTCTTCAGGACATGGCTAGTCTTATTGTCCTTTGTTTGGGGGAGGGTTGTGTAGGAAAGTACCATCTTGCCTGGCATGTTACCCCCATATTTCACTGTATATATGTGGTTTTAGTGTATGTGTCACTGGGACCCTGCCAGCCAGGCCCCCAGTGCTCATAAGTGTGCCCTGTATGTGTTCCCTTTGTGATGACTAACTGTCTCACTGAGGCTCTGCTAACCAGAACCTCAGTGGTTATGCTCTCTCTGCTTTCTAAATTGTCACTAACAGGCTAGTGACCAATTTCACCAATTCACATTGGCATACTGGAACACCCTTATAATTCGCTAGTATACGGTACTGAGGTACCCAGGGTATTGGGGTTCCAGGAGATCCCTATGGGCTGCAGCATTTCTTTTGCCACCCATAGGGAGATCTGACAATTCTTACACAGGCCTGCCAGTGCAGCCTGAGTGAAATAACGTCCATGTTATTTCACAGCCATTTACCACTGCACTTAAGTAACTTATAAGTCACCTATATGTCTGACCTTCACCTGGTGAAGGTTGGGTGCTAAGTTACTTAGTGTGAGGGCACCCTGGCACTAGCCAAGGTGCCCCCACATCGTTCAGGGCAAATTCCCCGGACTTTGGGGGGACACCATTACACGTGTGCACTGTACATAGGTCACTACCTATGTACAGCGTCACAATGGTAACTCCGAACATGGCCATGTAATATGTCTAAGATCATGAAATTGTCACCCCAATCCCATCCTGGCATTGGGGGGACAATTCCATGATCCCCCGGGTCTCTAGCACTGACCCGGGTACTGCCAAACTGCCTTTCCTGGGGTTTCACTGCAGCTGCTGCTGCTGCCAACCCCTCAGACAGGTTTCTGCCCTCCTGGGGTCCAGCCAGGCCTGGCCCAGGAAGGCAGAACAAAGGACTTCCTCCTTGAGAGGGTTTTACACCCTCTCCCTTTGGAAAAAGGTGTCAGGGCTGGGAAGGAGTAGCCTCCCCCATCCTCTGGAAATGCTTTGATGGGCACAGATGGTGCCCATCTCTGCATAAGCCAGTCTACACCGGTTCAGGGATACCCCAGCCCTGCTCTGGCGCAAAACTGGACAAAGGAAAGGGGAGTGACCACTCCCCTGACCTGCACCTCCCAGGGGAGGTGCCCAGAGCACCTCCAGCGTGCCCTAGACCTCTGCCATCTTGGAAACAGAGGTGTTGCTGGCACACTGGACTGCTCTGAGTGGCCAGTGCCAGCAGGTGATGTCAGAGACTCTTTCTGATAGGCTCTTACCTGTGTTGCTAGCCTATCCTCCTTCCTAGGTAGCCAAACCTCCTTTTCTGGCTATTTAGGGTCCCTGCTTTGGGGAATTCTTTAGATAACGAATGCAAGTGCTCATCAGAGTTCCTCTGCATCTCTCTCTTCACCTTCTGCCAAAGGCTCGACCGCTGACTGCTCAGGATGCCTGCAAAACCGCAACAAAGTAGCAAAGACGACTACTGCAACCTTGTATCGCTGATCCTGCCGCCTTCTCGACTGTTTCCTGGTGGTGCATGCTCTGGGGGTAGCCTGCCTCCTCTCTGCACCAGGAGCTCTGAAGAAATCTCCCATGGGACAACGGAATCCTCCCCCTGCAACCGCAGGCAACAAAAGACTGCATCACCGGTCCTCTGGGTCCCCTCTCAGCACGACGAGCGTGGTCCCTGGAACTCAGCAACTCTGTCCAAGTGACTCCCACAGTCCAGTGACTCTTCAGTCCAAGTTTGGTGGAGGTAAGTCCTTGCCTCCCCACGCTAGACTGCATTGCTGGGTACCGCGTGATTTGCAGCTGCTCCGGCCCCTGTGCACTCTTCCAGGATTTCCTTCGTGCACGTCCCCGACACTCTAACCTGCAGTGCACAACCTTCTGAGTTGTCCTCCGGCGTCGTGGAACTCCCTTTTGTGTCTTCGGGTAAGCTCCGGTTCACTCCTCTTCCAAGTGCCTGTTCCGGTACTTCTGCGGGTGCTGCCTGCTTCTGTGAGGGCTCCCTGACTTGCTGGGCGCCCCCTCTGTCTCCTCATCCAAGTTGTGACATCCTGGTCCCTCCTGGGCCACAGCAGCATCCAAAAACCCTAACCGCGACCCTTGCAGCTAGCAAGGCATGTTTGTGGTCTTTTTGCGTGGGAACACCTCTGCAAGCTTCTTCACGACGTGGGACATCCATCCTCCAAAGGGGGAGTTTCTAGCCCTCTTCGTTCTTGCAGATTCCACAGCTTCTACCATCCGGTGGCAGCTTCTTTGCACCCTCAGCTGGCATTTCCTGGGCATCTGCCCACTCTCGACATTTTCGCGACTCTTGGACTTGGTCCCCTTGTTCCACAGGTACTCAGGTCCGGAAATCCACTTTGGTTGCATTGCTGGTGTTGGTCTTCCTTGCAGAATTCCCCTATCACGACTTCTGTGCTCTCTGGGGAATATAGGTGCACTTTACACCTACTTTTCAGGGTCTTGGGGTTGGCTATTTTTCTAACCCTCACTGTTTTCTTACAGTCCCAGCGACCCTCTACAAGCTCACATAGGTTTGGGGTCCATTCGTGATTCGCATTCCACTTTTGGAGTATATGGTTTGTGTTGCCCCTATACCTATGTGCTCCTATTGCAATCTACTGTAACTTTACATTGCAGCACTTCCTTTTGCTATTACTGCATATTTTTGGTATTGTGTACATATATCTTGTGTATATTTGGCATCCTCATACTGAGGGTACTCACTGAGATACTTTTGGCATATTGTCATAAAAATAAGTACCTTTATTTTTAGTATATCTGTGTATTGTGTTTTCTTATGATATTGTGCATATGACACCAGTGGTATAGTAGGAGCTTTGCATGTCTCCTAGTTCAGCCTAAGCTGCTCTGCTATAGCTACCTTCTATCAGCCTAAGCTGCTAGAAACACCTCTTCTACACTAATAAGGGATAACTGGACCTGGTACAGAGTGTAAGTACCCCTTGGTACCCACTACAAGCCAGGCCAGCCTCCTACAATAGGGGATGCACATGGTAATCCTTGGAAATCAAGGCTGTAAGCATACCCTGGGACATTCCTCCAACTAAGTCAGTGCACTCATGAGAACCCCCAGACAATCAGTCAACTTACAAAAATAATAGTCTAATAGAAACTCTGCATTTATTGTAAAATTTCTAACAACCATATACCTACTACTAACCTAAAAACAACCCTATACTAACCTACCCTATACTAATTTAACTTAACTAACAACTACACCTATCTAACCTATTCTAAACGTATCTTAAACATGTAACAACACACTCTAAACATTGTCCTCCTATCCCCCTTAAGAGACAAGATATAATTATGACAACATAAACTATGTGTACACAAGTACTAACCTAACCTATGGCCTAAACAAATATATATTTTGGGGTATTTTATTAAATATATATATTTTTTTTGTATACACAAATGCCCTCAACATGACCCCCCCACCAAAACAAAATAGAAAAACCCAGCCCCAACTATACTTAAACTAACATATGCCTACCCCACACTAACCTAATACTACCCATCTAAAACCCAATCCAAAACTATGTACAACAGTAAAAGGGAGGGGAAGGAACTTGGAGGCTGTTGAACAAGCTGATCTCATTTTTTTCATTTTTTCTTTATGTCCTTCAACATCTTCTTGTTGTCAGCACTCACCTTCTCCAATTAGTCCAGTCTCGCCATTATCTTGGCCATGTGCTGTTTCATATCAATTTCAAATTGGCTGCTTACTACTGTAGCAGGTGGCTGAATAGGTGCCTGGCTGCTAACAGGTGCAGCTGACATGGAGGGGCTTGGACCTGCAGAGGCCCCGTGCATCCCTGATGTTTTCCCATCACTGTCCTTCTTTTGCTCTGGCTGCTGTGGAGGTCCCCTATGTGCAAATGCATGCCATTCTCCAGTTGCCTTTTCCTTGCGGAACCTCCTCCTCATCCTGCGGTATCCAGCATCCACCTCCATAATGTGCCGGTAGCGTTCTACCCTTTTGTGGAATGTGTGCCTTCGGTCAGGTGTCATACTGGCAGTTGAAAAATGAGGAGAATCAAGCATCAGATTCAGCATTCGGGGGAGGTTGATCAGACATATAATGCACACTGCAACTTCAGATAGCACATACACTCCACCACACATTCCTCAACAATGACGTACTCCTCATCTATGACTATTTCCTACCAGCCATCTACGGTTTCATGTACATGTCACTTTGGTGACGACTATCCATTGTTGACCATCAGGGCCCACAGGTGAGTGGACTAAATTGTCCATGATCAACATTTGTGTCATCAAACTTGTGAGGATCACGTGCCCCAACAAGTCTGGAGTTCCTGTGTCCTTGTATATAAGGAGGGCTGTGCATGCAATCTACCACCTCGACACCCCTGGTGAAACATCCAAGCTTCCCAAGCCATGATAGATGCAAGGCGGGGGCCATATGATAGGGGTTCAGGAAACGTCCCACCTGCTAGTCTAAGGTTTGGTAAATCATCATTCATGTGTCCTGGGGTTAGACCTGGCCAGAGCATACGTTACAAGGGGGCACACCATTGCACATGATGTGCCCACATGTACAACTAATGCAATGTCCCTAGAAAATTAGCCAAAGCCTGACCTGCCCATCAAAGTTTTCTCTACATTACAGGACTAAAGTCCCCTACCATGTGCTATGTTGTGCTACATGTGTAAATCGACACACACTTGATGGCTGTATGGGTGCCCTTAGGCCCATAGTGAATTTGGCACTGTACTGGGTGCTGCAATAGTATCCTGATATATTGAACATCATGTGCACATGCATGTTAGACATCATCAAAGTACCAGGTACGCACTTAGCATTCACATCATATGCACATGTGATTTGACCTACATCATCCACAAATAGCATGGTGACAGGACCATGTTGTGAATACTCCTGAGATCTGGTTTGGGAAAAATCATAAACTTTTCCCACAACCATATGGAGCTGAGTTGTCTCCTAATTGTGTACACTACTGACTGTTGTCCAGCACAATATAGGTCCTTGCAGTAATACAGCCTCAATATACATCTGAAGGGTAGTGATGCACCTGTGGTGCATGTGTCTCCTACATAAGCCTCCTAGAGACCGCTAAAGATATAACCTACATCTGTACCGTCTTGTGAGGAAGTGTAAGGTATGTGTAGCACACAGTGCTGTCAATAGCTGTGTGACAAAGTAGTTGTCAACATGGATGCTATTTATATAAACAGCTGCTCTGACACCTATCATGATAGACATCAATGAATATGTGGCCAGCCATTCCATTTCTTAATACCCACAATTCCATGCCAGCACACATTGCCCCTTGTGCTACAAGCAAGCCATTCTCAATGCTTAACATTCCAACACCATGATGTCACCATCCATACTCCAATGATATCATATCATTGGTCAGGCAAAACCATTATTCGTAGCATTCTAAACATCAGACTGACTCACACGAAATTCTGGATTGGCACACATGACGCACAAGATGACACTTACTGACTGCATGGGGATCTTCAAATCGGGCCACCTCATCAACAGTGTAGGGTGGAGGTCAACCTGCAAGACATGAATGGAAAACATTGCTTAGTGAAATTTGTACATATCAATTAATGGACGACATTGTTCACTATTAACTTGTTAGGGTGAGTGAGCAAATCATCCGAGCTGTAGATCAGAGCAACTGACAAACATCTATGAACAGGCTGGCGGTGCTTCCCATGGCATTACGACCGCAGCCGGTGGTTTTCTGCCACAATGGCCCCAGGGGTTTTACTCCACCAGGGCAGCGCTGCTTTCAGCACTGCCCAGGGGATTACGAGTCCCCTACCGCCAGCCTTTTCCTGGCGGATTGAACCGCCAGGAAAATGCTGGCGGTACGGGGAGTCACGGGGCCCCTGGGGGCCCCTGCATTGCACATGCCACTGGCATGGGCAGTTCAGGGGCCCCCTGACAGGGCCCCGTGCAGCTTTTCACTGTCTGCTATGCAGACAGTGAAAAGCGCGACGGGTGCAACTGCATCCGTCGCACAGCAGCAACACCGCTGGCTCCATTTGGAGCCGGCTCCTGTGTTGCGGCCGAGATCCCCGCTGGCCCGGCGGGGATCTCCAAATGGCCGCGGCGGGAGTGTGGCCGCATTGGCGGCCTCCCGGCGGTCCGATCTTGCCACCCGCCAAGGTCGTAATGAGGGCCATAGTCTCAGGTAATGGAGACCCATGTACCTACAAACCATCACTTTCCCAGACACTCCTGTGGTGCTTTTCACTGCACCATTTATACACGGCATTGTCATGCAGGTGTTTGTTAGCTCTACACCTCCATGAATGTATGGGACTGCATGACACTATATACTGCATCTGAGGGGCATGCAATGGTTGTTGCATTGGCTATCCCATGATGACACCCATAGCATTTCAGCTTGTCCCAGATGTTGTAGACATCTACCTCACTGTCACTGCAAACTGAAAAACAACTGCCCCCGGGATTTGTGTGTATTTCAAAGTGTTGAAGAATGCTGTGATACATCCTTGTGTGAAGTAACTAATATGTGTGTGCCTTCAAAAGGCACACACATGAACAATAATGCAGTGGGAGTTTACTCATGTTAAAATAGTTGTACCTACCTGCACATTGACTGATTAAAAGTATGGATGTATTGCCAATAGTGTGTGGCCAGCCATTGTTGGTATAGTATACCATTATTTGTCCAGGGAGGGATAAGAACGTGCGCATAGACATATGCCTTAAAAGAGACACACTCACTCTGTTGTTCAAGGATACATTTGATGGTGTAGGTTACTGAGTAATGTGCCAGTGATGGAGCAGATGCAGGGCAGCCCATACTGTCAGTAAGATGTGGCAGGCCTGTGGAACTAAATCAGCACATGTGTGTGGTAATAGACATGGTTTAGGGTGTATGTGATACACAGCGTACAAGAAGAGAAAAGTGCTAGTAGTCTGGATCCAGTGCGTAGTCAAGATTCCTTACATGGCCTTGGCCAATGACACTAAGGGGCACATTGAACGACAGTGGTGCAGCAGCAAGTGCATCAGTACAGTCCTTGTGCCCCTCATATAACACCTGCTCTCACCAGCTGTTCAAAGTGCATGAAATATGGAATTTAGGTATTTCTCATTTTTCCCAATGGCTTTTACATCTGCCCCCCAAACGTTTTGGGCCCCCCTCCCATTCAAGATGCATGGCGCAGCCTTCATCTTGTGCTACTCAAAACCGAGTTGCCCTATGCTGCGTCACAACACTTTGTAATGGTTGTGCAGGGAAGATGGTATATCTGCCCTGCCTCGGCTTCATTATTGTACATTGGAATGGCAGCCCTAAGGTAACGCTGGGGCTCTTCATACAGGCAGCATACGGCATGTCCAGATCCATACCCATGACATGCTTCACTCAACGGTATCAGCACCTGTCATGCACATGCAAATAATGGACTTTGTATGGAAATGGCACCTAACCAACTGCTCCACCAATCCTAATGCTCAGGTGATCCAGCAGATCTTGCTCCCTTTTGATGAGGTCCACCCAGCAGTGTTTCAATTGGTGGTCATTTCTTCCTGTGGCAAAAACTCTTGTCAGATGGTGGAGCACCTTGCCCCGCCGCAGCTTCCTGGCCTCTGTGGGGTAGCCCTGTATGGCACGGCAACCCAGTACCAGCATCATGGAGAGGTAATGCTGTATCAGACATAGGAAGCCCCCCAGCTCATAAGCCAACATCCTGGCCATCCTCCCTTTCCCTGACATAATGGACTGCAAATGCAGTTGACCGAAAACAAAAACAAATTCCCTAAGACTACCACAACTACCCCAAATACCCAAACAACTTTACCACCCAAGACAAACAACCCACAATACAGTGACAGATACAGAACACTTACAATACAAAAGACTGATTAAATAACAAATAAAATACAACAGCTACAGGACACAGCACAAAAAACACTCCAAATGCTCCAAAACTCCAACAGCACCAGCACCACACACCCTCACATAGTCACAGACAATATGACTGTAAAGTGAAAGTGGACTCTCTGTACCATGTATGCAGGCAGGATGTCCCGTTTCATCAGTTCCTGGGCATGTGCATCACGTTTCCAGTCATGCGTTGTTTTTTTTGATGCATGATGGTCATGCATCGATTTTTCCCCCATTGTGTGTGAAAAGCCCTCTGGACATGCAATAGATGTTCAGGGGCTAGGCGTCTTTTATCTTAGGAGAAAAGTATGATATATGTGTATGCGTCTATGTTTTTGATGCATGACGGTCATGCGTTGATTTTTCACGATGGTGCGAGAAAAGGCCTGTGAACGTTTGATAGACGCTCAGGGGCCAGGCGTCATTTTTCTGAAATTGCAGAATGTAGATTTAAACCGTTTTACTTTTTTTTTTACGCATGACGGGAATGCGTGGACTTTTGCAAAGTAGGCCTTGAGCACACCCAGATTCACTTACCATGTCACATGGGCTATGCAACAGTGTTGTAATTATGGTATGGCTACATGTGTGTAACTATCCAGTCATATCTTTACAGTGACATTGGTATGTTGAACCTATAGGTTTGTTTATGAGTCTGCTGCCTGCAATTACTCATACCTTGTGCATATGTGCATGTGTAGCTACAATGTGTCCACATACATGTTAGCACATGTATACTATGAGTGTACATATGTGTTTTAGTACTAATTTGTGGGAGTACTACGTTGTTATGTCTGATATACAAATGTACACATACCAACAACACAAAATATATGATGGCAAATGTCCAACACATGGTAAAGCATGTGACAACCATGACAATTTGTACTAAGAGTATGTAGTGGACTAGGACTGGGTTGACATCACCTTACCCCTGCCAATTTGCGTGTGTGTCCACTCTGTGGTGTGTTGTTGGTTTTGCCTTCATGATGCTCTGCTACACGTGTGACATATAGTTCGCCATGCATCTTAGGTGCAGGAGATGGTATGTACACATGTGTCACTGAAGGTTGGTATATGCTGTGTGTGTGTAAAGAAATGTGTAGTATCATTTCAGTAACATTTGACCACAGTGGTGTGTTCATGTGATGTGAAACCTCACATTACTATCTTCCTGCATGGACACATGTTGGTCTTTGACAAATGCATGTGTAGTCATATCAGTGCCACCTATGTTTCCGTATGTCAGAACACATGTGAAGGTCATTTCTTTCAGTCACTGATCTTGTGATACCTATGTCCTTGGTTTTGTGCTAGGTTGCCCGTTTGTTCAGAATCCTATACAGATTACCATGCCTGAGCCATTACAGTGGTACATGTGTGCTGAGATATGTAGGATATGTGTGCATGCCACCAACTAAGCACTCACATTTGTCCACATCATGTTTGTTATGACTGTCACATACAATGGCATACCACTGTGTAGCAATGTTGCAGTCTGGCATAGATGGCAGCCTACTCCTCATCAGTACTGTGGGAGTTTATATGGCAACACAAACCCATGGTTGCACGTGAAGTGGCAGGTTTATGGAGCTCCAGTTTACTCAGCCCACTGTGCACATGCATAAGGCCTCTGACAATGTCATAAGTTTATGTAGCCAGAACAGTGGTGCTAGGGTGTTTTGAGCGGGGATCTAGCCTCTTCATGATTGCTACTCAGCAGAACAATACACACTCCCCTACAGACAGACATATGCACAACTGTGATCAAACAGTCTAGGATATCACAATTTCCTCTGTGGTACTTGATGCCAGCCTTCCCCGCGCATGTACAAATGACTGGGTACCTGCACGTGTATGACGTCTCATCACTTGATGCCCTTAGTAATTTCCTTGGGCAGCTTGGTTAAGCGTTGTATATCTGTTGTGACTTCTATTTTCGGAACTGCCAGGGTACAAATGGTGTTGTCTGTTACAGCCTCCTGTCATGTTGGCATGTGATGGGCAACTACCAGGTTATGGTAGTGGCAAACATGACTGGGTTATGTACTGACCTGGCTTCCCTCTCTGTACATATGTTGAATGTTGACATGTAGACACTGATGTGGTGCACAATCAGTATTGGTCTATGTGTGTTCCTTCTCAATGTTTCCCGCATTACTTGTAAGGTATGTATTGTCTCCTACATTGCTCCCATTCTTTAGGCTGCTTGCACTTTGTACACATTTTTACAACAACATTGTCTGGTCATACATGGACAGGATGCAACATGTGACTCGTGTAAATTGTAGATGTACACATCTTCTACTACTTACTACACAATAGTTACCGTCCCATTTACGGTATTTGTGAGATGTAATAAGTGCCACGCACACATGACATTACACCTGCCACAACACTTGTGGTGTCTCCAAGTGACCTCCCATGTTGTATTTGCAAGTATCTGTGGGTATCTCTCAGCTGTCCATCCACATCCTCCATTGAACATGGATATGCATTTCTTCCAGCATGCCAAAACCTAGGTAACTCTTACCATGACTGAATGATCTTGAGGTTTGAAATCATCTCAGTTCTGTTTTTTTCCTTAGCCAAATGCAACATATATGGCTACTTCTACTCCCATTCATTGTTTTGATTGGTCTCTGGCATTTTTTAACATTGCTGGTGCACATCCCACACCTAATTGCCATGTTGGAGCCCAAAACATGTATGGGATAATTTGTAACTGTTGCTACCTTGCACTTGTTCTGGCTTGTGAGTGACAATGTGTGGTGTGCATTGCTATGTGCTGTGTGATATTGTTAGACAGAGCATACTAGGTAACCATGCTGGCACATGCAATGCATTATTGGTACTAGCAAACCCTCTGCTTCCTAGGACATGCATCCGTACATCTGTCTTCACATGTTTATCTGGAATTGTTGTAGGCATGTGTCAAGGCAGCAGATGTGTGTGAAAAGTGTGTATTTTATGTACATAGGGAGTTTAACACACACTGCCTACATTCCACCCAGACAATTATTTGGTGGTGTATTGTCCCATTTAATTCTTGGATCCTGACAATGGATCATCGGTTTGGATAGTGATTCAGCACCCATAGCTGCTTAATTTGTCTGGCAACCCATAGCGCAGTCCACAGCTAATGTGTGTGTGCCATATGTGAGGTACAGCCCACCATGTGTCAGGATTGTGCCCAATGGCAGTATCAGGATCTAATCCCATGGATACACTGTGCAGGCTCTGCCTCTAACATTGGTTACAATCCCTGTACAATTACTGAAGGTCCATGATGTCCCCCCCTTGTAACACATGCACTGGTCTGGCAAAGCAAAGGTCACCCTGAGATGTGACAGTGTTCAGTTCCTACAATACTTAAACACCATTTGATCACAGCCCCTACCTTATGTGTACCCCCTTCTATACAACCTGGTAGGTGTGGTGTTGATGTGGAGAAAGGGCTAGGAATTAGCACCTTGCCCACTTGACCGCACAATATATATGTAGTGGTGCATGGAACTAGGCCTTCAGGAGTCACATGCTCGTGAATTGCGTGTCACTGATATGTGATATGGAGGCAGTAGACCCTCTTTCATCACAAACGATGTTGCTAACATATTTATAACTGTGTGTTTCATATCTGCTCCCTGAGGTTAAATTCCAATGGTAGATGTAGTAGAGAATGAGTAGACCAAGGAGATTCAGGTGCAAAGTATTTTATTAGTGCTATTTACAATGTGATGATTATAGTCCAGTCACTATGTATAAAAGTTCTGTATTATGTGGAGTCTCCTGCGAACTCCTGCTGCAGTGTTCTATTATTCCCCCTCCAAATTAGCTGCTCCATCATCCTCCTCCTCCTTGTTGGGGACGTCAACTTGTTCATCCCAGGGAACATTTGTTCTTATAAATATGTTATGGAGCATCGCACATGCCAGTATGATTTTACATACCAGTGATGGAGCATACAAGAGGTTTCCGCCTGTCAGTGTCAGGCACCTGAACCTTGACGTCAGAAGCCCAAATGTCCTCTCTCTCACATTGCATGTTTTTATGTGCCCTTCATTGTATGCACGCTCTGCCACTGTTGTGGGATTGGCAACTGGAGTAATTACCCATGGCTGTATGCCGTAACCTTGATCAGCTGCAGAGGAATGAGAGAAGATATGTTGGTAAAGCTTGATAGTGGTTTGGAATATACCATGGCAGTTATTAGTTGTAGGTGGAGTGGTGACTCTGACTTGCTGGTGGTATAGTGTATGTTCCTGTTCTTGTGACGTGGATTCATATGTCTGTTTTGATGGACATGACAATCTTGAGTAGTGGCTCAGGGACATGGGAATTTTCATATTGATTCCAAACTGATGGTTAAACCACTACAAAATGTTTTGTGTAGTCCATATTTGAGGCAGTGTCCTATTGTTGGATGGAACTTACCACCTCCTTGCACCCCCATGGTGTCAGATGTAGAGACACCATGGTAGCCTTACAAAGTTAAACTCTGCCGTCCATGTTACCATGTGACACTACGCATGCAGTGCGACACTTATTCACTCTTTGTGACAGATGATGGTTGTGCCAGCCATCAAGTGTACGAGGGTGTGTATCACATATTTATTTGTAGGATGATCTAATTTGGTGCAGTAGTATCTCCTAGCTTTCAATACATGATCGCAGACACTTTCAACACATGCACAGTGCAGGCTTTGTGAGGGGACACACCTATTTTTCACATGGGTCGGTACGGTGCATGTAAGGTCATGTATGTTCTCTCTACTCCTGTCGAGTCCTACTATGGCATTCATAATCTTTACAGTTTTGCACAAACTCTGCACCATGGTGGACCATCTCTTGTATACAGAACAGACATGGTGGTGTTAGGGGACGCTAAGGGGTGCATGTGAGGTGGCACTGGAGTAGGTGCTTCCCTATTTCTCATTATTCTGCCCCATGGTCTTTCATGGCAGGTTAATTTGTATTCCTATGTGTGCAACACAATGCAGCAGACAGGTGTAGTTGGATACTAAAGGTATGTCAGGTATGTGTAGATGATATGTAGTTGGCAATGGCACCACTTGGGTGGCATTTGATATAGGTGCTGCCAGAGGCTTGCACACCATGATTTACGAGGGGCTGTGCCTATGTGTGACTTTCTTTAAATGGCCAAGGCCTATGCTGTTGACATAGCTGAGCTATTCTTTGTTTGGTGTAATGTGTGGGATGTGTATTTAGTTGTCAACCAGTGGACACTTGTAGTGGTTTGTGGGCAGCTTCTGTATGCAAAGGGGACATTGCTCCACCTGTCCACACGTGGTGTGTCAGTCAGGTTGTGGCTGTGTTGTGTACATGTAGTTGTATGTGTCTGTGATGTACAATGATTGCGGTGTAGTGTGGCATGTTTCATATGTGTTGTTGCCTGCACATCTGTGTTCCCCTGCCCATATGTATTTTGTGTGGTGTATGTTTTGTTTGTCCTACATGGTTGGTGTGTTGTGTGTGTAACGATTGGTATGGTGAATTACCTACAAGTAGGCCATTGCCATATTGCTCATCCTGGTACCGCTTGTTAATAGTCGAATGGCAGAAAATGTAGGCATCATGGACGCTGCCGTGATATTTTGCTAGGATGTTAGTGAAGATCCCACGTATGTCCACAATGGCCTGCACCTTGATTGAATGGGTGTGCTTGCGGTTCCTATATAGATGTTCGGTTGCTGCAGGTGGCACCAGTTGTACTTGGATGTAGTCCATTGCACCCAGCACATGCGGGAACCCAGCAATTTGGTAGAAACCTAGCTTGATCTCCTGCTGCAGTTGCTGGGTGTTTGGGAAGCAGATGTGGTGGGATGTGAGGAGTATTATTGCGTCCAGGACCTGAGGTAGGAGGAACATGAAGGATGGCAGGGACATTCTAGTTACTTGTGCACCTGTTATCTGAAAAGATCCAGATGCCAGCATATGAAGGACAGCAAGGAGTTTTTTTTATGGGTGGAATAATTGTGGGATTTTGCATCCTTGCTGTGATGTGTGGCGCAGTGTGGTGCAACAGGCGTACAATGGATTCCCGATTCAGTTGGTACATCCTGATGACATGTTGTTCTCTGAGGCCAAGGATGGTTGTCCACTGTCCGTAGATCCTCTCCTGCCTTCTGCGCTGCCTTTTTTACTTCTGTGGTTGTATTTGGGGTTGCAGCGGTGGTGGTGGAGGGACCTGCTATCTTTACTGACGTCTACGGCGTGTGCCAAGCTGTAGCAGTACCACTTCCATGTTGACCTGGAGATTGCAAATGCTCATGTATGTTTTCCTTGAGTGGTGGTGTGTGGGCCTCTTTTTAATGCCTGGTCTGACCAGTCGTTTAATTTTTAATAGGACTTAGCATCATTCAAAATATAAATATGGTGTTGAGTTAGGGGACGCTTTTGTGTAAAAAAAAAATTACACAAAGGCGGCGCAAACTTTTTTTAAATATGGGCCTGTGTTTGTGCATTAGCAGAAGGTACAATACCACTGGTCATGGCTAGATGTCCCTGTTGAGCCTACTGAGTTGGAAGTGCCTTGGGGCAACTATCTTCCTACCGCTCTTGGAGAGCATAGTGCATTACACATTTGCAGGCCGAGCAAGGCTGTCAGAATATTATTGCAAATAAGGCCCTTATAACACAAACTCCTCTCAGCTGTAAAAACAAAAGATTCAGGCATAAGAGAGTTTAAAAATGTATTGAATGGTTGAAGGGGTTATCATTTTTGGCGCTCCTCTTACCTAGTGTGACTCACAAGATGGCATGGACAGAAAGAGCGCATCGTTCTGAATCTTTTGGCGGTTGTCTCAGTGCCCTAGGACCACCGCAGGCTGAGGTATTGGCAAAACTGTGTTGTAAAAGGAATGCCTGCAAAGCATTATGGGATGAGTTTCACTGAGTGCAGTGAATATTGTAATATCGGCTCTCCCACTATGCAGGGAGAGCCACTCTTGAGGATTCATTCCTGGGTCGATTTCATGCTATATAAATTCCCCTTTTCTTTTTACAAAACACACACACTACACTACTTGTAATTACTGATTATGTAAAGTAAGGACCAAGTGAAGGCTAAACGCAGAAAACAAACTCACGCGTGAACACGAGTGCTTACTGACAAACACGAGAGACAGGAAACAAAGAAAATTAGCCCGTCCAAGCAAAAGAAAAACATTCCAGGCGTAATTAAACTGTACTTGGCCGGTGCCCCTTAGCCAAGTACAGGAAGTGACATATTGGCTGCCAAACCAGTTAGGAGGCAGCTAAACAAGAGCGACACAGCCTTCGACCTCTGGTAAGTGGCAGACAGCGGCAGACGGGAGCAAAGTCCTATACTCCATCCAACAGGTTTCGAAGACAGCGCATGTGCGCTATCTAGGTTTGCCCTAAGAAACTGAAGTAATCTTTGAAGTTGATAACTCTCCACATGAGCATTATTGCTTTTTGAACCTTAAAAAGGACAAGGGCAAAGAGCCCTCTGGATCTGTTCATTTGGAGGTGAGAAGGGGGGAGATTGGCTTTGTGTGGGCTGGGCCCCGGTGGGGGTCATCTAGACATTGATATTTGGTAGGTTCATCCTCAACTCAGATGTCATATTAGGTTGATTGGTGGGAGTGCCCCAAAAGGGCAGGGTGGTTGGCGGTAATATGTTCGTTATTGTTAATGGGAGACACAAGTAAGGGCAAGCTACCACCATTGGGAGAAACCTTAAACAATATAATGAACCACTCCTACAGCAGACTCTCTTATACGACACAATGATCAGTTCATGTCGAGGTTGGGAGGGGGAACATATGTGAAACCCAATATACTCAAGGTAGTACCATGATAAAAATAGCTAGTGTTGATGCTCAAGGTCGGAATGCACAGGAAAGAAGTTAGCAGTCCTATCCCAACTGCATCTGCCTTATCCAGGAAAACTACTTACTAAAAAAAGATTGGTTCAGGTTGAAATCAAAATGATTCCGGAGTCAACACCTCTCCTCTGGGCCTTCTAAAAAGTGAGAAATAGCTGTCCTTATGGAAATCACCTTCAAGGGGGAGGTACAGGCAGGGGAAGATCATGGAAGAGAAAGGAAGAGGCCTTGCATTACATATCAAAACTGTATCCTTCATATTCTCTCTTCCTAACTTATTTGCAACAAATAAAGGACAAGAAACACGTAAAGTGAATCACAACTGGAATCTTACAGACTCCACATTCTTATGGGCGGGGGGGGCTGCGAGGGGGTCTTAAACATAGTAGTGGCTAGCACCCTTGATATGTCCCCATGGAGGTTTGGACAGGGAGCAATCACGAGATCATTAACTAATGTAAGACAACTAGGTATATGGATGGCACATCACCCCAAGAGGAAGAATTTGCCTTTTAGTCTAGATCTCACCGCACCTCTACAAGGTTAGAAAACTTCCTATGGTCATCCTCGATAGCTGCTGAAATTTTAGAGTAAGTGATAAGCAGTATCTCAATCTCAGACTACGCACCAATCCACATCAATTTAATAGTGTCCCACGGCTTCTGCCTGATAATTAGCGTGAGAGTGTGAGATACCATGTTACATAACAACAAAAATGTAATGGAAATAAATCATACAATAGCACATTATCTGTAAGGAAATTATAATGGCTGCATTCAGGTGAACACAGTCTGAGATGCATTGGGTTTTCACAACGGGCACAATGATACCTATCTCCTCTAAAATAAAAAAAGATAGAAAAGAAATGGGGAAGAACCAAACAAATTTAGAAGAATTGGAAGAATTCACAAGAGTACGTGTTCGATAAAAATTTGGCATCCATTAACAACTGCTAGGGCTAAAGTCAAAATGCTGAACACAGACTGAGCATAGTATGCCCTACTTTGCACTAAACAAAAGACATATTACTCAGGAGGAAACGGCAGGAAAACGCCACAAATGCAAATTCAGGTCTAGGTAGTAATAGCCAGAGTTAGGTGTATAAAGGGGAAGCTGGGCATATCCTTTAAAGATTATAAAGGCAAGCTAGAGAATTGTGTGACTTGTAGGAGGCACTTTATTAAGCAAGACACGAACACTCATATAAAATAAGAGAATACCTTGAGATGGCGAAAATACTCATGCAAGCCAACGCTGAATTCTTAGATTAGTAAATCAAACTAGGAGAAGTAATCTCTAGCTTGGCCAGATTACCAGCAGACAAAGCTGTGGACCCCAGTGGCTTTACACCACTCTTTTTAAAAACATTCTACTACTAAACAATTACACCCATCTTAACACATTTGTATAACTCATGCGCTAAGGCAGGAACCATAACTAAAATCATGCTAGAGATGTCTGTGTAAGTAAAAATGAATTTTATGAAGGATCCCACCCTCTGTGGCCTGTACAGGTCTATCTAATTACTAAATGTGGATGCTAAAATATTCACAGGGGTATTAGCCGACAGACAGCATCCTTTTCTGCTCAGCCTGGTCGATCCAGAGCAGCCAGGATTTACCTAAAATAGGAAATGTAGGGATAACACAAAGAGAATGTTACACGTAATGTACAATATAAACAAAATCTAACTGAATGCAATGTTATTGGTCATTGATGGTGAAAAGGCTTTTAATAAGAGTGCAATGGCTATATTTAGAAGAAACAATCAAAGGATTTGTTTCAGACACAAGTTCCCAGGCTGGATATTTGGTGGCTATAAGGCCTCAAGTGTGAAAATCAGAGTGAACAGTTCCTGTTCCTAGCAGATATTCATCCAGAGAGCCACGAGACAGCATTGCTCCTTCTCCTACTACTTATTGTTCTGTGTTGGCAACTTATGGCCGAAAGGGTAAGAAATAATCAAAACATCAAGGGGATACAGATAGAACAGAAAGTACAAGTTAATGATGTAAACGGATGATGACCTTGTAGCAGTGACCGACCCAGTTCACGCAATAGTGACACTGATATAAGAAATGGAAGACTTTGCAAAGTTTACGGATTTAGCTGGAATATATATTAACACTGAATATTAATATCCCCTATCACCGACAAGATTTCATTCAAAAGCAGTTGCCTTTTGTGTTGGCCACTGATGCTATTAACTACCTGGGAGTGCAAATGCCCGCCTCTTTATCTAATTCATCACATATCTCGACGCCTCGTCAGGGGTAGTAAGCGCTATATAAATACGATTACAATATCAATTACTCCAACCTTCCCTGAGCAATACCAAAAGACGTCCGATCCTGCACAACTCTGGTCTCTCCTGACCAGGAGGAATAGCAGCAACAAAATTGACCTTGTTACCAAAAAAATCCCGTTTGTAGTTCAAGCTCTCCATTACAGGCACCACTACAAAATCTGTGGCAGATAAAGAATGTTATAGATCGGTTCATTAGGGGACCCATGAAACCCAGAATGCCTAGCCCAGTGATATGCCAATAAAGTAGGCTTGGGCATCCCAAATGTGACTAAATATCACCAGGCAGCACAATTGTGACACATGGTCGAATGGAATTGAACCAAATCAGAAAAAAAGCTGATGCTTTAATGACCAACTAATAGCAGGCAACCACATTTTGAAAGTAACATGGTTAACCTTGGATAAACTAAGCATGTGCCCTCTATTCCTCACTGGTGACTAGAATCACCAGGGCAGATTGGAATATGGTGGAATAGAGCAAAGGACCGACAACGTTCCTCTTGGCACTGACAACCTTCCAGAGCAACCCAGATTTCTCCCTGGCCTATGAAGGAGACTAATATGCAAATTGGAGGACACATGCGTTCAAAGGAGTAGGAAACTTATTCGAACTCTCTGGGGTCAAGTCCCTAGAGCAAATCAAAACTATTATGGGCTGCCCGAAAAAAGAAGAATATGTTACCTACAGATTAGACACTCGGTCCTACACAACACAGTAAAATCACAAATGTCTAAGCCACTGACCATCTTGGAAAAATGGTTAAAAATGAAGGATGGAGTTAAACAGAAATAAATATGAAATAAACAAACTCTCCGAAATAAACAAAATACTCATAGACACTCAACCCTGTACAAAAGCCACTGGGTAAAAAGTAGGAAATAGAGATGGGCAGAATACCTTTTGATAAAGAGTTGGAAGACACACATCCTAGAGCCAAAATTACCTCAAGAAGCACTCAGGGCAGAGTCCCTCATAAAGATAACCACACATTGGCACAAAACACCAGAGAATATACACAAACTAAATCGCACCAAATCAGGTCTCTGGACAATAGACACCTTGTTGCCCTTACTTAACCCTTTTGCTGCTAACCCACCCCCTCCACGTGCTAAGACTTTTATTTGGCTATTCAGGATAGTTCACTCCTAGGCCTCCATAACATTTTTTCCACATAAGCTATCAACGCCAAATTTGTGTCCCGTTTTCCTCAACATCTTGGGGATTCTAAAGGTACCCAGGGTTTGTGGATTCCCCTGAAGGGGATTGAGAAATTAGCCAAAATACAGCTATTTTTTGTTGTTGTGAAAAATGGGGGAACAAGTGCTGAAGAAGAACGTGTTTGTTTTTTCCTGCAAATGGCATTAATGACAGTTTTGCGATGCTAATATTACCATGTTCACAGCTTTCAGGAACAGACTTGATTCAGAAAACCACATTTTGTTTACCACAGTTTTAGCATTTAGCTGGAAGATAGTCCATTTTTCCAATTTTATGGTGCTTTCAACCTTCTTCCAGTTTGCGGTGGAAACAGGTGTGAAACCCATGGTGGATGCCAGAAAATTTCTGGCATCCACCATTGGTTTCAATTCTGAAAACTAGATACAGTTCTGAATTCAGCAAGGGGTCATTTGTGTAGATCTTACAAGGTTTTCCCACTAGACAACTAAGAGAATCCAAGGTGGGGTGAAGTGTGACTCCCACCAGGTTTTCCTACCTGGAAGCCCTTGCAAACTTCAGACTTCGACTAAAACACACTTTCCTCACATTTCTGTGATGTAAACCTCTGGAATCTGCAAGGAGCAACTCATTTACTATCATTTCCTTAATGCTCCCTGTTAGAAATGGGGTCCTTGGTTGACAGTCAGGTTACCCCCTGTTCAAGCAAAGACCCTCACTCTAGTCAGGGTAAAAGAGAATCACCCTCAGCTAACCCCTGCTTACCCCCTTGGTAGCTTGGCAGAGCAGTAGGCTTAACCTCAGAGTGCTAGGCATAAAGTATTTGTACCAACACACACAGTAACTCAATGAAAACACTACAAAATGACACAACACAGGTTTAGAAAAATAGGAAATATTTATCTAAACAAAACAAGACCAAAACGACAAAAATCCACCATACACAAGTCAAGTTATTAATTAAAAATCAAAAAGAGTCTTTAAGTAGTTTTAAAAACACACTAGCGCTGCTAGAGTGAAAATGTACCTGGTGTGCGTCAAAAATAACCCCGCACGGGCGGGCGTGCGTCGAAAATAACTCCGCACGGCGGTACTCGAGTCAAAAATCCAGCCGCACGATGACTTGACGATCCAGCCGCGCAGGTTGCGATCTCCCAGCCTCCGTCAGCGATGCTGCGCGTCGTTTCTCCTGCTCCGTGCGTCGATTCTTCGGTCGCGTTTCCTGCGAGCGTCGTTTCTCAGCCGCGGAGCTGGCGGCGTGTCGTTTTTCAGCCGCCGATTGGATTCGCGTCGATCTTTTCCCCGCACGGCGCTCTGTGCGTGGATTTTCTTGTCTTTAGGCTGCCAGCTTCTCCTTTCAGGGTCCCAGGAACTGGATGGGCACCACAGGGCAGAGTAGGAGTCTCTCCAGAGGCTCCAGGTGCTGGCAGAGAGAAGTCTTTGCTGTCCCTGAGACTTCAAACAACAGGAGGCAAGCTCTAGATCAAGCCCTTGGAGATTTCTTCTCAAGATGGAAGGCACACAAAGTCCAGTCTTTGCCCTCTTACTCTGGCAGAAGCAGCACTGCAGGAAAGCTCCACAAAGCACAGTCACAGGCAGGGCAGCACTTCCTCCTCAGCTAACAGCTCTTCTCCAGGCAGAGGTTCCTCTTGATTCCAGAAGTGTTTCTGAAGTCTGTAGATTTGGGTGCCCTTCTTATACCCATTTTAGTCTTTGAAGTCACCTTTCTTCAAAGGGGACTCACACCTACTTGTGAAATCCTGCCTTGCCCAGGCAAGGCCTCAGACACACACCAGGGGGTTGGAGCCGGCATTGTTAGAGGCAGGCACAGTCCTTTCAGATGAGAGTGACCACTCCACCCCTCCCTCCTAGCAGAGATGGCTAATCAGGAAATGCAGGTTACACCCCAGCTCCCTTTGTGTCACTGTCTGGTGTGAGGTGAAAAACAACCCAACTGTCAAACTGACCCAGACAGGGAATCCACAAACAAGGCAGAGTCACAGAATGGTTTAAGCAAGAAAATGCTCACTTTCTAAAAGTGGCATTTTCAAACGCACAATCTTAAAATCAACTTTACTAAAAGATGTATTTTTAAATTGTGAGCTCAGGGACCCCAAACTCCACATGTCCATCTACTCTCTAGGGGAATCTACGCTTTAATCATATTTAAAGGTAGCCCCCATATTATCCTATGAGAGAGACAGTCCTTGCAACAGTGAAAAACGAATTTAGCAGTATTTCACTGTCAGGACATATAAACCACATTACTATATGTCCTACCTTATCCATACACTGCACCCTGCCCTTGGGGCTTCCTAGGGCCTACCTTAGGGGTGCCTTACATGTAAGAAAAGGGAAGGTTTAGGCCTGGCAAGTGGGTACACTTGCCAAGTCGAATTTACAGTGTAAAAATACACACACAGACACTGCAGTGGCAGGTCTGAGACATGATTACAGAGCTACTTATGTGGGTGGCACAACCAGTGCTGCAGGCCCACTAGTAGCATTTGATTTACAGGCCCTGGGCACCTCTAGTGCACTTTACTAGGGACTTACTAGTAAATCAAATATGCCAATCATGGATAAACCAATCACATACAATTTCACACAGAGAGCATATGCACTTTAGCACTGGTTAGCAGTGGGAAAGTGCTCAGAGTTCAAAAGCCAACAGCGACAGGTCAGAAAAAAATAGGAGGCAGGAGGCAAAAAGACTGGGGATGACCCTGCATAAGCAAAAGTCCAACACGACCCCCTACCAGCCTAAAGCCAGGGGAGAACAATCAATACCTTGATGTACTTCCCTGATTGGGGCGATAGAACAAGGACCCAGGCCCACAACAGCAGGGGCATGTTCCAGTTCTACGCCTTCCTGACTCCAGTTGGATCCCTCTGTCCATACTCTCAGGGCCCACTAAGCTAACCCATGGGGAACCCTTCTCCACATCTACAGACACCATCTGTGCAGCACCTAACTTTACTTTGCTCACAGATGAATTGCAATGGGCAGATAGTACCACCAGGGCCAACACAGTGGTGTTGCCCACTCCACCCCCGGGGTGTGACTCTCGTCCGCCCCCCAGGGGCAACTCTGTCCACCAGGACAGCAAGCCACGGTGACCCCTGACAACTGTCAGGGATGAGAGCCCGACCTCAGGCCTCTCTAACCACTGTGACTGTGGAGAGTGGGGGGCGGTAGCCCCAGGTGCCTGGCACCCTTTGACCACTCTCTCTTCCACCAGGTCAGGGATGACAACCTGACCCTGGTCCTCCCCTCTGGGGCTCAGTACCCTCCCTGCAGAAGCGGCACCCCCAGAGTCAAAAACTGTCAGGGTGCTTGTAGAAGCAGTCCTGCACAATTCTTCCACCAGTGCAGGGCTGTTAACCTGCAACTGGTCCGCCAACCTGGGGTCTGTACCTTCAGGTTGGACCAGGGCCAGGGGTGAGGCTTCCCTCCCCCTGCCCTCCCTTCTGGGGTCCTGCACCCCCCAACTAGGAGTGGCCCCCTCAGAGGACAACATGGGATGGGCACTGTTAGCAGTAGCCCCTTCCTCCAGGTCAGGGGGGACACCCTGAACCTGGCCTTCCAATCCAGGGTCTGTACCCTTAGATTGCACTGGGGCCAGGGGTGAGGCTCTTTCTCCCCTGCCCCTACTCTCAGGGTTCTGCACCCCCCCCTCAGGGAGAGTACCCCTTGAAGTCACACCAGGGGGGGTGATTGGGCAAACCGCCCACCCCTTCAGGTCAGGGTTTACCCCCTGCACCTGATCCTCCAGTCCAGGGTCTGTACCCACAGACTGGACCACTGCCTGGCAACCCAGGACTTCCTGGGGGGCATGCCTACCCCCCACCAGGTCAGAGTTTACCCTCTGAACCTGGTCATCCAACCCAGGGTCACCACCCTGCGGTTGAACCACTGCCTGGTGCACCAGGACTTCCTTGGGAGCACACTTACCCCCCATCAGGTCAGAGTTTACCCCCTGAACCTGATCATTCAACCCAGAGTCACCACCCTGCAGTTGAACCACTGCCTGGCACACCAGGACTTCCAGGGGGGCACACTTACCCCCCTCAAGGGACACACTGTCCCCAAGGGCCACACAAGAGTCTGGCTGGCGCAGGTCTCCTGACCTCTGCCCATCTGACAGAGTCTGGATTCCCCCCAACCCAGAAATGGTCTTACCAAGGTCATTCCTGGGGGGCTCTGCTCTCAGAGCTGACCCCTGACCCTCCAGGTTCTCCACTGGGGTCCGCAACCCCCTCTCAACCCTCTGTCTGGACTTCTGCACCCCCTCACTAGGAGTGGTACTGCCAGACACCAGAACTGGTGGGACGCTGGCTACAGCCGCCCCCCCAAGTTCTCCTGACACTGTGGGGTCTCCCTCAACAGATGGCCCTATGGTACAGGCTAGGCTCCCCTCCTGGTGTTCCCTCATGGAACCCTCCAGGACCTGGGACCAGATCTCGGGCACCTTGGACCTCAGCCCATCCCCATTCCCTCTCCTCAGAGACTGGACATGGGGTCCCTCACCCATCCCACTACACTGGGACCTACCTGGGACACTACAATCCTTCCCTACCTCACCTGGTTGGGAAATACCTAGACCACTCCTCTCAGGAGCACCCCCAAATGCCTCTTCAGACTCTCTGGTACTCACCAAGAGGTCTGCCTCCGTTGTAAGCTCCCTGGGGTCAGAGAACTCACACTCCACCTGGTGTTGGCATAGCTCTGGAAAATAAGGACTAGACATATGCTCTCCAGCAATTACATCACTCAGCCCCTCACATGAATTAACCAAAGTACCCTTCACCCAACCATCCAGTGACTCTGCTTTGGAAAAGCACCCCACATCACCCTCCTGAGACTGGTGAGACAGTACCTGACTGTCCCTGACACTCAACCCACACTCTTCTGGGATGTTTTCACACTCCATAACCAGGACTTCTACCTGGGGGGAACCCCTCTCCCTGTCACTCTCACCTAGAGTCAGTAGAGTGTCCTTCCCACCAGTAGGAATATGACTCCCCATGCCAGTTCCCCAATCCACCTCAGGGACCCTGTGCATCACTGGAGCTACCTCATACCCCTGAACCTTCTGGTGTGTGTTAACTCCCTCCTTCAAGTAGGGCACCACATCTCTGGGCATGTGCATTTCTTCAGCAGCACTAGATATAAAATTGTTGCTGCCACCATTCCAGCTGGATTCAGCCCTCATGACTTCCAGCGGTTTCAATTTAAGCTTGTAAGCATAAATCATCTTTTGTATCTCGAAGTCCCTTTCCCACTTGTCATACTCCCTTTGCATCCTCAACTTTTCTGCCTCCAACCGGCGAACCCTTTCTGCCTGTCTGTCCTGCACATCTTTAGGAGTCAGACCCTTAGACGACACCCTGCTACCCCTCCTGGGGACCCTCCCCCCAGGCGTAACAGGTACCTCCACTACACCACTGTGTATCCTCTGCACTTCCCCAACCACATTCTCCTCCTCTGTGTGCCCTCCAGCCTTCTTGATTGTCACCCCGGCCCTCTGTGCCTTTTGCCGCTCCCCCTTCCCTGGTGGAGCTCTTAGTGAGACAGTCAAGATCTTTAAGGAACTGTTTCAATTGAGCAACTGAGTACTCCTTCAGTTTCTCCATTTCAAACACAGCTCCAGCTGTTGCATCTCCAGATTGAGACATGATGGTCACAAGTGCAAAGTTCCAAAGGCAGAAAATAAGTTCCCCTATGAAGTAAAAATAATCAGTCAAGGGATCAGCAAAATCATGGAAGTAGAACAAAAAGGAGTCCTTAAGAGAAAAAGCAAAAGATCACCAAACAAGTAGTATGTGGTCACGTAGTGGTCTGAGATCAAAACAGTAGTGTACACTTAATCACTGTATGTCAAGTACAAATACAAGTCCAAATCCCGACCGCTGATCACCAATGTTAGAAATGGGGTCCTTGGTTGACAGTCAGGTTACCCCCTGTTCAAGCAAAGACCCTCACTCTTGTCAGGGTAAAAGAGAATCACCCTCAACTAACCCCAGCTTACCCCCTTGGTAGCTTGGCAGAGCAGTAGGCTTAACCTCAGAGTGCTAGGCATAAAGTATTTGTACCAACACACACAGTAACTCAATGAAAACACTACAAAATGACACAACACAGGTTTAGAAAAATAGGAAATATTTATCTAAACAAAACAAGACCAAAACGACAAAAATCCACCATACACAAGTCAAGTTATTAATTAAAAATCAAAAAGAGTCTTTAAGTAGTTTTAAAAACACACTAGCGCTGCTAGAGTGAAAATGTACCTGGTGTGCGTCAAAAATAACCCCGCACGGGCGGGCGTGCGTCGAAAATAACTCCGCACGGCGGTACTCGAGTCAAAAATCCAGCCGCACGATGAGTTGACGATCCAGCCGCGCAGGTTCTCATCAGTACATGTACTCATCAGTACATGTCCATCTACTCTCTAGGGGAATCTACGCTTTTATCATATTTAAAGGTAGCCCCCATATTATCCTATGAGAGAGACAGTCCTTGCAACAGTGAAAAACGAATTTTGCAGTATTTCACTGTCAGGACATATAAACCACATTACTATATGTCCTACCTTATCCATACACTGCACCCTGCCCTTGGGGCTTCCTAGGGCCTACCTTAGGGGTGCCTTACATGTAAGAAAAGGGAAGGTTTAGGCCTGGCAAGTGGGTACACTTGCCAAGTCGAATTTACAGTGTAAAAATACACACACAGACACTGCAGTTGCAGGTCTGAGACATGATTACAGAGCTACTTATGTGGGTGGCACAACCAGTGCTGCAGGCCCACTAGTAGCATTTGATTTACAGGCCCTGGGCACCTCTAGTGCACTTTACTAGGGACTTACTAGTAAATCAAATATGCCAATCATGGATAGACCAATCACATACAATTTCACACAGAGAGCATATGCACTTTAGCACTGGTTAGCAGTGGGAAAGTGCTCAGAGTTCAAAAGCCAACAGCGACAGGTCAGAAAAAAATAGGAGGCAGGAGGCAAAAAGACTGGGGATGACCCTGCATAAGCAAAAGTCCAACACGACCCCCTACCAGCCTAAAGCCAGGGGAGAACAATCAATACCTTGATGTACTTCCCTAATTGGGGCGATAGAACAAGGACCCAGGCCCACAACAGCAGGGGCATGTTCCAGTTCTACGCCTTCCTGACTCCAGTTGGATCCCTCTGTCCATACTCTCAGGGCCCACTAAGCTAACCCATGGGGAACCCTTCTCCACATCTACAGACACCATCTGTGCAGCACCTAACTTTACTTTGCTCACAGATGAATTGCAATGGGCAGATAGTACCACCAGGGCCAACACAGTGGTGTTGCCCACTCCACCCCCGGGGTGTGACTCTCGTCCCCCCCCCAGGGGCAACTCTGTCCACCAGGACAGCAAGCCACGGTGACCCCTGACAACTGTCAGGGATGAGAGCCCGACCTCAGGCCTCTCTAACCACTGTGACTGTGGAGAGTGGGGGGCGGTAGCCCCAGGTGCCTGGCACCCTTTGACCACTCTCTCTTCCACCAGGTCAGGGATGACAACCTGACCCTGGTCCTCCCCTCTGGGGCTCAGTACCCTCCCTGCAGAAGCGGCACCCCCAGAGTCAAAAACTGTCAGGGTGCTTGTAGAAGCAGTCCTGCACAATTCTTCCACCAGTGCAGGGCTGTTAACCTGCAACTGGTCCGCCAACCTGGGGTCTGTACCTTCAGGTTGGACCAGGGCCAGGGGTGAGGCTTCCCTCCCCCTGCCCTCCCTTCTGGGGTCCTGCACCCCCCAACTAGGAGTGGCCCCCTCAGAGGACAACATGGGATGGGCACTGTTAGCAGTAGCCCCTTCCTCCAGGTCAGGGGGGACACCCTGAACCTGGCCTTCCAATCCAGGGTCTGTACCCTTAGATTGCACTGGGGCCAGGGGTGAGGCTCTTTCTCCCCTGCCCCTACTCTCAGGGTTCTGCACCCCCCCTCAGGGAGAGTACCCCTTGAAGTCACACCAGGGGGGGTGATTGGGCAAACCGCCCACCCCTTCAGGTCAGGGTTTACCCCCTGCACCTGATCCTCCAGTCCAGGGTCTGTACCCACAGACTGGACCACTGCCTGGCAACCCAGGACTTCCTGGGGGGCATGCCTACCCCCCACCAGGTCAGAGTTTACCCTCTGAACCTGGTCATCCAACCCAGGGTCACCACCCTGCGGTTGAACCACTGCCTGGTGCACCAGGACTTCCTTGGGAGCACACTTACCCCCCATCAGGTCAGAGTTTACCCCCTGAACCTGATCAATCAACCCAGAGTCACCACCCTGCAGTTGAACCACTGCCTGGCACACCAGGACTTCCAGGGGGGCACACTTACCCCCCTCAAGGGACACACTGTCCCCAAGGGCCACACAAGAGTCTGGCTGGCGCAGGTCTCCTGACCTCTGCCCATCTGACAGAGTCTGGATTCCCCCCAACCCAGAAATGGTCTTACCAAGGTCATTCCTGGGGGGCTCTGCTCTCAGAGCTGACCCCTGACCCTCCAGGTTCTCCACTGGGGTCCGCAACCCCCTCTCAACCCTCTGTCTGGACTTCTGCACCCCCTCACTAGGAGTGGTACTGCCAGACACCAGAACTGGTGGGACGCTGGCTACAGCCGCCCCCCCAAGTTCTCCTGACACTGTGGGGTCTCCCTCAACAGATGGCCCTATGGTACAGGCTAGGCTCCCCTCCTGGTGTTCCCTCATGGAACCCTCCAGGACCTGGGACCAGATCTCGGGCACCTTGGACCTCAGCCCATCCCCATTCCCTCTCCTCAGAGACTGGACATGGGGTCCCTCACCCATCCCACTACACTGGGACCTACCTGGGACACTACAATCCTTCCCTACCTCACCTGGTTGGGAAATACCTAGACCACTCCTCTCAGGAGCACCCCCAAATGCCTCTTCAGACTCTCTGGTACTCACCAAGAGGTCTGCCTCCATTGTAAGCTCCCTGGGGTCAGAGAACTCACACTCCACCTGGTGTTGGCATAGCTCTGGAAAATAAGGACTAGACATATGCTCTCCAGCAATTACATCACTCAGCCCCTCACATGAATTAACCAAAGTACCCTTCACCCAACCATCCAGTGACTCTGCTTTGGAAAAGCACCCCACATCACCCTCCTGAGACTGGTGAGACAGTACCTGACTGTCCCTGACACTCAACCCACACTCTTCTGGGATGTTTTCACACTCCATAACCAGGACTTCTACCTGGGGGGAACCCCTCTCCCTGTCACTCTCACCTAGAGTCAGTAGAGTGTCCTTCCCACCAGTAGGAATATGACTCCCCATGCCAGTTCCCCAATCCACCTCAGGGACCCTGTGCATCACTGGAGCTACCTCATACCCCTGAACCTCCTGGTGTGTGTTAACTCCCTCCTTCAAGTAGGGCACCACATCTCTGGGCATGTGCATTTCTTCAGCAGCACTAGATATAAAATTGTTGCTGCCACCATTCCAGCTGGATTCAGCCCTCATGACTTCCAGCGGTTTCAATTTAAGCTTGTAAGCATAAATCATCTTTTGTATCTCGAAGTCCCTTTCCCACTTGTCATACTCCCTTTGCATCCTCAACTTTTCTGCCTCCAACCGGCGAACCCTTTGTGCCTGTCTGTCCTGCACATCTTTAGGAGTCAGACCCTTAGACGACACCCTGCTACCCCTCCTGGGGACCCTCCCCCCAGGCGTAACAGGTACCTCCACTACACCACTGTGTATCCTCTGCACTTCCCCAACCATATTCTCCTCCTCTGTGTGCCCTCCAGCCTTCTTGATTGTCACCCCGGCCCTCTGTGCCTTTTGCAGCTCCCCCTTCCCTGGTGGAGCTCTTAGTGGGACAGTCAAGATCTTTAAGGAACTGTTTCAATTGAGCAACTGAGTACTCCTTCAGTTTCTCCATTTCAAACACAGCTCCAGCTGTTGCATCTCCAGATTGAGACATGATGGTCACAAGTGCAAAGTTCCAAAGGCAGAAAATAAGTTCCCAATGAAGTAAAAATAATCAGTCAAGGGATCAGCAAAATCATGGAAGTAGAACAAAAAGGAGTCCTTAAGAGAAAAAGCAAAAGATCACCAAACAAGTAGTATGTGGTCACGTAGTGGTCTGAGATCAAAACAGTAGTGTACACTTAATCACTGTATGTCAAGTACAAATACAAGTCCAAATCCCGACCGCTGATCACCAATGTTAGAAATGGGGTCCTTGGTTGACAGTCAGGTTACCCCCTTTTCAAGCAAAGACCCTCACTCTAGTCAGGGTAAAAGAGAATCACCCTCAGCTAACCCCAGCTTACCCCCTTGGTAGCTTGGCAGAGCAGTAGGCTTAACCTCAGAGTGCTAGGCATAAAGTATTTGTACCAACACACACAGTAACTCAATGAAAACACTACAAAATGACACAACACAGGTTTAGAAAAATAGGAAATATTTATCTAAACAAAACAAGACCAAAACGACAAAAATCCACCATACACAAGTCAAGTTATTAATTAAAAATCAAAAAGAGTCTTTAAGTAGTTTTAAAAACACACTAGCGCTGCTAGAGTGAAAATGTACCTGGTGTGTGTCAAAAATAACCCCGCACGGGCGGGCGTGCGTCGAAAATAACTCCGCACGGCGGTACTCGAGTCAAAAATCCAGCCGCACGATGAGTTGACGATCCAGCCGCGCAGGTTCTCATCAGTACATGTACTCATCAGTACATGTCCATCTACTCTCTAGGGGAATCTACGCTTTAATCATATTTAAAGGTAGCCCCCATATTATCCTATGAGAGAGACAGTCCTTGCAACAGTGAAAAACGAATTTAGCAGTATTTCACTGTCAGGACATATAAACCACATTATTATATGTCCTACCTTATCCATACACTGCACCCTGCCCTTGGGGCTTCCTAGGGCCTACCTTAGGGGTGCCTTACATGTAAGAAAAGGGAAGGTTTAGGCCTGGCAAGTGGGTACACTTGCCAAGTCGAATTTACAGTGTAAAAATACACACACAGACACTGCAGTTGCAGGTCTGAGACATGATTACAGAGCTACTTATGTGGGTGGCACAACCAGTGCTGCAGGCCCACTAGTAGCATTTGATTTACAGGCCCTGTGCACCTCTAGTGCACTTTACTAGGGACTTACTAGTAAATCAAATATGCCAATCATGGATAGACCAATCACATACAATTTCACACAGAGAGCATATGCACTTTAGCACTGGTTAGCAGTGGGAAAGTGCTCAGAGTTCAAAAGCCAACAGCGACAGGTCAGAAAAAAATAGGAGGCAGGAGGCAAAAAGACTGGGGATGACCCTGCATAAGCAAAAGTCCAACACGACCCCCTACCAGCCTAAAGCCAGGGGAGAACAATCAATACCTTGATGTACTTCCCTGATTGGGGCGATAGAACAAGGACCCAGGCCCACAACAGCAGGGGCATGTTCCAGTTCTACGCCTTCCTGACTCCAGTTGGATCCCTCTGTCCATACTCTCAGGGCCCACTAAGCTAACCCATGGGGAACCCTTCTCCACATCTACAGACACCATCTGTGCAGCACCTAACTTTACTTTGCTCACAGATGAATTGCAATGGGCAGATAGTACCACCAGGGCCAACACAGTGGTGTTGCCCACTCCACCCCCGGGGTGTGACTCTCGTCCCCCCCCCAGGGGCAACTCTGTCCACCAGGACAGCAAGCCACGGTGACCCCTGACAACTGTCAGGGATGAGAGCCCGACCTCAGGCCTCTCTAACCACTGTGACTGTGGAGAGTGGGGGGCGGTAGCCCCAGGTGCCTGGCACCCTTTGACCACTCTCTCTTCCACCAGGTCAGGGATGACAACCTGACCCTGGTCCTCCCCTCTGGGGCTCAGTACCCTCCCTGCAGAAGCGGCACCCCCAGAGTCAAAAACTGTCAGGGTGCTTGTAGAAGCAGTCCTGCACAATTCTTCCACCAGTGCAGGGCTGTTAACCTGCAACTGGTCCGCCAACCTGGGGTCTGTACCTTCAGGTTGGACCAGGGCCAGGGGTGAGGCTTCCCTCCCCCTGCCCTCCCTTCTGGGATCCTGCACCCCCCAACTAGGAGTGGCCCCCTCAGAGGACAACATGGGATGGGCACTGTTAGCAGTAGCCCCTTCCTCCAGGTCAGGGGGGACACCCTGAACCTGGCCTTCCAATCCAGGGTCTGTACCCTTAGATTGCACTGGGGCCAGGGGTGAGGCTCTTTCTCCCCTGCCCCTACTCTCAGGGTTCTGCACCCCCCCCTCAGGGAGAGTACCCCTTGAAGTCACACCAGGGGGGGTGATTGGGCAAACCGCCCACCCCTTCAGGTCAGGGTTTACCCCCTGCACCTGATCCTCCAGTCCAGGGTCTGTACCCACAGACTGGACCACTGCCTGGCAATCCAGGACTTCCTGGGGGGCATACCTACCCCCCACCAGGTCAGAGTTTACCCTCTGAACCTGGTCATCCAACCCAGGGTCACCACCCTGCGGTTGAACCACTGCCTGGCGCACCAGGACTTCCTTGGGTGCACACTTACCCCCCATCAGGTCAGAGTTTACCCCCTGAACCTGATCATTCAACCCAGAGTCACCACCCTGCAGTTGAACCACTGCCTGGCACACCAGGACTTCCAGGGGGGCACACTTACCCCCCTCAAGGGACACACTGTCCCCAAGGGCCACACAAGAGTCTGGCTGGCGCAGGTCTCCTGACCTCTGCCCATCTGACAGAGTCTGGATTCCCCCCAACCCAGAAATGGTCTTACCAAGGTCATTCCTGGGGGGCTCTGCTCTCAGAGCTGACCCCTGACCCTCCAGGTTCTCCACTGGGGTCCGCAACCCCCTCTCAACCCTCTGTCTGGACTTCTGCACCCCCTCACTAGGAGTGGTACTGCCAGACACCAGAACTGGTGGGACGCTGGCTACAGCCGCCCCCCCCAAGTTCTCCTGACACTGTGGGGTCTCCCTCAACAGATGGCCCTATGGTACAGGCTAGGCTCCCCTCCTGGTGTTCCCTCATGGAACCCTCCAGGACCTGGGACCGGATCTCGGGCACCTTGGACCTCAGCCCATCCCCATTCCCTCTCCTCAGAGACTGGACATGGGGTCCCTCACCCATCCCACTACACTGGGACCTACCTGGGACACTACAATCCTTCCCTACCTCACCTGGTTGGGAAATACCTAGACCACTCCTCTCAGGAGCACCCCCAAATGCCTCTTCAGACTCTCTGGTACTCACCAAGAGGTCTGCCTCCATTGTAAGCTCCCTGGGGTCAGAGAACTCACACTCCACCTGGTGTTGGCATAGCTCTGGAAAATAAGGACTAGACATATGCTCTCCAGCAATTACATCACTCAGCCCCTCACATGAATTAACCAAAGTACCCTTCACCCAACCATCCAGTGACTCTGCTTTGGAAAAGCACCCCACATCACCCTCCTGAGACTGGTGAGACAGTACCTGACTGTCCCTGACACTCAACCCACACTCTTCTGGGATGTTTTCACACTCCATAACCAGGACTTCTACCTGGGGGGAACCCCTCTCCCTGTCACTCTCACCTAGAGTCAGTAGAGTGTCCTTCCCACCAGTAGGAATATGACTCCCCATGCCAGTTCCCCAATCCACCTTAGGGACCCTGTGCATCACTGGAGCTACCTCATACCCCTGAACCTCCTGGTGTGTGTTAACTCCCTCCTTCAAGTAGGGCACCACACCTCTGGGATGTGCATTTCTTCAGCTGCACTAGATATAAAATTGTTGCTGCCACCATTCCAGCTGGATTCAGCCCTCATGACTTCCAGCGGTTTCAATTTAAGCTTGTAAGCATAAATCATCTTTTGTATCTCGAAGTCCCTTTCCCACTTGTCATACTCCTTTTGCATCCTCAACTTTTCTGCCTCCAACCGGCGAACCCTTTCTGCCTGTCTGTCCTGCACATCTTTAGGAGTCAGACCCTTAGACAACACCCTGCTACCCCTCCTGGGGACCCTCCCCCCAGGCGTAACAGGTACCTCCACTACACCACTGGGTATCCTCTGCACTTCCCCACCCACATTCTCCTCCTCTGTGTGCCCTCCAGCCTTCTTGATTGTCACCCCAGCCCTCTGTGCCTTTTGCAGCTCCCCCTCCCTGGTGGAGCTCTTAGTGGGACAGTCAAGATCTTTAAGGAACTGTTTCAATTGAGCAACTGAGTACTCCTTCAGTTTCTCCATTTCAAACACAGCTCCAGCTGTTGCATCTCCAGATTGAGACATGATGGTCACAAGTGCAAAGTTCCAAAGGCAGAAAATAAGTTCCCAATGAAGTAAAAATAATCAGTCAAGGGATCAGCAAAATCATGGAAGTAGAACAAAAAGGAGTCCTTAAGAGAAAAAGCAAAAGATCACCAAACAAGTAGTATGTGGTCACGTAGTGGTCTGAGATCAAAACAGTAGTGTACACTTAATCACTGTATGTCAAGTACAAATACAAGTCCAAATCCCGTCGCTGCTTCCAATGTTAGAAATGGGGTCCTTGGTTGACAGTCAGGTTACCCCCTGTTCAAACAAAGACCCTTACTCTAGTCAGGGTAAAAGAGAATCACCCTCAGCTAACCCCTGCTTACCCCCTTGGTAGCTTGGCAGAGCAGTAGGCTTAACCTCAGAGTGCTAGGCATAAAGTATTTGTACCAACACACACAGTAACTCAATGAAAACACTACAAAATGACACAACACAGGTTTAGAAAAATAGGAAATATTTATCTAAACAAAACAAGACCAAAACGACAAAAATCCACCATACACAAGTCAAGTTATTAATTAAAAATCAAAAAGAGTCTTTAAGTAGTTTTAAAAACACACTAGGGCTGCTAGAGTGAAAACGTACCTGGTGTGCGTCAAAAATAACCCCGCACGGGCGGGCGTGCGTCGAAAATAACTCCACACGGCGGTACTCGAGTCAAAAATCCAGCCGCACGATGAGTTGACGATCCAGCCGCGCAGGTTGCGATCTCCCAGCCTCCGTCAGCGATGCTGCGCGTCGTTTCTCCTGCTCCGTGCGTCGATTCTTCGGTCGCGTTTCCTGCGAGCGTCGTTTCTCAGCCGCGGAGCTGGCGGCGCGTCGTTTTTCAGCCGCCGATTGGATTCGCGTCGATCTTTTCCCCGCACGGCGCTCTGTGCGTGGATTTTCTTGTCTTTAGGCTGCCAGCTTCTCCTTTCAGGGTCCCAGGAACTGGATGGGCACCACAGGGCAGAGTAGGAGTCTCTCCAGAGGCTCCAGGTGCTGGCAGAGAGAAGTCTTTGCTGTCCCTGAGACTTCAAACAACAGGAGGCAAGCTCTAGATCAAGCCCTTGGAGATTTCTTCTCAAGATGGAAGGCACACAAAGTCCAGTCTTTGCCCTCTTACTCTGGCAGAAGCAGCACTGCAGAAAGCTCCACAAAGCACAGTCACAGGCAGGGCAGCACTTCCTCCTCAGCTAACAGCTCTTCTCCAGGCAGAGGTTCCTCTTGATTCCAGAAGTGTTTCTGAAGTCTGTAGATTTGGGTGCCCTTCTTATACCCATTTTAGTCTTTGAAGTCACCTTTCTTCAAAGGGGACTCACACCTACTTGTGAAATCCTGCCTTGCCCAGGCAAGGCCTCAGACACACACCAGGGGGTTGGAGCCGGCATTGTTAGAGGCAGGCACAGTCCTTTCAGATGAGAGTGACCACTCCACCCCTCCCTCCTAGCAGAGATGGCTAATCAGGAAATGCAGGTTACACCCCAGCTCCCTTTGTGTCACTGTCTGGTGTGAGGTGAAAAACAACCCAACTGTCAAACTGACCCAGAAAGGGAATCCACAAACAAGGCAGAGTCACAGAATGGTTTAAGCAAGAAAATGCTCACTTTCTAAAAGTGGCATTTTCAAACGCACAATCTTAAAATCAACTTTACTAAAAGATGTATTTTTAAATTGTGAGCTCAGGGACCCCAAACTCCACATGTCCATCTACTCTCTAGGGGAATCTACGCTTTAATCATATTTAAAGGTAACCCCCATATTATCCTATGAGAGAGACAGTCCTTGCAACAGTGAAAAACGAATTTAGCAGTATTTCACTGTCAGGACATATAAACCACATTACTATATGTCCTACCTTATCCATACACTGCACCCTGCCCTTGAGGCTTCCTAGGGCCTACCTTAGGGGTGCCTTACATGTAAGAAAAGGGAAGGTTTAGGCCTGGCAAGTGGGTACACTTGCCAAGTCGAATTTACAGTGTAAAAATACACACACAGACACTGCAGTGGCAGGTCTGAGACATGATTACAGAGCTACTTATGTGGGTGGCACAACCAGTGCTGCAGGCCCACTAGTAGCATTTGATTTACAGGCCCTGGGCACCTCTAGTGCACTTTACTAGGGACTTACTAGTAAATCAAATATGCCAATCATGGATAAACCAATCACATACAATTTCACACAGAGAGCATATGCACTTTAGCACTGGTTAGCAGTGGGAAAGTGCTCAGAGTTCAAAAGCCAACAGCGACAGGTCAGAAAAAAATAGGAGGCAGGAGGCAAAAAGACTGGGGATGACCCTGCATAAGCAAAAGTCCAACACTCCCAATTAAAATGGTAGCTCACTTGTGTGGGAAGGGCTAGTACTCTCACCAGAAAATGCCCCAAAACGCAATACGGACACCACATTTTTACACTGAAAGCTTACCTTGTTTGCAATATACCTAGCTGTGGATTTAGGGCCCTAGCTCACCAGCGCCTAGGAAAACCTAGCAAACCTTTATATTTTTTAAAACTAGACAACTTGGAAAATCCAGGGTGGGTGTCTTGAGGGCTCCCACAAGGTCCTTTACCCAGAAGTCCTTGCAAACCTCAAACTTTGACTAAAACACATTTTCTACACATATCTGTGATGGAAAGATCTGGAATCTGCAGGGAACTACTAAGGTCCTACCAACTACCATTTTCCCAAGGGTCCTGATAAAAATGGTACCTCACTTGTATGTGTAGGGCTAGTACCTGTGTCAGGAAAGACCTCAAAACGCAACATGGACACATCACATTTTTCCACTGAAAACTGACCCCTTTTTGGCAATGTGTCTAACTGTGGATGTTGAGCCCTAGCTCAGCCAGCACCTAGGAAGACTTAGCAAATGTGTACAAATTTGAAAACGTGACCGCTAGGGCATCAAGGGTGGGGTGACTTGTGTGGCTCCCACCAGGACTTCCTACCCAGAAGCCCCATGCAAAACTCAAAGTTTGCCAAATATTGCACCTTTTCTTTGCATTTCTGTGATGTAAACTTTTGGAATCAGTAGGAATCCACAAAATATCTTCCATCCAGCATTCTCCGACTTATCCAAATAAAAATGCTGCCCCACTTGTGTTGCTAGGCCTAGTGCCCGTGGCAGGAACAGATCAAACCATGCTCAATGAGTGTATGTTTGCGAGGACTCTCATTGATGTTAGTTTGATCCGTTTCTGTCGCAGGTACTAGGCACAGCCAGAAAAGTGGGGCAGCATTTTTATTGGGACAAGTGGGGAAACTCTGGGTGGTAGGAATTTTGTGGATTCCTTCTGTTTCTGGAAGAGTACATCTCAGCAATACGAGGAAAATGTGTAATATTAAAGATTTAACAAAAATGAAATTCCCTGCTAATAATCGAAAGTTCAGATTAGTGAACAAATGACACACAGCTTATGACATGAGCTGTAAAGCAACAAAGTACCAATCACTTTACATCCCATTCACGCACCTTTCATGCATGACACACAAAATCATTCACACTGCAAGCCGCCAGCCCAGCACATTACAACACTCACATCAACAAACAGCGTCATTCAAGGGCCCATCACTTTCATACACTCACAGAACTGACACAGCAATCACACTGCTTGGCAGCTGACGGAGTGTTTGGACTGGCATTTGGTTGGCAATGTGTGTGTACTGACCAGCAGCAAGTCACTGCACAAACATATCACTGCTAAATGGCAGCTCTGAAACACCGCCTGCCAGAGGCCAATCACACACACTGCCAGCACACATACCTCCAACCAGATTCCAGCTCAAGCAGAACAATCACACCGCCTGGAAGCTGGTGGAATGTGTGGACTTACGAACAGCACTGCAAGGCTCCGACCTTTAATCTTCTGTAAATGCACCTCCCTTGTGCTATTGTAGTCTAAAATGAACAGAGGTTTTCTCACTTCAGTAACCTGACTCCAAACACTCACAGGTGAAGAACTTTCATCATGAAGGGTTGTCAGCATGTGGACATCTTTCCTGTTTGAAAATTTCACAGCTAGAAGTTCATCACTATGCAAGGCACTGCACCGTGTTTTTTTTTTAAACATACAAGTCTCTAGGGTTACCTTTGTGGTTAGGGAAGATTGTCCACGTGCAACAGTCTCCACTTACAACAATTCCTTGAACAATTGCACACCAATGTAGAAGTTATCTACGTATAAATGGTGACCTTTGCTGAAAAGTCCTTCACCAAGTTCCCACACAATTTTCTCACTGAATCCGAACGTGGATGGGCAACCAGGAAAGGGTCAATAGAAGAAGCCCTACCAGTGTACACCCTGAAATTACAGACATACCCAGTACTAATCTCAGATGACATATACATTTAATTCCATAACGCACCCTCTTGCTAGGAATGTACTGCCTAAACAAACAAATGGCCCTTGAACAGGACCAAAGACTCATCCATCAGTTATTTCTTTCCCTAGGACATAGATCTCTGAAAAACCATCTACAAGATGATCAAGGACAGGCCGAATCTTGAAGAGACAGTCACATTCAGGGTGATCCCATGGCAATGCTAAAGCATTATCTACAAAATGCTGCATCCGAAGCAGAAGCAAATACTGATCATGACTCATGGTTGCAGGCAATTTAACAGTTGCCATCAAGGGACTAGTACACTAATATGAAGATAGCAACGGCTTTCTTATCAATCCCATCAAAAGCGTTTAACCCAAGAACTACTTCAACTCATCCAGATTTGTGGGGGTCCACTTGCTAGCTCTAGAATAGGACTGGCACTGTTGTCTCTCAAATACTGTTCACAATACAGATTAGTCTGGTCAGTCATCTCATCCAAAAATACATTGTCCATACACAACTGAAAGAAATTCATTGGCAAAAAGTTTTCAATATTTACTTTACACCCTGTGACAGCACTAAAGGCAGGCAACACAGGCTGCACCATGTTTGGGGCAACCCAGAGTTCGGTACTTACAGTGGGAAGCCTTTCAGCCCCAGGCTGCAATCCAGATTCCTGTTGCTGCACTATCAGCACATCAATGTCCTCCTCCGAAAGAGGCACTTCCTCGGCACTAGAATTGACTTAATCATCAGATGATTCCACTCAGACAGAAAATTTGCTGCCAGAATCTTGGAGTTCGTCCTCGGCCTCAGATGCAGAGGAAGATTCTAAAAACAAACCAACAACCTGCTGAGCGGTAATCCTGCAATTAACCATAATACTTACTAATAAAATTAACACAACAAATAGGTCAACAATAACTAACACTTTGTAAAATAAGTGATAAACTAACTGTGGTTTTATCAAACAGAAAGTAAAACTACTGGCATATAGTAATCCGGAAGAAAAAGTCAATCAATACAAAGCACACAAAGAATATACTCAAAAACAATATCACTCACTTGTCAGAGTCATCAAGACTGAGAATCAACTGCACCTACTCTGCACAGACACAGCAAGTACCAAAGACGTCCCTCTGCAACGGAAAAAACAAAACAAAAGACATTACACTTATGACAAGGCAGTACAGAATGTGCACAAGTCGATATGTTACTTTGAAAGACAATCACACAAAAAAAAGAAAGATTCAATATTTGTAAAGCAGTCAGAAAATGATATAAACAGGCCATGAATACACATTAAATTAAAAGATTAAAAAACTAGTTGCTTACCAACCACAACTCCACAAACTACATATCTACCAAAACTGCACCGCAAGCAGCATTCACCCACAAGACAAGGGAAATAATTGTTTCTACAGTAAAAAAAGAAAAAAGAGAATTAAAACACAAATGAAAATGGTTTATTATCAACCAAAAGGCACTGATATTCAGCCGAAAGGATGTGTGACTAAGGCAAAAAAAGACACCACCAAATCGAATGAAACATTACCTCAGAAGCAGATCCCCCACCACATACATGACCCTATTCCTATGTGACTTGAGTTACCTTCCACCCTGAGGCCCAATCCACTCAAAAAGTCCAAAAAGCAAAACAAAATTGCCTCAAGGGGGAGGGCAGAATGCAAAACTAATATGGCCCCCAAGGAGAGCGACCCTTGCCTAAGGGGAAGCTCCCATACAAAATCTGTGCTGTATAGTGGGCTTACATCACCACCCCAATAGGGCAGATTGACCTAAAAATGTCCAATCTGCCTTTTTGGGAAAGAGGTTAGAATAAAAAAAATATGATCCCTAAGGGTCACTCCCTTTCAAAACTCAATCCCTGGTGACTAGTAGAGTTTCACTCCCACAAAGGGCAGATCAGCCTAAAAATGGCCCAATCTGCCCTCGGATGGTGTGGGGGAGGGGGCAGAATAAAACAAAAAAGCCACCCCCCAAGGGAAGCAGCCCTTGCCTAAGGGGTCCCTCCCCTTTCAAAAGATTAATCCCTGGTGTCTAGTGGGCTTCCGCTCCCCCAGAGGGCTGATCAGCCTAAAAACAGCCAATCTTTCCCTGGGGTAGGGGTTGGATTACAAAAACAAACAAAAAATCTGCCAAGGGGAGCAAACCTTTCCGAAGGGGTCTATCCCACAATTATGTCAAAAATATTATCCGTGGAATCTAATTTTCGTGTGGGTGTGTTCTGCAAAACCCTTTGCCCCCCCTGGAGAAGGACTTACCTTTACACAGTTTCTCTCCTGGATGCGCTGGAAACAAGTGGCTCCCTGGATATCTCCAGCACCATCTAATGGCGTCGGCATGCCGTGCGTGCGCTAGTCATCAGATCGCGATGGGGTTGTCAGTTGTAGCAGCAGAAGCACTTCTGCTGCCACCCCCAATGGAGGCATGTCGCAGGGGGGCCCGTGAGGGAAGCGTCAGCGCTTCCAACAAGGATGGGTGCCAGGACGGCCTGGAGCCATCTCCAGCACTTGACCACCATGGCAGAGGACAGCTCCAGGCAGTCTGCCACACTGACAGGGTTAATAAATAGAATTCGCCCATAAAATGTTTATAAAAAGGAATTCAGCTTCATAACTATTGGGGAATCTGGCCACCACCACCTTGTTTTGCATTTTGCGTCACATCCATTCTCACAAGCAGACAGCCAAGGGTTAAAATGTTTTTTAGATGACCAGTTAAATATTGAGCGCCTGTTAATTAAACATTGATTTTTAAGGAGGAATGGTAGTGCATGGAAGTTTAAGAATGAGTGGTCTTGAAAAGTCTACATCTAATTAAGAAAGAGTGTGTAGTTTGCAGGGAAGCTGCTTTCAGATCCTTGCCCCTGCTGCCTCTGCAAATATAAATGAAATATTTCCACTTTGGGAGGTCTCTGAACCTGGAAGGGATCCCCTGGTAGGGGGTGGACTGAACCCTTTTTGATCTCCAGGTCTGGAGTGTCTAACAGATCAACCAGGTGTGAACCACAGGTGGGCAGAATTTATGAGACCAAAAAAAAATACTTTTCCTCTGTAACAATATTTGTCATAGATACTATGTCTTCCCACAGTTTCACCACCAATTAATATCTTTGAGACGCCAGACTGGATCTAGACTTTCCCCCAAGCAATAACTATTCAGCATTGCATGGATTGAATGAGCACTAATGTAGCAGATGGTGTGATCTTTTAAGGTCTCCTTCTGTGTGAAAGTCTAAGCTGTGTGTTCTTAGCCATTGCCCATAGCTCAGCCTTGCAAATAGGGCCCAACTCATCCTCAGTCCCCATCAATTGAAGATTGTAGCTTTCAGTCATGAATATTCAGTGGGCCCCATTGTCCCAATGGAATGCTTGCAACAATGATACCATTCTACTGAAGAAATTTGGGGATTTTGTATGGCTAGTTGCTGACATGCATCCCTATGTATCAGGAAACAGATACTTGCACCCTAAGATTTGAAACTGAGGCTCACACTGTAACAAGATCCCCCAGCAGGGAAACACAATCAGTGCCATCCAGTTCACTCATAAGCCACAGAACTTTTCAAATGCAATCACTATGTAACTTGTAATAGGGCCCGACCAAGAAGGGTGGCTGTGGTAGAGATCTGCATTGGGTGACTCCTGGTCTTCCACTACTGATACCAGTTTAACTCCCTAATTTAGAAGGTCAGCCTGGACCCAGTCAGCCAGCATAAAGAGTAGTGGTGACAGAGGACATTTCTGACGGGGCCCTTCTACCAATATGAATAATGTCACATAGCATTCTGTTAAATCAGACTCTTATCTTTATTGTGTCTTCTAAAAGTTGGCTGTAATGAACAAAAATTAGACCTACATTCATCTTGATGAGGATCACAAATAAATAATTCTGGGCTAGGCAATCAGATCTCATTCCCAAACTCATTTTAGTCAGATCTATACTTCGAATGATTCTAGTGAGGAGGGGATTGACCATCGTCTGCTGAATTTCACCCCTCAGCATCAAATGTTCTTTAGATGAGGTCATTGAGGCAATTAAATCTCACTGACAATAAATAACTGTGACACTCAATAGAAAGACCAGCCGTGCTCAGTCCCCCATCAAATGAAGTTCGTAGCATTCAGTCATGGACATTCAAAGGAACCCATCCATTGTCCCAAAGGAAAGCTTTCAACGTTGCTGCCACTCTCCTGAAGAAATCGGGGGGTTTTGCATGTCTAGTTCTGTAAAATGTATATGGCTTTAGGCATTGGGATAATTTTAATGAGGGTTAGTTTGTCCAGAATAAAGAGCTGCAGTTAACCCCAATGGTTGAGATCGCACAAGTAAGGGAGTCAAATTGCCTTCCCAGATCTAGGCCTCTAGCTTGCTGACATGCATCCCTAGATAATGGAAGGCATACACCTCTACCCTAAGATTTTAGTCTGAGGTTTACACTGTTACATTGTCTCCCGCACGGGGAGCACAATAATTTCCGTCCACTTCACTTGTAAGCTGGAGAAATTTTCAAACACTCACTATGTATTTTGCAGTAGGGCCAGACCAACAAGGGTGGCTGTGGTAGCGATCTGCTTAGAGTGACACATGGCCTTCCACCTCTGCTGACCAGTTTAAGTACCTAGATTAGAAGGTCAGTCCAGAAACAGTCAGCCAGCATAAAGAGTAGTGGTGACAAAGGGCATTCCAGACAGGGCCCTCCTACCAATAAGAAAGTGTCACAGAGCATTCTGTTGAAGTGGACTCTCTTCTTTGGTGTGTCCTCTAAAAGTCAGATTTAGTGAATGAAAACTAGACCTGTGTTCATCTTAAACAGGGTTGAAAAGAAATAATTCAGCCTAGGCAATCGTATCTCATTCTCAATCTCATTTGAGTCAGATCTATACCTCGGGTGCTTCTAGCTAGGAAGAAATTGACCAACTTCTACCGAATGTCCCCCTAAGCGTCAAATTTGCTTTGGATGAGGTCATTGAGCCAAATAAATCTAGCCCTATGTATTAGGCACCTGGACCGTTTGGGGCCCCAATGAAGCTCGGAACTTTGGACTCGACTCATCGCCATTTATATTAATCTGGCCTATAAGATCGGTCTACCTCAGTTCTGGACATCTGCTACCATTGTTCCCATGTATAAGAAGTGGAGCCATGGAAACTGTAGCGTTTACCTCAAATTTCCCTTCTTAACTCCATGGTGAAGATCATTGATAGGTTTTGTATTTGATAGATTATATACATGGGATTCCAATCTGGGGTTCTCTCCTAGCTACAATATGGGTTTAGAGCAGGGCTGAGGACGCTGGAGCAGTGCCTCAAGCTGTACTTCCTAATGATCAAATATACCAAATGTAGCTCCATTTATCTAGCCATCATGGATCTTTCCTGCACATTCGAGAGTGTGGTCAGGTCCAAGCTCTGGGCTACGCTGGAATCCTTGGGGGTAGAAAATGGTCTGGTGGACTTTTTGAGGGCACTTCATTATGACCTTACTGCCTCCATCAGATACAGGGAAAAATGACCAATGTACTTAATTGCTTGGGTTGCAGGGTCTGCCAGTGTTGTGTCCTTGCCTAAATCATATTCCTGTTAAATGTAAATGGCCTAGACAGTATCTTGATTTTAAAGAACTGTGATATCACAGTCATTACGAGCCAGACCATCCCCATGTTAACATCGCTGTCCTCTTAGCATGAACACCCAGTGGGCTCAGAACCCTGTTTGATTGTTATATGGACTACATGGCCATATTGAATCTCGAAGTTAACCCCACTAAACCCTTTGTAAAAGTCTGTGGACCGATAAACTCTAAAATAAGATCCCTGACCATCCAGGGTAAACATCATGAGAATCAACAAGTTCTCTTAACTGCAAGTCACTTTTGATTCAGGGACTACTTGGTCTCTATGTATTGTAAAGGCCAAGACACGTTTTTCAAACTCCTTGTATTTTGACCATATGTAGAAAGCCCATTGTGCCTCTTCTAGAAGTGTATAAGAGAAAGTGCGTACCTGTATTTACCTACGGGGCACAAAACTGTCAGCAGCCTGCAGGCCAAGGAGAACAGAACCTGCAGACAATTTTACGTCTCCCTCCCAACTTTTTCTATCCATCAGGAGCTTTGTTTAAATTACGTGGAAGATCAAATTAATTTGGCTTCTTTACTTCTATGTTGTTCAGTTTGTTGTAATCCTCATGCTTTGTTGAATATAGAGGTGATTGAGGACTGTTTGTCCTGTGTGATGGGCCATTGTATCTCTTCAGTGGATTATATTAAGCAAATGTGTTAAGTTCGTAGCAGATCAACCATTTTTTGTAAATGGCATATCTTCTTCCAAAACAGACAAGACATGGATCAGAATGTCTTATCTGGACTGGAGGCAGCGGGAAAGGGACTTGGTAGAGTTGTCCAAGATCCATAATATGTTTTATTTCAAACCACCCCTTGCCTGGAGCCATACTTGTAGTTTGTGTCTAATGCGTGAGATAGGACTCTTTTAACTAGATTTAATGTGGGGATCATCAGACGTTGCCTTTGTTTTTCCCTTGAGCATTATGGTCATTCTTTTATTCTTGTTTATTCATGTGATGAAAGATCCCCCCTGGAGCCTCCCTCGTGTTATTATTTTTATTTATTTTATCCTCGTTTTACCATGGCCTTCCTAATTCCTGTCCTGAGTGGTTAGGCCCCGCCCAGGTGTAGACCTCCGCTATTGTATTTGCAATTGTTGAGTACACCTGAGATGTGCTATAGCGTATTTTTCTTTGTAAAAAAAAAAGTCCTTTGAGTGTGGAAGTCCCTACTCTTCAGAATGAGGGTTGCAGGGTCCTCCTTTAATGTAAAGTTTATTTATATTTTAATGTGATTTTTCCTAATATGTTGAATCCTTTGTCCCCTAATGCCAACATAGTTGGGTTTTATTAACTATTGTGCTCAACTATTAATTGTACTTGTTTTTATGATGATTATCTAATGATCGAATAAAGCTATTTGATTTGATTCAATTAGACACCTTTTTTAGATCTACTGACAGAACTGCCAAAATGCCATTCAGCTACCCTACAAATGCTAAGGCAGTGTGAGGGTGCCTAGAGTTATGACATATTGATCTTTCCCAGAATTAATCTACTTCGTTTGGGGTGGAGGAGCAAGATAAGAATGAGCAAGGCCAGAACGCCTAAACCTTGAATGAACGACGGATGGTTGTTAAAACTGATTGGGATGTGATGTGGATTACACTTATTATCAGGTTCAGAGTGGGATGAGTTATCTGATCAGTGTGGTGAGAGAGCAGGTCTTATGGATTGGGTTGCAGATGGAAAGGAGCGCTGATCAGAGTTCAGAGTGGAGTGGGCAAGTGATGGGGTTATTGTGGAAAAGATTTATATTGATCAGCGGTTAAGCAGGAGTGCTGATATGGTAGGAATAGACTACTATATGGAGGCTCAGTTAATGAAACTAGTGTGGTGGGTCAGGCTTCTCCAATGAGCAGCTTGTGAGCTACTTATGAGTAGCTCTGATGTATGTTGTCTAGCCTAATAAATTAGAAGCTTTTGCTTGGCTGAATTGATACATGCATACCAGTATAGAAACGTATGTATTCAGGGTGAACATGTGTGTAGTTTTTTCGGAACTCATAAACTGATAATTGGGTAAAATGGGTTGAATTTCGAAAATATATTTAATGCTGATATTTGAGTTGGAAATCATGTGGCATTGGGGAGACGTATTACTAACATTTTTACCCTGGTGCCAGGGGCGTTGGAGCTATCACTGTTATGTATTACCCATGTAAAGTAATTGCAAATTGCCAAAGCCTTTTTCCATTACTACTTGCAACACTGACTAATGCACTGTCATGATTACTGCTGATAAACGTGCAGAGGGTGGCATTCATGTACTCTTTTCTGACCTGGTAACTGTAACAATACGAACATAATGAGTAGCTCAAGATGATTTTCAACAAACATAAGTAGCTCTTATTAAAGAAAAGGTTGAAGGCCCCTGTTGAAGGCAGAACTAATGCTGAGTATGTATGTGGGTCAGGAGTCTTGCAATGAGTTGGTGGGAAATACTTATGGCAGTGCAGCATGGACAGGGTTACTACAGCGACTTACAATGGACTGCTGCTTAAATGGGCATGATGATTCATGAACTGGATGGGGCTACTGCGAAATGCAGGGAGGAAGAGGACGTCTACTATTTCTAGGGGTTGTTGGCCTGCAGAGAAGGTTGGACCCAGCAGCTCTCGCAATCACACTAAAGTTGGTTCTCCTGCGATCCCTGGAGTTGAGTCTCCTGATTGCGCTCGGGTAGTGTGTGGAATGTCTGACATGAGCAAGGACTGGACATTCTGATTAGGCAGCTTTCTGGATCCCGCTTGTGATGGAGCTCATTAATATGGCTGTGAAAGATTTGTAACCGAAGTTCTCCTTATTGGGTATACTGTGGGTCCTGGGGATTCTATGAAGCTTGATGCTTTGGTGTTTTTCCCACTGCCTGTCTTAAACTCATACATGTATCCCTTGACTTTGCACCCATACGTTAATACTTTGCCCGGTCCTATGCTTCAATAAGCAGACCTCGCTGCTTTGGGGGTTCTACTCAGTGTCTGAAAACTGGCAAAGTCTGATACCATCTTTTGCAGCATTTAATAACTATAGAATTGTGGAAAAGTTGATGCTTAGTTACTTTTACCCTTCTGCATTGTGACCTTCTGGTACTTAATTCCACTCTACACACACCCACATCCACAACACACCGACACACACTCTCGCACACACTCAGTCACTCACTCTCTCGCTCTCCTACACACACATATTCTTCCTTCCTGTACTGGGATAGTCCCCAAGAATGGACAAGAATAATATCCAACTTCCAGCACATCAAATTTTAATTCAGCGCAGTCATCAATCTCCCCGACATACCCAAGAATATTGTCCTTTCATTCAGTATGCAAAAAGGCGGTGTGCTCAAGGGAGTAACCAGAAAATTAAACAACCCCCCACTTTGAACCAAAGCTCCGACGATACCAAGCACACGATGCAAGTGAGCCCAAACCATCATAGAAGAGCTCCCTTGTCTCTTCCATACACCATCATTTCACGCTGCATCTACCTGCTGCTACGCACCATTTTGTCGTCAATTCTTTCTTTTATCCATCATTCAATATTTCACCATTCCATCCATCCATGGGCCATTTATCTATCTATCTAACTATCCGTTCATACATCCATCATCTGTGCATTCATTAATCTATCCATACATCCATCAGTTGACTTACCCATCCATTAATAAAGACTGTCAGACAGCAGGTGTTCCTTTTGTCCATCCATCCATCATCTTTCCATCCATCCTCTTAGATTTCCATTTAGTCTGCCATCCATCCAACCATTTATCAATCCATTCGTCCTTCCATCTCAACTTCTCATTTACGCTGCCATCCTTTCATCCACACATCTACACATCCTTTCACTCTCATCCACACACCCAGCTACCCATCCCCCTCCCACTCATCCACACATCTTTTCACCCACTCATCCACCCATCCTTTCACCTATTCATCCATCCATCCTTTCACACACCCATCCTTTTCACCCAACCCATCCATCCTTTTACCCACTTATCCATCTTTTTACCCTCTCATCCACCCATCCTTTCATCCACCTATACTTTCATCCACTCATCCATTCATCCTTTCACCCTCTAATGCATCCACTCGTCTATCTTTCTCTCCCTATTAGCTGTGTGCTGGAAAACACAGTTGCAGTGAGAACAACTGTTGTGGATGTGCAGACTGTCTCGCCCTGTTGGCATAGCCCCTGGTCAGAAGGTTATGCAGATGTCGAATAGTCTGAAAGGTGGGCTCTCTCGATCGTCATTCACCTCTTGGGTAGATATACGTCCTGCCGCCCATCAGGCATATCAGTATCAGCAAACCAAGGGACCTTGTCTGGCCATCAGCAGGGTCCACCCAAGCCACTGCGTTGGTAACTGGAGCGTGTTGGCAGCCACTCTAAAGTCATCTACACCTCCACAATCCTAACACTTTTTGGGGTTCAGTTTGCTGTAATACTGGTGTTTATCCAGGGCTAGCTACTTAATCTGTGAGTAAATTAGTTTAACAGCTTGCGCATAGTGGTTTTCCAAGAAACCAGGCTATCCGCGCAGTTCTTATTGCTCGACTCTCTAGTATGTATGTCTCCTGCCACCCCAGCATCCAAAGGGCACAAGAAGGCAAGTGGGAGTTAGCAATTCTGTTATCAGTAAGCAGGGAATGGACTTAAAGTGTGCTTGGCTTGCCAACGAATTGTTTATATTAGCCCTGACTCTGACCGTCTCATCCCAAAATGGTGAATTAGTCAATGTGTTAATAATAAATGTTTCCAGGCTTCCTGGACCCAGCTACAGAAAACTCCTGGGCACAATAAAGGGAAAAAGAGTGGATTGATCTGATTTTTATCCACCCTGTTCAATACTATTGATGAGGACTTCCGATATAAACTGTATACGCGTCATCCCATATATATTCACACTTTGAGATGTCTACCAATGAATGATGAGTTTTTCACACCTAATTTGTGTAATTAACATGCAGATATGATGTGGAAAGGTGCTCTTGAATCGTATTTTAGGTTGAACGTGACTGATGAGTGGCAGTAAAAGTGGGATGTCCCATGGCCCGCCACATGAGGATGGTGAAATGGGACTGAGAAAGTTTTTTTTTTTGTCTAATAAGTATTACAAGGCCAATGGATAACATGTATGTGAAGCAGATTTTATTGATTTTTACATTGGCTAATGTGGGCTCGATTTTAAAGTGGTTGGTGCTACTTGCTGCTTCTAGTTGAAGGCCAACCTAGAAGAATAAGCCTAGTAGCAATTCTATTTAAATTTATAATCAAGTGGCCTCCCTTTAGCAAAGGACAGCAGGACTTGGTTGTGGATGGAAGATAATGAAAGATTGTTTTTCGATGGGAGAATCTGAAGAGTACGGGCATTATTTTTGTATATTCTGCCCCAATGTTAAATGTCTGCTTTCAATTATTTATATGTTTAAAACATTTTTAGTAGTTCAATAAATTGGTTTTAATATTGGTCTTAACTAATGCAACATTAACTGTGAACGCGGGCCCTAAAGTTACTCAGCTAGGTTTAATACTCTAGCAATATGATGATAATAAGATGGTCCTAATTTTATTACAAGACCGGAGGCTCCTATTATGCAGTCTTTTCTTGCTTTAATTACAAACAGCAGCCAAGCAAGAACTACAGTATCCAGAAACAAAGAACTACAAAATGACATCATAGTGAAGTAACCAATGGGATATCACAATGCACTACTAATATCTTAACTGCGAGCAACAAGTCCTCTTTTCTTGCTGCTCGCAGTCAAGATAAGTACCTGCATTACTTGCTCGGTTATTTATTGTGCTTTTCTATATTACCATTGCATTGTGAAACTTGTGTGTTTAGCGCGCGGTTATCATAAGGGAACGCGCGTCCTTTTTTTCTGTCCTTCCGACACAGCGTCTCTCAACGGCCATCTTCGGCCGTTGAGGACGCGCGCTCGAGCGCGTCGCATTCCTCACATTCTTTGGGCTGGCATACCTTGTCAGCTGATACTCGCGTCGCGTCTTTATTTCCGACCGGGTTTGTTTGTTATTTGAGCATAATTTGGCTCACTTTGTCTCGTTTGGCATTCTCAACTCCTGCCCACGTCTGTCAGTCGACTTCGACTGCATTGAACCGCCTCCCTTGGCTCGGTCCCGCCCCTTCAGACACTCCTTTTTCTTTTTCCTCAAAAAATTAACCCTTCGGTGACCAGTGCTTGCTACTTGGTTGTTTTTGTTTATTTTGTCTAGTGTTTTTACATTATGGCTGGGGAGGAGGATTCCCAGGTGTTTCAGGAGAGTTTGAAGTCCTTCATAAGGGACTCTGTACAGCAGGCAGTCTCAGTTTCCATGTCTGAGGTTACCAAAAATTTTGAAGCCTCGGTTTCAAAGATGATGTCTTCTTCCAAATTGCCTCTTAATAAGAGCAGGAAACGTGCGGCCACTCTCCCAATGACGTCCAAAGGCGTTTCCTCTGGTCCTTCCACCCGAGAGGTCTATAAATCGGGTCCCCCTCCTTCTCCTTTATATATTTCGCAGTTAAGAGACACGGATGACGATGATAATGTTTCCAGCCATGATGGCGATGTGGACGGATCAGAAGATCCAGTTTCTTATGGGCCTCTGGAGAAAAGGCGTAGAATTTCTCCTCCTGACGGTGGTGGCGTACACCTAGTGTCCCACGATTTAGTCGACCATGCTGGTGAACCCTTATTTGATCCCTCCTTCATGGTCCATCCAAATTCAAAGGAGTGGTACCCATCAGAGCATGTGGCGGATTATGTTTCTTTCTTCTTACGTCACCCTCTGGATAAGGCCGCTCGTAATAAACTCAAGTCAGAGTGTCCTCGTCCCTCTCTTCCGGATAATATAACAGCAACTCCGGTAATTGATCCTAACATGCTGATGTTTTTCTCAAAATTCGGCAAGGATCCCAAAAAGGGCGTGGATAGAGCCTGGTCAGGTTGCCAGGACAAGCTTCTTGATTTGGTGGGCCCTCTCACCAGAATTTTTGATTTGGCGGAAGAAGCAAAAATGGATAATAACCCTATTGATCCGGAGGTCCTTTCAAACTGGGCGCAACGTGCTATTTGTATGCTGGGGAACGCCAACACTCAACTTTCGATTGAAAGGAGGAAGAGTCTGCTTTTAAAGATCGATCCCAAATTAACTTCTCTGGCCTCAAAAGATGAGGGTCCTTTGGCCAAAGGCCTGTTATTTGGAGACTCTTTTATTAAAGATTTGGGCAAATATGTGTCCACCTTTGCCTCTCTGGATAAGGCCCAGCTTTCGATGAAGAAATTTTTTTCGTCTCGGGTTTTTGCCAGGGCCGGCAAAGGCAGGAGTCGCTTTGCCGGCCGCTCCATCAGGAATCATTATTCCAACAGAGACTCCTTCAACCAACAATCTCAACCTGAATCCTATTCAGGATACAAACCGAAGTTCTATCCCCGTCGTTCAAGAGGCTACCGGACCAGAGGTTACTCCAGCAGGGGAGACCAAACCTCTGGTAAGTATTTCCGCTTCTGGCCTTCCTCCTGTAGGGGGCAGATTAGCTCTGTGTCTCGATTCATGGCGTTCTCTCACCTCAGATCCCTGGGTGATTCAATCTGTTCAAGGGTACCGGTTAGAATTCTATCAGATGCCAGTTCAGAGTCGCGTCCCTATACCCCTAGTTTTTTCCCAAGAGCAAAACGAGCTTTTGCGCGTCGAAATCCAATCTCTCCTGGCCAAGTGCGCAATAGAGCCTGTTCAATTCGACTCTTCAGGCTTTCTCAGCACCATCTTTCTAGTTCAGAAGAAGAATCACAAATTTCGTCTGGTGTTGAATCTCAAGGCTTTCAACAATTTTATAATCTATCGTCACTTCAAGATGGAGACTATTCTCCATCTCAGGGACATTCTGCTTCACCGAGATTGGCTAGTCAGACTGGATCTGCAAGACGCCTATCTCACAGTCCCAATTCATCATTCACACAGGAAGTTTCTTCAATTCCAATGGCAGGACTCTTTTTACCACTTTCGAGTTCTTCCCTTCGGCCTTTCTTCCGCTCCTTGGTGTTTCACCAAGATTCTCAAACCCGTCGCAGCCTTTCTCCGGTCTCACGGGGTGCGTTTAATTCTCTATTTGGACGACTTCCTTTTGATGGCACAGGACAAAAATCTACTTCTAGATCATCTTCAACTGTGTCTAAACCTCCTTCGCGATCTGGGTTTTCTCATCAATGTGCAAAAGTCGGTTTTAGTTCCGACTCAATCTTTGGAGTTTCTCGGTTTTCGAATAGATACCACTCTATCGGTGTTGCAGCTCCCGCAACACAAGGTTTCATTGATCAAGAAGGAGATTCGTCACTCCCTTTCCCTTCCGCAGATCTCTCTCAGAAATCTGGCACGCCTGGTAGGTCTGTTAGCTTCTTCCATTCAGGCAATCTTCCCAGGTCCTTTACATTATCGAGCCCTGCAACGGCTCAAAATACGTCATCTTCACAAGGGTCTCGCTTATTCGGATCCCTTGGTCTTAGATGCCGAATCCAAAGAAGACCTTCAGTGGTGGCTAACCCATCTAGATGCCTGGAACGGCAGAACTATCTTCTCTGCCGCCCCAGATCTTGTATTAGAATCCGATGCAAGTCGGACGGGTTGGGGCGCGAGATGTGGTCAGTTCTCGACTGGGGGCGCATGGTCTCTGAAGGAGTCCTTCTTGCACATCAACAGTTTAGAGATGCTTGCAGGTTCCTTTGCCATCCGCACTTTTGCAAAGAACAGGGTAAGTTGCACCATCCTTCTCAGGATGGACAATTTGTCCGCGGTCAGATACATCAATCACCTGGGAGGTACCAGGTCAAAAATACTCTCCTCTCTGGCAAAACATCTTTGGGAATATTGTCTGCCTCGTCGGATTTCAGTCAAGGCGGTTTTCCTGCCAGGCAGATTCAATACAGTAGCGGATTGGTATTCCAGACACCTTCACGATTCCAGCGATTGGCAACTGCACCCTTCAGTGTTCAGTCACCTTTCTTTTGTCTTTGGAGAAATGTCTATAGATCTGTTTGCTTCTCGCCTCAATTCTCACCTTCCTTCATATTTCAGTTGGAGGCCAGATCCACAAGCCCTGGCCACAGATGCCTTTCTTCAGATTTGGCCAACTTCCCTTCTATATGCTTTTCCCCCTTTCCTTCTCATCCCCAGAGTCCTCGCTCAGGTGCGCAGGCAACGGTCTATTCTGGTGATTGTAACTCCTTTCTGGCAGACCCAACCGTGGTATCCGACTCTATTAGAGCTGGCGATCGCTCCGCCTCTTTGGCTGCCTCAATTTCCCGATCTCCTCTTGAATCCTCAGGGCCATCAACATCAGTTGATTCTCGACGGATTCCTGTTCCTCATAGCTTGGAAAGTTTCGGGTCGTCCTGGGGAGTCCCAGGAATTTCGGAGGACGCTGTTAAATTTATCCAGCAGGCCAGAGCCCCGGGAACTTCCAGGGCCTATAAGTCAGCTTGGTCCCTTTGGTGCAGCTGGTGCCTGGTCAGGAATTCAGATCCCTTTTCAGCGAATGTAGTATTAATTATACATTTTTTGGCTTCTTTGGCTTCTCAAGGTAAGGCTTATCGCACTATTAATTTGTATAGATCTGCCATTTCTGCGGAGCATCAAAGAGTTGATGGTAGGCCAGTTGGAGAGCATCCCCTGGTCTGTCAATTGTTAAAGGGAGTAAGATACGTTAATACACCGTCTCCTAAATATAATGTTATGTGGGATGTTACTCTGGTGTTGCGTTTTCTTACCTCGTGGCCTGATAATGAATTATTATCTCTCAAACAGCTTTCGGCTAAGTTAACCATGCTTTTATGTTTAGTTTCTATCAAGCGGATCTCAGATGTTAGAGCACTGGATGTTACTTCCTTTTTCTTTTCTCCCCTAGGTGTTTCGTTTCAGATCAAAAAACGTACGAAAACCAACTTGTCTAGTATTAATTATCCATATTTTCCCTCTCAACCCAAGATATGTGTTGCAAATTGCTTAAAAACTTATGTAACCCGTACTGCAGATTTGAGATCGTCCTCTTCATCCCAACTACTTATTTCTTTTCAGAAACCTCACCTTCCTGTGTCTTCCCCTACCCTGGCTCGTTGGGTTAAATGGGTTATGTCCCTTGCTGGCATTGATATTAGTGCCTTTGGTGCCCATTCGGCCAGGGGGGCTATGGCCTCTCGTGCTTTTTGGGCAGGTTCCTCTTTACAGGATATTCTCAGATCTGCAGACTGGTCGAATGAAAATATGTTTAGAACTTTTTATTGTAAACCGATTTCTCATGTCTCAGATTCTGTGATTGCAATGCTTTGAACATGCATAATAGGAGCCTCCGGTCTTGTAATAAAATTGAGATTTTCCTAGCCTTGGTGTCTGAAAGGCTAGATTTTATTAAAGACACGGAGGCGAGTATTATCCCACCACGATTTAACCCGCCCTGTTTCTCTCTTTCAGTACCAACTCCCTCTTCCGGTGTTGGCTCAGCGTGATACACACCAACGTCTCTTACCAAGCTTGGATTTGTGCGGCATCGACTATGCCTTCCAGTCGTCCTTCGGTCTCCGTCATCTTCGAGATGGTTGCATGGACTTTATGACTTTGGTTTTTATGTTCTATGTGATTGTTTTGGTTACTTCTCCTCTTTAGTTCGCATCAAGAAAAGAGGACTTGTTGCTCGCAGTTAAGATATTAGTAGTGCATTGTGATATCCCATTGGTTACTTCACTATGATGTCATTTTGTAGTTCTTTGTTTCTGGATACTGTAGTTCTTGCTTGGCTGCTGTTTGTAATTAAAGCAAGAAAAGACTGCATAATACTCGCCTCCGTGTCTTTAATAAAATCTAGCCTTTCAGACACCAAGGCTAGGAAAATCTCAATTATGCTACTTTGTGCACATTTTTGTTCTCTAAAGTGTCACAGGTTGTGTCTTACATTTTCTTTATTTGTTTTAAATAAATAATATTTTGATTGACTGACAACAATGCGTATTAAGAATGGGTGGCCGATACCTCTTGTGGCCCAGCCAACTGCAGCCAGAGGTGTCCTGCTTTTCAAGCAGAGGACAGAGGCCAGCAGCATGGTGAAGGGTCGACTCAAGTGACGCCCTGGCCTTCATATGCCTTTGTACTTTTCACCCTACCCTGTCCATTCTCCGATGGATGCAGCATCAGCAGTGTTCAGTAACCAGAGCTCACATCAGTTTTCTGGGTTACATTATGCAAAAATCATGGTTCTTAGTTCATCATTACCAATGTATGAATTCAGAGTTGCACTCAGACTCATAGGCTCCCAATACACTTTTTGCGAAATAGGTGACGTATTTACCACATGTAAATATTACTAACCCAGCGTGAGGTATTTACCACCTTTGGTAGATACCTCAGATTCCGACGTTTTAATCGTTTTGATTTGCAAATGAGGCATACCGTGCAGAATCCGTATTTAACGCAGCGAATTCCGCCTGTTTGTCCTTTTCACGGGCCTATTCACCCGATAAATTTCATCAGCTTTGGCCTCCCGTAATTTATCAGTGGAAAACTCAGAGTGTGTGATAAATATCACACATCATGTAATTCCAATTCCTGCGTCATCAGAATTTAGCCCTGCACCTGTAATCGGGGTCATAGTTTAACCCATCACAGATTCTTTCCGGTATTAGCGGTATAACTTTTGCACAGGGAAATCAGCTCTGGCAATTCTGTAACTGCATTTTATTACCCATTCTGACCTTCAGTACCTGCAGGGGTGCCCACAAGCCAACCACGTGGCAAAATCAAACCAAGTGGGAAGGTTATATCCACTGGTAGCTTTGCACTCCCAAAAGTCTCAGGACTCGAAACTGACCTGTAAGCCTGTTCACAATCTCCCACCCTCTTATTCTTTTTTATATCTCTTCCTATCTCTTTATCTCGTACTCTGCCTTTCTCTGTCTTCTTTCTTTTGCTGTCTTTCCCGGACTCTCTCCTTTATCCCAAACTGTGCAGAAAAGGGGAGGTTCTTTGCTGCATGACCTGCTCTCTCACGCTTGTCGTCTACATCCAACTCTGATTGAAGCACATTCGCATGAGGCCAGTGACAAATATAAACAAGCACTGGCAAAGCTGGCATGTATTTATTCTTGGGTTTTTGTTAAGTTCTACTTAACCCAATTAATGCCCCAGAAAGCTGGTGGAGTGGACGCAAACGAACGAGTTGAAAATCACCAGATAGACGAGTTTTCTGGGTCGTCTGCTTCGATGTCATATGATAGCTCTCTGCTGTAGGAGGCTGGACTGGCTTGTAGTGAGTACCAAGGGGTACTTACACCTTGCACCAGGCCCAGGTATCCCTTATTAGTGTAGAGGGGTGTCTAGCAGCTTAGGCTGGTAGAAAAGGTAGCTTAGCAGAGCAGTTTAGGCTGAACTAGGAGACGAGTGAAGCTCCTACAGTACCACTAGTGTCATATGCACAATATCATAAGAAAACACAATACACAGATATACTAAAAATAAAGGTACTTTATTTTTATGACAATATGCCAAAAGTATCTCAGTGAGTACCCTCAGTATGAGGATAGCAAATATACACAAGATATATGTACACAATACCAAAATATGCAGTAATAGCAATAGAAAACAGTGCAAACAATGTATAGTCACAATAGAATGCAATGGGGGCACATAGAGATAGGGGCAACACAAACCATATACTCTAGAAGTGGAATGCGAACCACGAATGGACCCCAAACCTATGTGACCTCGTAGAGGGTCGCTGGGACTGTAAGAAAACAGTGAGGGTTAGAAAAATAGCCCACCCCAAGACCCTGAAAAGTGGGTGCAAAGTGCACCTAAGTTCCCCAAAGAGCACAGAAGTCGTGATAGGGGAATTCTGCAGGAAAGACCAACACCAGCAATGCAACAACGATGGATTTCCAGACGAGAGTACCTGTGGAACAAGGGGACCAAGTCCAAAAGTCACGATCAAGTCGGGAGTGGGAGTCACTTGGACAGAGTTGCTGAGTTCAAGGGACCTCGCTCGTCGTGCTGAGAGGAGACCCAGAGGATCGGTGATGCAGTTCTTTGGTGCCTGCGGTTGCAGGGGGAAGATTCCGTCGACCCACGGGAGATTTCTTTGGAGATTCTAGTGCAGAGAGGAGGCAGACTACCCCACACAGCGTGCACCACCAGGAAAACAGTCGAGAAGGCGGCAGGATCAGCGTTACAGTGTCGCAGTAGTCGTCTTTGCTACTTTGTTGCAGTTTTGCAGGCTTCCAGCACGGTCAGCAGTCGATTCCTTGGCAGAAGGTGAAGAGAGAGATGCAGAGGAACTCTGATGAGCTCTTGCATTCGTTATCTAAGGAATTCCCCAAAGCAGAGACCCTAAATAGCCAGAAAAGGAGGTTTGGCTACTTAGGAGAGAGGATAGGCTAGCAAAACCTGAAGAAGCCTACCAGAAGGAGTCTCTGACGTCACCTGCTGGCCCTGGCCACTCAGAGCAGTCCAGTGTGCTAGCAGCACCTCTGTTTCCAAGATGGCAGAGGTCTGGAGTACACTGGAGGAGCTCTGGGCACCTCCCAGGGGAGGTGCAGGTCAGGGGAGTGGTCACTCCCCTTTCCTTTGTCCAGTTTCGCGCCAGAGCAGGGCTGAGGGATCCCTGAACCGGTGTAGACTGGCTTATGCAGAGATGGGCACCATCTGTGCCCATCAAAGCATTTCCAGAGGCTGGGGAGGCTACTCCTCCCCAGCCCTGACACCTTATTCCAAAGGGAGAGTGTAACACCCTCTCTCTGAGGAAGTCCTTTGTTCTGCCTTCCTGGGCCAAGCCTGGCTGGACCCCAGGAGGGCAGAAACCTGTCTGAGGGGTTGGCAGCAGCAGCAGCTGCAGTGAAACCCCGGGAAAGGCAGTTTGGCAGTACCCGGGTCTGTGCTAGAGACCCGGGGAATCATGGGATTGTCTCCCCAATACCAGGATGGCATTGGTGGGGCAATTCCATGATCTTAGACATGTTACATGGCCATATTCGGAGTTACCATTGTGAAGCTATACATAGGTAGTGACCTATGTATAGTGCACGCGTGTAATGGTGTCACCGCACTCACAAAGTCTGGGGAATTGGCCCTGAACAATGTGGGGGCACCTTGGCTAGTGCCAGGGTGCCCACACACTAAGTAACTTAGCACCCAACCTTTACCAGGTAAAGGTTAGACATATAGGTGACTTATAAGTTACTTAAGTGCAGTGTAAAATGGCTGTGAAATAACGTGGACGTTATTTCACTCAGGCTGCAGTGGCAGGCCTGTGTAAGAATTGTCAGAGCTCCCTATGGGTGGCAAAAGAAATGCTGCAGCCCATAGGGATCTCCTGGAACCCCAATACCCTGGGTACCTCAGTACCATATACTAGGGAATTATAAGGGTTTTCCAGTATGCCAATGTAAATTGGTAAAATTGGTCACTAGTCTGTTAGTGACAATTTGGAAAGAAATGAGAGAGCATAACCACTGAGGTTCTGATTAGCAGAGCCTCAGTGAGACAGTTAGTCATAACACAGGTAACACATACAGGGCACACTTATGAGCACTGGGGCCCTGGCTGGCAGGGTCCCAGTGACACATACAACTAAAACAACATATATACAGTGAAATATGGGGGTAACATGCCAGGCAAGATGGTACTTTCCTACATCTGCAGAGTTCACACTAACGTCAAAGCCTTGGGCATGCAGGAGACCTGAGTCCAGGTGTACGCGGCAGATCAAGCTTAGGCGCCTGGACAAGGATAATCTAAGTCGGACTTGAACAAAGCTGTTGTAAGATGCTCCCGGGACAGCTGAATTATGTGAATGACAGGTTGAACTGGTGCATCTTCAGGAATTTCAGGTTGTCAGGTCGGTGGTTGGATAGCTGATTCCAGAGGGAACAGCACTGAGTTTGGGAATAGGTGGGAACTTGCCGGGTTTTTTTTGTGTTTTTTTGCAAACATATATATGCAATAGACATTAAAAGCGTAAAATTTGACAATAAGTAAAAATTTGGTGGTCTAAAGGTAACATTCATGTTTGTTTTTAAAAATTAAGATATGACCCATCCCCCAAATAAAATAAAAAATGAAAGCAGGCATAAAGCAGAGATTTGTATAGCAGCCCAGGCACTGAAGTGGGCTACTTTTTAAGCAGATGTGTACAAGCAAAAAGCTGTCTTTCACAGTTAACAGAGTTCGAGGCAGAAGCGGACTGATATATTGTGCTACTCTGTATGCAGCTGTACGTGGAAGCAAAATGTGTATGCGACTTGAACAGAATAATGAATGAAAAGAACTCACTGAAAGCCCAGTCACCAGTAGATAGTTGTAGCTAGGACCTAGTTTCTGTAGAAAAATCGTTTTTTTTACTTGCCTATATCTTTGGCACCGGTTGATGACTCTTCACAAAATTTCCCCCAAAAAATTGCCACTCACGTGAGCTGCTGCGTGGAAAGTTTCAGGATGATCCATCACGCGGGGGCCGAGAAAAAGGGAGGGCTCCCAAAACGCTTTTTTCCTATTAATTTTTCAATAGGGAATTTTGAACAGTGATAGCGCACAAAACACTGGAGGGAATTACACCAAATTTGGCAGAAAGCTAGGGCCTGGTCCAGAACGTGACCTTTTTGTTATTTGGTGTAAATCTGTTCAGTAGTTTTAGGGAAATGAAAGAAAATCCAGATTAGTATATATAGGGACGCAAAGGCTTGCAAACTCACCCGATCTCGTGCTGTGATCTGATTGGCTGCCATGACTTCAACAAGGAAGTGTTGGCAGCCATGTTGGGACTCTGCTTTCCCAAGTATAATGGGGGTGCCCGCCATATCCCCCCACCCACATGGCTTTTACCACCTCCTCCCCGGAGCTTTGACCAAAATTAATGCGGGGAGGCCTGGCACCCCCGCCCCTCCTCCTCCACCCCCGCAAGTCCTGGGGACTGCCTTCTCCCCAGGGCAGTCGTCATTGGAGGGTGGCCACTCGGTCCCTTACGTGGACACAGAGATGGCCCTGGGGATTGCCACCACCCAGGGCCGGCTCCTGCTATGTCCTGGGGTGCCCATCCTAGGGATATAGCTGTTTGCTTCTGATTCGTGGGAGCAGACAGCCCCCACCAAGCAAAAGCAATCAAAGTCCGCTTTCTGACAGTAAGAGCTGTCCAACAGCTCTTGCTGGCAGAACGGGGAGTTTTCGTCTGTTTTCCTGCTCACAAATATATGTGCAGGGAAACAGATGAAAACATTGCTCACACAAGCAGAGAGCTGCTATTTAAAGCACCTCCCTGCTTGGAGTAGCAATGCTCGCTTCCACAGGATGCAGGGAGCCAGCTTGGACCACGAGGGCCTTGAGGCTCCCCTCGCGGTGTTCTCTCTCTCTCTCTCTCTCTCTCTCTCTCTCTCTCTCTCTCTCTCTCGCTCTCTCTCTCGCTCTCTCTCTCTATCTCTCTCTCTCTCTCTCTCTCACCTCTCTCTCTCTCCCATTCCATAAAGGGATGAAGAGAGAGTGAGAGATTGTTATTACAGTGGTCTCTGCTTGTGGTAGCAATGCTCGCTTCCGCAGGATGCGGGGAGCCAGCTAGGACCACGAGGGCCTGGAGGCTTCCCTTGCGGTCCTGTCTCTCTCTCTCTCTCTCTCTCTTCCATTCCATAATGGGATGGAAGAGTGTGAGAGAACACACTGATGGGGTAGTAAGGGTGAAAGTAGCCACACTCCTAGGAAAGTAGACACAGTTATGAAATGTATACCATACTACCCATAGGCACAAACAATGTGTAAATCTATACACAAATCATAATACACAAAACAGACCACAGCACACCGTAACAACAGTATGACACAGGTATTCAAGATCCGTAGTGCAGCCAGGCTGTTTCTGGAACAATGTTCTCTCTCACTGAATGTAATTTCGCCTATCAATAAAGAGACTATCTTTCGAGGAAAGATGTGGACACCGACGTGCCTGTCCTCTTCTTCTATTCAACAGAAACCATGCAGTACGGATCTTGAATACTTGTGTCATACTGTTGTTACTGTGTGCTGTGGTCTGTTTTGTGTAGTGTGAGAGAACAGGGCTGATTGCAGAGGCCCCCTAACTTTTTGCCCCCATTTTCCACTTTTTGCTGGTGTTTTCCTGACTCTGATGGTGCCCTGGGTACTGCTAACCAGTCCCAGGGCCTGTGCTCTGTGTAAAATCAGTATGCAAATTAGGCTAAGTATAATTGGCTAAGTCAACCTACCTACAAGTCCCTAGTATATGGTAGGGCATGGAGGTTTAGGGACCCCAGCATAGGTAGTGCCCCCATAGGTGCACTGTTGAGGTGCCCAGTGTCATTTTAAAGGCAGGCCTGCTTTGCTGGCTGCTTTTAAATTAAAGTTATATGCAAATTCGACTTTGGAATTAAAAGTAGTTCCAAAGTCTTAAACTACCTTATTTTTACATATAAGTCACCCCTAAGGTGTGCCCCATGTGCCACTGGGGCTGGGTGCCATGTAACTATAGACATGGACCTTATAAAAATAGTTTTATAAGCCCTTGTGAGGTAAAACAGCCTAATGTGTTTTTCCGTCATTGGAGTGAATGGCCTCCATAGGCTAGAATGGGGAGACTTTGGGGGTCATTCTGACCCTGGCGGTCATGGACCGCCAGGGCCAACGACCGCGGAAGCACCGCCAGCAGGCTGGCAGTGCTTCCGGGGGCATTCTGACCGCGGCGGTAAAAATTCTGGGGGGCATTCTGACCGCCGCGGTCAGAAAAGGGAAGCCGGCGGTTTCCCGCCGGCTTCCCGCTGCCCCAGGGAATCCTCCACGGCGGCGCTGCAAGCAGCGCAGCCATGGGAATTCCGACCCCCTTACCGCCAGCCTGGTTCTGGCGGTTTTCACCGCCAGAACCTGGCTGGCGGGAACGGGTGTCGTGGGGCCCCTGACAGGGCCCCACCAAGATTTTCAGTGTCTGCCACGCAGACACTGAAAATCGCGACAGGTGCAACTGCACCCGTCGCACCCCTTCCACTCCTCCTGCTCCATTCGGAGCCGGCATCCTCGTGGAAGGGGGTTTCCCGCTGGGCGGGCGGGCAGCCTTCTGGCGGTCGCCCGCCAGCCCAGCGGGAAACTCAGAATGACCGCCACGGTCTTTTGACCGCGGTACGGTCTTCTGGCGGTTCCCGCCGGCGGGGGTCAGAATGACCCCCTTTATTTTTATTTGTAAAAGTCCCCTTAAGTAACAGATACCAAGAGTTTGGTATCAAATTAATTGTTATAATAAATCCCACAACTTCCAGTTGTTGGATTTAATATAACTTGTTCAGGTAAAGAGTTTTAAACTTTACCTGAAAAGTTGCCAACTTCAGCCCTGCAGTGTTTTTGCTGCTGTGCTCTGATTGGTCAGCCTCTGGCAGCCTGGCCAGTCTGACTTGATGAGGTGTGAAGTGGCCTGGCTTCACACAAAGGGATGTGCCTGTGGGAGGAGATCTCCCCTCAGCAGATGGTGAGGCAGGAAGGGGGAGGGCTGCCAAACTAGTCTTCAAAGGCAGAGAAGGACATTTGGAGCAACCCAGCAACACCCCCACATCCTGCAAACCCAGACAATTAGGTGCCCCCTTGATTAGGTTAGGAGAGGGCAGGAGAGGGGTGTGTTTAGGATTCTTAGCCACACCAGTGGGTGGGCTCAGCCAGATGTAACCTCCAAAAATCACTTTCAGCCATGATGGATTTTTGAAGAATGTTGCTCCCTGGGATTGATTTTTGCCACACTTCCCAGGAAGTGGTCATTACAGGGGGAAGGACCCTGCACCTAATTGGAGAACCAGGACCCCCCTGTTTTTCTCCCAGGAGCAGGGATAAAACTGGCAGACCTTCACCCACACCTCAGTTCCCTACCAGGAAGAACTACAGAAGAAGAAGGACTGCCCTGCTGGATCCCTGGCCTGCACCTGGACCCTGCACTCTGAAGGACTGCACCAGCTGCACACTTGGGCTTCACCACAAGAAGAACTTTGTCTGGCTTAAACTGGTTCAAGGAGGGACTCCCTGTTTGCTACAGGTGAAAAATTGCTAACCAGAGTCCCCTGCACCAACTCCTGAAGAAACCGACCAGCTGACCACTGTCCAGTGGCCAAAAAAGAGTTTGCGCTAGGTGCATTCTGGGAGTTGTAGGCCACACCCCCAAGGATCATCTCAGAGCTTCTGGAACCTTGGGGTGAGCTGTGGACCCCAAAAGAACCTTAAAGGAACACCTGGAAGAAGATCCAGAAGTTTGGAGAAGTTTGGAGAACTTTTGAAAAAAAGCTCCATAGAGGGACCGAGCCGCCGCAGCAACTCTAGCCGGCTTGCCTCAACCACTACCCGGCCTGACTTGCAGGTTTGTCCCGGTGTAGAAAATCTCCAAAAAAGAGACTAAGTCCGAACGTAGGAAGTTGACCGGGACCTCCCAGCCAGCGTATCCGAGGAGGGCTCCAAGGACGTCGGCTCAAGATCCAGGTTTGCCCCGGTCAAAGGATTTTCACCTCAAAAAAACAACTAAGTCCGAAGGTAAAAATCTCCACAGAGGGCTCCCGCAATACGTATCCGAAGAAGAGTTCCAGGAGGTCGGATTGGACTGGCAGGTTCGTCCTGCTGAAGAAAATCTTCAGAAAAACGACTAAGTCCGAAGGTAAACTTTTGACCGAGGCCTCCCGCGGGCTGTAGCCGAGCCGGGCTCCATCGCGGTCGGCCTTAAATTTTGACTTTGCCCCGGTCGAGGTGCGACCAGATGACCAGATTGGCGCCTTTTGTTTCTAGCCGCTAGAAAATAATAATTCTTTAAAAATTCATACCTCCGGTTCCCCTTATCTGATTTTATTTCTTTTTGTGTCATTTTAAAGATAAAAATATAATCTATTTTTATAAATTGGTTTTGGATTTTTAAACTGTTTCCTGTGTTTTATTTAATTACTGTTTTGTGATATTTGAATGCTTTACACACTGTCTCCTAAGTTAAGCCTTGTCGCTCGTTGCCAAGCTACCAAGGGTTGAGCTGGGTTTAATTTACTGAGACCTAACTGGACCTAAGTGGAGGTTAGTGGCCTATTGCTAAGTGTAAGTACCTACCTGCTCTTACCAATAACCCATTTTCCAACAAAGAGAGAGAGTGAAAGATTGTTAATACAGTGGTCTCTCCATACAATGACTACAAAGCATAAGACGAGCAAGATGCTTGGTACAAATGTTATAGTTACATTTGGATGCAAAGCAGAACAGAGTCACTTCTGGCCTAATGGTCATGGTCATGTGTTGTCACTCAAATCCTAGTATCACTTGGCAGTGTGTTTGTTTAATTACTGATGTTTTGACTGTTAAACCTTCATAGTGATGGAATATTCACATTTCTTTCCAATCACATTCATGGGTTGACTGTCATAGGTATGTCTCGAAGCATCACAGTAAGGAGTCACCTGTGGCCTAAAGGTTACAGTAACAGACCCTTGCACTGAAAGTTGAGGGTTCTACTCCATGTGTGTCTGTGGTCATTTTCCTTCTTTAATTTTTTTTAAACCTGAAAAGTTTAAGGTTCATACTGAAAGGTGATTTCACTCTTTTTAACTGATAAAAACATTTTTTCTTTTCAGTTTGTCCAGGAATATCTCATTCTAAGTATATCAGTCAGCAAAGCCTAAATCACTCCCTCTTTCTCTCTCTCAGGGTTGGGTGGATAGGGGCTTTGGCCGGCCCTGCGGCCAAGCACAAGGTTGGGGGAGTTATAGGGGGTTTGCTACAGGGCTGTGCATGTTGGGGGCGCTAGGTATAGTTACCTTAGGGCACGAGTTACAGTTACTTGAGATAACTATAACAGGTGAATTTCTATGGTTTGGTACACTTAAAATGTGAGCCTAATTATAACGTACATGTAACCTTTGGATTTTTTAAGTGAATTTCTATGTTTTTTAAAATTCTATTTCCTAACTGTAATGTCCCTGTGACCTTTCATTTTGTCAGTGTGTGTGTGTGTGTGTGTATATATATATATTCACACACAAGAGCAGGCTTTGCAAGGGGGCCACCAAACCTTCAGGGCAGCCTCAGCTCCGAGGACGAAGCATCTAGTTCAACATTAAACAGCACAAAATGCTGAGGCACCAGTTCAAGAAACACCCAAGAATGTATTTATGATGTAAAAAGCAGCTCCCACATAGGCCTCCTGACGCATTTCGGCTGGAGTGCCTTATTCATGCGTAAGTAGTGTTAGGTGTCCAGAATGACAGTGCTTTTAACTTGTGACCCATGTGACTTGATAATCATTCACTACATTTCCCATAGTGCACCATGGTGTTACATCCTTTTCACTGCAGTACTCAACCTTAATCATGCTGACCTAGCGTAAAAAAATACCAGTGTTACAGTCCAAGTTCTTAATGGTGATGCCTCAGCATTTTGTGCTGTTTAATATATTATTTATATATATATATATAAATATATAAATATATATATATATATATATATATATATATTCATTTTGCTTCTCCCCATCAACACACTGGGACAAACTCACTGTGGTGTACTATCGTGCAATTTTAATGAATCGTTGCTATGGCAAAAAGAAACTATCCAGCACGTTTCAGTTTCTAGTGAACCTGTATCTCACCACCTTAATTTAACTTATCCCTTTAAAAAATACAATCTAATTTATATTATATCAAGTGATTATCAAAAAGGTACACCAAACATTTTACAAAAAGTCCCAAACAGGGACGAGCTCAGTGCAACTCATTTTCTAAAATTCACAGTCCACTTCGTTGTTTTATAGTGTATATTTGCTATGCGTCCTGGACTTTGGAGTCCATTCTTTATCCAACCCATGTTTCCATACGATTCCAAATGAACACCCATTTTACCATTACTAGAGGTTTGTTTTATTTTCTTACATGATTCCACACAATGTTTGCCGCTCATATCAACTCCTATGTCTGCCAATTCTGCACCAGTGGGTGGAGGTGTGTTTCCTATTTGTTGTGTCACGTGTATGCATCATTGTTCCACTATAATTTGCAGTTGATGGGGCTCAGAAACTTTTATTTTTTTTCTTTTATCTTCCTTTCTTTCTTCCCCATACCGTTGGTTACACTAATCTGACAGTTCCACAGTGCCAGACGTTTGTGATGAAAAATATGGAGCCTCTGGCATGATTAATCCAAACTTATTATGATATATGGATTTATCACTAAGTGCCATCATTGATCCTACATCATTCAATTCAAACACAAGAACATCATTTTTTTGTTATGTGCTTCCCAATACTATGTTCAATTTACTGAATTGCCACGTTCCCATTGTTAAGTTAATTATCGGTGCGGCCAGTCAAGATAACATCTATAATTCTCCACAGCCTCAAATGGCAATGCTTTTTTCTTTCTAGTTTTACAAGTGTACATGTAATTCCTCATACTGGTTCTTGACTCTAGGTGCCATCCCCCGAAAGGACAAGATGTGTCTTACTCTCTTTGTCTCAGGATACGTTCTCTGTCACCGCCCCTCACAGACTTTTCAACTTGATCAATTACATAATATTTCATTTGTGTCTAGTCACTGTGATGTTTTAGTTCCATGTGCTTCATTACCATGTTACTGTGGTCTTTGTGGTTCGTTGCCCTGATATGTTCTAGAATTCTTTTCCTGGTCTCACATATTGTGCTTCCCACACATTTCAATGGACATGGGCATTCTATTACAGAAATTGTGAATTTGCTTTTGCATTTGAGATGTTGCTTGATTTCTCTTTGTTGTCCATTATAGATGCTCTACATCTGCTTGCTAATTGCAATTTTACAAGCCTTGCATTGATGACATTTATAAAATCCAGGTTTCTGCAACCATTAAATTTTCTTTACAACATATTAGCTGTGTACTAGTTTGTCTCTTAAGCTGGGAGCTCTCCTGAATGTCACTGTCGGATGATCCCCAATGATTCAATTTAACGTCGGGTCCATTTTCGATATTCCCCAATGTTTTTCAAGTTTTTTTTGGGATTGACTGACCTTCATTGCAACATGATAACGTGCATCTGATTGACTCATTTTTTTCTTTCTTTCTGCTTCGTTCCTGAGAGGAGATTAAGGGCCAGATGTACCAAAGGATTTTACCCATTCTGTGTCTATGGGAAAAAGCTTTCGTACATATGGCCCTAACTCTTTTGTTGTTCTTTGCTTTGTCCAAACATGTCTTAATTACTTTTGTGGGACAGCCTCCGTCTCTGAACCACTTAGCAGAATTATTCAAGTGGCATGATTCCTCATTGTCTTAAGAACAATTTCTCCTTATTCTCAAACATTCTCCATATTGAATACTCCATTTTAAGCATGGTTGATGGAAGCTACTTGCATGTAACACTGCATTTTTGCTGTATTTTTCCTATGCAATGTAGTTAGGACCATATAATTCTCTGTATAGATTTCAGTGTCCAGAAATGTTACTCTAACACTGCTGATTTCATAGGTTAATCTCAGATTCGTCTCATTTTGGTTTAAAACATTGAAGTATTCTGCAAATTCTTGTTCTGTGCCATTCCATATAATGAGTAAATCATCAATAAACCGTAACCAGGTTACGATTTGTTCACATATGTGTCATGTTCAGAAGACCAAACATGTTTGTGTTCCCACCATCCCATGGTTAGATCACAAAATCTGGTGAGAATGAAACGTCCATTGCTGTGCCTTTGATTTGCTGGAAAATGTATTTGTTAAATATGAAGATGCTGTTTTCCAAACAAAGTTGTATCATGCTCAGTAACGTGACTGTGTTCAAAATACTGAATATATCTTTTCATAAGGAAATACCTGCTGGCTTCTCTTCCCACCTTATGATCAATTGTGGTGTACAGAGAAACCACATCCATGGTGATCAGTTTGTATGTACTTTGCCATGAAACATTCTGAAGATGTTGCAACAGATCTCCTGTGTTTTTCAAAATTGAGCTTAAATTCCTTTCCATGGGAGCTAAAAACTGATCTATATAATTAGGTATTGGTTCAAATAAAGATCCATTGGCTGATAATATGGGCCTCGCTGGCGGGTTTCTCAAATTTATGTGTATTTTTGGCATAAACGTAAATTGTGGGAATTCTAGGATATATATATGTATGTGTATATATATATATGTATAATGTTATTTTTTGGGAGAATATGAGGCTGCAAAGCTGTCTCTGGGCCAGATCTAAGAACCTAATAGGATTTAAAGACTGCTAATTGCAGCAGCAGGCTGCAGGCAATTGATATTTTCCTCACTCCCTCTACACCCCACCAGTGCCCGATTGCAAGGTGGTCTTCAATTCTAACGAGGTTGTTACAAATGTTGCAAATCAGATGTGCTTGTGAGTATATTGCTCGCCTGATTAAGTGCAGTGTTTGTGGCGCTGTAGCTATGCACATTTACACATGAGCATGTCATGGTCCCTTCTTAGTTGGGAGGCATGCCAACTCTCTTCCTCCTTCCCCTCTTCCCCTTCCAGCTACTCTGCCTGTGCTGACATAATCAACTTGGATAGATTGTCAGGCTGAACGTTTCTGTGTCTATTGATGTATTATTTTATCCTTTCTTTGTTTCCAACAGAAAAATGATCCATCCCTCATTAGAACAGGCCCAGAGGAGACCTTGAGAAGCCACCTCCTCGTTTTCGCAGCAGAGAAGTCAAGGAAAGAAAACCGTGTTGTGTTTCTGGAAAACGGAAGAGAAAAGCTATGAAATATCTCAGCCAATCTTGTGGGCTAGACCTAAAACATTAATAGTCTCAATAGTATAATGTACACCGATCCTGCACCGATCCTGCAGTGAGGAGGGTATTTTATTGGTAGGCATTTCCGTGTAGAGAATCACAACAACACCTAATTGTTCAACAGAAATGTTTGCTCCATCTTCTCCTTTCATATCAATCAATCAATCAGTAGATTTGTAGAGCGCTCCTTGTCCCCCATGAGGGTATCTGGGCACTAGTATGAATAGGCAAAAAAAATTGACTGATGACAATGTTTAGTGACTGAGGGTCTGATTTAGAGTTTGGCGGAGGGGTTACTCCATCACAACAGTGACGAATATCCTATCTGCCAAAATCTAAATCTCATTATATCCCATAATAGTCTACGTGATGTAGTTTTCAGGGGATGGGGTATCCATCACCGCTGTGACAGAGTAACCCCTCTGCCAAACTCTAAATCAGGCCCTGAGCCATGATCAAGCATGCTATACAAGGCAATAAGTCTTCTTCCTCAGTAAATCATGTGTTCACGTTGTGGCCAGTGAAGATCAGTAAGAGAAGTGCTCTCCGTTATTACATCTTTGTGTTGGATCTCAGAAAATACTCTCACGCTTAAGGTTTTCTCATAAACCTGTTATTAATATCATTGTTTATGTAATCAAAGGGCGGTTAAAGTATAAACTTGAGTTTTTTATGACACATTTTCATGTGTGAAGTTAATTATGCTATTCCCAACTCTTCGTGTCAATGAGTTTGTAAAATATGTTAATCATACAGTCGATGAAAATATAAATGTCAAATGCTACATAGTTCCTTTTTTAGATTTGTTTCATTCACTGAATGCAAATGCAAAAAAATAAATATATGATGTTAGCCGACAAGAGTGGCTGTGCGCTACTCAGACCTGTTACCAGGAGTCAGATGGTGTGTAAGTTAACCACAAATTATGACGTTATTTTGGGGAAACAATTCAGTTTTTTAATCTCAATAATTTCAATAATTCTCACACCAGGCAGCCCCATTACTTCAAATTTAACATTTTCAGGAACATTATTTAGCATCAAAAAAGATATTTACAAATAAAAAACAACAAAAGCCGATCTTTCCGTAAACCTTTTTGTGCTATTCTTGATCTCGAATATGTATAGTGCCAACGTTATTCAATGAAATCCAGTAAGGAGACAGGCCCTTTTCATACCTCTCTACCTGTTATGTACTTAGCCGCTGCCCCTTTTTCTCAAAAGATAATCAGAAAGGACAAACCTATTGCATGATCTTCCAGAATAAGGTATAAACAAATAAACATGTCTGCTCTGATTGACTGCTCTACCTCTGTGTGCTTTAGAGTCTTAAAAAGGTCACCTATAGGTGCAACCCTGAAGAGTGTCATATAAAAGGTTCACAGTTGAAAATGGAACAAGGGAGCCTACTCCTGGCATGTCCCGGTTTAAAAAAAAACAACACAATGGTGGACTCCAATCTTGGACCTTTGGCGGGCCCGTATTTGCCTTTCGTCCACTCTGGAAGATTCCCGATGGCCCTTTCGGTAGGAGCCTACTTTCAGAGTAGGATGGACAGCTATGGGACAAATATTGTGCCAAGTCCCCATTCCAGTTACACCCTACAGCAATGCATGGCTGGTTTGAGCATTCAGAGCCTGTAGCAAGTAAATACGTTTATATTTTCACATACCCACCTACAATGTCTGGCTGCCTGGCAAGAGCACTGCCAGTGGTGAAGGATTTGTTGCACAATGCTGTAGCCTTATTTAGCTGGCCTTTTTGTGAACATGCGTAAATTGTACATGGCATCAACTCAAAGAATAAGGTTTCTACAAGCAAACGTCAGTACATGGGACGCATTAGTTATGTCTTCAGAAGAAAGAGCACAGGCTCATCATGCATTCTAGTGGTCCAGTACAGTGAGATGATGTAGGAGGCTGGCCTGGCTTATAGTGGGTAACTGATGGTACTTACACCTTGTGCCAGGTCCAGTTATCCCTTATTAGTAGATTAGCAGTGTTCTAGCAGCTTAGGCTGATAGAGGTAGCTATGGCAGAGCAGCTTAGGCTGAACTATGAGACATGCAAAGCTCCTACTATACCACTTATATCATATAGAACTATATCATAAGAATCACAGTACTCAGAGTTACTAAAAATAAAGTTACTTTATTTTAGTGACAATGTGTCAGAAATATCTCAGAGGATATACTCCCTTAGGAGGTAAGTAAAATATACACACAAACCAAAATCAGGTAAGTAAACAGTTAGAAAAGTAGTGCAAACACTGTAGAATACAATAGGATGTAATAGGCCTAGGTGCAACACAAACCATATACTAAAAAAGTGGAATACGAACCACTTAGGGACCCCAGGCCTAGTGTAGTGTGTAGAGGCTCGCTGGGAGTGTAAGAAAACACTAAGGGTGTCCAAGATACCCCACCCAAAATCCTAAAAAGTAGGAGTAAAGTTACCCTACTTCCCCAGAAACACACTAAAGTCGTGATAGGAGATTCTGCAAAGACCACAACTGACTGCAAAGCACTGAAGACGGATTCCTGGACCTGAGGACCTGCAAAGGAAGGGGACTAAGTCCAAGAGTCACGAAAGTGTCCGGGGGGGCAGGACCCCACTAAACTCCGGATGAAGGTGCAAAATGGCTGCCTCTGGGTGGAAGAAGCTGAAGATTCTGTAACAACGGAAGATGCCAGGAACTTCTCCTTTGCACAGAAGATGTCCCACGGCGTGTTGGGTGTTGCAGAGTTGTTTCCACGCAGAAAGACCACAAACAAGGCTTGCTAGCTGCAAAATACGCGGTTGAAGAAAATGTGTGCTGCCCGAACCCAGGAAGGACCAGGAGGTCGCCCCTTGGAGGAAGAGACAGAGGGGGCACTTAGCAGCACAGAGAGCCCATGCAGAAGCAGGCAGCACCCTCAGAAACACTTGAACAGGCGTTCAAGAAATCTGAGCATGGCGGTCGTCTCAGCACTACAAAGGAGGGTCCCACGAAGTTGGTGGTCAACTCAGCGAGTTGAGCAATGCAAGACAGAGTGTTGGGGACCTGGGCTATGCTGTGCACGAAGGATTCCTTGCAAAAGTGCACAGAAGCCCTAGCAGCTGCAGTTCACGCAGTACACAGGATTACTGTCTGGCGTGGGGAGGCAAGGACTTACCTCCACCAAATTTGGACAGAAGGACCACTGGACAGTCAGGGTCACTTGGATCCAGCTCCTGTGTTCCAGGGACCATGCTCGTCGAGATGAGAAGGGACCCAGAGGACCGGTGAAGCAGAAGTTTGGAGCCTGCGTTAGCAGGGGGAAGATTCCGTCGACCCACAGGAGATTTCTTCTTGGCTTTTCAGTGCAGAGTGAAGGCATACAGCCCTCAGAGCATGCACCACCAGGAAACAGTCGAGAAAGCCAGCAGGATTAGGCGCTACAATGTTGCTGGTAGTCGTCTTGCTACTTTGTTGCGGTTTTGCAGGCGTCCTGGAACAGTCAGCAGTTGATCCTTGGCAGAAGTCGAAGAGAGAGATGCAGAGGATGTCTGGTGGGCTCTTGCATTCGTTATCTGAAGAGAAACCCACAGGAGAGACCCTATAGGAGGATTGGCCACCTAACCAGTTAAGCACCTATCAGTAGGGGTCTCTGACGTCATCTGCTGGCACTGGCCAGTCAGAGGCCTCCATTGTGCCCTCACACCTCTGCATTCAAGATGGCAGTGGTCTGGGACACACTGGAGGAGCTCTGGGCACCACCACTGGGGTGGTGATGGACAGGGGAGTGGTCACTCTCCTTTCCTTTGTCCAGTTCCGCACCAGAGCAGGGGCTGGGGGATCCCTGAACCGGTGTAGACTGGATTATGAAAAGAAGGCACCCTCTATGCCCTTCAAAGCATTTCCAGAGGCTTAGGGAGGCTACTCCTCCCCAGCCCTTAACACCTATTTCCAATGGGAGACGGTGTAATACCCTCTCTCAGAGAAAATCCTTTGTTCTGCCTTCCTGGGCAGAAGCCTGTCTGTGGGTTGGCAGCAGCGGTAGCTGCAGTGAAAACCCCAGAGAGCTAGTTTGGCAGTACCCGGGGTCCATGCTGGAGCCCTGGGAATGCATGGGATTGGTACCCCAATACCAGATTTGGCATGGGGGACACTTCCATGATCTCAGACATGTTACATGGCCATATTCGGAGCTACCATTGTGAAGCTACATATAGGTATTGACCTATATGTAGTGCACGCATGTAATGGTGTCCCCGCACTCACAAAGTCCGGGGAAATTGCCATGAACTATGTAGGGGCACCTTGGCCAGTGCCAGGGTGCCCTCACACTTAGTAACTTTGCACCTAACCTTCACTAAGTGAGGGTTAGACATATAGGTGACTTATAAGTTACTTAAGTGCAGTGTAAAATGGCTGTGAAATAACGTGGACGTTATTTCACTCAGGCTGTAGTGGCAGTCCTGTGTAATATTGGTCTGAGATCCCTATGGGTGGCAAAAGAAATGCTGCAGCCCATAGGGATCTCCTGGAACCCCAATACCCTGGGTACCTAGGTACCATATACTAGGGAATTATAAGGGTGTTCCAGTGTGACAGTCAGAATTGGTAAAAATAGTCACTAGCCTGCAGTGACAATTTTAAAGCAGAGAGAGCATAAGCACTGAGGTTATGGTTAGCAGAAGTTAGGCACCACACTGGGAACACATTCAGGCCACAAACTATGAGCACTGAGGTCCTGGCTAGCAGGATCCCAGTGAGACAGGCAAAAACAAACTGACACACAAGTAAAAATGGGGGTAACATGCCGGGCAAGATGGTACTTTCCTACAGATGGTAATGATGCAAAATAAGAGCAAGAAGATAGCCTCTTAAAACAAGTGACCGTAGATTTGAAGGACTGTGTCAGGCTGATGATGGTCGTCAAGTTGTCCCTAATGACAGGCCAGTCATTCAAAGACCCGGCGGATCCTTACAGATTCCTTGCTTTCACCGAGGAACACTTCCGCTCAAGTCATCTGTGGAAGAGCATTGGTTACCAGCAAATTGACGTCCACATAAATGTGCTAGACATAAGGTCTGTACATTTAGCCTTGATGCCTTCACACCAGACATAAGTAAAAATATAGTGGTAGTGTTAATAGGCACGCACATGTTCTAAATAAGATAATGGGGACAAGTTTTCTCTGGTTGTCTCAGAAAGGCCAAGCTGTCTTGAAGTGTTCCATTGACCAGTGCTTTAAATAGGCCAGTACTCGCCGTTAGTGACTACAGGCATTTCTTAGTGTTCTCCCGTTGAGTACCAGAACTTCTCCTTGTACTAAGAGAGTACCAGGACTCCTAGTGGCAAGCTGGGGTCAGGCTCTGAGGTATGGGTACGTGCAGCGGAGGTGCTGCTGAACACTAGCTCTCAGACGGAACATGTCTGCGAGGCCCTCTGACAGTCAATGACAAGTGTTTTACAGCGCTTGGTTGCTGCTGCAGCCATACACTGTAACTGACAGTGTGACAGGAATGAGGAGATGTGGCCGACGGCTAGAGCTGCCGATACTGGAACTGTCTTGCTGTCAGAGTGTAAGGCTACAGCAGCAACCCAGCGCTTAGATGCACTCAAATTGACCGTTAGAGCGCCTAAAGCCCTTCAGCCAGGTTCGACTCATATGTACTGTGCATAAATCACTTACTCTCCACTTGCCATAAAAACAAAAAAGTATGCTTTCATGTAACATTTCTGCTTCTCATATGAAATGCTTTAATGCTTTCGGATCAAGTTTGCGCTATATAAAACTGCAAAAAAACACTTATGACATATGAGACAAACTTGGCGGAAGGGCATTATGATGCTTTACGTGGAAGAAGAGAAAGCTGATATTGTTAAATGCCTGCCTCACAACCACACCTCCCAGACACACCCCTGCCAGGCCAATCAATTTGGTGAGTAAAGGCACTATTAAAGCACTGAATTGACCAATGAATTTACATCAAAGTCAAGCATCTTTCCAGAGTCTCAGACAGACACTGGCAGACGCGGTGAGTAAAGGACATGATGGCTGCTGATATGGGAACTTGATCAAAAATAGAGGGAACATTCTCAACGTTAGGAATGTCCTGTTCTTCCAAGGAAAAATGACACTTGCCAAAGCTTCACAAGTAAATACTGGTATCAAGGAAATCAGAAAGAATGTCTTTGTTTCCCTTGTAAAAGTTATTTGTCATTTTTCCCTCTAGTTTCTGTGCTGACCAGATAGTGGTCAGAATCAGAAGAACCAAATACACAGTGATTCTCAGGAAGGTCCGGAGAATTCTGGAACACAGACTTTCTAAGCAGTAGAGAAAACCAGCTTATCAGACTTGTGTTGAGTGTAAGCAAATACTTATGAGAGTAGGGGATGCATGATTCACCACAACCCAGCCTCTATGATTCTGGCAGACTCCATCTTGAACTACTGGAGTTTGGTCATTGAGACATACTTAAAAACTGCCAAAGGATATTGCAGTTATGAAGAGTATCACTGACGAGGAAAACCGACTCCCTCATTTTTTGCCTTTTCCTGTAAAGAAAAGTGATTACATCAGTTGTTTAATTTTCCCATTTAATTATTACATATTACACACAACTAGCAGTACCTAGATGATTGAAACATCCTTGAGGCAAACTTGGTAGCAATTTTCCAGAGCCCACAGACAATTTAACAAACCATCTCTATTTTCTAAAAGACTAAGCCGCATATTTAAGAGCCCCTAGCGCCACCGGAGCATCACTTTTCGTGACGCTCCGGTGGCGCAGTGTCCTGCGCCTTATTTACAAGGTGGCGTTAAGCCACCTTTTGTGGCTTAGCGCTACCTTGTAAATACAGCCCCTTCAAATGCAGCCCTTTGCGTGGAAGGGACGTGCAAGGGGTGTTGCTGTTAGCGTGCCACAGCAACACCCATTGCATTTTGATGCTGCCTCTTTACGAGTTTAGGTAAGGTAAGGCAGTGCCAAAATCTAACGCAACCCCAGGGGTGGCGTTAGCAAGGCTCAACGAGGAGGAATACTTTTATTCCTCCTTGTTTTTTTTGCTTTTTCTATGTGTGCTGCATTCTGCAGCGCTCACAGAAAGAGCAAAATGCCAGAAATAATTGCTTATATGTGGGTAGGTGTCCTTTCCTGTGCATCAACAATCATTTCAAAATGACGCGTTGGCACTTTTGTGTGTGCTGCATCTTGCAGACATCCTTGTACGATGGTGCTAGGATGACTGCATTGGCGCTAGGCAGCTCAATTTAGCGCCAGCGCAGGGGAAATGCAGGAGTGTGCCGTATTTTACTGAATACGGCGCATCCCAGCGTTTCTCAAGTGATGTGGAGCGGCGCTGACAATTTTGGCGCAGCACAGCGCTTCGCCACCTTTTAGTAAATCTGGCCCAAAGAATTTAGAAAGGGACGTCTTTGCTTATTTTTGGCCGTGTATAACCTGACTCCATCATGGAAGTTGAACAAAGTTCGCACTAAATTGATGCACTAACCTACCTGCAAGGCCTCATAAAGTTTGTCACGTGGATAAAATCTTCAGTAGTGAATATTTGTGCTAAGCAAGTTAGCGAGCTAATGATGTTTACAGTGAAGCAACCCTTTACCAAGATTTCTAAATGCTACCTAGTCCTATGTGGCATGCTAGCGGATGTGTTTTTTAGCTACCAGCAGGCCAACAGAAAAATACTAGACTATTTTGATGCTAAAAGACTGCTGTGCTACTACATTGGCAACAATATAATTCTGAAAATAAGATCAGCTGTTCATTGCTTTTTGCACAAAAAATAAATGTTAGGAACTTTCCAAATTAGGAATTTCAAGATGGATTTTCCGATGCATTGCATTTATTCATGCAAGGCAAACCACAGCATATATAAAACAGAGTGACGCTACAAGAGGAATATTGGTAGATATCGCATTTTATGAGAAGGTTCTGCCCGAGGACCTTTGCAGTATTGCTACATAGTGCACACAAGACCATCAGAGGCATTTCTGCCTGAGTATTCAGACCTGACAAATCCTGTGCCCGAGAACAATGCTACTTAACCATAACTACATGCCTCCATCATTGATATGCTCAAAAATGAGCTTGCAAGCCACCTACTTGTCCCGTGAAGAATGCTCGTGGTGTGCACACTTGTTCTAAAGATGACATTTGAGATGGAGTTAACACTTATTCACTTTATTGTTAGGTTAGGCTGTTGAAGTGTTTCACTTAATACCGCTTTGGCATTTGCACTGAGGATTACCAGCCTGTCAATATAGAATATTCCGAAGCATGCAAATCTGTAAAAGATGCCAACCCTAGAGTTGTTACTTATTTGTACTTTTTTATGTCTAATATGACATGTTTTAAATGGCCTCGGAAACGGCAGTAACGTGGAAAATATAACTATGTTGGATATATGTATTTTTAAATCAATTTAAATGTTTTGAATCAAATAGTTGCACTAGAATCAATGTTCTTCAAAATCTGTTTCAGGTTTGATGTGGTCACTTTACCCCATATATATGTGCATCTGCTTTGTTGCCATAACTAATTTATTTTACTAAAGTGTAAACATCTTTCAGTGAATTTGCTGCTTTCCTAATATGCGATATACTGTTTTGTTTCGTTTATTGTACAGTGTCTTCTAGGTGCTGTACTTTATGCCTGAATCACTGCTGAATTGGATGTTATCTCTATTGCATCACAAAGTTTATACTGTGATGTTTTTGTTGACTCGCAACCACCATTAGACTCAATTGGGAGCGGTATTTAATATATTTTGAGAAAGATGTGTAGTTGCCACGTAGTAGGAGGAGATGTTCAACAAGTCGTATGCTGACTCCACTGGGACACTACTGAATAATGCCACCTCTGCGATAGTAGGGGACTGTAAGTATTGTTGACAGTCACATTAAAGCAACCAAAAAAAAGCTCAAACCAAAAACACTTCTTGGATGAAACGTGCCTAGGCCACAGGAAGGTTGAAGGAAAAGTGATGTCCTGCATTGCCTTATGCCTTATATTGTGTGCCGTGGCTCAGCATTGAGGATCATTGTAATAACTCCATAAATGTAAAGGGGTACCTATTTTGCGGATGAAAGTCATGTGCACAAGTGGTGTACCTGCTCCTTACCACTGCCTCCTGAGCTAGTGCCTTCTTGTTTTCTACTGTTATGTAGAGAGATGTTTCTGTTGGGTAAATAGCAATACATAAGGATGCAAGGCATTCATAGTTGTATGATATTATATGTGGACAATTCTTAGCCCTTGCAGAACATTATTATCTATTCTGAGTCAAGCGAACCGTCAGTTTTCTGAAGGTGGTGCCCTCTCTGTCATCAGATGCCTTGCTCCAAAGGCCCAACAGAATAGAAGCCATCGCTATAAGGACTTTATATCAGCTGCTCTATTTAGAATAGGCAGTCTGATGTTTTTTTTCTGTTTGGCACTACCAGAAAAAAACCTAGCAAGCAATAACAGAAAAAAACAAAAATGAGCCTCACACCCTTGAAGAAACCTATAGGGTGCCCTTAGCGTTTTTTTGTTGTTTACTAATTAAAAAAAACTCCATGATTAATATTTTACTTTCCTCCTTCCAGACGTGATCTGCTAAGAGAAGCCCATCCATCAACCATCTCCGGGTGAACCTAATTTGAATGCTGACTTCTCCGGATGACCCTAATTTGAACACTAAGCTCCATAGAAACTATTGAATGATCCAAAAATGGATTCGCAACAGGGATCAAAATCTTTCTTCTTGCTGTCTGAGAAACTGAAAAAAATCCAGGTTGCCACTGGTCAGCTGGGTTCTTCAGGGAAAAGGACCTCTTGCAGCTTGGTATTTCCCTATAACCACATGGGAGGCATAAGGCTTAATAGTATTCAGTAATCCATTCACATTACATGAAACTGTCTTAATTGATTGTGTCATCTGTGTTTTAAAAAACAAAAAAGAAGAAACAAATGTAATCTGCTTGCCCTATCTTCATGACTACCATCCTATCTACTAATGCCTTCCACCCTGCACTTTTTTTCTCCCACCACCAATACTTAGTGACCCTTTCTCCACCTTCTTAATCTCACCCACCCCTAAAGTGTCCCTTGAAGGGGAATTGCCCATCTTACGCCCTTCAGCACCTTCCCCAATAAACAACACCATCTTATAGCACCTGATGTTACCCTTCTGGTTCATTCTCTTAGAAAGGAACCCCTTCAACTCCAAACCTGACCCCCTTCAGTGACTCAGGCAAACATATATCTAGTACTTGGTAACTCTAACTGATCTATATCCTATCTCACTCTTCTCTCCCTGCCAAGCATCATTATAACAAACATGCATCAATTACAGTGAGATTTATCAAGTCCATTCTAGCTTTGACTTTGATCTTTCTAACTTCCTGCCTTCGGTTGGTTTAGAATTGTAGTCAATAGGGCCTGAGCCGCCCCAGCAATTGAAAAAAATATGAAATTGTTCCTTATACAAAACTTTAAGCTTTGATTACTAAATTAAGGAGGCCTGAGTACCCGCAGAGCTGAACTGCCCCACAAGACCTTGAAGTCTCTCTGTCAACGTGCAGCTGAAATTGACATGTCAGAAAAGACACAAAGTTGATGACCCTCTGCAAACTGAAAAGCCTTTTGCTTGATTGCTGTTGCAAGAATTTGTTCCTTAAAACGGTAATCCACAAAGTTCACTAGTATAGTATGTGGTTGTTTCATGTTAGGTCAGCGCTGCACAGGCACCAGGTGTGAGCTCATGATCAGGAGACCTTTGGGAAAATCAGGCAAAATCTAAGGTTTACTCAGTTTCCCAATACAATGGACTGGGCTATTACAATCCTCCTGATTCTCACTCCTATCGGAAATGCCCACAAAACATATATTTGAACGTCTAGCATGAGTCTCTAAATCTTCAATTTTATTTAACAGAAAGGCAACATCCTTTTCAACTCTCTCTGTCCCTTTGTTCTGAGAGACAGATTTTTCTTTGACATCTGAAATTCCCTGCTCTAACTTCTGGAGTCAGTCTTTTTTCATACCTGGGCAACACTTTACTTAGTTTTAGCTAGTCTCTGATGCAATGCTTCAATTTCATACAATTGAGTCTTCTTCTTCAAATCTCTAATTTCAGTAATATTATTGAGTAAATACAGCAGAGTCGTTGCTTGATCCTGAGTCTGACTTACTGTCTAGCTTGATCCCATTAACCCCCTATACTGTGTATCACTGATGTCTAATACACTTGTAGTACTGATAAGCTCTCTCAGTTCCTGACCTGAAGCTACTCTTGACATAGTCTGGACAAATCCAATTTCATTATTTGAACTAGAGGGTCTCTTGTCTAATGTCAGGTCAGCAGTGATTCCATTTGAATCCTAATTTTTTCAGGCTTCAGCTAGTTTCAAAATTCAGTTGGTATCCTTCATTAAGTTGGCACCCCCCTTCTCTCCTTCAGGCTTATTTGACTTGGAAAACAGCTGATAATCTTTAGATCTCTATTCACAAATCATACTCTTTATTGACTGAATCAAGTGGCTCGACTGGGCCAAATGGGTTGATTGGGATATCTGGATCTGTTGGAATGACTCCCGCTTATCCAGGTCAGTTAGCTTTTCTAGGGTAGTATAAGCCAGATATTGATTGCTACCTTCTGGCACTACATTATCCGGAGTCATAACTTTGGATAGTGTGTTGACCGCTGACCCCACCAGGCTTTCATTTCTATCCTGTCCAGATCTTAAATCAGATTTTATTCTGCGTTGCCACTATCTTGGATGGAAGCTTTTCAGATTTTATCATCGTCACACACCCCTGAGTACAGTGTATTTTTCTTTTCAGCAAGGTAGCAAATGCGTCACTATTGCAGAGGGCCCCTCTTAAATGCTGCGGTCTCATCTTATGTCAGCAACCTGCAGTTTTATGTTATGTTAAGTAGCCCAACCATCCAAATTTGCAATGTGATACTGTAGCACTTGTTGCCTAAAGAGGCCTAGGGGACACTCTATCAGCCCAGTGGAGCGTCTACCTGCCCAAGCTCTTTGTAACCAGAAGCACTCACCGCTGGTCTCACCAAGACCTGAAGGCTAACATACTTCTCCAATCCACCATCCAAACCCCTCACCATGGGGGCTCCGCTCTCTTTACATGTGGAGTAACACCAGGGGATGTAGTAGTTAATTAAGCACTTGAAGTTATGAATAGGGAGCCCCAAAGAGCCTTAATGATCTTCTGTCTACAATTTGGACCACTTGCAGCAATCTTAGGACCCTTAGCGCCTCAATCTTCACCATCTCCGAGCCATTCCGTGATCTGAGTTCCAATCAGCCTTCAGTCTTTGCCACCTCCCCACCTCTCCTGACAAGGTTTATGGCTTCAATGTTCAGCACTGTTGCCCCTTCCTGGTTTTGCGTTCACCAGAGCAGTGTGTACTTGAAAAGCCCCGAAGGCAGCTTTTCTCTGACATGGCTGCGGGTCTCACAGTTCTGTGGAGGCTATTACCAGAGCGTCACAGCTTCAACCTCAGCCCCCAAAAATACTTTGAAGATTTCTGTGGCACAGAATAACCCTCACTGACGATGGCTTGCTTGTTTGGTTGGACGCAACCACGGTTTTCACTGCCCTGGCATAGAATTGCTGGAGCGGTGTGCCCGCTCCGCTACAGCTCCCAAAAACAGGTTCTATGGAGGCTCTCAACAGGGATTCCCGGAGCCGCCACTTCCCTTCGCTAGTGTATCCACGGCTTCCCAGTACTACAAGGACACTTGTCCGAACGGTGCGCCACACTTAAAATCAGGCCTTTATTTCATCTGCCTGGAGAGGATCTAATTCATGTCTTCCCCACGGTGTTGATAATTGCAAAGTCACATCTTTGTGTCAGTTATGTGCAGTCAAATCTGACGTCTAGCTCCGCACAGTTGTCATATATACAAAATTCCACTATAATCTGATGTATCTGTTTAGTCTGGGGATCACTCAGAGAAATGTCAACGGTATTACAAAATGCTTCACTGGTTTTGACTTTTATAAAAAAAATACGCGTATTTAGTAGTAGTTTAAGGAAGATGCATTAGTATATACGTTTTTATCGTTCTTAATTTCAACTAAAATACTTCTACAAATTCAACACAATGAACCTCACTCATACCACTTCCCCTCCTTCCTTGAGTAATAAAAAAACGCCTACAATTCTTAAAGCAGAAGAAATGCAAACAAAACAAGAATATGATAATCAAGAGTGATTCAAAGGCAACAAGGTCAGTAACGTTTACTTTATATCAGACAGCCTGCAACTGTTCTGGTTATTTTATCGTTAAACACGTTAAAGGATGTCAGTTAGAGGCTTTATTGTTTACTGTTATCTTGGCGGATTTGTCATATGCGCAAACCATTATTGACTATCAGTGCAGTAAAACACACTAGAGTAGCTGAGAAAGCAACTTATGGGAATTTATCATTTATATGACTGCTATGGTTATGTTCACAGTGAAAAGATTTTGAATACTGCAGAGAATAGAGTTAATTTACTGAAGAAATTCATATTTTACAAAGCGATTCTATAAGATCTCAGTTTCAACTTAAGTATTCATAAAATAACAAGTTGTTAACAAATGCAATGTAATGTAGAGGAATACTGGGCAAGAAAGAAGGTGCTGATTTTCAGACTGGAGAATATTGCGCAAACATTTTTGAAGGTCTTATAAAAAAGAGTGAGGCAGGTGTCATTGCCCTGGAGTTTTGTGAAGACCAAATTGCCTTTTCAATTAAGCTAGCATTGGTTAATCGATCTGGAGAACACCACACGAATATTTTCTAAGGTGGTCGGGTATTAGTGGAAGGAGAAGGCACTGTTCAAGAAATTTAACTAATGTCCTTCAGAAAAAAATGTTCAAAATGCATTAACTGTCCTTACATCTGTCATTCAGATTCCCCAGAATAAGCAGGACACCCGAAACACAGCTGAATATGATGGGGACAATTGTGCAAAGCCCTTACAACCAGATTTGTACATTAATACAATAGCGTAGTGATATTTTGACCATCAAGGACACCTCTCGCCTTAGAATCTTCATCTCTTTTTTCTTGAACACTGTCCTCTTCTGAAAGTAGACACTGGAAACAAAAAGTTGAGCCATCGCTGGATTTCAGCTACTGTTGTGAGTGAAACAGAAATTGAATCATCCAGAATTGAATCCCATATCCTTCACTCTTGAGAAAGAGTGTCTTCTGTAACAGCCAACCTAATACTTCCCTGCATAGCACCAAACTTTGTAGTGAGACTCAGGGCCTGTACTTTGAGGGTCAGAAACTTATTTGTGGGCATTATCGCCTCTGAACCTATACTTCTTGCACAGCCGCTCTCCTAAGTATAGATAAACACAAAGGATAACTGATACCCTCAGGACCACAATGGTCCTCCCATAAAATCTCTTCTTAAGATCGCTACCCCCCCCCCCCCATTAATCTTCTGACCTCTTCGCTTGTAGGTTTCAGCAAAGGGGCCAGAAATAACACACCCAAAAGACAATGGTGGTCATTACAACCCTGGCGGACGGTGTTAAAGATGCGGTAATACCGCAAACAGTCAGACGGACAAAAAAAGGGAATTATGACCCTGGCGGAAACCGCCAACAAAGACAGCCACTTTAACACTTCGCCCGCCACGGCGGTACAGACAAGCAGCGCGGCGGACACCGCCAACAGACAGGTGGGAGACAATGTACCGCCCACACTATCACAACAGACCAATCCACCACCTTTTCCGGGGCGGATTCATCGTGGATAAAAACACGGCAGAAACAGCTTTTGCTATGGCAAAACGCTCACCTTAACATATCCCACGAGGAACGACGACTCCATGGACCCCGAACTCCATATACTACCTGCCCTTGTCTTTCTGCTCCTTCACGACCAACAGCGACATAGGTGCAGCAGATACCGGTGAGTACAGCACCTACGACACGGGGGAGGGGAGAGGCAAAAGTTAGGGGGATACCCACCAAACACCCCCACCCTCGCATATTACAACATACACACCAATGCAGTCACAAACATCACAGTAACAACCCACAATTCCCCCGGAAGAATGCAAAGACAATGCGAATTTCGGTCAAACTTTGTAATGTGCCAATATACATGTCATACAAAAATAAACAAATATATGTATACTAAAATCACTCTTATTTACATATATACAATCCGAGAAGTAGTGCAGATATGTACACAACAATGTCCGTGCACAAACAGTCCAAAAAATGCATGGGCGAGGCCCACAATAGATACCTGACCAAAATCGGAGAGAACACTGCAGGGGCATCAGATAGAAACACTACAGGCACCTCAGGGGGAAGGGAAGGGGGGGCACCTCAGCCACAGAAACGCAAAGCCAGATCCACGACAGGGCTCCATGCCCATTGATGTATCCTGGGGAGTGCAAAGCCACAGTCTCTCAAGTCTATACAGTGGGTGGGTTGCCCACTGTTACATCCTGGGGAGTGCAAAGCCACAGTCTCTCAAGCCCATACAGTGAGTGGTTTGCCCACTGTTACATCCTGGGGAGTGCAAAGCCACAGTCTCTCAAGTTGATGCAGATCCATACTGATACTGGGGGTGACTGGTGCCCAGACTGGATGAGTCTCCCCGTGAATGGTAGTGTGCTGTTACTGTCCCAGCTGCACATGGGATAAGGATGCCTGATGTGGTGGGCCATTCATTCCTACCCGGTGCATTGCCCTCTTCAGCGGTGCTTTGTCATGGCGGTCTTTGCCCTCTTCAGCGGTGCTATGACATGGCGGTCGTGCCCTCTTCAGCGGTGCTATGACATGGCGGTCTTTGCCCTCTTCAGCAGTGCTTTGACATGGCAGTCTTTGCCCTCTTCAGCGGTGCTATGACATGGCGTTTCAGGACTGTTCAGCGGTGCCTTGACATGGCGGTCTTTGCCCTCTTCAGCGGTGCTTTGACATGGCGGTCTTTGCCCTCTTCAGCGGTGCTATAACATGGCGTTTCAGGACTGTTCAGCAGTGCTTTGACATGGCGGCCTTTGCCCTCTTCAGCGGTTCTTTGACATGGCGGTCTTTGCCCTCTTCAGCGGTGCTATGACATGGCGTTTCAGGACTGTTCAGCGGTGCTTTGACATGGCCGTCTTTGCCCTCTTCAGCGGTGCTTTGACATGGCGGTCTTTGCCCTCTTCAGCGGTGCTATGACATGGCGGTTCTGATACGGACATTGGTGTGTGGCATGACGATTTTCACACTGGACATTGGTGTGTGGCATGATGATTTCCACACTGGACATTGGTGTGTGGCATGACGTTCCATCATTGCCCAGCGGGGCTGTGGCATCCTGGCCCCGCCTGGGCTGTGACTCCGGCGGTGGTCTCTGGACCAGTGTCGATACTTCAGCCCTCCTGGGCTGTGACTCCGGCGGTGGTCTCTGGACCAGTGTCGATATTTGAGCCCTCCTGGGCTGTGACTCCGGCGGTGGTCTCTGGACCAGTGTCGATACTTGAGCCCTCCTGGGCTGTGACTCTGGCGGTGGTCTCTGGACCAGTGACGACGGTGCTGGCAGTTGTGTCTGGACCGCCGGAAATGATGGCGCACTTCTCCGCCGTGACACTCACAACAGGCTGGGCAGACTTCCTCTGGACCTTCCCCACCTTTTTTGGAGTTACAGCTGACTCACCAATCGCCTTCGATCCCATTTCACTTGTTGTCCCACCAGGAGTCTTGCCACGGTCCCGTCGTCCACTCTCCAATTTCGGAGCCTTTACAGGGGGTGGGCTGCCTGTGCCTTGGCTCCGGTTCCTACTGCCTGCCCTGGTGGACGGTGCACTCCAAAAACCTTGAACAGGCACCACTGGTCCTGGAGGCTTTTTGGCTGAAGCGCTACGACGGGACTGATGAATTGGAGGGGGGGCGGGGGGCAAAAAGGTCAATTTGACAGAGGGACAGTTTCTGACGAACACTGGGATGGGTAGCTGGAGGGGGTCTGGGAGTGGAGGAAGAGGAGGTGGTTGTAGGAGGTGTCACTTTAGCTGTTTTGGGTGCAGGTGCAGGTACTGGAGGCTGTCGTGAGGTGGATGGATGTTGGGTGAGTGATTGCCGGCGTTTGGGTACTTTGGGAGGTGGCGTCACAGACACACTGGGAGAGGACACAGGGGACGTGTAAATGGCAGTGGAGGTGGTGAGTGCAGGTGAGCGGCGTGTGGTGCTGGGTGTCCTGGTGCGAGTCCTAGTGCCTGTAGATGTGGTGCATGCAGGTGTGTGTGTAGACGAGACTGGGAGGTGGGACGGAGAAGAGGAGGAGGGGGACACAGTGGAGACAGTGGATGTTGCAGTGTCTGTATGGATGTGATGCTTGTGTGAGTGCTTGTGGTGTGTGTGGTGCCTATGTTTGCTTGAGCTACTTGGGTGTGTTGACTTGTCTGCATGCTGGTCTGTAGGTGTGCTTGGGATGGGCTGGGATACAGGGCATTGGGTCTGGGTGGAGGAAGTTGGAGGGGGAGGCTGGACACAGGGACAATTGCTGCCATCAGTGCTGAGGCCAGAGATTGTAGGGTTCGCTGAAGGGCAGCCTGACCAGAATGAATGCCCTCCAGGAATGCATTACTGTGTTGCATGTCCCTTTTTACACCCTGGATGGCATTCACAATGGTAGACTGCCCAACAGTGAGTGACCTGAGGAGGTCAATGGCCTCCTCACTGAGGGCAGCAGGGGTGACTGGGGCAGGGCCTGAGGTGCCAGAGGCGAAGGTGATGCCCACCCTCCTGGGTGAGCGGGCACGGGGCGAATGCTGAGGGGCTGCTGGGAGGGCGGTGCTGGTAGGGGGGGTGGTGGCTGTACCTGTAGAAGTGGGGCGCACAGATGGTGCCACCACCACAGGGGACCTCACATCGGCGGACGAGTCTGTGTCGCTGGTTGGTGATCCGGTGGCCAACGTGAAGCTCCCCTCGCCCTCCGTCCCACTGGTGTATTCAGAGTCTGTGGTGTGGCCCTCCATGGCCATGTGGGATGCAGCTCTCTCGTGCTCCGGTGCCACTGTACCTCCGCCTGTTGATGCTGATGTACAAACGGACAGGGAGAGCAGGAAAAGGGGGGGGAGACAGAAGAAAGAGAGTTTTAGTACATGGCATACCGCTACCGTTGGCGGACAAGACAGACGCAGCAGCCCCATGGACAACGCCACGCTCCTGCCCTCTGCACATGCAATTTCATGGATATGGGCTACATGGCAATGCTGAAAATCTGCGCGCATGGATGCCACAGGAGCAACTATACCTCAACTTGCTAGTTTTCTGAGGTGGGGTAGAGTGCCACATGGCCTACATTACGGAGGGGCCTTGCCTAACTAACTCGCCCTGGCCTATGGACACCCACAGCCCACCTCCCCCACCCACACACCGTCACTGCACGCAAAGTCTGCAGAATGAGTTTGTACTCACTCCCTTGTGTCTGCTGTGATGACCTTAAGCGCCCATCCAACTCCGGGTAGGCCACCGTCAGGATCCGGAACATCAGGGAGGTCATGTTACGACGGGCACCCCTCCCACGTTGGGAGGCCATCCCCAGCTGAGCCTCCGCCGTCTTCTTGCTGCAGCGGCGAATGTCCTCCCATCTCTTCCGGCAGTGGGTGCCCCGTCTCTGGTGGGCCCCCAGGGTCCGGACGTCCTTGGCGATGGCATGCCAAATGTCCCTCTTCTGGTGGGCGCTGACCTACATGACATGCACAAGGGAAGAGGAACAGTCATTACCAATTTCACCATCAATGTGTGTGGCCCCCTCCATACCCTGACCATGTGGCCCATTTATTCCCATGCTTTACTGTAGTATGACTTCTACCCCCTTCCCTCTTCCACCCAGCCCTCACCACCCAGGCCTAGCCCCTACAACGTGCTCCCTGTGTACTAACCTGTTGGTCTGGAGGACCGTAGAGTAGCGTGTACTGGGGGAGGACCTCATCCACAAGTTTCTCCAACTCCTCCGATGTGAAGGCAGGGGCCCTTTCCCCAGACGCAGCAGCCATCGTCGCTTCCAGACCGAAGTCACAGCAGCACTAGCAGTGTAGGTCCTCTCCTGTCGAAGGTCAGGTATCTAGTGATTGAAGAGATAGAAAATGGCGGTGACGACCGCGGCGGTGACGTCCGCGGCGGGGCGCATCATCACCGCCGGCGCACCTGTTCATTGGCTCCTGGGACCCATAGGGTCCATTGTTAACCAATGCAGCATTGCACCGCGCTCTACGACCGCCTACCGCGACGGTGTGCAACGCCAGCGCTGTTACCCCACAATCCCATTGTCCCAGTTTAGAGGTCAGGCAGCCGCCATTTCAGGGGCCCACATGGATTCATTTTCAAATGCGTCACACATACTGAGGCCTACACTCAACACACATACAGGAAGGGTTTATTGTCTGAGGTAGTCTTGTGTGTGACTGTGAGTACATACCGGGAAGAATAGTGACTGTTTCTTCGCTGTTGTCCTTCGTAGGCACCGTCAGCTGGGACATATGAGAAGATGGCGGAATCCGCCGGTGTACCGACCGCTGGTGGACCTGTTGACAATGGAGGAGCGACATTTAATCGTGACCTACAGGTTTGACCGTGCCACAATCCAGGAACTGTATACCCAGTTGGAGCCAGAGCTGATGTCACCAATCCGCCATCCGACTGGAATCCCCACTGACGTGCAGGTGCCGTCAGTGCTCCATTTCCTTGCAAGTGGGTCATTTCAAACAAATGGCCATGGCATCAGGGATGTCCCAGCCTATGTTTTCAAACGTGCTGTCCAGAGTGTTGTCTGCCCTGCTGAAACACGTAAGGAGATAAATCATTTTCCCTGAGGTGGAGGATTTGGCTACAGTTAAAGGTGACTTCTATGCCCTTGGACATATCCCGAACGTCATAGGTGCCATTGATGGGACCCATGTAGCTCTGGTCCCCCCCGCAGGAGTGAACAGGTGTACAGGAACAGGAAGAGTTATCATTCGATGAATGTCCAGATGGTCTGTTTGGCAGACCAGTACATCTCGCAGGTAAATGCTATGTTCCCTGGCTCTGTGCATGATGCCTACATCCTGCGCAATAGCAGCATCCCTGATATGATGGGTCAACTCCAGAGGCACCGTGTATGGCTATTGGGGGACTCTGGTTACCCCAACCTGTCATGGCTCTTGACCCCAGTGAGGAATCCCAGGACCAGGGCAGAGGAACGCTACAATGAGGCCCATGGGCGGACTAGGAGGGTTATCGAGCGCACCTTCGGCCTTCTTAAGGCCAGGTTCAGGTGCCTCCATATAACAGGTGGATCCCTATTCTACTCACCGAAGAAGGTGTGCGACATCATCATCGCCTGCTCCATGCTCCATAACTTGGCATTGCGACGCCAGGTGCCTTTTCTGCAGGAGGATGATCCAGATGACGGTGTTGTAGCAGCTGTGGAGCCTGTGGACAGTGATGAGGATGAAGCTGAGGAAGACGAAAACGACAACAGGGAGTCAGTCATACAGCAATATTTCCAGTGACACACAAGTGAGAACTTTTTATTTTTTACCATTAGATTGACTTTCACACATCTACCTCTATCCTGTACCTCCATTTCACTCACTATTTGTTAATTGAGTTGTCCCCTTCCATTTCAGTTTCACAAATGTGGTAACCTACGTGTCAACTGTTTGCATCCTTGAAGGACTTGTGATGTGTGACATAGGTATGTTAGCCTGCCAATGGGTAACCCATTATGAAACTGTAATTGATAATACAGATTTACAAATCATAGACTGACTCCATTTTTTTGGGGTGTTTCAAGGGTGTTTATTTAAGTGCAAAAAAATGAAGGGGGGTTGTAAAATGGTGATGGGTGATGGTGGAGGAATGTCCACGGCAGAGTCCAGTCTATTAGTCTCACAGGTACATTGCACATCTGGGCATTGGAAGTGGAGCTGGGGTAGTTCCGATTTGGGCAGGGTAACAAAGTGGGACAGTGGGAGGACAATCAGGGTGGTCTTATTTCCTGGCGGGGGTCTTGCCATCTTGCTCTGTCCTGTTCATGGATCTCAGGGCCCGCTTGCGTGGTGGTTGTCCGTCTGCAGGGGGTGGGGGGCTGGTGTGGTGGTCCTGTGGCAGGGCATCCTGCCCACTAGCGCCAGCGGAGGTGGTGGGCAGTTCGTCATCCTGGCTAGTGTCAGGGGCCCCTTGGAGTGCCACGGTGTCCCTCAAGGTCTTTTGAATGTCCGTCAGCACCCCTACGATGGTGCCCAGGGCGGAGCCGATGGTCCTGAGCTCCTCCCTGAACCCCAAATATTGTTCCTCCTGCAGACGCAGGGTCTCCTGCAACTTGTCCAGGACCGTGGCCATCGTCTCCTGGGAGTGGTGGTATGCTCCCATGATGGAGGAGAGGGCCTCGTTGAGAGTGGGTTCCCTTGGCCTGTCCTCCCTCTGTCGCACAGCAGCCCTCCCAGTTCCCCTATGTTCCTGGGCCTCCGCCCCCTGGACCGTGTGCCCACTACCACTGCCCCCAAGTCCCTGTTGTTGTTGGGGTGGTGGATTAGCCTGGGTGCCCTGTAGTGGTGGACACACCGCTGATTGACCTGTCCTGGGTAGGGAGGTTTGGGCCCACTGGGTGGGTGCTGTGCTGGTGTTACCAGAGGGTGGAAGCTCGGTGTTGGGCTGTGGCTGGGCAAGGGGAACCGACTGTCCCGAGGCCCACGATGGTCCGGGCTGGTCATCAAGATCCAGTGGGGCAGAGCTGCTGTCGTCACTGTGGGCCCCTTCTGGGGGTGGAGTGGTGTTGTCTGGACCCTCTGGTGTGGTGACGTTCCTTCGGGTTCCTGCGGGGGTATAAGTACATGATTATTGCATGTGTGTGTTTCATGGTGTGCAATGGTTGGGTGTGCGTGAACCACAGTGCTGGCATTCCTGGGGGGGGGGGCTTGTGTGGTGATGGTTGGGGGTGTTCTGGGTCTGTGCAGTGGGCATGCTTTGGTGATGGGTGTCCATGCTTATTTATGTCATGCAGGGCTTGGGGTTGGGATGGGTGGTTGGTGTCATGGGTAGATAGGTGAGGATTTGGGGTGATAGGGGAGGGTGTGATGGTGGGGGTGTGTGATATCATGCAGGTAGGGTGCGGGTTATGATAGTTAAGATTTGACTTACCAGTGTCCGTCCCTCCAACGACTCCTCCGAGGCCCTCAGGATGCAAGATGGACAAGACTTGCTCCTCCCATGTTGTTAGTTGAGGGGGAGGAGGTGGTGGTCCGCCGCCAGTCCGCTGTATCGCGATGTGGTGCCTGGATACCGTTGAACGCACCTTCCCCCGTAGGTCGTTCCACCTCTTCCTGATGTCCTCCCTATTTCTTGGGTGCTGTCCCACAGCGTTGACCCTGTCCACTATTCTTTGCCATAGCTCCATCTTCCTGGCTATTGATGTGTGCTGTACCTATGAGCCAAATAGCTGTGGCTCTACCCGGATGATTTCCTCCACCATGACCCTGAGCTCCTCCTCGGAGAAGCGGGGGTGTCTTTGGCGTGACATGGGGTGGTGTGTGTGATGTGTGGGGTGGTGTATGTGTTGATGAGTGTGGTGAGTGTAGTGTTATGTGGTGTTTTGTGTGTGGATGTTGTGTGGGTGATGGTGTGGTGTACCTCTGTGTGGTGGGGTTGTCTATTGCTGTGCTCTCTCTGTCGCCTTCTACCCAAAATTGTGGTCGTAGGGGTTTGTGGGTGATGTGGGTGTGCATTTTATATTGTGTTGGGTGTGTGGGAGTGTTGTTTGTATGTGTATCAGGTGTGTGTATTTTGAATTATCCAATGTGGCGGTATTTTGGAGATGTGTGTGTATTTTGAGTGCTGCGGTGTGTACCGCCAATGGAATACTGCGGTTGAAAGACCGCTGCGTGGATTCGTGGGTCATAATACCATGGGCATGTTTCTGTTGGCGTGGAGGTGGCGGATTAGTTTCCGCATGTTTATTGCTGACCTTTGGTGTGGCGGTATTGTGTGGGTGTCTGAATTTCGTCAGATTCCGTGATGTGTGTCATAATAGCTGTGGTGGTCTACCGCGGCCGCGGCGGTGTATTGGCGGTCTTCTGCACGGCGGTAAGCACCTTATACCGCCAGGGTCGTAATGACCCCCAATGTCTTAACCCCACTTCCTTTGCATTCTCACAACTGCTTCCAACTTAGAATTTAACAAACCCATCCTTTCCCCTCATCAAGTACTGCATGCAATTCTCATTGGCAGTGGGTATTTAGGCTACTACGTGTAACACATCTGTAGACCGTTATGGAATTTCTTCATATAGCTATATCTGTAATTCATCTGGATATAAGGTCCCGTAACATTAGAACTGCCCCCTTCAAAATGTTTATCTGCTATACTGTTGATCTTGTGTCAGTCTCATCAAACTACCCCGCCTCTGTTTTAGTTATGGCTTGAGAGCGTAGCTTTGTGCTAGAACGGTTGTCAGTACTGGTCTCAAAAAAGGAGACATACAGTAGTTATCATCTCTCACCTCATTCTTTGGTGGTGTGGTGTTTCATTTCACCTCCTAAGGTGGGCTTCCATTATAGTGCTGGGGAGGCTAGTTTACCTTTTAGCACAACAGTGAATAATCACACTTTTTGTCACCACCAATCCTTTATATCTCACATGAATTCTACACAAGAAAGAGTAGTTTTTTCTTACTGCATCAAAAGAAATAAAGGCTTTGTTTAAAGGATTGGGCTGGGCGGCTCTAATAAGGCTTTTTAATTCCATTTTTAGGGTCAAGCGCAAGCCCTCTGGCCCCTGTTGTAATTTCTCTGTGCACTTTTAACCATGCCCATGTCACAGCCATCAGTTTGGTTGGTTCGTGGGCTTGCCTTTTAAAATTTGCTTGATTTCATTAGTGAAAGACATGCATACGTCATGCCTTTTCCAGGATTTAGCCCTTCTTGAGAGTACCGGAAAACTACTGAAAACATAAGAGGCTCAGTGTTTTCCGCATGGCTTCTGGACTACTTTTTATTTTTGTTTCCTACGCAGTGCGATCTTGCTGGGCAGTAGTCAAGCGCTGTGCATGCCATCGACCCCGTTACATGCATAATTGCACTCTTGCTGATACGTTTGACTGCGAGTGAACTGCTGTTTGCCTTTGTGTGTCTCCTTCACACTCATGGCTGGGTCCATGACACTTTGTGTTTTCTAAAATCATTTTGATTGTTTCAAGTAATAGAAATCAGCGAGGAGACCAACGCAAATTGAACGACCTTTACATCACTCTGTACACAGCTACAAGGCTCAGCCCTCGTGTCCCACAGTCAAGGGTTTGTATCAGTGGCCACAATTCTCAACTATTAGTTTTGAAAGTGTTCCTCCTGTAACCTGTTGCTGAAGTTAGGGACCTCTACTGCATGGCATTTTAGCCACCGCCAACAGTTCCCACTTTTGAGACAATGTGTTGATGTTTGTTGTCAATAAAAGTTATTTTCAGAGGTACTAACCTCAGTGTATTGGAAAGAGGACTTGAATATGAACCAATGCACTTACTCCATCTACCGCACAAGCAGCATATCACAGCTGTGGGGCACACACAACTCTGCAATTTTGGTATTCACAGATGCTTCCCAAACCGTGGACTCATCTGAAGGGAAGAAAGTTCTACTGCTCATAACTTTTCAGGTCTTGAGACCATTAACAGTAAATACCTTTGTACTGTTTGAGCTCCCCTCAGGGCTTTGTTAGTTTCCTTTCCAAACTCTGATCCCAGCAGTCTATCTTAAATGTATGTGCTCCAGACAGCCATCTCACTTACACTGTCTTGAACAAAAGACATCAGATTAATCTGATAGAGCTGTGGTTCCCAACCTTTTGACTTCTGTGGTCCCCCACTTTATCATTACTGGAACCCAGGGACCCCACTGAATCATTTACTGAAAGCTGGGGACCTGAACTGTTAATAATATTATATTTTCTAAGCAGTTGCGGACCCCCTAAGGAGGCTTCGCAGGCCCCCAGGGGTCCCTGGACCATAGTTGAGAACCACTGAAGTAGAGGAGATTCTGCCTTCAATTACAGTTTGTTATGAACTTTCACCATATGCACTACCCCTTTGGCACATAGACCCACTGTGTCTGCTCTCTAATGGGGGTACCAGGAAGCACAGAAGTCTTGTGGGAAGCATGGAGTTGCTAGAGCTCAGAGTGAACAGTTTTGTTTACCTGTTGCATTACCTCACGACCATTAATGTAGAGAGTAAAAAAAGTGTGGTCTTAGAAAGTACTTTGTGTGAATGCATGTGGTATTTCTACAGTGCAAACCTAGTCAAACAGTAAAAGAGCACTGTGCAGGGTCAAAGAGTAGCATAAAGACAACAGAAGAAAGGGGATGTAGTTTTGTTGTGGATGGTTAGCACACTGTGATGTAGTGCTCTTTAAGAGGTGAGTCTTAAATTCGTCCCTGCTGGAGCAACATTGTGGCAGTACTGATGGACACAGAGGTATTATTCCATATTCTAGGTGCATAGATGGAAAAAAGACTGCTGCTTTTTTTTGCTTTTTACACTTTTTAAAGTCGGTCTGATGGTGCTCTGGCTGAGGGTGTGCTGAGAACCACCAGAGATGGTGAGCTTGTACTGAATCATCTGCTTTGATCGTACAAGTCTAAAAAGCACCAAAGTAGCCCTCAGCAAAAATCAGCAAGAGCCAACTGAGTTAAAACGCTCAGGAAAATGTATAACCATCACAACAAAATATAGCATTATCAACACAGCAATTGACATAGCCAACATCTTCAGTTAGAGAAGAGCCCACCCTAACACAGCTCCAACCCAACCTTTAAGTATCACAGAATAAAAGGACCCAGGAAGAGGATCTATGTTCTTCTTAGTCAGATGCCCATGTAACTTTATCTTTCATCCACTTAGTTTTCACTCTGTTCATCACAGACATCTCCCTCCCCAACTAATTGTATGCACTATGCAGAATAAACATGTTTTTCCTAGTGTTTAACAGTACTTCTATTCAGCATTCTCATCTTTGCTGAGGTCGAGCATGCCCCACACTTCCCCATTTTCCTGCTCATCCACCTTTCTTTTACATTCTTTATTTTCTTATTTTCAGAGACTCTTGAGCACCCATTTTATGCATCCGTTTATAAGTCACCACTCTGCTATTCCATTTCAGTATGTGCAATCCATTAGGTAGATGTAATAGACACCTGAGATAAATGTGCTAGATGTAACATGCTCTAATAGGATGGTTGAGTGAGTGTTATGAGTGATGGGGAGCAAGCACTTTAGGCCTAATTTAGAGTTTTGGTCCTTCACAAAAGAAGATGATGTCCCACCTCATATGTTACAAATGCATTAAAGCCTATGGCTCTTGTAAGATGGTGGACAGGATATCACGTTTTGTTGGAGTATAGAGTCCGCCAAACTCTAAATAAGGTCCGTAGTTGTCATAATGCACCTGAACAGACAGGTGTTTTGCAATCCTGCTTATCCTTGTCAACACAAGAAGAAGGAAGGGGTGTGTCGGATAGCCTGTTTTATTAACTAAAGTACAAATTAATTCCTCTATGTTGGTAATGGTCAGCTTTACACAATTTTGAAGGCATATGCAATCTGTGGTGAAACACATCTCACATTTATTTGGTAAGGTAAGATGTTTTTTCTAGATCCTTATTTTATAACACATTATACAATTTTAACTAAAATGCAGTCAAGTACTCAGCCAAAATACAACTGAGGTATTGTGCTCTCCTGACTTTCACAAATAAGCTGAATAAAGGTAACCATATGTCAGTGAACATAATTGATTAGTGTGGAAGAAACTGATCTTGTCGCAGTTCTGCATTTTGAAGCTTTCCTTGGATATTAACTTGAGCAGAAGCTGTGTGTTCAGTAATCAGTGACACGGGTGCACCTAAAATATGGTCATACTTGAAAATAGCTGAAAATGAAATGACAAAACTGCGCCATTAAAAACATTACGATTAAAAAATACATCTGACTAAACAGTTTTTAAAAATCTATTTATTATAAAAAGAAACATTCAGAAAAAGGGTAAAAATTGAAAAATATATTTTTTAAATGTTGTGCACATAATCACTAAACTATTGAAAACATATTCTGTGTTTGGAAATGAGCTACTTTGATTTGATGTACTTTTACTTCTTGAAAGTATTTTCATCTCTTGTCCAGCCACAAAGTGGTTTTACTCTGGGTTTAGATGGCTCTGGGTCTGATTTGGATTTCAGCAGATGGATTACTCCTTCACAAAGATGATGGATACCCTGGCCTCTGAAATATAAATCCCATAAGAAATAATGGGATTTATATTTTGGCAGATGGGACATCCGTCACTGTTGTAACAGAGTAAACCATCTGCCAAAATCTAAATCAGGCTCTCTATTGGCTTTCAGCACATGAATGTCTTGGGAGGGTGAGACAAGCCAATGGAGGAATTTATCCATATTTATAAGGGGATACACCGTTTTGATAAGACCACTTTTCTTCATTTTTACACAACATTTTTTCAAGTTATTATTTATTTTTGTAAATCTGTTTTTCGTGTAAAATATGTCCTTAGAGATTTTTTTTGTCTGCATGTATTAGAATGTGTTTATTTTTCTGGCCGTTAGGTGACAGTATGCACAATAATTTTGCTCATTCTGATAATTAGTTATGTGTGTTTTATACATGGAATTGTTCCTTATGATTAGCATTTACTTCAGCATTTTGCATTTTCCACTGGAATATTTTTAGGCAATATATTGTCAGTATTTGTTTTTCGAAATAGTGTTATTTTCAAACTAGTGTATTATTACAAACTAGGTATTATAGCTTAGCTTACAACCGCACAACTAGGTTTTGGTAGAAAAAAAAGATGACTCAATTTTTTCAGGAAGTTGTATCAATAAGGAAGCCTCTGTAACACTTAGGCCCAAACCTGACTTTATTGTCGCAAATAAAATGAATGAATGAATACTGAATGAATGAATATGCCCTGTGTAAGGCGCACCGCTGTCAGACGATTTCAAGGCACTCCTAGCAGAAGAAGGCTAGTGGCTGTCTAAAAAGACTCAGCACGATTGGAATAGCCAGATCATAGAGGAAGGTCAGATAGATAAAGGCAAAGTATTCCAGAGTTTGGGTGGCAGATACGAAAAGGAATCAGCCTTCCATTTGGAAACGCTATACTGAAAGAACCACACGCAACAGCTGGTTGTAGGATCTCAAAACTGTGGGTCTGATTTAGAGTTTGGTGGAGGGGGTTACTCCAAGGCAAACGTGACAGATATCCCGTTAGCCGTATTAAACTCCCATTATGGACAGTGGCATTGGTAATACGGCTGACGGGATATGTGCCACTTTTGTGATGTAGTAACCTATCTGCCAAACTCTAAAGCAGGCCCTCTGTTAAGTACATAATGGTAAATTCTGTTCCTAAGATAAACAGGACTTTTTGTAGTAAAAAGTGTGAAAAGTAAGCAACAGGCATTTAAAACAGATGTGCTTTTGAATCGAAAGCCAATGTAGAGACATCGAATGGCTAGAGATAGTAATGTCTAGGAATATTAAGAATCAGCTGGGAGGCAGCATGCTGAACTAGCTAGAGGTGCTAGAGGAGGTAGTCTTGAAAACCAAGATAAAGAATGTTTGCAACTCAAAGCAGAAAGTATTCAGAGCATGTGTGATACTTTTCCTAGACATTCTGGAATCAGGCTTAGGAATGTTTTTAGGCTTTCTAGAATCGAGACGCTAGTACCCAAAATGGCCTTCACCTGTGGGACAAAAGAAAGACCATTATCAAATCTGACCCCCAGATTCCTGGCCTACCCCACTGGAGATGGTGGAGAGTCTACTTCTGCCAGCCACCAGGCAATGGACTAAAGAGAGGGGTAGTAGCAAAAAATGTACAACCTCAGCTTTAGATGCATGCAGTTTGCTACTCGCACCAGAAAGGATTGAAAAGACTTTTGTAAATTACTATTTGCCTCAGAAAAGGACCGCAGGAGCTGAGTGTCGTCTGCGTAGGACACCACTTTGAAACCAACTGGCTGGATAAGTTCATCCATAGGGACCATATAGACATTAAAGAGAGTAGGACTGAGGGCAGACCCCTGAGCGACACCATAAGGGAGAGCCTTTGATGAAGACTGGAAAGGTGGAATAAAGACTGCTTGGGTTCGAGCCAATAGATAGGATTAGGTGCATTTTAATGCCACACTCGGTTAAACACTGAAGCAATATCCGGTGTGAAACTGTATCAAACCCAACAGACAGATCCAATAAGACCACAATAGCTGCGTGCCCCTGCTCAAGACTCAATTTAACAAACTCTGTGGCTTCCAGTACACCGATTCAGTGCTGTAACAAGGTCTAAAGCGGAGCTGACAGTCAGGTAGAAAATTATTTGCTTCTAGTAACTGTTTGGGCTGCCAATTTACTGTATTACTGTAAAACTGTAGTATCTGATAGAGACTTCTAGTTGCAGATTCCTTACCTTTGAATTCCCCAGGCGTCAGTCCCGATCCGGAAATTTTTCTTTGAACAGTACCTCTGTGCGCCATCAGGTGGCGTCGCTCGGCTCTGCAGGCGTCGTTGGCGTCGTGGTCGGCGTGATGACATTGCGGTTGTATATAGGTGCCACCCCGGTGCACTGATGTCAGTTCTTTTCTTTCCGCGCCAGCCAAGAGCTACCTCAGTCATTTTTTGACTACCAACGATTTTATATTTGTCAAACTTTTTTGTGACGAGATTGTGGATGAGTCAAGAAATGTCACGTAAGACCGGATTTAAACCCTGCAACTCCTGTCACCGAACTACATCGGTGACGGATCTGCATCTCGTGTGTCTCTATTGCTGGGAGCGCAATCATGACCTGAAGTCGTGGTCCGAGTGTGGGGCCATGAATCCGAAAGCCTTGAGGGAGCGGTCCCTAAAGCTGCTGGCGGCCCAACACTCGACTCCGTGTCATTCCCGGTCTCGCTCGAGAGGAAGGTCTCAAGACCGCCCGCGGAGTCACCACCACTTTTCACCCTCGAAGTCCTTGTGGCATTTGGTGACAAGAAAAAGAAGTCAAAGAAGGATAAATGTTTTTCGACTTCACCTCGTCGATCGGACGATGCGACTCGGGAAGAGTGTCTACTCTGTAGGTCTCCGTCATCGAAGCCTGAATCTGGGTCTGCTCCACTGTTCCTCAACTTCATTCTCCATGGGTTCTCCTGGGCCCAGGGTTGATCCAGACCCTGATACTTCTGGGTATGGATATTGGGAGAGTGTAGATGGGCCTCTGAACCCTTTGGAATACAAGCTTGACCCTAACATGGACTGGGTAGAGGAATTGGGTGACACCAGTGGTCTGGACGCCTCCCCTGATGCTGGCATGCTTTCTCCCCCTTCCGTGGCTACAGAGGAGGAAGCTTCTTACTCTATGGTGGTAAGAAGGGCAGCTGAGGTCTTGGACCTCGAGCTTCCTTGTGTGGAGTTTGGGACAAATCTCCTTACAGAGGTGCTTCAACCAGGTTCTTCCTCTTCCGAACCTCTCCTCCCGTTTAATGAAGCATTGAGAGGCCACGCCTGGCTGAGAACATCTGGCTTCTCAGGGGATGTCCAGCAATCTCTGATGGACGTGCCCTTTGATGGCACATGTCTCTTTGGACACAAGGCGGACTCCGCGCTCGAGTGCTTCAAGGATTCCCGAGCCACTGCCCGGTTCCTTGGCCTCATGCCTGCTCCTAGACCCGATCAGTCTGCCTTTCGGCCCTTTCGTGGCTACAGAAGGGGCACCCAACTGCGTTCTTTCCCCTCTAGCAATCGACCTGCATATGCTGTACAGCCCCTGCGCAGCCGCTGGATCCCACGTTCCTGGGGACCAGGGAGCCAGCAGGTCACCCAGTTCACTTCCGCCCCCTCCTCAGCCTCCAAACCGTCCTAGTCCATGGGTACACCATGAACCAGTTGGTAGCAGGATTCGCCGCCACCTGCCCCAATGGCAGTCCATTACCTCAGACAGGTGGTTCCTCCATATCGTCCGAAGGGGCTACTCCCTCCCTTTCTAGACATCTCCTCCAGCCATGCCACCTTCATAAAATCGCATATTGGAGGATCATATGGCGCTTCTCTGCAAGGAAGTTCAAGCACTTTTGGCCTAAGGAGCTATAGAGAGGGTCCCTCTGCTAGAAGTAGGTTGTGGTTGTTATTCACACTACTTTCTGGTGCCGAAAAAGGGCAAGGATCTTCGTCCTATATTAGATCTTCGTTCCCTCAATCTTTTCCTCAAGAAGGAGAATTCAAAATGTTAACATTGGCTCAGGTCCTATCTGCTATGGGCCCAGGAAACTGGATGGTAGCGTTGGACTTGCAGGATGCATACTTCCACATCCCAGTCTTGCCAGCCCACAAACGTTGCCTACGATTCGTGGTAGGTTACAAGCAATTTCAGTTCACTGTGCTCCCGTTTGGCTTCATCAGTGCCCCTTGGGTGTTCATGAAAGTGATGGTAGTGGCGGCAGCTCACCTGCGAAGGTTAGGTGTTTCAGTCTGCCCCTATCTCGACGATTGGCTGTTGAAGGCGAACTCGCCCCAGACAGTCGTCTCCCACCTCCAGACTACGACGAACCTTTTGCATTCGCTGGGGTTTAATATCAACGTTCCAGAGTCACACCTGACTCCTTCTCAGATGCTCCCTTTCGTTGGAGCTGTTCTGTATACAGTACAGTTTCAGGTGTATCCTCTCGAAAAGCGAGTCCAGGATATTCGGGCTGTGATACCGACGCTTCAGCCTCTGTCCTGGATTTTGGTAAGAATGACTCTGCGGCTGCTGGGCCTCATGGCCTCCTGCATCCTGCTAGCTCAAAAGGCCAGATAGCATATGCGTACTTTGCAGTGGGACCTGAAGTTCCAGTGGGCACAGCATCAGGGGAATCTCTCCAATGAGGTCCAGATCTCGGAAGGAACTGCAAGAGACCTGCAGTGGTGGTCAACGAATCAGGATTGGGTCAAAGGCAGATACCTCTCCTCTCCCCAACCAGATCTTACAGTGGTGACAGATGCGTCACTTCTGGGATGGGACGGCCACCTGGGAGAGGGGGAAATCAGAGGCCTCTGGTCTCTGGCGGAAACAAGGCTCCATATCAACCTTCTGGAGCTCCGAGCGATTTGACTAACATTAAAAACATTTCTTCCCTCTCTCAAAGGGAAAGCAGTGTATGTGTTCACTGACAACACCACCGCCATGTGGTTGTAGTGATATTTGTGTTTTGACCACGGACTCCGTGTCGCACCACTTTGCACTTGGCTTAGCTGTCCACCGTCACAGTAGCAATCACAAGTTACAGACTCCATTTTGTATTCAGCTTAGCCTTAGCTTCAACGCCACGTTAAAAGTGCGAGTATTTTTACTAAACATGTTATGCAACGTGTTTTCTATTCTACGGGTCTGCATGTTCTTTTCTCTCCAAAGGGCTAGGACATGACATGGAGGAGTCAGTCAGCAAGATAATGATGTAGTAGAATGATGTTTGTGGTACAGCAGGGAAAGGTTTAGGTTTGGGAGCAACACCTTGGGGAAACTAGCCAGTTCCAACCTGTTTCTTTCAAAACTGACCTAAAATAGCCAGTATTTTTAATACTTCTTGCGGAGTGGAGGGGGTTTTCTAGAAATCTCCTCCCTCGCTTGTTTAAGGTATATAAGAGACCCAGGTCGACAGTGGGGCGATTCAGAGACCTCAATCAGGATTGAGACATTGGAGGCCTGATATATTTCCCATGAGGGTAGATTTCTCTCTTTCTCGTTGTGGTCGAACCAGGGTCAACGACTTGCTGGCAGGAAAAAGATGAAGCACCAGATGGGCCCTACAGTGATGAATTTTTACTAACTATTTGCATTGTATAAGAAAATATATTTATCACTATAGGTGTTTGTATCTGTGCATGTATATATTTGCTGTTTATAGATTGAAGATTCTTTGTACATGTTCTCACTTTATTGTTGCATATTTTAAAAGTGCATTTTCGGTTATACTGACCTTCCTTCACAAGCATTGCGAAGTGATGTAATAAATGTCTTCTTTAGACTAAGAAGTGCATTCCAGAGATTCTTTTTGACTTCTCTTAGTGTGTGTATTTTGGCTCGGTCAGCAGTAAAGCAAAACAGTGGTACTGCAATAAACAAGGCAGAGTGGGGTCGTGGACCCTTTGTCAAGAGGTTCTTTGCCTCTGGACTTGGCTGCAACAGTCGGGTGTTTCCTTGGTGGTTCAACACCTGACGGCTCCCTGAATGCCAGGGCTAAAGAATTCAGCCGACGATGCGTGGTCGATCACGAATGGCGTCTCCATCCGGAGGTGGTGCAAGGTCTCTTCCTTCAGTGGGGAGAACCTTGGTTAGACTTGTTCCCCTCCGAAGAGAACGCGCAATGTCAGCTGTTTTGCGCATTGGAATTTCCAAGGCAGCACTCGCTCTGCGACGCTTTTCGGCATGAGTGGAACTCAGGCCTCCTGTATGCCTTTCCGCCCATACCACTTCTGTCCATAGTTCTGAAAAAGATCAGGTAAGACCGGGCCCAGGTAATCCTGGTGGCTCCGGACTGGGCACGAAGAGTCTGGTATCCCGAGCTCTTGAGCATGGCCATAGCTCCTCCTGTCAGACTGCCTCTTCAGGAGGATCATCTATTGCAGCAACAGGGGAGGGTCATCCACCCGAACTTGTCCACCCTCCACCTGGTTGAGTTGAGATTTAGCAGCAGCAGTTGACATCTTTTGACCTGCCACCCGAAGTCTGAAATGTAATCTTGGCAGCCAGGCGTCCCCCAACCAAAACTGTTGATCCTCTATCTGCTCCTCTCTCTCAAGTTCTTCTCTTTATTCTTTGCCTTGCCCAACAAGGCTGTACCCTGGGCACCCTTAAGGGATATCTCTCTGCTATCGCTGCTTTCTTGAGGTTACCAGATCAACTTTCTTTATTCAAATCTCTCATTGTTGAAGGTTTTTTAAAGGCCTAACACATTTTTTTCCTCCTATCCCATTCGTCATGCCCCAATGGGATCTGAACCTAGTCTTAACATCCCTTATGTGTGCCCCATGCGAGCTGCTTCACAGCTGCCCTTTACGGCTCTTAACCATCAAAATTGCTTTCTTAGTTGTCATCACCTCTGCCCGCAGAGTAAGTGAGCTCCAAGCTCTTTCATCTAAACCATCTTTCCTGGCAATACACCCTGACAAAGTGGTACTTTGCACAAGGGCTTCTTTTCTACCTAAAGTAGTGACCCCCTTCCATGTTGGGCAGTCCATCACTTTGCCTACCTTCTATGCACCCCCACATCCCTCACATGAAGAGGAGAGACTTCAATGCCTGGATCCAAAAAGAGCATTGGCGTTCTATCTTCATTGTACCAAAGACTTCCGGGTTGATGATCAACTCTTTGTGGGATATGTGGGTGCAAAGAAGGGGAAGGCGGTGCAGAGGAGGACCATTTCAAGATGGGTGCTCTTATGCATCAAAATGTGCTACGCTCTGGCTAAGAAGCACCCCCCTGAAGGTTTGCGTGCTCATTCCACCAGGGCTACTGCTGCTACCACAGTGCTAACACAGGGCTTTCCAGTCCTGGACATCTCTCAGGCAGCAACGTGGGCATCTCTGCACACTTTTACCAGACACTACTGCCTGGACAGTCAGGTTTTCAGGGACAGCTGCTTTGGTCGTTCGATCCTACAGGACTTCTTGGTGTGATCTTGGTTTGCAGCCCACCACCTGGGATGGTATTGCTCGGGTATCTATTCAAAGGTAAGGAATCTGCAACTAGAAGTCTCTATCAGATGTACAAGTTACTTACCTTCAGCAACGATATATCTGGTTGAGTCATATTCTAGTTGCAGATTCCTTACCTACCCGCCCATCCTTCCCGCACTGCAAACTGATTTCTAGGGACGGGAACTTCCCTTTAATGGCCCTACTTTTGGCGCACCACTCACAGTGTTCTTCATGGCTCTTCACTACTGGCTTGGAAATCCGTGAAAAGAAACTAACGTCAGCGCGCTGGGGTGGCGCCTCTATACTACCACAATGTCTTCACGGTGACCACAATGCCAACGACGCCCGCGGAGTCGACCGACACCACTTGACGGCACCCAGAGGTACTGCTCAAAGAAAAATCCCCATGTCCCGACTGACGCCTGGGGAATTCAAAGTTAAGGAATCTGCAACTAGATATATCGTTACCGAAGGTAAGTAACTTGCACATTTTGGAAAGTGCTGGGAGCAGAGGAGAAGGCCTATGTTTGGAAAAGACCATGGGATCGCCAGATAGCTTTTTCAGGACGGTCAATAAATCAGCATGCTTCCAAAACTTAGGATCCACAGTTCGGCAAAGAGAATTATTCAGCAACGCATTAATTAGTAGATCAATAAAAAGCTCGTACCTTTACGGACATGGATCCAAGGGGGTGTCAGATCAGAAATTCTAGGTAGCCTGCTATAAGACAACTAAAGAGATTGACTCAAAAAAGGTAAGTGAAGGGCCTGGCAAGCAACTTGTGGATGTGCAGAAAACAGCAAGCGGAAACTGATAAATCCTCAACCTGAAACTCAGATCTTTTCAATTTGTTCTTGAAAAAAAGATCAAGATATTTTCACATAGCTCTTCAGAAGGGGAGATTGCCTGAGAACAAGCTTTAGATGTCAAGAATGATTGAACAATTTTGAAAATCTCTTTGGAAACATTTGAAGCAGCTTATATTTGATTAGCAATATTATCATCATAAATCTTTATTTGGTTATAATTATAAAAATAACATAATATCCTAATATATGTCAAAAAAGTCAGATAATATACACCCAATGTGAATAAAAATCATACAAATGATACAAACAGCAGATAAAACATCCCATAAAAACACAACTGTGATATTACTTATATTAAAATACTCCTATAATAAAAGTGAAGTTAACCAGGTCAAGAGAGCCACGATCTCAGCACAGCTGTTAAAAAGCAGGAAATCGCAAATGTAACTTGTGTTGGGTAGGAGTTGAAGAAACACAAGAGCCATGTGAACTTACATTCAGAGATTTAAGTAGGGGGATGATAAATAGTCTTCTAGGTACACTAAAATATTTACAGAACATCAAACAATGTAGGGTATCCTGTGGAGACGTATTGTTGCAGCTGCCAATCTGGTCAAAAGGAATCTATCCCTCTCACTAGTTACAATGGATAAATATGGTTCCAAACACTGAGCTGTTTTTAAGAACATTCACCCCTGCACCATAGGTTTCACTAGCTCTGCCTGTTCTCTTTGAAGCAATTTGCGTTCTAAAAACTGATCCTTCACTTGTTTCAGCTCCAAGGGGCGCAAGGACTGGAGGTTAAAAAATATATCCTCCCTACCTAGGCTAATAAAATCTGGCGGGGCGTGGCCAAGATGGCGGCGTGAGGGAACACGTTGGTCGGAGCTCCGCCGCTCAGGCCTCCGAGATCGCCTTGCGACCCCGGAATTTGAGGGTCCGAGGTGCCCTGCTGTAGTGCCTGGTGCTGTGGGGCGCAGGAAGCTCCGAGGGAGTCTGGGGCACCCGCAGCAGAGACGGGCGGAGATGGGAAGCTGCGCGGCCTGAGCCAGCGCCTGTTGACGGCGGGCCCAGTGAGCGACGGATCGGGCCACGTGGTGGGCCTTAGGCCCAGGGCTGAGCTGAGTGTCGGGGCCCCTGGAGACTGTTGTGCCCGCCTTGCTTGGCCCCCTGGAGAGCGGAGCCCCCGGACGGGATGACGGGCGGGCCGGGGTGCTCTTGGGTGGCCTGGCTCTGTAGCAGTGCAGCCTTCAGCGATGTGGTTGGGCTGGGCCACCGGTCGGCGGTGCGGGCGGCCCGCGGTGGCCCTAACTAGAGCTGAGACAAGCAGCGGCGTGGAGAAGGGCCACAGATTGCCCGGGAGTGGAAAGATCAGTGGCTGCTGGTGGGAGCGTGAGGCCTGAGGTGACTTGGTCCCCTGGCGATTACGTGAAGAGGCATCGGCTTAGTTGGTTGCACAGTGGCAGTAGGAGGTCAGGAGTGATGGCGGCCTCCAAGCCCAAGCGGGATCGGACAGTTAGAGACATGCTGACCGGAGCACGCCCGGTGCCGGGAGGGGCACCTGAGGCGCCGCCGGCTGCGAGGTCCCCAGAGGCAAGAGGGGAGATGGAAGAGGACGAGGGGCTCCTGTCACGAAGGGCTTCCTTACCTCCTTGTTCGACTTTCTCCGGAGTGATCTGCAGGAACTCAATAGGGACATTTCTCAAGAGGTGAAGGAGCTGCGAGTGGAGGTTATATCCCTGGGTGAGCGGGTGGCACAGGTTGAGGATGGTGAGATCTCCAGCGGCGAGGAGGTGGCAGACCTGCAACAGGAGTTCATACGCTTGCGGGAACAGTAGGATCTCCTTCAGATTGCTATGGAGGACCTGGAGAATCGGTCGCGCAGGCATTATATCCGCATTAGAGGGGTGCCAACCGGGGCTGAGAAGGAGGACATTGGAGACTTTGTGGTGGCGCTGTTCCACTCGGTTCTTGGCCTAGAGGAGACCCAGGAGATTACGCTACATAGAGTCCATCGTGTGGGCCGCGCTGGTGGAGCCGGGGACCGTCCGCCGGATATTTTGGCATGTGTCCACAGCTACGGGCTTTAAAGAAAGCATATTGCAACGGGCACGCAATCTTCCGCAGGTCCACTTTAGAGGGCACCAGCTCCAATTATTTCAGGACCTCTCGGTACAGACTTTGCAGCGGTGGTGTGAATTTAAGCCTATTACAGAGCATCTGCGAGCACATGATGTATCTTACTCTTGGGGCCACCTGTTCCGCCTTGTCTTCCGATGGGAGGGTCAGCTTCGCCAAGTGAAGTCAATATCGGAGGCGAACCGGATCCTGGGCTTGGAGGGGGTAGCAGGATATGGGTGCGAAGGTGGGCCCGGTCAGCGGGGATCGTCTGCGCTGGCAGAGAAAAGAGAGAAGGAGGAAACAGCAGCGACCTACTGCATTCGAGCAGATGTCGGAGCGCCAATCGGCAGTGAGCAGCGTGGCAGCTGGGACCAGTGCCTAAGCGAGGGGCGGCTGGGGACGGCCGGACAGCTACGGGTCGCATCATTGCAGGCCTAATGGCCTTTTGAGAGGGGCCTGGGCGGTGGAGTCGCTGGACTTTGTTGACAAATTGGAGTGGTTCTACGGCCCTGTTGAGACTTTTTCCTATTTGGAGATGAGTGCGAGAGGACTTTTTTGCTATAAGCACCTGTTGTGCGCAATGGTTGTACGTTGGTGTGCTTCCCTGAGAGTCTGGTCATTGGGTGTCTTAGCGGTTTGGCCATGTAGTTCGGAGCGGCTGAAGCGCTGTTCTGGGTCTTGGTTCCTCCACGGGGCTCCTCCCCTCCTGAGCGATCTTCCCTTTGCGATGCATGGCAGTTAAGTGTCTAAGCTTGAATGTCCGCTGGCTTAACAGTCTGACCAAGCGGCTGGCGATCCTGTTGGGTCTCGAGAAATCTGGGAGTCATATCTGTCTGTTATAGGAGACACACTTATTGCATAAGGACACATTTCGCATGTGTTCAAAGTGGTTCCCTAGACAATTCTGGTCTTCAGCAACTACGAAACACGGTGGGGTAGCAATACTGCTCTCGAGGACCTTTTCTGGGGAAGTAGTGGGGAAAATACATGAGGTGCAAGGTAGGTTTCTGGCTATTAGAATAAGAGTTTGGGGCCTTCTCCTTTACTATTGCTTCCCTGTATGCTCCTAATGCCCAGCAGGAAACCTTTCTGAGACAGGCTGTTTCCCCGATGCTTACCTCGCCAGACGGCGCCTTCTTGGTGGGAGGAGATTTTAATTTGGTGATGGATAATGAGCTTGATCGCTCGGGTCACCGCTTTGGGCAGACTGGGGTGTTGTCGATGGCGGGCGTCAGTGGCTGGCTGAATGTGGTTTGGAGGATGTGTGGAGGAAGGCGCATCCCACACTTTGGGATTATTCCTTTTACTCAGCGGCGACCAAGACGTATGCACGGCTCAACCTTTTCCTGGCCTCGCAGGAGTTCATTTCCCGGGTTAGGGAGGCCACGATTGAGCCTCGAGCCTTGACTGATCATGCTGCTATTACTGTAGACGTTACCATGGATATGGGACAGGTGGGTACTCCGGGCTGGCGCTTTAGGGATTCCTTGCTCCAGAGTGGGGCAACTGTGGAGTCGCTCCGGCGTGTGATCACGGACTATCTTAGCTTTAATGATGATGGAAGCACCTGTTTGGAGACTGTGTGGGAGGCTCTGAAGGCGGTGGTGAGGGGCGAGGTGATGGCACTGTCCGCTGGAGATAATAAGGCAAGGAGGGAGATAAGGGAAGAGCTGGAGAAGAGGGTGGCTGTTCTCGAGTGCTCCCATAAATCCACTGGCGCACCCAGAATCTGGCCGGAATTGGAGATGGTGAAGCAGCAGCTGAAACGGCTAGATTGGGACAGGGCGGAGTATGCGGCAGCGCGACTTAAGCATAAATATTACATTGGGAGCAATAGGTGTGGGAAGCTTTTGGTGCACCGGTTGCAAGCACAGCTCGCTGCGTCGCCGATAAAACTGGTCCTTTCCCCTTCCGGAAAGAAGGCGCGCACGAGTGATCAGATTGCAGAGGCGTTTGCAGAGTTTTTTGGGGGGCTATTCGCGGCAGATGAGTGGGACAGTGTGGCTCTGGATTCTTTTCTGGAGGGCATAGCAATCACTCCTCTCGCTGAGAAGGAGGCGTCTTTCCTGGACCAACCGATAAGGTCGGAAGAGGTCATATCAGCGATTTCACGCCTAAAGGTTGGGAAGTCTCCTGGCCCTGATGGTTTTACAGCACTTTTCTATAAGACCTTTTGCGTGGAACTCGTGCCGCTTCTGGTGCGGCTCTTCAACTCTTTTTGGACATCGGGGGCCCTGGCGCCTAGTATGTTGGACGCTACCATTGCAGTTATTCATAAGCCAGGGAAGGACCCAGAGGAGTGCGCTTCATATAGGCCGATTTCGCTCCTGAACATAGATGCTAAGCTATTCACTGGAATTCTCACCTATCGCCTTAATCTCTATATGCCGGGTCTTGTTGATCCGGATCAGTCAGGTTTTATACCACATCAACAATGTAACGATAATACGAAGCGGCTTCTGCATCTGTTAGACAAAATGTATCGATCACGCAGGGAGGCACTTTTTCTCTCTATTGACGTGGAGAAGGCGTTCGATAGGGTTCATTGGCCGTATTTTTTCCGGGTACTGGAGCGTTACGGACTGGGCCCCGGTTTTAGGTCTTGGATCCGATGTATCTATCGGTCTCCTAGGGCGGCGGTCCGGGTTAATGGCATGCTTTCTTTGCCGTTTCCTATCAGGCGCAGGACTCGACAGGGATGCCCGCTCTCTCCCCTCTTGTTTGCGCTATATATGGAGCCCCTGGCGCAGCGTTTGCGGGACAGCCACTTGGTCTCTGGTGTGAAGTTCGGAGGTGACCACCATCTCATTACCTTGTATGCAGATGATGTGATCCTTACCCTGGCGGAGCCCGCGACTTCTCTGCCTGCGCTTATGGAGATAATCGCTGAGTTTGGCCAGGTTTCTGGATTCCGGGTGAATATGCAGAAGTCCCAGGTCCTTAGTCTGTCTGTAAGCTTGGATCATGAGGAAGATTTGAGAGCTAGATAGCCCTTTCTTTGGTCGTCTTCGCGGCTTTCCTAACTAGGGGTTGATTTGGCGACCTCTGCTGCAAAGACGGTGAGCTTGAATTACACGAAGTTAGTTTGTGAAGTGCAGCGAGACCTGGAGCCCTGGGGGAGACACAAACTGTCCTGGTTGGGTAGGGTGGCGGCGGTGAAGATGACAGTCTTGCCGCGTATACTTTATGTGTTCCAGGCACTTCCTCTGACTCCGCCGCCTCGGACGATAGCAACACTTCAATCAGCAGTACTGCGATTTGTATGGGAGTGTCGACCGGCGCGTCTCCCGCAATGGGTTTTATATCGCCCTAAGGGGGAGGGGGGGCTGGCGATTCCCTGCCTTTTGTGATATTTTCAGGCGACGCAGTTGCGTTTTCTTTAAGAGTGGAGTCGCCCACTTGCTGAGAAACATTGGTGCTTTATGGATCAGGCGGTGGCAGGCTCTCATATATGGAAGGAGCCCTGGCTCCGGCGTCGGCACAGGGCAGGGGGACTCTACTCTCCCCCGATCACGGGAGCAACGTTACATATTTGGGACGCAGTGGCTTGCCGTTCGGGGCTTACGTCTTTTCCATCTCCGATGACCCCCATAGGTGCGAATCCTGACTTTGAGCTTGAGCTTCGTGTGGAAGGCTTGAGACGGTGGTACGAGGGGGGCTGCAAGAGGGTGGGAAGCCTTTTTGATGAGCAAGGAGTGTTGTCCTTTGATCAGATGAGGGAGGCGTACAGCTTGACAGAGGCGGATATGCTGATGTACTATCAGATATGGCACTGGGCCCTGTTGCCGGCTAATAGAGCATTAATAGATAGGCCTCTTACGCTGTTCGAGAAATGGCTGTTGATGAAGAAGGATGATAAACGAGTAATTTCAGAACTTTACTGGCTTCTGCAGGGGGAGGAGCGTCCGCCTAAGTCTAAGGGGCAGTTGAGATGGGAGAGGGAGCTGGAGAGGGAATTTTCGGATGAGGAGTGGGACAGTATATTTTATAGAGTACATCATACGGCCTATAATGCAGCAGGGACGGAGACAGCATATAAGGTGGCCTCCTACTGGTATTATACTCCAGCAAGGATACATGCATGGGACCCCATCAAGTCTAACCTCTGCTGGAGAGGGTGTGGTGTCACAGGCACGCTTGTGCATTTACTTTGGCCTTGCCCCAAGCTCCATCGATATTGGGAGAGCATTATAGATGATATTGATACAGCGTTCCATACTAAGATCCCTAGATTTCCATCGTACATCCTGTTGGGTTTGCCCAATCCCCTCACCTTTCCCCTGAGATCGCTAAAAGGGCGGCAGATGGCACTGGCCCTCAATGCGGCACTGCAGCTGATTCTAGCTTTGTGGGGTACCGATAGGGTACTGACATATGTTTCCTGGCTCCAGAAGCTGTGGTTTATCCTGGCAATGGAAAAGCTTACCTTGGCCTCTCAGCAGCAGGTGGGTGATTTGGGCACACTGTGGAGGCCATTCTTTCAGATTTTATCCACAGAATCTACAGAGTTGACATGCCCGGCTTATCTGAGGGTTTTGGGGCTGACTTGAACCTTGGTCAGGGTGCCTGTTTGGAGAGATTTTCGGGAGGGCTGGGGCTATGTGGGAGGGGCGGGGCGGGGAGCGGAGAGACGGGAGGACGACATGGACTCTTGAAGGGAAGCACTGTTGGTGTGTTTTTAGTTATATGTATGCTTGGTTTATCATGTACGGAGCTCGCAGCTTAAAAGAGTTTTGGGCGTTAGCCACCCGCTCATTGGAATGCAAGGAGGAGGCTGGCCCCGAGGTCCCTTTGGGCATAGATCAGGGATTTAACGGAGGGACTCCTGTTTGCCGATCTGGAGCTTCTCTGCCGCGGTGGTGCATTTTATCTGTCATGCTGCGATGTGCAGTACTTTATATGTTTATATGTTTAAATCAATAAACAGATTTTATCCATAAAATCTGCCTTCACATACGCCATCCAAGAAATTTTGTGTGTATAATCAAGGGATAGCCACTCATAAAGAATCTGCCTATTCAGCTGAGCACCCTCCCCAGTCCATATCTTGATCCAACATAACAAGGGTCTTAGAGCAATTATGTATCCTATGTATTTTATTCCTAGCACCTCATGGACAGAGAAAGCCAATGTACTTTTGGGAACATGCAACATACCCCTTAAAAACATGTATTTAACGGTTCTGAAGTTGTCAACTTTTGTGTATTCCCATACCTCACTGCCGTTTAGAGCCTTGGAGACACTAAGGTCCTGATTTAGATATCGGCGGTAACAGTCCCGCCGTCAGTTTTCCCTCTGAAAACCTGTCCATCGCCATGATGCTCCACCCGCTCTATTCAGATGTTAGAGGTAGCATAGGCAAAAGACTGCTGATGGCCTGCTGTCACCACCAAGAATCTCCACCCGCATCGACTGCGCCGTAGGCAAAAGCAGCGATTCACCAGCCCCTTTTGCAGCCAAGCCAATCATGATGTGCATTCTCGTCGATGCACTGTGGAAGCTGGACGAAACTCACCTTTTTTGCACTTTCCCCATTTGCTGCCGCCATGACTCCCATAGTACAAGTCCTGCCATTGCTGCTGCTTCTAGACCAAGACTAAAATGAATCCTATCGTCATCTGAACAGAAGGTATGTCACTGCTATACCTATGAGCCTCGGAATTGTTGCTGTATAGTAGCACTGGACTTGTGCATGTTTAAAAAACTTTTGCAAACAACATAATGATTCACAACGCATGTATGTGTAATGTCGTACTTAGAAAATTGTATCATAACTCACCTTGAGATATTAGTAGCTCCCACCAATCTGGCACTAACTGCCTTCATAACAATTGACACCTACACCCAAAGCCACAGCAATCACAAATAGAAATGTGTCCATACAGCTGTGTGAAATAATCTTCCAATTAACTCCATATCATAAACATAAATAGTAAACCCAATAGGAACTACTCAATCACATGATAATGCAGCAATTTCACTACAACATGCTACAAGTGAGTGTACACAGAATGTACATCCAAACTTACCCCTAAACTGAAAAAATGGCAGAGATGTATGAAGATCACATTTCCCCTTGGTGTGTGCAAAACATGATAATCATTAGGTATCATTTAACTGTGTGGAATGCACATGTGCTTATTACTGACACATCATGTCAAAATAAACACACAAGCATTCTCCAGTCACAGTAATAGAAACACATATAATTTTGTTGTAAGTGTCCAGTAACATGATGAATGCTTGCACCAAAATTAACATGTCCATCACAAATGTGCAACACTAATGTATGCATTAAAAAAAATTATTAAAATATACAACCCGTCCTTGTCAGTGTCATAAATGTGACAAAACAATCAGTAACAATCTAAAAATAAGGCCAGGACAAAGGGATTCGCAAAAGGGGATGGAGGAGAACATGGCGGCCGTTAGTTAGCATAACACGGGAGCCCCCTGCCTTAGCTGGTACCAAGGAAAGCCAGCGTCAGAGGGAGGCAGACAGCCCCCTGAGTCATTCTATCTAAAAAATTGTGAAAAATCTGGCGCTGGAAATTAAAGAGGGGTTTGAAATATCAAGTTGCAACCAACATGAGATCAGAGGCCTGTGCAAGACTCTGGGGGGAAAAATCAATGATTTGGCAGGTAGGACGGCTGTACTCGAAGAGGAAGTAGGTGGCTTAAAGGTAGTTGTGAAGAAAAATAAGGAGGTTATCCAATGCTTGAAAGATGAAGAGGAAAGTGTTAGGAGAAAGCTGGAGACTTTGGAAAATCACCAGAGAAGGAATAATCTGAGGATTCTGAAAGTCCCAGAAGGGACAGAGGGCAATGATTTGAAGGGCCTCGTGGTTCGCCTGATTAAACAAGGATTACAGTTAGAGGAGGCAGGGGTTGACATTGCGAATGACACAAAGAGTGCACTTTTAAAAGCTCACCAAATAGAGAGCCCCAGAGGAAAATTCTGGTGTTTCCACACATATCCAATTAAAGAAAGAATATTGATAGTGGCATTGAAAAATAAATTACTCACGGCAGAGGGAGTTTCTTTCGAAATGAGGTCAGATATCTCAAGTACAACTTTAAGCAGGCAGTGAGAGTTTGGCAAGAGAATGGACACCCTCAAAAGATTAGGCGCTACAGCTCAGTTAAAATTCCCAGCTTCATTGAGAGTGATGGCAAATAACACAATGTATATCTTAAAAGAGGCAAGAGAGGTCGATGACCTGATAAAAACATTAGAAGAAGTCAGTTAAGCTGGGAAAATTGTCACCCTCTTTATTCAGTCTTCCCCTTCCCACCCGCTCACTTGTTTTTCGTTTGCATATAGATAATTTTAAAAATACCAGCAGTTTCCCTCCCCCGAGGCGTTATGCCTAGAAGAAGAAGCATGGGGGATCCTCCCAGTCGGTATGGGGCAGGAAAGTCAGAGGCAGGGAGGGGAATAGGGCACAGGGTGGGGAGCATGTGGGAAACAAGGAAAAAAATCCTCATAGTGATGGTAGTCAGGTGGAGCATAAGGGGGATAACAGCTCTTACATCAATAGGGGGTGGATGATGGGGGAAAGGAATTGAGGCTGCTATCTTGGAATGTTAATGGCTTACGGGTGGTAAATAGACAAAGGAAGTTGCTGCAATACATGAAAGATGTTAGAGCAGATGTAGTTGTGTTGCAAGAGACCCAGATCTCTAGACAGGAGAGTTTTGAGGTGTTCAGGTCATGCTGATGGGTGCAACAGATAGCATGATCAGGCCAGACTGGAGGCAATAAAATGGCTGTGGTTCTCATTAAAAATCATCCCAATATCTCCCTTCAGGAGGGACAGGTAGATAGGGCTGGAAGATGGGTTATAGGGAGTCTGGTTGCATTCAATAGGGTATTCACTGTGGTGGGTTACTGTGGGTCCAATAAGGATGACATTGCACCGTTAGTGGAAATATTTCAGCACATCTTGCTTACGTCAGATCCTATTTTATGGATGGGGGATTTTAATGTGGTGATAAATGATGATTTAGATAGGTCTTTAGGGAGAAGGTCAAGAATTAATGAGAAAATGCGACACCAGGTTCTGTTTATAATGTCCCAGTTGGGATTATGCGATATATGGAGCGAAAGAATGGGGTTAACTCGGGGTTGCACATTTAATAACAAAAAATATAGGCATCAATCCAAGATTGATTACATTCAAATAGACAGAAACCTGGCACGAAGTGTGAAAGAGATAGTTCATATGGGAGCTCATTTATCAGATTACTCCACCATCTGGACGAATATTGGTTTTACAGGGAATAGGGATTGGAGTAGGTGGACGCTCAATAGAACCTTGCTATTATATGAGGTTGTGGTTGCAGGATTACAAGCTGAGATAAATGATTTCTTCATCCTTAATGGTATGGGACGCCTTTAAGGCGTTTCTACGGGGGAGACTTATTAGAATGGCCTCATTTAAAAGGCGATTGTATTACAAAGAGATTGGTAAGTTAGAAAAACAGATACAGCAAATAGAAACAAAATTGACACAGGCTGGGCTTAAGGAAGAAGAAGTGAATCAGCTGTATAGAGTAGATCGAGGGTTGCAATCTGAATTGAATGCTGTGATTGAGAACAGGATTAAGAAAAGATGTGAGGCGAATAGACTGGCACATTTTGAGTACGTTGAGAATTGTGGTACATTACTGGCTTGGAAATTAAAAGCTAATAGAGAGAGGGATGGGGTGGTAGTGCTACAAGATCCGGTCTCAGGAAGTTTGAAGAGGGGTGACGAGGAGGAAGGAGAAGCTTTCCGAGTCTTTTTCTCAGAATTATATGCGGAAGATCTAGAGGTACCCCTGGGAGCGGTAAGGACCTGGCTAGAAAATAACTTCTTGAGTGAGGAAGATAGTAGAGGCCTTAATGAGCAAGTTGGGCTGGAGGAATGTGATTGGCTTTTAAAATCAGGAAAGGCTGGGAAAGCTTCAGGCCCGGACTGTCTCCCTTTGGAAGTATATAAGGCCCTGGGAAGTAGCGTAAATAACTTTTTTTGTGGGGCTCTGTAATGACATTTTAGAAGGGAGAAGTATGATGCCTCCATCCTGGAATGAAACAAGTATTACAGTGATTCTGAAGCCAGGGAAAGACCCAAGATCCTGCAACGCATACAGACCAATCTCCTTATTAAATAGTGATTACACCATTTTTGCAAAGATTATGGCAGATAGATTAAGTGGGGTTCTATGAAAGCTTATTCATAAGGATCAAAAGGGCTTTATGAAGGGTAGATTGATGCAGGAGCTGACACACACTCTGATTGGATCTATTGATTTGACCACGACGTGCCAGGATCCATTTGCGGTAGTAATGATAAACGCCACTAAAGCATTTGATAGGTTTAATTGGGTTTATTTAAAAGCAGTCTTCGAGTTTTTTTAAGTTGGGCAGGAATTTTTTGGGGATGCTGCAGAAGATTTACCATGACATTTTGCAAGAGTCTTAGTTAATGGTGTGTTAACCCACCCTTTTAAAATTCTAAGAAGAACAAGACAAGGGTGTCTGTTGTCGCCATTACTTTTTAACGTATATATATAGAGTCCCTGGCATGTCAGCTTAGGAAGAACCAGAGGATACTCCCATTTCAGTGTGGGAATTGGAGTAAGAAGATCTCCCTATATGCCGACCACTTGTTAGTATTTACAGCAGATTTGGGTCAAGCATTGGAAGCACTGGAAGTAATTTGGGAAAATCAGTGGGTTTGCTGTTAACAGTGAAAAATCTGATGTTATGTTAAGAAATATGCAGGTGGAAGTGACTCCTGTTAAGAAAGAGGTGAAATATTTAGGGCTCACAATAACCCAAGATATAAACAAATTGCCGAAATTAATTTCAATAAGGTTTTGAGAGAGTCTAGCCTAGTTTCTGTTTAATTTTAAAGAGGTCCCTTTGTGCTTTGGAAAACAATGGTTGTGTAAATTTCAAGGAGAAATTAGAAGTTTTATCTGGGCTTCAACGGGGGTTGGCGGGAGAAAGGCGGGTTAGCCTTACCAGATATACAGTATTATGCGTGAGCCTTCTTCCTGAAGAATTCAAGGGAGCTAATGAAGGAGCCTGGGGAGTCTGAGAAATGACAAATCTTTAAAGCTATGATGAAAATAAATGGTGTAACCCAGAAAGGCTTTTTATATGAGTTTGGTGACCCTAAGTTAAAAAAAGAAAAAAAAAAGATTTAAGGTGCTTTTGGACTCTGTAAAAATCTGGTGGAGTGTGAGGAAAGCCATTCTCCAGAATGGGCGAGGGACAAGTTGGCTCTTCCTTTGAGGGAGGCAGCTCTTCTGGATTGGGTGTGCTTACTCAAGGACTGGAGTTTGGTCTCTTTCGAGTAGCTCAGTGGGGAAATGGGGGGCAATCTTTCAAGGTTTAAATACCTGCAAGTAACCCGTTGGCTGCAGCATGTAAAGGAGAAGGTGGGGGGTTCAATCAATCAATCAAAAGAATTTGTAAAGCAAACTACTCACCCGTGGGGGTCTCAAGGAGCTGGGGGGGGCGCTGCTGCTGCTCGAACAGCCAAGTCTTGAGGTGTCTCCTGAAGGTAAGTAGGTCCTGTGTCTTTCGCAGGTGGCTGGGAAGACTGTTCTACAACTTGGCGGTGAGGTGGGAGAACGATCTGCCACCAGCGGTCGTTCTGTTGATGCGTGGGACGGTGGCGAGGGCAAGGTCAGCGGAGCAAAGCTGTCGGGTTAGGGTTTAGAAGGAGAGCCGACTGTTGAGGTATTCTGGTCCGGTGTTGTGAAGTGCCTCATGAGCGTGGGTGAGGAGTTTGAACGTGATTCTTTTGTTGACGGAGAGCCAGTGCAGGTCTCTCAGGTGGGCTATGATATGGCTGTGGCTGGGGATGTCCAGGATGAGGGATGCGGAGGCGTTCTGTATGCGTTGTAGTCTTTTCTGGAGCTTGTCTGTGGTTCCTGCATAGAGGGTGTTGCCGTAGTCTAGTCTGCTGCTTACAAGGCTTGGGTGACCGTCCTTCTGGTTCCACTGGGGATCCATTTGTAGATCATCCGAAGCATGGGGATGGTGTTGAAGCAGGAGGAGGAGACGGCGTTGACTTGCTGGGTCATTGATAGCGATGAGTCCAGGATGAATCCCAGGTTGCGTGTGTGGTTGGTGGGTGTTGGTGCGGTTCCCTGTGTGGCAGGCCACCATGAGTCGTCCCAGGTGGAGGGGATGGAGCCAAAGATGAGGACCTCAGTTTTGTCAGAATTCAGTTTCAGGAAACTGTTCTTCATCCATTCGGCGATGGCCTTCATTCCTTCGTGGAGGTTGGTTTTGCCAGTGGCGGGGTCCTTGGTGAAGGAGAGGATCAGCTGGGTGTCATCGGCGTATGAGACGATGATGTTGTGAGATTTGAAGATGTTTGCGAGCGGAGCCATGTAGACGTTAAAGGGGATCAGGCTGAGGGGCGATTGCTGGGGTACGCCGCAGATGATTTTGGTGGCATCAAAGCAGAATAGAGGGAGGCAGACTCTCTGGGTTCTGCCGGTGAGGAAGGAGGTGATCCAGTCCAGGGCTCTGTCGCGGATCCCTGCGTCGTTGAGGCGTCTGCATAGGGTGTGGTGGCAGACGGTGTCCAATGCGGCCGAGAGGTCCTGGAGGATTAGGGCCGCGGTTTTGCCATTGTCAAGTATGGTCCTGATATCATTTGTGGCGGCGCTGAAGGCAGATTCGGTGCTGTGGTTGCTGCGGAATGCGGATTGGGACTGTTCCAGAGTGTTGTTCTCCTCAAGGAAGCGGGTCCATTGTTTGTTGACAATTTTCTCAATTACTTTTGCCGGGAAGGGGAGCAGTGAGATGGGCCGGACGTTCTTGAGGTCCTTTGGGTCCACCATGGGTTTCTTGAGGAGGGCGTTGATCTCAGCGTGTTTCCAGCTCTCCATGAAGGTAGCGGGCTTGAAGGAACTGTTGATGATCTTCCAGAGTTGAGCTGTGATGACGGGGCTCGCTTTGTTGAAGATGTGGTGAGAGCAGGGGTCGGATGGCGAGCCGGAGTGGATGGTGTTCATGATTTTGATGGTGTCGTCATTGTTGACGTGGGTCCAGGAGAGCAGGAGGTTGGTGTGGCTGGGGGGCGGTGAGTCAGTGGTGTCAGTGTTTGACGGGGGGTCTGGGTATTGAAGCTGTCATGGATGTCTGCGATCTTGCGGTAAAAGAAGGTCGCTAGGGAGTCACAGAGGTCTTGTGATGGCAGGATGTCGTTGATGTTGGCGCTGGAGTTGGAGAGTTCCTTCACGATGTTGAAGAGCTCCTTGTAGCTGTGTGCATTGTTGTCGATGCATTCTTTGTAGGCGGTTCTTTTGGTGGTTTGGATGAGTTGGTGGTGTCTGCGGATGGCGTTCTTGAAGGCTATGTGGTTGTCCGGAGTCTTTTCTTGGTGCCACTTTTTCTCGAGTCGTCAGCATGTGGAGGTCAGCGGTGAACCAGAAGGCCTTTCTGTTGGTGCGTCTGCTAGAAGGTTTCTTGATCGGGGCGAGTGTGTTGGCACAGTCGTCGATCTATTGCTGAGGTTGCAGGCTGCTGTGTCCGTGGTGTCGATAGGTGGATTCCGAGAGAGGGTGGTGATCAGCTGGTCTTCGGTGACCTTGTTCCATCTGCGGTGGGGAATCCGCAGCGGGTGATGGTGTGTTGTGGGTTTCTCGAAGGAGAAGTGGATGCAGTGGTGGTCAGTCCAGTGGAGTTTGGTGGTGTGGCTGAAGGAGACGTGTTTGCTGGCGGAGAAAATGGGGTCGCGCGTGTGACCTGCAGAGTGGGTGGGTGTTGTGACGAACTGCTTGAGGCCGAGGTTGGCGAGCAGGGTGGTGGACTTGTTGTCGTTGGTGTTTCCGAGGTGGAAGTTCAGGTCACTGAGGACTATGTAGTCTGTGGATGCGAGGGCGTGCGTGCTGATGATGTCTCTGAACTGTTGTCAGGGTCTGGGGGTCTGTAAATGAGGGTCCATCTGAGGGTGGTGTTTGGATCAGTGTGGATCTGAAGTGCAGGTGTTCGGCGGCACTGAGGGTGTTGGTTGTGATACTGATGGTATTCCTGTGTATGATGGCAATGCCTCATCCTGGTCTGTTGGTGCGGTCCCAATGGGTGATCTTGTAGCCGTCCGGGATGGCTGTGGCGATGGCGGGCACTGAGGAGGGGTTCATCCAGGTCCCGGTCAGGAAGACGAAGTCTGGGGAGGCTGAGTTGAGTAGGTTCCAGAGTTCAATGGCGTGTTTCTGGACAGAGCGGGTGTTGAGTAGGATGCATCTGAGATGATTGAGTCCTGCCTTGACAGGTGGGTCGCTGCCGTGGAGGCTGGTGAAGGTGCAGTTCTGTCAGGAGAAGGGTCCGCCGGTGAGCTGCGGGGTGGCTTGATGGCAGGTGGATGAGCAGCCGGCGGTGAGCACGTGGATGATGGTTACGTTGTAGCGGAGTCGAGTGTTGCGGCAGTGGGGGGGGGGCGAGAACCAGGGGTTCCTCCGCTGGGCGCAGTCCAGGCACAGACAGGTGTTGACTTGCTTGCCTTAGGTCCGCCTTCGGCTGCCATTAAGTAGGGAGGAGGGAGGAGAGGACAGCTGGGAGGCTGGAGCGGGGGCAGAAAACGGCACGAAAAAAGGGGCCGGGCCGTGGGGGCAGCAGTGGCGGGAATGCAGCGCAAGAGAGAGGAGGTGGACGAGGCTGCAGGGGCAGCAGTGGCAGGGGAGAGAGAGAGGGGAGAGCAAGAGTGAGAGAGAGAGAAATGAGGGGAGAGAAAGGCAGAGCTCTCCCACTAGGCACCAGGGATGAGGTGCAGGTAGAAGCCTGCAGCTGGAGGAGGGCCTCGAACTCTTGACAGAGGTCAGTTGTTCAGGGAAACGAGGGCACTACTTACGGTGGAGCTATGGGAGGCAGAGCAGTTCACTGGTTAGTAGTATTGCTCGTCCTACTGTGCAGCGGGCGCCATTAAGTAGGGTGGGCGGGAAGAGAGAACATCTGGGAGGCGGGAGTGGGGGCAGAAAACGGCACGAAAAAGGGGGCGAGCAGCAGCTCTCCCACTAGACACCAGGGATGAGGCTCAGGCAGAAGCCTATGGGTGGAGGAGGGCCTTGAACTCCTGACAGAGGTCATGAGTTCAGAGGAACGAGGTCTCTACTTACCGGTAGAGCTACGGGAGGCAGAGCAGTTCACTGACCAGGCCAGTGGTATTGCTCTGGTATTGGGTTAAAATGAACTGGAGGAATTTCTATTCCTAAACTCCCCCCCCCCCCAAGAAATGAGGTCACAAAATTGTACTGGTTGATGTTAGAGAACGTGGACGGAGAGTTAAGCATTCCAGAGGAGATCTGGGAGAAGACTTGCCAGGACAGCGGATAAGAGATCAACGGCAAGTATCTAACACTCTTCTATATGATACAGTTCAGCCTGCGTCTTTAAGAAGGAATCATCTGTTTTCAATCCATAGGGCTTACCGGCAAAGTTATCTAAGATGGGGTAAGATGGGGCATGGAAATACAATGTCATTTAAGAAATGTTGGCTGGCCATGGCAGATGGTCTGCATATGTTTCTGAGGTGTCCCCAGATTACCTGTTTTGGAAGGAGGTGAAGCAGGTAATAGAGGAAGTTTTTTCTATGGATTGTCAGGTAAGCCCCTCTTTAGTGATTTTTGGATCTCTGCAGAATCAGAACCAGCTAACAACTAAGAGTGACAGTGCGAAACTACTCTTTTATATGATTTTGTTGGCCAGACTTGAACTCTGTAAGAAATGGGTGAGCTCTCGCCCCCAACGATACAGGAATGGAGGGAGGCACTTCTCGATAACTTAAATATGGATGTTAATAGGGGAATAAGGGCGCAGTAACTCTGGGCTCCTTTGAGCATGTGACTGGATAGAACCAAACAGGAGGTAACTGGTACATGTTAAGAGGCCCGATATTGTCCTGTGATTATACTGCTTGCTGACTCTCAAGGTTCTCTCTGTGGTCTCAAAGCAGCTCAGTTTTCTAGAATTCAGCTCTAACCCGAGACAGGACCCTCTCGCCGGAGAGTGGTGTAGAGTGGAAGGTGGTCTCACTGCTTTCTAAGGGCTTCCCCTTTGAGTTAGACCATGGTGGGACAAAAAAAATATTCACAAAATACATTTCTTTTATATATAACTGACAACTCTTTCATGACTTAAGAGATTTTGAATTAAAAAAACACAGAAAAGGCTCCAGGCCATTATGTCAAGTCTGGGTTGCATGCACACCACTTGCCTCCTAATTTATCTGCCAGAATAAACTACCTCTGGGGCACCTGTGGGGCAGAGACCAAGCACCACTGTGATGTTACTGAAGATGTTGGGGTCCTTGGGTTTGGGAGGGTTTGGCTTGTATTTGGGAGGGGTATGTTGGGATGGGGAAGGGGTGGATTGGGGTATTGAAGGGGTGGCTTTGGGTGTGGAGTGGGTGCTAAGAGCTTGTGGTGGGGTGGACTTGCGTTTGGGAGGGGTGGTCTGGGATGAGGAAGGGGTCAGGGCCAGGGCAAACATTAGGCCCTCTTTGGGGCAACAGGCAGCGTGCTCTGGAGGGATTTGGGGGGTCATTCTGACTCCCGCCGGGCGCGGTCACCGCGCGCCCGGCGGGAGCCGCCAAAATACCGTACCGCGGTCGGAAGACCGCGGCGGGTATTTTGAGTTTTCCCCTGGGCTGGCGGGCGGCCTCCAAAAGGCCGCCCGCCAGCCCAGGGGAAAACGACCTTCCCACCATGAAGCCGGCTCGTAATCGAGCCGGCGGAGTGGGAAGGTGCGACGGGTGCTACTGCACCCGTCGCGTATTTCACTGTCTGCTATGCAGACAGTGAAATACAAGCGGGGCCCTCTTACGGGGGCCCCTGCAGTGCCCATGCCATTGGCATGGGCACTGCAGGGGCCCCCAGGGGCCCCACGACACCCCCTACCGCCATCCTGTTCCTGGCGGGCGAACCGCCAGGAACAGGATGGCGGTAGGGGGTGTCAGAATCCCCAAGGCGGCGCAGCATGCTGCGCCGCCTTGGAGGATTCTGACGGGCAGCGGAAAACCGGCGGGAGACCGCCGGTTTTCCTGCACTGACCGCGGCCAAACGCCGCGGTCAGAATGCCCTGCGGGGCACCGCCGGTCTGTCGGCGGTGCTCCCGCCGACCCTGGCCCCGGCGGTCTGAGACCGCCGGGGTCAGAATGACCCCCTTGGCCTTGGGAGGCAGAGGAAGTGGCACTGTCTGTTGTGCATGTGCCTGTTGATGGTGGGGTGCCTGAGGGTCTGGTGTATGTGGTGTATAATTTGCTTTGTGTTTTTTACTGGGTGTCTGTTGTGTGAGTGAGTGCGGACATTTATGTAGAGTATGTGTGTGTGTAGATGTGTTTGCTGTGGAGGTGCTGTGTGTTGTGCGTGTGGATGTGCAGGCGCATGTCTGTTTTGTGGTGGGTGTGGTGTCTGCGGGTGTGCTAGTGGTGAGTGTGGGTGCTTGTAGTGTGGGTGTGGTGTCTGTGGGTGTGCTGGTGTTGAGTGTGGGTGTTTGTGTCATGGTGGGTGTGGTGTCTGTGGCTGTGGTTGTGGTGAGGTGTGTGGTGTCTGCATGTGTGTGTGTATGTTTCTTGATTTGTGTGAGGATGTGCTGCTTGTGTAGGTTGGAGTGGGTGCATGTAAAGGTGTGCATGTGCTCTGGATAGGGCTGGAAAAATGGGTTAGGGATGGGAAAGTGGTGGGAAATGGGGGACAAGGTTGGGGTCGGTGGGAGACTGCGGTCAATGAGGAGACCAGACCCTGGAATGATCGTTGTAGGCCAGACAAAGCACTGCAAATGTCATCCAGGTAAGCCAGCATCGGGGTATTCTGACCATCAAGCTCCTGGATGGCAGTCAATTGTGCAGTCTGGCCTACAGTGATACTCTTCAAAAGATCAACAGCCTCCTGTTTGAGCGCAGCCTGGGAGACGGAGATTGGAATATGGGTGGCGAACGATGATGCAGGTGGAATAGTTGTGCTGTGGTCCATCGCCACTAGGGACTGGTCGTCTGTGGAGGCCTCTGAAGATGATGGCAAATCGCTTGTGGTCTCCGCACCAGTCCCCTCACCCTCTGTGACAGTGTGTCCCTCAGTGTCTGTGGTATCTGCACCAGGACCAAAGTGCCCAGCTTCTTCCCTGCCAACGTGGCCGCTGTCAGCTCACCTTTGCCTTGCCCAGATGATGCTGTAAAAAAAGATACAACAATTTGAGGATATCTTTATAAATATATTTGAACATGAACTTTGCTCACAAAACATTGCCAAGTCTGCACTTTAAACTAGCTTCAAGGTACTCAAGCTTGGCTTCTTAAACATCAGTATCTCATGCCTGTAGGGAAGAATTGCACAAACCATTTGCTCACAGTCTTGCAATTACCCATGCTAGTTCCCATACCATGTATGTCTTTTGTCTGTTATGCACTTTTGTTTCTCTGCATGACAAATGGCTTTGTCAGCATTTGTAGATACACAGGTGTTGGTTACATTCCTGAACCACTTCGGCACAGAGAAAAGAAATTGTCAGCATATTCAAAAGAGCCATGTTTTGGGCCAGATATTGGCTCTTCAAGATGGGATACCCAACATCTATGTTATGAAACCTTCCATCTGCAGTTGTCATTTCAGGTATCACTTTGCTGACCATCATTGCTTTCCCATCTGGCCATAGCTAAGGACACTTGCATTTCATTTGGAGTATATGTTACTCTATCAACAATGTGAACACACTGCTTGGAATGACTGAGGCTTCAATACAACCTGCTATTGTCTACATTAACTGAACTGATTTTTGCTATTGAAACATTTCTCAAACAGATGTCAGATAGGGAATGATGCCATTGTACACGTTTCCAGTCCTTTTGGTGCTTATGATCATATTTTCACTGTTCCAACTTACCAATGTACAGTCTGAATCAGCAACTGTCTCACAAGTGCTTATTATGCCATGTCTTCAGTAATATGGCCTACATTACCTACTCACATCTGTGATGGAGAATAACACCTAACAGTGCTCAAATGGGACGTTTGGTACAAATGTCCCTCCTAACATGGAGAAAATGCAGGTACCTTTTTTTTTTGCATGCTGCCAAGTGCCTGCTCTTGGCTTGTGATGATCAATCTAGTGACAAACGTAAGCCCACAAAAATATATTCCAAACAAAGCATCCTGCACCGTCTGAAAAACATACATTTCCAGAAAGCCTTGTCTGCTTTGGATGTGTGTCAACCGTCATGTTGATGCCAAACAACATTGCTGTAAATTAACAAGGTTAAATATCAAGATTAGCTACATACAATAATTCATCCCCTTGATGTTGCTGTTGAGCCCTCAACTGCCCTTTTGACTTCGGGTACGCCAACACAAGGATGCGGCACAGGGTGGTCAGGCTGTGGCACACGCGCTTGCCTCGTTGGGAGGCCTGGACGAGGTGGACTTCTGCTGACTTCCTAGTCCAGCCTCAGAGATCCTTCCATCTCTTCCTGCAATGCAGGCTGTGCCGCTTAAAGACCCCCAGGGTCCGCACCTTCTTCACGATGGCCTTCCACAGTTCCCCCTTCCGATGGGCGTTGACCTGTAAGGATGAAAACAAATAACAGCAACAGAGGTTTTGAGTGATTTTGGTTGTCTATAGTGCAGTCACATAATTTAGTTGCAGCTCTCACTTGCATTTCCAGAAACAGTCAGCACAGATTATCTACAAACATTTCAAAGTTCCTAAGAGACACTAAATTGCAGTGATCTGTGGCGTAGCCTCAATTTGATTTCTTCATGTTACCAATACAGGATCCAAACACCAGCTAATCCAGGGATAGGGAACTTGTCATGTAGTGAGAGCCACTCCAGATTAGTCCAACACATTGTGAGATACTAAAGGCTAATCAACCTGTACATTATTTGTGCATAACCACAATGCACAGCTACATTTCCTTCATGTGAACCTTCAAAGAGTCAGATACTAGGGTTTGCATCACATACAGTGATTAGGGGCAGTATGGAAGGGCTGCCATGTGTCAGTGAGAGCATGGTTTTGGATGATGTATGAACAAGTGTGTAGTAGTTTGATATACTTGTATGGATAATTGAGAACTTGTGCCATTTAGACTTGCAGCACAGGAAATACCTTTCCTCATTTCTGGCACATTGACATGTTAAAAAGAAAACGATACATCAATTCCTGGACTGTACATTCATTTCACAGAACAGCATCAGACAACTCCATAACTTTGAAAATTCTACTTGGAATTTAGATTTCCACCATTTCGACTTGAGCTGTATGTTTCCACTTAAACTAGTGGTACCATGCTTACTAGCCATGGGAAGTAGGGGGCCTGCATTTGGTTTCATTAACCCTGGGATTGTGAGTAATATGTACTGAAAACGCAGCTAATTCTTACAGGTGACTTCATTTCAAGGCACAGACATTTCTAACATCCTCAAACAACACCCTGTACCCAGATAAATCATTGAGTTCACTATCCTCCAAGCACAACACTTCAGTCATGAAGAAAAAGGGACCAAATAGCCTGTGTACAAAGAGGGAACAACTTTGGCAAACGTTTCCCCCTTAACATCTACCTGTTCCTCTGGAGTCCCATAGAGCTGGCCCTCCCTAGTGAGAGCTACAGCCCCTCAGGAGAGAGGGCAGGGGTTTTTTCAATAAGCCTTGTACAAGTACTTGGCGGACACGGTCCATGACAGAGATGGACACAGCCATTGGCTTTTGTGTGGAGCATCACACATTAGCCTATGGCATGGTCCATTGTGGACTGTTCCATCTACTGCGCTGTCAACCTCTGCTGACGGTGGTGAGGTAGCCAATGTCCTGACGGCAAGGTCAGGTCATTTTAGGGTGTGAAGCTGTGTATTTTTAAATTGTTAGTGTGTCACCAGCACTCAAAATGGAGGCTTGCACATATACAAATATTAGATATGAACTACCCTTTTTTTGCAAGATATCACACATTAAATAGTGAACCGTGACTTATAGTGTAGTAGAAGTAATACCTCTGTTAACAGTATTTTGAAAAAAAATATTTGTAATAAATTATGTGTGAATAATATATTTCAGATGTATTGTTTGCACATAATAAAAAAAATTAGGCATGTAAAAAAGTGATTTTTGAAGTAAAAATATTTTGATAACAATGTGTGTACATGAATGATACAATGAGATTCCTAATTTTACCAAGACTTGAGATGTGTGTTGATTATCAAAGTAATGTGTGATCATTTAAGCTATTTTATTTTCTATACATACAGATATTTGAACCCAGACATGGATAGGTGACGACAGTCTCAGGTCTTCAGGTCATTTCTAGACCTTGCCACAATGGAAGAAAGGGATTTTATTAAGAAGTAGTGGCTAAATAGGCAAGCCTTCCTAGATTTGTTTTCACTAGCAGGAGCCTAATCTCCTGCCTCACAATAGAAATTCAACACCAATAACGCCAATAGTGAAACTCATGGCAGTCCTTCATTTTATTACAGCTGTCTCTTTTCAATACACTGTGTCAGTATCTGGGGGCATGTCCCAACCAACTTTCAGTGGTGTGCTACAAGAAGTCCTTTCTTTAGTGCTGAAACATATCAACAGCTACATCCAGTTGCCATGACAACAAGATTTGGCTACTGCAAAGGGAGAATTTTATGCTTTGGGTGGACTATCACTTGCGGTTGGAGCAATAGATGACACGCATATTTCCTTGGTGCCACCACACGCAAGGGAACAGGTCTACTGCAATCGGGAGAGCTTCCATTCCATCAATGTGCATGTTGTCTGCTTTTTGGATTTGTACATTTCAAGCGTGTACGCCCAATTTGCTGGGTCAACACATGATTAATTTGCACTATGGAGCAGCACCATGCCCCTGCAAATGTCACAACATGGATCTGAGAGCTGAGAGGGCGTGGCTTGTTGTTACGTACAATATGACTTGAGAATCATTTGCTTGAATCCTAGTTTAGTACGGTAAAATGGTTTGATATGATATTAATCTATTGATATTTTGCTTCCTTGTAGGAGACTCAGCTCATCCTAACAGACCATGGTTGTTAGCACCACTGAGGAATCCAACAACTGCATGGGAAGTCCGCTTCAATGTGTCCCATAAAAGAACGCAGAGGCTAGTGGAGCAGGCTTTTGGGCTCCTTAAGGCCAGGTTTAGGTGTCTGAACTGGTCCAGTGGAGCCTTCCTCTACTCACCCGATAAGGTGTGCTAAATCACTGTTGCCTGCTGCATGCTCCACAACAACCCCCTGCAATGGAGCATCTCATTCATCACAGAGGATGGAGACTGTGAAGAGCCACAGGGTGAGTATATTGAAATGCCCAATGAAGATGACAGTGGGGAAGAAGAAGGAACTGACCTTCGTCAAGATGTTATTGACCACTCCTTCTTGTGAGTGTAAGTGTACCTTTACATATTGTAAGCTTCAAAGTCAGAACAACTTGTGGCATAGGGAGCATATCAGTCTGCAGCGGTAAGTTGGTAGGAATGGTCAGTTCAGGACAGTCCAAGGCGAAGATGTTTGCGGATCAGTTTCCCTACATTGCCTACTGTGGTTAGTGACATAAATTAACTTTACTTGTGCTAAGTATATGCGTCCTCCTAAATTATCATTTGAGTCAGATTGTATATGTGCAATCATTAATTTCCCTTGCTATTCTGTTTCTGGGTCCTTCACCATGTCATCTTTATTTGGACATTTCACATTTGTGACATTTGCAGTGATATGTTGCTGTTGAAAACTAAAAAGTGAACATGTGTTGATCCTGTCACAGACATTCACTTGGGATGGACCAATCTTGTACAGAGACAACTTGCACTGTGATTGAATGGAAGTTCTCGAGATTGTATCCAGCCTGTTTTCTATGGTATGTTGCCATCAAGGTAATTTGTGCTATGTAACTTGCTCAAACCACATGTGTATGCCAAGCGAGAGAATATAGTTCTTCCTTCACATTGGCTAAATCTTGAATTTGTGTTCAGTGTAGGTAGTTCCTAATACTTGATAGAACTTTTTTTTAGCATGCTGCTAAATGGTGGTTGTGACGTTGCACCAGATACTGCCACAGTGTCCTGTAATGGTCATTTGACCTCAAATTATGTTACTGCCATGATGTAGACTATTGGTGTTATTGATGTAGGATTCCTATTGTGAGGGCAGGATATATGGCTCTAGCTAAGGTCATGCATCAGTCATAGTTTGCCTATTTAATTTTATCTCATGTAAAATTGCCTTTCTTCCATAGTGTCAAGGTTGTGGAGTATCCACCTCTAAATGACACAGACTATTGGGGTTATGCATGGTTTGTGAAACTAACCTCTGATTTCTTCTAAGACTTGTATGTACATATGTATGATAAAAGTACCTTTGGATTTGTTTTGTTTGAATGAAATGGATATCATAATATCTCTTTATCATATTAAATTTTCCTTTACAACTAGTTGTTTAATAGATTTGGCAAAATTATGATGGAATTCAGACATGAAAAAGGATATGCTACAATAAATGCCACAACATTCTTGGAGTTTGTGTCCTTACCATTTATTTCCGTGACACAAAGGAACTGAAAAGTGTTTCAAACAATGAACAAAGTCTATCATGGTTGATGAAAGTACAGTAGTAAGGGCAAAATTGTTGGAAGTCTAATGTGCAAAATACAGCTGTCTTCCAAAAAGGTAATGTGTCCCTGAAATAGACCACAGAGTGAATGGTAGACATACACTGAAGGAAATTAGGATCTGCGGCCCATATGTATACTTTTTCAGCGCCACATTTGCATCATTTTTTTATGCAAAATCGGCCCAAACTTACAAAATACAATGGTATTTTGAAAGTTTGTGCTGCTTTTGCGTAAAAAAGCGGCGCAATATGGGCCTGCATCTCTTGGAGGTGGTGATGGAAGTCTTGCCACCCTCTCCTGGTGGTCCGGATGACCGTCCCCTCGGAGGAGTAGAGGGGCACAGATGCAGGGACTGAGGTTGGAGGAGCAGGCTCTTCACATGGCAGGGCCTCCCCATCTGTGGCTGGCATTTGTGTACTTGGTCCAGATATATATGGACCACAGACAGGGGCAAATTGTATGGGCAAAGCCTTGCTCATGTGGTGATAGAAATTGAAAAGCAGTACAGTCAGGTTGCTTGTTCTATCAGTATGATTTCGGATTTCCAACATGAGCTCCCTCTGCATCTCCTTGAGCTCAGTCCCAACCTGGCCCATTGCATCTTGTGACTCTTGAAAGACATAGACCACTTATCAAAGTTATCAGTTCATATGTAAGAAATACAGTCCTTCTGAGATGAGATATGATAATTCTTCTCTTTATTTTCTTCCAGTCATATATTTTTTTCCACTTGGAAATACATAACGTTAGTGTTAACAACCGCCAATGCGTTTCGTCCTTTGACATATGACTTCTTCAGGGCTGAAACATAACATATGATAAGACATGAAGGAACAAACAACAGTAACAATTGTGACCACAATGGTCTACTATTTGACAAAATAAAAATTAAAAATTAAAAATGAGAATGTCTACATATATGTAAGGACACAAATACAGATAATTACATGAAATTAAATGGACAACAATAAAGACCAAAAAATGTGACAGGAGTGAAAAGGAGACTGGCAAGGGAGCGTGAGAGTAGAGTTAAGCATTTTTTATGTAGACCAGTCATTTTTTCCGAAGAACAGTCCAAAGTGGCATTCATATTGTCTTATCTGACAGGTGATGCGGTTGCATGGTCCATGCCAATAATTTCCAGAAATGATCCTGTTTTATAGAATTTCCAAAATTTCAAGGAAGAGTTCTTAAGAATATTTGATCGGCGAACTGCAGCTCAAGCCACTGACAATGAACTATTGGAAATCAGGCAAACTCTTTGTAGAGACTGTCTGGCCGGAGTCAAAAAGAGCCGCCATATTTTATTGTGGACTGAGAGATGAATTGAAAGATGCCCTAGCACAAGTTCCAAATAGACCCACCGAAATGTTGGAGTTAATTGATCTTGTGTTACAGATTGACTACCGGTTAACCGAACGAAGAGCAGAAAAGAGAGGAGAATATCGACCATTTCCCCTGAGAATTGATTGTGTAAGAAATTATCATACGAGAGCCGGAGAAGGGATAACGATGGAAGAACCAATGCAAATTGGTTCCATCCGAGGTCCTTTATCTAAGGAAGAAAAAGAGAAAAGAAGAGTGAATCAACTATGTTTATATTGTGGTGCATCTGGGCATTTTGTTAAAAGCCGTCCCAAGAAACCCAAAGCTCTTCAGTCGGGAAAAGGCCAGTAGAGGGAGTTGCCCTGATGAAAGCAGAACCCAAGACAACTCCTTTAGATCAACGAGTGGCAAATACCTTACAAACCGCAGCGCCACATTTGGTACAAACAGTATCAGTTAAGACCCTTGAGAAGGAAATTCAAGGGATCTCAGTTATGATAGACTCTGGAGCTATGGGCAACTTCTGTGATATCAAATACGCTCGTAAAATGGGTATTTGATTTATCAAGAAATTTACTTTGGAAGTAGTAAGAGCTGTGGATGGAACCAATCTTTCTTCAGGACCCATTTCCCATGAGACCGAACCAATTCAGATGCAAGGTTTTGGTGGGCATCAGGAGCAGATAATCTTTAATTTGATAGATGCTCCACAATTTCAACTCATTTTGGGTCTGCCCTGGCTTACAAAACATAATCCACAAATTATTTGGAGCAAGAGAACGATCAAGATGAATTCCTCTTACTGCAAAGAGAATTGCTTTCATGATGGAGTGGAAGTGTCCACCAAGTCCAAAGCGGCCTGTTTATCATCACACTCTTCAATGATCTGTGCACTAAAAACAACAGAAATCCCAAAAGAATATGAGGATTTAGTTGCCGTTTTTATGAAAAGGAGGCTGAGAAATTGCCGCCACATCGACCCTACAACTGCAAAATTGAACTGGAGCCAGGTGCGATATTGCCATTTAGCAGAATATAGGCATTGACCGAAGCAGAGAACCGACATTTAAAGGAGTATTTGGATCAATATCTTGCTAATGGTTTTATTCGCCCTTCTGAATCCCCAGTGTCATCCCCACTATTTTTCATACCAAAGAAGGATGGGGGTCTTCGAACTTGCATTGATTATCGAGCCCTCAATCAGGTTACCATCAAGAATCGATACCCACTGCCTTTAGTGTCCGTTTTATTAGATCAAGTAAAGAATGCTACAATCTACACTAAATTGGACCTGCGAGGAGCATATCATTTGATACGAGTGGCTTCAGGGGATGAATGGAAAACCACTTTTCGGACTCGATACGGATTATTTGAATATCAAGTGATGCCTTATGGGTTATGCAATGCTCCTGCTGCTTTCCAGCATTTCGTTAATGATATATTACGAGAATTCCTCGACCGGATTGCCGTGGTTTATATAGATGACATTTTAATCTTTTGGGACAATCTACACGTTTCCCATGTTCGATCCATCCTCACAAGGTTGCAAGAAAACCATCTCTATGTAAAATTGGAGAAGTGTGCATTTCATGTGGAACGAGTTGAGTTCTTAGGATTCATTTTGTCACCAGAAGGAGTTAGTATGGATCCTACCAAGATAAAGACAGTGCAACATTGGCCTTCTCCTTGCAATGTCAAAGGGATCCAGAGTTTCTTGGGGTTCACTAATTTTTATCGAAGATTCATATCCAATTTTTCTCAAACAGTTACACCCATTACTCGATTGTTGAAGAAAGGAGTGAAGTTTCAGTGGACAATAGAAGCTGAAAATGCTTTTAATTTTTTTAAGAATTCCTTCGTCTCAGCTCCAATCTTGCTCCACCCCAATCAGGATGAGCCATATTATGTGGAGGCAGATGCTTCAGATGTTGCCATAGGAGGTATCCTTTCCCAGCGTCATAAAGATACAGGTCAATTACATCCAGTGGCCTATTTCTCTCGAAAATTAACACCACCAGAGATAAATTATTCAATTGCGGATAAGGAGCTATTGGCAGTCAAAGAAACTTTTCGTGAGTGGAGGCATTACATTTTGGGAGCTAAGCATAAAGTGACCGTTTACACGGACCACCGAAATTTACAGTTTTTAAAATCAGCTCGTACTCTAACAGCTAGGCAACTGCGTTGGTCCCTATATTTTGCAGACTTTGATTTTGTTATCACTTTCAGACCAGGAAAAGTAAATGGGAAGGCAGATGCTCTATCTCGAATTGATACTGGTGCAGTTAAAGAGCCTCCAGAAAAAGAATTGATTATTCCACAAGAGAAGTTCATCTCTTTCATATTGTATGAAGATTTAACCAAAGAAATTCAAGAAAACTTAACATTCGAAGGAATGCTGAAGTGGTCCAAAGAAGGCCAAGGAAGAGAAATCAAAAATGGTTTGCCATGCTTTAAAGGTGCACTGTATGTTCCGACTGTGGAGCTGCAAGAAAAAATTATTCAGGCTTATCATGATGATCAATTGGCTGGACACAAAGGAATTCAAAAAACTCAAATAAGACAATATGGGGGTCATTACAACATTGGCGGTATAAGGCGCTTACCGCCGCGCAGAAGACCGCCAACACACCGCCGCGGCTGCGGAATTCCCCCACAGCTATTATGACACACATCACGGAATCCGCAGAAATTCAGACACCCACACAACTCCGCCACACCAAAGGTCAGCGATAAACATGCGGAAACAAATCCTCCACCTCCACGGCAACAGAAACACGCCCATGCTATTACGACCCACGAATCCACGCAGCGGTCTTTCAACCGCGGTATTCCATTGGCGGTACACACCCCCGCGCTCAAAATACACACACACCTCCAAAACACTGCCACTTTGGACAATTCCAAATACACACACCTGATACACATACAAACAACACTCACCACACTCATCAACACATACACCACCTCACACATCACACACACCACCCCATGGCACGCCAAAGACACCCCCGCTTCTCCGAGGAGGAGCTCAGGGTCATGGTGGAGGAAATCATCCGGGTAGAGCCACAGCTATTTGGCTCACAGGTACAGCACACATCCATAGCCAGGAAGATGGAGCTATGGCAAAGAATAGTCGACAGGGTCAACGCAGTGGGACAGCACCCAAGAAATAGGGAGGACATCAGGAAGAGGTGGAACGACCTACGGGGGAAGGTGCGTTCCACGGTATCCAGGCACCACATCGCGGTACAGCGGACTGGCGGCGGACCCCCACCTCCTCCCCCACAACTAACAACATGGGAGGAGCAAGTATTGTCCATCTTGCATCCTGAGGGCCTCGCAGGAGTCGTTGGAGGAACGGACACTGGTAAGTCAAATCTTAACTATCATATCCCCCACATTACCTGCATGCTATCACACACCCCCACCCTCACACCCTCACCTATCACCCCAAATCCTGACTAATCTACCCATGACACCAACCACCCATCCCAAACCCAAGACCTGCATGACATAACTAAGCATGGATACCCATCACTAAAGCATGCCCACTGCACAGACCCACAACACCCCCCAAACAACAGCACACAAGCCCACACACAGGAATGCCTGCACTGGTGTACATGCACACCCAACCATTGCACACCATGAAACACACACATGCAGTAATCATGTACTCATACCCCCGCAGGAACCCGAAGGAACGTCACCACACCAGAGGGTCCAGACAACACCACTCCACCCCCAGAAGAGGGCCACAGTGACGACAGCAGCTCTGCCCCACTGGATCTTGATGACCAGCCCGGACCATCGTGGGCCTCAGGACAGTCGGTTCCCCTTGCACAGCCACAGCCCAACACCGAACTTCCACCCTCTGGGAACACCAGCACAGCACCCACCCAGCAGGCCCATACCTCCCTACCCAGGACAGGTCAATCAGCGGTGGGTCCACCACTACAGGGCACCCAGGCTAACCCAACACCCCAACAACAACAGGGACCTGGGGGCAGTGGTAGTGGGCACACGGTCCAGGGGACGGAGGCCCAGGAACACAGGGGAACTGGGAGGGCTGCTGTGCGACAGGGGGAGGACAGGCCAAGGGAACCTACTCTCCACGAGGCCCTCTCCTCCATCATGGGAGCATACCACCACTCCCAGGAGACGATGCCAACAGTACTGGGCAAGTTGCAGGAGACCCTGCTTCTGCAGGAGGAGCAGTATTTGGGGTTCAGGGAGGAGCTCAGGACCATCGGCTCTGCCCTGGGCACCATTGTAGGGGTGCTGACGGACATTCAAAAGACCTTGAGGGACACTGTGGCACTCCAAGGGGCCCCTGACACTAGCCAGGACGATGAAATGCCCACCTCCTCTGCCGGTGCTAGTGGACAGGATGCCCCGCCACAGGACCAACACACCAGCACCCCACCCCCTGCAGACGGACAACCACCACGCAAGCGGGCCCTGAGATCCAGGAACAGGACAGAGCAAGATGGCAAGACCCCCGCCAGGAAATAAGACCACCCTGATTGTCCCCCGACTGTACCACTTTGTTACCCTGTCCAAATCGGAACTTCCCCAACTCCACTTCCAATCGTCAGATGTGCAATGTACCTGTGAGACTGGACATTCTTCCACCATAACCCATCCCCATTTCACAACCCCCCTTCATTGTTATGCACTTAAATAAACACCCTTGAAACACTAATAAAACTTGAGTCAGTCAATGATTTTGAAGTTTGTATTGTCAATTACAGTGTCAAAAATGGTTACCCATTGTAAGGCCAACATACCAATGTCACACATCACAAGCCTTTCAAGGGTGCAAGCTGTTGACACGTAGGTTACCACATTAGTGAAACTGAAATGGAAGGGGACAACTCAGTTAACAAATAGTGAGTAAAATGTAGGTACAGGATAGAGGTAGACGTGTGAAAGTTAATAATATGTTAAACATGAAAATGTACTCACCTGTGTCTCACTGGAAATATTGCTGTATGACTGACTCCCTGTTGTTGTTTTCTTCTTCATCAGCTTCATCCTCATCACTGTCCACAGGCTCCACAGGCTCCACAGCTGCTACAACACCGTCATCTGGATCATCCTCCTGCAGAAAAGGCACCTGCCGTCGCAATGCCAAATTATGGAGCATGGACCAGGCGATGATGATGTCGCACACCTTCTTCAGTGAGTAGAATAGGGACCCACCTGGCATATGGAGGCACCTGAACCTCGCCTTCAGGAGGCCGAAGGTGCGTTCGATCACCCTCCTAGTCCGCCCATGGGCCTCATTGTACCTTTCCTCTGCCCTGGTCCTGGGATTCCTCACTGGGGTCAATAGCCAGGACAGGTTGGGGTAACCAGAGTTCCCCAATAGCCATACACGGTGCCTCTGGAGTTGACCCATCATATCAGGGATGCTGCTATTCCACGGGATGTAGGCGTCATGCACTGAGCCAGGGAACATAGCATTTACCTGGGAGATGTACTGGTCTGCCAAACAGACCATCTAGACATTCATGGAATGATAACTCTTCCTGTTCCTGTACACCTGTTCACTCCTGCGGGGGGGGACCAGAGCTACATGGGTCCCATCAATGGCACCTATGACGTTGGGGATATGTCCAAGGGCACAGAAGTCACCTTTCACTGTAGGCAAATCCTCCACCTGAGGGAATATGATGTATCTCCTTATGTGTTTCAGCAGGGCAGACAACACTCTGGACAACACGTTGGAAAACATAGGCTGGGACATCCCTGATGCCATGGCCACTGTTGTCTGAAAAGAGCCACTTGCAAGGAAATGGAGCACTGACAGCACCTGCACGTCAGGGGGGATTCCAGTCGGATGGCGGATTGGTGACATCAGGTCTGGCTCCAACTGGGTACATAGTTCCTGGATTGTGGCCCGGTCGAACCGGTAGGTCACGATCAAATGTCTCTCTTCCATTGTCAACAGGTCCACCAGTGGTCGGTACACCGGCGGATTCCGCCATCTTCCAATATGTCCCAACTGTTGGTGCCTAGAAGGACAACAGCGAAGAAACTGTCAGCATTCCTCCAGGTATGTACCCACAGTCACACACAAGACTACAACAGACAATTAACCCATCCGGGAACTGTTTGGAGTGTAGGCCTCGGTATGTGTGACGCAGTAGCAAATTAAGCCATGTGGGCCCCTGAAATGGCAGCTGCCTGACCTCTAAATTGGGACAATGGAATTGTGGGGTAACTGCGCTGGCGTTGGACACTGTCGCGGTAGGCGGTCGTAGAGTGCGGCGCAATGCTGCATTGGTTAACATTGGACCCTATGGGTCCCAGGAGCCAATAAACAGGTGCGCTGGCGGTGATGATGCGCCCCGCCGCGGACGTCACCGCCGCGGACGTCACCACCATTTTCTATCTCTTCAATCACTAGATAACTGACCTTCGACAGGAGAGGACCTACACTGCTAGTGCTGCTGTGACCTCGGTCTGGAAGTGACAATGGCTGCTGCGTCTGGGGAAAGGGCCCCTGCCTTCACTGCACAGGAGTTGGAGAAACTTGTGGATGGGGTCCTCCCCCAGTACACGCTACTCTACGGTCCTCCAGACCAACAGGTTAGTACTGAGGGAGCACGTTGTATGGGCTAGGCCTGGGTGGAGAGGGCTGGGTGGAAGAGGGAAGGGGGCAGAGTACATAGAACAGTTATGCATGGGGATGAATGGGCCACATGGACAGAGTTGGGAGGGGGCCACTCACATTGACGGTGCAGTAGGTAATGACTGTTCCTCTTTCCTTGTGCATGTCATGTAGGTCAGTGCCCACCAGAAGAGGGACATTTGGCGTGCCATCGCCAAGGAAGTCCGGACCCTGGGGGCCCACCAGAGACAGGGCACCCACTGCCGTAAGAGATGGGAGGACATTCGCCGCTGCAGCAAGAAGACGGCGGAGGCTCAGCTGAGGACGGCCTCCCAACATGGGAGGGGTGCCCGTCGCACCATGACCCCCCTGATGTTCCGGATCCTGGCGGTGGCCTACCCAGAGTTGGATGGGCGCTTAAGGACATCACAGCAGACACAAGGGGGTGAGTACAACCTCATTCTGTGGACTTTGCGTGCAGTGGGGGTGTCTGGGTGGGGGAGGTGGGCTGTGGGTGTCCCTAGGCCAGGGCGAGTTAGGTAGGCAAGGCCCCTCCGTAATGTAGGCCATGTGGGACTCTACCCCAGCTCAGAACAGAGGCAAGTTGATGTATAGTTGCCCCTTTGCCATCCATGTGCGCAGATTTCTACCATTGCCATGTAGGCCATATCCCAGAAATTGCATGTGCAGAGGGCAGGAGCACGGCGTAATGCATGGGGCTGCTGCGTCTGTCTTGTCCGCCAAAGGTAGCAGTATGCCATGCACTAAAACTCTTTCTTCTGTCTCCCCCCCTTTTCCTGCTCTCCCTGTCCTTTTGTACATCAGCATCATCAGGCGGAGGTACAGTGGCACCGGAGCACAAGGGAGCTGCATCCCACATGGCCATGGAGGGCCACACCACAGACTCTGAATGCACCAGTGGGACGGAGGGCGAGGGGAGCTCCACGTCGGCCACAGGATCACCAACCAGCGACACAGACTCATCCGCCGATGGGAGCTCCCCTGTGGTGGCAGCACCATCTGTGCACCCCACTTCTACAGGTACAGCCGCCACCTCCCCTACCAGCACCGCCCTCCCAGCAGCCCCTCAGCGTTCACCCCGTGCCCGCTCACCCAGGAGGGTGGGCATCACCTTCGCCCCAGGCACCTCTGGCCCTGCCCCAGTCACCCCTGCTGCCCTCAGTGAGGAGGCCATTGACCTCCTCAGGTCACTCACTGTTGGGCAGTCTACCATTGTGAATGCCATCCAGGGTGTAGAAAGGGTGTTGCAACATGGTAATGCATTCCTGGAAGGCATTCATTCTGGTCAGGCTGTCCTTCAGCGAACCCTGCAATCTCTGGCCTCAGCACTGATGGCAGCCATTGTCCCTGTGTCCAGCCTCCCCCCTCCAACTTCCTCCACCCAGACCCAATCCCCTGTACCCCAGCCCATCCCAAGCACACCTACAGACCAGCAGGCACACAAGTCAACACCCAAAAGTAGCTCAAGCAAACATAGGCACCACACACCACAGGCACTCACACAAGCATCACACCCATACAGACACAGCAACATCCACTGTCTCCACTGTGTCCCCCTCCTCCTCTTCTCCCTCCTCCCTCCCAGTGTCGTCTACACACACACCTGCATGCACCACATCTACAGGCACTAGGACTCGCACCAGGACACCCATCACCACAACCCGCTCACCTGCACTCACCACCTCCACTGCCATTTACACGTCCCCTGTGTCCTCTCCCAGTGTGTCTGTGACGCCCCCTCCCAAAGTACCCAAACGCCGGCAATCACTCACCCAACATCCATCCACCTCACGACAGCCTCCAGTACCTGCACCTGCACCCAAAACAGCTAAAGTGACACCTCCTACAACCACCTCCTCTACCTCCACTCCCAGACCCCCTCCAGCTACCCATCCCAGTGTCCGTCAGAAACTGTCCCTCTGTCAAATTGACCTGTTTGCCCCCCCCCTCCAGTCCATCAGTCCCGTCGTAGCGCCTCAGCCAAAAAGCCCCCAGTGCCGCGTGTTCCAGGTTTTTGGAGTGCACCGTCCACCAGGGCAGGCAGTAGGACCCGGAGCCAAGGCACTGGCAGCCCACCCCCTGTAAAGGCTCCGAAATTGGAGAGTGGACGACGGGACCGTGCCAAGACTCCTGGTGGGACAACAACTGAAATGGGATCGAAGGCGATTGGTGTGTCAGCTGTAACTCCAAAGAAGGTGGGGAAGGTCCCGAGGAAGTCTGCCCAGCCTGTTGTGCGTGTCACGGCGGAGAAGTGCGCCATCATTTTCGGCGGTCCAGACACAACCGCCAGCACCGTTGTTACTGGTCCGGAGACCACCGCCGGAGTCATTGCCCAGGAGGGCCCAAGTATCGTTACTGGTCAGGAGACCTCCGTCAGAGCCAGTGCCCAGGAGGGCCCAAGTATCGTTACTGGTCAGGAGACCACCGCCGGAGTCATCGCCCAGGAGGGCCCAAGTATCGTTACTGGTCAGGAGACCACCGCCAGAGTCAGTGCCCAGGAGGGCCCAAGTATCGTTACTGGTCTGGAGACCACCGCCAGAGTCATTGCCCAGGAGGGCCCAAGTATCGTTACTGGTCAGGAGACCACCGCCTGAGTCAGTGCCCAGGAGGGACCAGGATCCCACAGCGCCGCTGGGCGATGATGGAACATCATGCTACACACCAATGTCCAGTGTGGAGTTCGTCATGCCACACACCAATGTCCAGTGTGGAGTTCGTCATGCCACACACCAATGTCAGTATCCGAACCGCCATGTCAGAGCACCGCTGAACAGTCCATAGACCGCCATGTCAGAGCACCGCTGAACAGTCCATAGACCGCCATGTCAAAGCACCGATGAACAAGGCCAAGACCGCCATGGTGAAGACCGCTGAACAGGGCAAAGACTGCCATGGCTAAGCACCGCTGAACAGGGCAAAGAACGCCATGGTGAAGACCGCTGAACAGGGCAAAGACTGCCATGGTGAAGACCGCTCAACAGGGCAAAGACTGCCATGGCTAAGCACCGCTGAACAAGGCCAAGACCGCCATGGTGAAGACCGCTGAACAGGGCAAAGACTGCCATGGCTAAGCACCGCTCAACAAGGCCAAGACCGCCATGGTGAAGACCGCTGAACAGGGCAAAGACTGCCATGGCTAAGCACCCCTGAACAAGGCCAAGACCGCCATGGTGAAGACCGCTGAACAGGGCAAAGACACCGCTGAACAAGGCCAAGACCGCCATGGTGAAGACCGCTGAACAGGGCAAAGACTGCCATGGCTAAGCACCGCTGAACAGGGCAAAGACTGCCATGGCTAAGCACCGCTGAACAAGGCCAAGACCGCCATGGTGAAGACCACTGAACAGGGCAAACACCGTGTGGGTATGAATAGGCCGCCACATCAGGCATCCTTATCCCATGTGCAGCTGGGACAGTGACAGGACAGGAACTTTCACGGGGAGACTCATCCAGTCTGGGCACCAGTCCCACCCAGTACCAGTTGAGAACTGCATCTAATTGCGATAATGTGGCTTTGCACTCCCCAGGATGGTACAGTGGGCAAACCACCCACTGTAAAGACTTTTGAGACTGTGGCTTTGCACTCCCCAGGATGGTACAGTAGGCAACCCACCCATTGTAGAGACTTTTGAGACTGTGGCTTTGCACTCCCCAGGATGGTACAGTGGGCAACCCACCCACTGTAAAGACTTTTGAGACTGCGGCTTTGCACTCCCCAGGATGGTGCACTGAGCAAACCACCTACTGTAAAGACTTTTGAGACTGTGGCTTTGCACTCCCCAGGATGGTCCAGTGGGTAAACCACCCACTGCAAAGACTTGTGAGACTGTGGCTTTGCACTCCCCAGGATACATCAATAGGCATGGAGCCCCGTCGTGGATCTGGCTTTGCATTCATCCGGCTGAGGTGCCCCCCCTTGCCTTCCCCCTGAGGTGCCTGTAGTGTTTCTATCTGATGCCCCGGCAGTGTTCCCTCCGATTTTGGTCAGGTATCTATTGTGGGACTGGCCCATGCATTTTTGGACTGTTGGTGCACGGACATTGTTGTGTACATATCTGCACTACTTCTTTTATTGTATATATAATTATGACAGATTTCGAGATATTATTCTGTATATTTTTATATGACATGTATATTGGCACATTACAATGTTTGACCGCAATTCGTTTTGTCTTTGCATTCTTCCGGGGGAATTGTGGGTTGTTAATGTGATATTTTTGACTGCATTGGTGTGTATGTTGTGATATGCGAGGGTTGGGGTGGGGGTGTTTAGTGGGTGTCCCCCTAACTTTTGCCTCCCCCTCCCCGTGCCGTAGATGCAGTACTCACCGGTATGTTCTGCGCCTATGTCGCTGTTGGTCGTAGAGGAGCAGAAAGACAAGGGCAGGTAGGATTTGGAGTTCCGGCTCCATGGAGTCGTTGTTCCTCGTGGAGTGTGTTAAGGTGAGCGTTTTCCCATAGCAAAAGCTGTTTCCGCCATGTTTTTATCCACGGAGAATCTGCCCCGGAAAAGGTGGCGGATTGGTAGGTTATGATGCTGTGGGCGGTACATTGTCTTCCGCCTGTCTGTTGGCGGTGACCGCCAGGCTGTTTGTCTGTACCGCCGTGGCGGGCGGTGTGTTAAAGTGGCTGTCTTTGTTGGCGGTTACCGCCAGGGTCGTAATTCCATTTTTTTTTTCACCAGCCTGTTTGCGGTATTTCCGCAGCTTTAACACCGTCCGCCAGGGTTGTAATGACCCCCAACTTGTGACAAATGTCAAAGAGGGAAATCAAATTGAACAGCTTCACAAGGTCTGTTAAGACCTTTGCCCACTGCACCCCATGCTTGGCATACTGTTACTATGGATCTTATAGTGGACCTTCCTAGTAGCCAAGGTTTTAACAATATCCTAGTTTTTGTAGACACTTTCACTAAAATGGCGCATTTCATTCCTTTGAAAGAAATCCCTTGAGTCCCACAGGTTGCACAGTTGTTTACACAACACATAGTACGCGCCCATGGTATCCCAAAAATTCTAGTTTCAGACAAGGGGTCCCAATTTGTTTCTCGCTTTTGGAAGGCCTTTAGTAAAAGATTAGGAATTGATTCTCGTTACTCTGCCAGTTACCATCCTGAAACCGCTGGGCAAACAGAGAGAGTGAATCAAGAGTTAGAACAGTATTTAAGACTCAATTTATTTGATCAAGAGAAGGTATGGCCCGAGTTGATGTGTGCAGCTGAATTTGCTTACAATAATGCTGTTCATTCCACCACTGGGTTCACTCCCTTTTATCTGAACCATGGTAGACATCCTAATGTAATGTTGGGTAAAGAAGATGATTCAGTGCCTGCAGTAGAAGAGATGGTGAGGGATTTGCAGACCACGTTAGTTAGGACTAGAAAAAACATAATTCAAGCAAAAGATTCATATAAGACTCAGGCTGATAGAAAAAGAAGAGAGAGCCCCATTTATTCGAAAGGAGATAAAGTTTGGTTATCCACTCGTCATTTACGTCTCAAAGGAAATCGCAAATGTCAGCCACGATTTATAGGCCCATTTAAAGTTGACAAGATGATCAATCCAGTGGCAGGTAAATTGCAGTTGCCTGCTCATCTAAAGATACATCCTGTTTTCCGCGTCTCCTTGTTAAAGAACAGTCCTCCAAATTTACGTCAAAACTTCCCTCCAAGTCCTATCCAGATTAGCTCTGCAGAAGAGTATGAGGTCAATCAAATCTTAGATTCCAAAATCCGTAATGGCAAGCTTTATTATCTAATTGATTGGAAAGGTTATGGTCCAGAGGAACGATCCTGGGAGCCACACAAGTATGTACATGCTTCAAGATTAGTGAGAAACTCTCATAGAACCTACCGAAGCAAACCTGAATTGGAGAACTGTTCCTTGAGGGGGAGTACTGTCATGACCACACAAACTTGCCAAATCAAATCAAAGAGATTCTTGAGAAAAGCAAAGAGATATCCTCAGTGGAGACAGCAAAGCCCAAACTGGAAGAAGGTTTGCAGAGTAATCTTGCGCTTATTTCAAAGGAAGAATCAAGAAGAGAAGATTCAAGATGGCCGTCGTGAGTCCTGAAGGTTAGTTACAGTTCTAGTCTTGCAATAAGTTGGTTGCTAGTTTACAAGCTCACCAGCTGGAAGCTTGGCACTTCAACTGAGGTCTGACAGGAATCAGCTGTGTGGAGAGAGAGAGCGTGCTTCAGAGCAGAAACTCCTGTGAGGTAAAATTACACTTGAAGACTATTTTACAGAAAACGTGATAAATATTGTCAAGATTTATTTGAGGAGTTTGATAGTAGACCGTTCCAGTGGAGGTTTGACAAGGCTACAGAGTTTAATGTATGAATAAACCTTATGTTTACAAGGTTCCTGTTTAAGATACCAAAGTCAAAAGAAAAAACGAACATTAACAAGCAAGTATTTACAAATACCAAGGTTATAAACGAAGGCCGAGTTTAACGGAGAAATGAATGTTAACAAGTAAGCATTTACAAATGCAACGGTAATAAACCAAAGTAGAGTTTAAAAGAGAAATGAACTTTAATAAACAAGCATTTACAAATACAAGTTATCGACAGATGTCGAAGTAAGAAAGGAGAAACTAACTTTAATAAACAAGCATTTACAGATACAAGTTATCAACACATGTCGAAGTAAGAAAGAAGAAGCGAACTTTAATAAACAAGCATTTACAAATACAAGTATTGACAGAAGTCAAAATAAGACAGGAGAAACAAACTTTCACAAGCAAGAATTACCAATGCAATAAACATAATTGAACTCTCTAATGTAAAGTAGAAACCAACTAACATCAGCTGATTTGGAGAACGCATTATCACCAACTATATATATATATATATATAGCAACATAAAACCAATCTCTAACAAAGGTTGAGAAGTTCTTCCAGAATCAGTAATAAGCATTTTTAAGAAGAGCTTATCATTCATAGAGAGAAGCAAGGCTACAGAGAACTCAGGGTGAGTGAAGAAATAATAGAATGAAAGAGAATTAAGGCCCGTATTTATACTTTTTTTTAGCACCGCATTTGAGCCGCTTTTTGACGCAAAACGGAGCAAACCTACAAAATACAATGGTATTTTGCAAGTTTGCGCCGTTTTTACGTAAAAAAACGACGCAAATGCGGCGCAAAAAAAGTATAAATACGGGCCTAAGTGTTAAGAGCAGAAAGTGTAAAACTGATGTTGTATGTCCCTAGTAATTGCGACTGTGACTCTTGCAGGTGCTGCATCCAATCTTAGACGTGAAGAGGCAGGTATTGACGTTCATCATCTATGTGGCAGTCTCTCTACAATCCCATTCCCCTTTCCCCCTCCGGCTACTCAGCACGAAGGATTAAAATTTGTTGTGAGTAGCTCGGGTCGGGACTGAGGAGTTATCTTCTGCTTCTGAGGAAATCAAATTGAAGTATCCTGACATCAGCATGCCACATAACATGGTAGGAAATCCTGGATTCAACAGACTATGACTTATGGGAGCATTACAATTCCATGTAGCTATGAGAAGGTGCCAACATACTTGATGTATACAACAACTGACATTTTCATACACAGCATGACATGGTGACTGTCAAATGCATACGTTTTTGAGATGTGTGCACATATGGAAGTAAGGGAAGTTAGAGCAACATTACATTGCACTGTTGTTTTGCAGATACAAAAACAGGACATCGTGGTAGTTGTAGTAATCTGTTAACACCTGAGACAGTTATTAAAACGTGAGTTACACATATCTATTTCAATAACTATAGTGGAGATTAACACACATTTGCAACATGTGCACACATATGGTTTTAATGTGAAAAGGTAAAAATACCACTTACAAGCACCATACCTTCATGTGCAAATGGACAGAGTTTTGGACCTGTTTTTTGGAGACCATCAACATACATTGATATAAAGCAAAGGACTAAGCAACTGCAAGGGATGATTCATGTGGAACAGCACACAATCTGACTAAACATATTGCACATTGTTAAGATGAGAGATGCATCCATGATGCTAGCAATTGGGATAAAACAAGATATTTTGTGGAGTCAAGTTTAGGTCTATATGTTTTGATAAGGGTGTTGAACCATGTGCAGAACTGCATTTGTGATTGTTGAGACATTGCTAAGTGCAGCTTCCCCACTCTTCACTCCACTAGGGGTTTTCGGTCAAGCCTTCAGGATGCAGGATCCTTCTCCTCCCTAGGAAATAGTTGTTGGGGCTGTGAGCCCCACCTCCAGTCCTCTATGCCTCCAGGTGATGCTTGGAAGCCAATGAGCGCACTCTCCACCTCTTCCTAATTTCCTCCTATGTGGGCAGATTGTTAGTTACAGCTTTCACTTTGTACACTATTCTGGACCACATTTGCCCTTTCTGAGATATGGTTGTATTGAACTGTATAAAAGGAGACACTCACCTTCAGAGAACCATACTCGTCCGGAGCCACCATGGAACCAGAACTACACATCTTCTTGTTGCTCCTGCTCGCCCAAAGACTTCAGAATCTGCAACAACAGTAACGATAAGTACACACTCTTAACTGTTATTGTTGTATATTGTGAATTTTTGTACACACACAACGTACATTCGGGAAGGGTGTGCGAGGGTGACACTCACATGTAACTACACACTGACACTCACACTCACAGACAGCCAAAAACGCACTTGCATATGCACAAAACGGGCAACACTCACACACATACAAACATCACTAACACACAGGTACACACGGAAATACCGCACAGGCCCAAACTCACACACTACCACACAACACCACAAAACACACAACCTCACCAGCTCCAATCACTTGGCAGGGGCCCACGGGGGACCCCACCCAGGGACACAACACTCATACTTCACAGCCTCACACCAACAGGCAAAACACACATACAAATACACAATCATACTCCTTACAGATCGACCTACAAATAACTCTTTGTCCAACATTTCATGCACATAACGCTCACATAGTCAATGCCCACAAACCCTCACAACACCAACAACACACAATACCAACACAACTAATCTCTTCATCACACAAATGTCCATCAAACAACACATAACCTACCAATTTCAGACACAATCACTGGACAAAACCTCACATACTGCGTAAACAACACACGGAGCCAAAGCAGAACACACACACATACAGACACACAACTAATGTCAGCCAGGAACAACTACATACTAGGGAAAGAAATGCATGACAAAGATGTAACAAGGAAACCAAAAACTGGTTGGTTTAAATTATTATTAAAACCATGATCATGGAAAAACAAAGACCATAGGCCAGTCCTTCTATAAAAAGTCTCAATGCACACAGTGCACATATGTGTGCCCCAAACTTAACTCCTGACTGCCATGTAACCTCCACAGGTAGGGTCATCTATGGGGCAGGCAGGCAGCTCAGGGGTTATCTGATGGGGGGTTGAGGGGGTTGGGTTTTGGTTTTGGTTTTGGAGGGGGGCCTTTGAGATCTGGCTTGGGGGCTTGGGCTTGGACTTAGGTTTAGGGGAGGGTTGGCTTTTAGGTGTAGAGGTAGACTTCTTGGCTGGGGGAGGGGCATGGGAACTTGCAGGGGGACAGGGGAGGTCTTGGAGGTGGAAGGGCCTGGCTTGGGAGGGACACAGAACGTTTAGGGTTTTGGTGTGGAGGGAGAGGGAGTGGTTGTTTGAGGTGTTGGTGTGGATGTTTTGGGTGCATGTTTGTGTGAAGTATGCTTGTGGGTGGTGGGTGTCTGTTCGGTGGGTGATTTTGGGAGTTTATGTGTCTTGGGAGGAGGGAGTGGAGGTGCTAGGAGATGCCGTGGTGGGTGGGTGAGTGTCTGTTTGGGTGGTGACTGCAGGTATGGTGAATGTGCTGCATGTAGGCGTGTCTGTGGTTGTGGTATCTGTGGGTGTGGTGACTGGGGTGGATGTCTGAGGGTTTGCTGGGGTCTTGTCTGTTGGTAAGATAGGTGCAGTGGCTGGATCTGTGAATGTTGGTGTAGGGTCTGCAGGTGTGTCAGGTGTTGTGTCTGTGATGCTGAGGGTGGTGAGGGTGTCAGGGCAGGTTGTGTCTGTTGCTATGTTTGGAGGTGTATATTGCTTGTGTGCATGCCGGTGGTGTGTCTTGTGGTGCTTGTGTTTGTCTGATCTACCCTTGGATGTTGAGGTGGATACATGCTTGTCTGTCTGTGTGCTTAGCAGGGTTGGGGAAGAGGGGAATGGGACTGGGAAGAGGAAGGTGGGGGGAGGACAGAAGACAAAGGGTGACTGGCTTCCGTCAGTGTGGAGGTCGGAGCCTTAAAGGATCCCTGTAGGCCAGCCAGTGCACCATGAATGCCTTCCAGGAACGCCTTACTCTCTTGGCTCTGAGTTGCAAGTCCCAGGATAGCATTCACGATGGTCGACTGACCCACAGAGATGGACCTCAGAATGTCAGTAGCCTCCTCACTGAGGGCAGCAGCGCTGGCAGGGGCAGAGATGCATGCGGCAAAGGAGATGCTTCCTTCTTGGGTGAGCGGGCACAGCAAACTGGGTCGGCCTCCACCAGGGAATGTCCACTGGAGGAGGATTCTGAAGATGAAGATGTGGATCTTATCTCCCCGTGGCACTCCCCTTGCTCTCCAGGCAGGGTCTCAAGGGGGCTGGCGGTCTGTGATAAGACCGCCAGCATGAACACGGCGGTGATTCCCGCTGTGTTCATAATGACCCACTAAGTTTTCCTGGGAGACACTTTACCTGTAGCACTTACCAAATTGTCACAGATAAGATACTTAAACATCATACACTTAACTTGCAGAGGCATGAACATGGGTTCTGTCAGTACTTACCCCCTTGTGGCTGCTGTGCTGCCCTCAAATGCCCATCTAACTCAGGCAAGACCACCGCCAAAATACAGGTCATTAGAGGGCGGTCAAGGTCCGATGGGCACCCCTCCCTCATTGGGAGGACATCCCCAGCTGGACCTCTGCGGTCTTCCGGGCCCAGCGTCTCAGGTCCTCCCACCACTTCCTACAGTGGACTTGCTTGGCAATGACATGCCAGATTCCCTTTTTTTGAGGGTTGTTGACCTGCATGGATGACACATACAAAAATGTCCACATTCACCCTACCAATAGTAGTAGACAGAACACTTCAGTGACAGCAAATTGGCAAACATTCCCCTTCTCTCAGTTCACAGTCATGTACAAATTAGCATCTGCAGGCATCAACACCTTCACTACTTGCCATTTCAGGCGCACCATCATACATCACACCTTTCACACATTGGTATTGCATTGGGCTCACCTGCTCCTTTGGTGCATATAGCTGGCAATACAGGGGTAGGACCTCCTCCACAAGCTTATCCAGCTCTTCAGGCATGAAGGCTGGGGCCCTGTCACCTAGAGGATGTGGCATGATAGCTCCCCGAGGCAGTACACAGCAGCTCAGGTAGTGGAGGTCTTGCTGGCAGCATTGTCAGGAGTCACGTGAGCAATACCGCAGAAGATGGTGGTCATTTCTGCCATGTACTTGACCATCACCAACGGCAGACATCGCCATTGGCCCAAGTCCGCCAAAGGCAGCAACGTGTTTCATTGGCAATTTCCACTGTGATTGTGATGGCCTACAGCCATGATGACTTCCGGCGACAGACTTAGGTCTCTTCCACATGTCCATTACAGTAGGTCAGTTGGCTGCCATTTTGAGCACATTTCATGTATGGAAAAATTTTGTAATCTGTATCATAACCTATGCCCTAGATTGTGCGGTATATCTGTAAGAACTGCCTACATGTTTTGTTATCCATTTGTGCTTGTGAGCAGTAAATGCTGTGTAACTGGAGGACATGTGGTGATAGCAATGTATACCTATTCTGATGATTCTATCTGTGTTTTACATGTAGATAATGTACAACAATACGTGTACGACATGTCAAGTTGGTTGGACTAACACACAAATACAGTAACAGATGAATATGTATGTGTAGTCCTATAGGTAGTTGAGGGAATCTGCACCAAGGAGAATGTCATTGGATGCATAGCTATGTGCTGCACTGTAGATGTCAGAGGTTTTAACCGACCTCGACAGCAGATGTGTGTGACTTGTATATGGAAATTTACATGATGTATGCATGCTGCATGTCACATATCATATTTACATGTTTTCACATAGTTACCCTGCCATGAGGAGAGGAAGACAACCACCAGTGTACCGTTCACTTGTCAACCTGTACACCATGGGGGAAAGACATACTATTGAGACATATTGGCTGAATAGTCATACTTTCATGGATTTTTGTGATCAGTTGCAGCCAAATCTGATGCCTGCCATACGTAATCCCTATAGCATACCTCTCATCGTTCAAGTCATGTCAGAGCTACACTTCCTGGCCACTACGTCCTTTCAGAATACAGTGGCCCTAACTCCAGGGATGTCTCAGTCCATGTTCAGTCTGGTTTTAAAGGATGTACTGTCTGTGTTGTTGAAACATCTGGACGGCTACATCAGATTTCCCCAACGTGTGGATTTGGCCTATTTAAAGGCAGAGTATAATGCTATGGGGCACATATCATATGTGGCTGGAGCCATAGATGGCACCCATGTAGCCTTGGTTCCCCCGTGTCAATGAGCAGGTGTATAGGAACAGGAAAAACTGCCACTCCCTAAATGTTCAATTGGTGTGTCTGGCAGACCAGTACATTCCTCAAGTCAGTGCTTAGTATCCAGGATCAGTCCATGATTCCTTCATCTTGTGGAACAGTAATGTCCCACTGCAGATGACATAACTTCACACAGAGAGGTCTTGGCTGGTTGGTAAGTTACAGTTGAAATGTTTGTTTGCAATGTATGTTTCCTGCCATCACAATGCTGCATGTTCCACATATATGTTTGTGTTGTACTACCAAAAATTCTAACCGTCCTTGGTTTTTGACACCAGTGAGGGATCCAACCACGTCAGGGAAAGTCCGCTACAGTGAGGCCCACGGGAGGACAAGGCGTGTCATGGAACGGACTTTTGGGCTCCTGAAGGAAAGATGTAGGTGCTTGGACATTTCAGGAGGAGCCCTCCTCTTCTCACCCAATAAGTTATGTCAAATAATAGTTGTATGCTTGCCGCTCCATAATCTTGCCCTGAGATGTCAGATGGCATTTATACCAGATGAGGGGGAGGCAGAAGAACCTCTGGGTGGAAATGCAGATTTGCCAAGTTATGAAGAGCCAGAGAAAGATGAAGCAGGAGACTCCAGGGCAGATCTCATCAACAAGTACTTCAACTGACAAAAAGATATGTGATGCTTACTTAATGTGATTTCATTTTGTAACCTGAGGTTGATGGGTAGCATCTCACCTCCTTTATTGCATCATCTGTGGGGTTGTAGGTAGCTCCAATGGCTATGAGTGAATTTTGCATGCAGACTGAACGTTTGTATTGTGTACAGGACAAAGTGGTCCATAGTATAATGTTTTGTTATAGCAGAAGCAAAGTCACACTTGCAGACATGAATTCTCAGATTTGAGGTAGGTATTCTGCTATGTCGTATCCCTTTTCTCTGTCAATCACAGATTTGCCGAGATCCTGTTTGGCTCATCAACCTTGGCAAATGACAGACAGTACCAGAAGCAGATGGGAATTGCAGGCAGACATGAGAAGTTGGCGTGGCTGAGACCAGGTACTATTAGTCATGAGTATGTGGAGTGTAACTAACATTGTTAGACTGTCAGGACACTGGGGTGAAAATGTGTTTTCCCATCAAGTTCACCTGCAGGGTACAGGAGGTGGTCAAATTGTGGCATTTGTGCCTTCATATGTGTCTGGCCCATGTGTAAATGTAGGACCATAGCCTCTCCCATCACAATGGTTTCTGTTGTATGTAATGTACCTTTTCCGGGGCGGATTCACCGCGGATAAAAACACGGCAGAAACAGGAATTCCGAAGGGAAAACGCTCACCTCTACACACCCCACGAGGAACGAGGACACCATGGAACCGGAACTCCAAATTCTACCTGCGATAGTCTTCCTGCTCCTCTACCAGGAGCACGAACGCCGGCGGCGAAGACCACGGTGAGTACTGCACCTATGACACAGGGAAGGGGGGAGGCAAAAAACAGGGACACACACATGCAACACCCCCACCCTTACCCACTACAACACACACACTGATACATGTTGATACATTACAGTTACAGCCCCTAAGCCCCCCAGAAGAATGCAAAGACAAAAGGAAATGAGTTTAACCATATTAATATATTAAAATCCAGTACTCAAAAATATATATACTATAAACAAATATATAAACCAATAATACAAGTCCAGGTATTGCACCATTTATAGTCCGTGGACCACTGGGCCCAAAATACATGGGCGAGGCCCACACTCGATACCCGATCAAAACAGAGAGAACACTGCAGGGGCATCAGATAGAAATACAACAGGCACCTCAGGGAGAGGGGACGGGGGGCACCTCAGCTGGATGAGTGCATGACGCTAGATCCACGAGGGGGCTCAATGCCCACTGTTCAATCCTGGGGAGTGCAAAGCCACAGTCTCTCAAGTCTCTACAGTGGGTGGGTTGCCCACTGCCATATCCTGGGGAGTGCAAAGCCAGTCTCTCAAGTCTCTACAGTGGGTGGGTTGCCCACTGTTCCATCCTGGGGAGTGCAAAGCCACAGTCTCACAAGTCTCTACAGTGGGTGGGTTGCCCACTGCCATATCCTGGGAAGTGCAAAGCCACAGTCTCTCAAGAGGATAACAGTCTCCACTGGTTCTGGAGGGGGACTGGTGCCCAGAGTGCTTCATCCTGTGAAGGACAGAGGTAGTGTATGACAGTCTCCACTGGTTCTGGAGGGGGACTGGTGCCCAGAGTGCATCACTCACCCCGTGACGGACCCAGTTGCGTCAGTGCCCCTGCCGCTCATGTGCTAGCGGTGCTTGAGTTGGCGGTGCCCTGTTCAGCGGTGCTTGATTTGGCGGTGCCCTGTTCAGCGGTGCTTGATTTGGCGGCGCCCTGTTCAGCGGTGCTTGAGTTGGCGGTGCCCGGCCCAGCGGTGCTTGATTTGGCGGTGCTCTGTTCAGCGGTGCTTGATTTGGCGGTGCCCTGTTCAGCGGTGCTTGAGTTGGCGGTGCCCTGTTCAGCTGTGCTTGATTTGGCGGTGCCCTATTCAGCGGTGCTTGAGTTGGCGGTGCCCTGTTCAGCGGTGCTTGGATTTGGCAGTGCCCTGTTCAGCGGGGCTTGAGTTGGCGGTGCCCTGTTCAGCGGTGCTTGAGTTGGCGGTGCCCTGTTCAGCAGTGCTTGATTTGGCGGTGCCCTGTTCAGCGGTGCTTGATTTGGCAGTGCCCTATACAGCGGTGCTTGAGTTGGCGGTGCCCGGCCCAGCGGTGCTTGTGCTGCCTGGCCCAGCGGTGCTTGATTTGGCGGTGCCCTGTTCAGCAGGGCTTGATTTGGCGGTGCCCTGTTCAGCTGTGCTTGATTTGGTGGTGCCCTGTTCAGCGATGCTTGAGTTGGCGGTGCCATGTTCAGCGGTGCTTGAGTTGGCGGTGCCCGGCCCAGCGGTGCCTGTGATGGCGGTCCTTCATGGCCCAGCAGTGCTTGTGCTGGTGGTCCTTCATGGCCCAGCGGTGCTTGTGCTGGCGGTCCTTCATGGCCCAGCGGGGCTTGTGTTGGCGGTCCTTCATGGCCCAGCGGGGCTTGTGCTGGCGGTCCTTCATGGCCCAGCGGGGCTTGTGCTGGCGGTCCTTCATGGCCCAGCGGTGCTTGTGCTGGCGGTCCTTCATGGCCCAGCGGTGCTTGTGCTGGCGGTCACATGGCCTCATTTTCAACTGCGTCACACATACCTAGGCCTAGTCTCAACACACATACAGACCACATTTTGTGTATGATTGGTGTTCTGTGTAAACTGTGGGTACGTACCTCTGAGTTGTTTGACTCTGTGCTCGCTGTTGTCCTTCATAGGCACCGTCCGTTTGGACATGTGAGGAGATGGCGGCATCCTCCGGTGTACCGACCGTTGGTGGACCTGTCGACAATGGAGTAGCGACATTTGATAATCACCTACAGGTTTGACCGTGCCACAATCCAGGAACTGTGTACCCAGTTGGAGCCAGACCTGATGTCAGCAATCCGCCATCCCACAGGAATCCCCCCTCATGGCAGGTGCTGTCAGTGCTCCATTTCCTTGCAAGTGGGTCATTTCAAACAACAGTGGTCATGGCATCAGGGATGTCCCAGCCTATGTTTTCCAACGTGTTGTCCAGAGTGTTGTCTGCCCTTCTGAAACAAATGCGGAGATACATCGTTTTCCCTCAGGTGGAGGATTTGCCTACAGTGAAAGGTGCTTTCTATGCCCTGGGACATATCCCCAACATCATAGGTGCCATTGATGGGACCCATGTGGCTTTGGTCCCCCCCACAGGAGTGAACAGGTGTACAGAAACCGGAAGAGTTTTCATTCTATGAATGTACAGATGGTATGTTTGGCAGACCAGTACATCTCCCATGTGAATGCCATGTTCCCTGGCTCAGTGCATGACGCCTACATCCTGCGGAATAGCAGCATCCCTTATGTGATGGGTCAACTCCAGAGGCACTGTGTGTGGCTATTAGGTGAGCCCGTGGAAGCAAGACAGTGGGAATGGTTGCCTGGGGTTATCCCTACAGGTTAGTGTGTGTCTAACACTTGTCCCTCGCCATTTGCAGGTGACTCTGGGTACCCCAACCTGTCATGGCTACTGACCCCAGTGAGGAATCCCAGGACCAGGGCAGAGGAACGCTACAATGAGGCCCATGGGCGAACTAGGATGGTGATCGAGCGGACCTTCGGCCTCCTGAAGGCCAGGTTCAGGTGCCTCCACATGACAGGTGGATCCCTATTCTACTTACCAAAGAAGGTGTGCCAGATCATCGTGGCCTGCTGTATGCTTCACAACTTGGCTTTGCGGCGACAGGTGCCTTTTCTGCAGGAGGATGGTCCAGATGGCGGTGTTGTGGCAGCTGTGGAGCCTGTGGACAGTGATGAGGATGAAGCAGAGGAAGAAGACATGCAGAACATGGACTCAGTGATCCAGCAATATTTCCAGTGAAACACAGGTGAGAATACAATCCTGCCTACTACATGTACTTTTACACTACTACCTCTATCCTGTCTGTCGTTTTCACCCAGTGTATGGTCACTGAGTTGTCACTTTCCCTTACGGTTTCACAGATGTGGGTCCCACTGTGTGTCATCTGCTTAAATTCCTCATGGACTAGAGCTGTGTGACATAGGTATGTTGACATTACTATTTCAAAAACATTTTGTCACTGTAATTGCAAATACACTATTTTGAAATCACAAACAGACTCCAGATCATTTTGTGCTTTAGGTGTGTTTATTTAAATGCAAAATATTGGAGGGGAAAGTTAAATGGTGAGGGGTGATGGCGGAGGAGTGTCCATGGCAGAGTCCAGTCTATTAGTCTCACAGGTGCATTGCCCATATGGGCATAGGAAGTGGAGCCAGGGCAGTTTAATTATGGACAGGGTGACAAAGTGGGACAGTAGGATGACAATCAGGGTGGTCTCATTTCTTGGCGGGGGTCTTGGCATCGTTCTCTGTCTTGTTCCTGGATCTCAGGTACCGTTTGCGGGGTGGTTCTCCGTCTGCAGGGGTTGGGGTGCTGGTGTGGTGGTCCTGTGGCGGGGCGTCCTGTCCACTAGCGCCGGCGGAGGTGGTGGGCAGTTCATCGTCCATGCTAGTGTCAGAGGACCCTTGTAGTGCCACAGTGTCACTCCTGGTGTTGAGTACTTCCTTCCGCACCCCTACGATGGTGCCCAGGGTGGAACTGAAGGTTCTGAGTTCCTCCCTGAAGCCCAAATAATGTTCCTCCTGCATGCGCTGCGTCTCCTGAAACTTGGCCAGTACCGTTGCCATCGTCTCCTGGGAGTGGTGGTATGCTCCCATGATGGAGGAGAGGGCCTCGTGGAGAGTGGGTTCCCTTGGCCTGTCCGCCCCCTGTCGCACGGCAGCCCTCCCAGTTCCCCTGTGTTCCTGGGCCTCCGTCCCCTGGACCGTGTGCCCACTGCCACTGCCCCCAGGTCCCTGTTGTTGTTGGGGTGGTGGGTTATCCTGGGTTCCCTGTAGTGGTGGACACACAGCTGATTGACGTGTTCTGGGGACGGAGGTATGGGACTGCTGGGTGGGTGCTGTGCTGGTGTTTCCAAAGGGGGGAAGGTCTGTGGTGGCCTGTGCCTGTGTGAAGGGAACCGACTGTCCAGAGGTCCCCGATGGTCCGGGGTGGTCATCTAGATCCAGTTGGACAGAGCTGCTGTCATCACTGTGGGCCTCTTCTGTGGGTGGAGTGGACATGTCTGGACCCTCCTGTCTGGTGACGTTGGGTAGGGGTCCTGCAGGGGTGGAAAGGCATGATTATTGCATCTGTGTGTGCCATGGTGTGCAATGGGTGGGTGACCGTGTACCCCATTGCTGGCATTCCTGTGTGGGAGCTTGTGTGATGATGGTTTAGGGGGGTGTATGGCTATGTGCAGTGTGCATGCTTTAGTGATGGGTGTCCATGCTTTGTTGTTGCATGCAGGGCTTGGTGTTGGGATGGGTGGTTTGTGATATTGGGACATTTGTCCGGAGTTGGTGTGATGGGGGTGAGGGCGAGGGTGGGGGTATGTGATAGCATGCAGGTAGGGTGGGGGATGTAATAGTAAAGCTTTGACTTACCAGAGTCCATTCCTCCAGCTACTCCAGCGAGGCCCTCAGGATGCAGAATTGCCAAGACCTGCTCCTCCCATGTTGTTAGTTGTGGGGGAGGAGGTAGGGGTCCGCCGCCAGTCCGCTGAACCACCTGGTGGTGTCTTGAGACCACGGAACGCACCTTCCCCCGTAGGTCGTTCCACCTTTTCCTGATGTCATCCCGATTTCTTGGGTGTTGTCCCAATGCGTTGACCTGTCCACTATTCTTCGCCATAGCTCCATCTTCCTTGCAATTGAGGTATGCTGCACCTGTGATCCGAATAGCTGTGGCTCTACCTGGACGATTTCCTCCACCATGACCCTGAGCTCCTCCTCCAAGAACCTGGGGTGTCTTTGCCGTGCCATGGGGTTGTGTAGGTGATGTGTGGGGTGGAGTGTGTGGTGATAAGTGTGCTGATATGTAGTGGTGTGTTGTGTGAGGTTCGTGGAAGTTGTGTGGGTGATGGTGTTATGTGCCTGTGGATGCTGTTGTACTTGCTGGTGGTGTCTCTCTCTGGCCTTCTTTCTGTATTTTTTGTCGTGGGGGTTTGTGGGTGATGTGGGTGTGTGTTTTATATTGTAATGGCTGTGTGGGAGTGGTGTGTGTATGTGTCTCAGGTGTGTGTATTTTGAATCGTCCAATGTGTCTGTGTTTTGTAAATGTGTGTGTATTTTGAGCGCGGCGGTGTGTACCGCCAATGGAATACCGCGGTTGAAAGACCGCCGCGTGGATTCGTGTGTCGTGATAGTGTGGGTGTATTTCTGTTGGTGTGATGGTGGAGGTTTTGTTTTCGCCAGTTTATCACTGACCTTTGGTGTGGCGGACTTGTGTGGGTGTCTGAATTTTGGCGGATTCCGAGATGTGGGTCATAATAGCTGTTGCGGAATTCCGCGGCCGCGGCAGTGTGTTGGCAGTCTTCTGCATGACGGTAAGCGGCTTTTACCGCCAATGTTGTAATGAGGGCCATAGTATGTGAGTAAGCAATGGACATTGCCCTGTTTCTGGTTGTTCTGCATGTGCATCCACTCAGCCATCTGACTTTCCAACCCAGGTGAGTATATTTCTAGCTTAGGAATCTTTAATCTGAGGCCATTATAAATGGGCACTCAGCTATAGATGTTTTTGTTTGGGATGATAGTGTGAGAGAGCCATTGCACTGCTGTCATTGCCATGTACTTTTCCACACTAGAACATTCAAGAAGGTTTAGATAGGAAATTAGTTTAACATGAATGACATCTAATATTTGGTACACTGTCCAGATTTGCACAATGATGGGATCTTGCATTCTGGGAGTTGTAGTGATATAGTTAGCCAGTACTTCAATTGCTATTTCCAAGGGCTGTGGGGTCAGATGACTTTAGTGGAAATGTGGCATGCCAGAACGTGATATTAGGTGATTTAGAAAGAGGTATAGTGGGTGGTATGTTAATTGGGGTAGGTTTATGGGGTGAGGGAGCATGCAGGACATGACAATTGGTGACATGCATTATGGCCCTCATTCCGACCCCTGGCGGTCTCGCGAATGACGGAAGCACCGCCAACAGGCTGGAGGTGCTTCATTCGTCATTCCGACCGCGGCGGTACAGCCGTGGTCACCCAGCCGGGTCTGGCGGTTTCCCGCCGGCTTTCCCCCGGCTGGGAGAATCCTCCAGGGCAGCGCTGCAAGCAGCACTGCCCAGGGGATTCTGACCCCCTTCCCGCCAGCCTGTTTCTAGAGGCTGGCGGGAACGGGTGTCCTGGGGCCCCTGGGATCCCCTGCACTGCCCATGCCACTGGCATGGGCAGTGCAGGGGCCCCCTAACAGGGCCCCAGCCTGCTTTTCACTGTCTGCCTAGCAGACAGTGAAAAGCGCGACGGGTGCAAATGCACCCGTCGCACACCTGCAACACCGCCGGCTCCATTCGGAGCCTGCTTCAGTGTTGCAGGCCCCCTTCCCGCTGGGCCGGCGGGCGCTAACATTGTTAGCGCCCGCCGGCCCAGCGGGAAGGTCGGAATTGCCCCAGCGGTCTTTTGACCGCGGTGCGGCCAAATGGCGGTTCCCGCCAGGCGGGCGGCAACTGCCGCCCGCCGGGGTCAGAATGACCCCCTAGGTGGGTACTTATCGGACTCCACTCCCCCAGGTATTCCAGTCAGGCCCTCAGGATGCCGTATGTCCAAGACATTCTCCTCCCAAGATGTGAAAGTATGGGAGGAGGTGGGGACCCACCGCCAGTTTTCATTACCTTCAGCTGGTGCCTGGATGCCATGGACCGTACCTTCCCTCTGAGGTCTTTCCACCTCTTCCTGATGTCCTCCCTTGTGCGTGGATAGCTGCCTACAGAATTGACCCTGTCGACTATTCTTTGCCACAACTCCATTTTCCTGGCAATCGATGTTTGTAGGACCTTTGCTCCAAACAGGTGTGGTTTTACCCTTACAATTTCATCCACCATGATCCGTGAAATGTTGGTGTTTTTGTGGGGACATGGTAGTGGTGGGGAAGATTGTGTGGTAGTGTTCAAAGTGAAAGGCTGCAGAGTTAGGTAAATGGTGAGGTGTAGGTGATGTGAGTGGGTGACGGTTGTTGTGGGTTATGTGTGGTAGTAAAATGTGTGTTGAGTATGTTGTTCAGGTGTGTGATGTATGCGTAGTGAAATGTTAATGGGTGCCTATTGGTACTTTTTGTATCTGTGTAATATGTAGGTTGTCTGTGGCTGTGTGTGGCGTATTCGCAAAGGGTTGTGTGTCGTGTAGGGGTGTGTTATATAGTTCAGTGTGTAGATGAGTCAGGTGTGCGGATGTGTGTCAGGTGTGGGGTATTACATCTATCCAATGTGGTGTAGTGTTCAGTGTTCAGTGTGATGTGAGTTGAGACTGCTGTGGTTCACACCCCCAATGGTTTTCCATCATGGAAGAACACCTGTCGTGATTTGTAGATTGTAATCTGATGGGAGGTCAAGCTGGCAGTGCTGGGACCGCCTTTTTTCTGTCCTGCAGTGCCCAGGCGGTTTTGTTTATTTGGCTGTTTTATGGCAGACTTCACAGTGTAACTCTCAATAAAGTGGTTGGATTACTGTCAACATGGCTGTCCTTTGGCACCCGCCACCGCAGCGGTCTTCCAAAAATACCTCCAAACTCGTAATGAGGTCCATAAAGTCCATGAATGCCTGATGAAATGACTGACCAAAAAAGAGCAAGATATTGCCTGACAGAGACTTCTAGTTGCTGATTCCTTACCGTAGAATTTTCCCCCAGGCATCAGACGGGATCCAGAGATTTTTTTCTCTGAGCAATACCCTTGTGTGTCTGTAGGTGGCGTCAGTCGACTCCGCAAGCGTCATTGGCATCATAGTCGCCGTGATGAAGTCAGGAGTAGTACATAGACGACGCCTCAGCACAGTGACGTCAGTTATTTTCTTTCCGCGCCACTTGCTGATCCAGATAAAGCTACCCTTGGTCAATTTTTGACCGACTTTTGTGAGATTTTGGTGCGTCGAGGGATGTCCCCGAAAAGCAGCTTCAAACCATGCGAGGACTGTCACCACATGATGTCCGTGACGGATGCCCATCAGGTCTGTTTGTGGTGCCTGGAGCACGAACACGGACCAAAGTTGTGCTCTGAGTCTCCGGCCATGCACCCAAAGGCCTTGAGGGAGCGGTCTCTCAAGCTTATGGCAGGCCAGTGTTCGACTCCGTGTAGGTCCTTGTCTTGCTTAAGGGGAAGGTCTTGAGACCCGTCACGGAGCCACCACCACTTGTCTTCTTCAAAGTCTTCGGGTCAAGGTAAGTAAAAAAGAAGTCAAAGAGATCCTGTCATCCTCCAACTTCACGCCGCTGCTCGGCTAATGCGACGCAGGAAGAGCGTCGACGCTCGAGGCCTCCGTTTTTAGAGCCTGCTTCTGGGTCTGCTCCACGTCTCCCCTAGTTTCCAGGAGCCGGGGCAACCACTGCCCAATTAAAGGAGTTTTATGAGGCCATGTAACTCATTTTTGGGCTCCCCGACCCCTTTGGGATAAGGGGTTTGGTTGGGGGCCTCTGGGTTCCATGCCTCCGGCTCCGGCCACCAAAGTCCCCTCCAGATCCCCACCGGCACCATTGAGACCTTTCCCAGCACCAGTTTGATTGTTGACGCTCCCAATGTAGGTGGTGCCCACCATCGACATCGCCCCGATCCTGATCCCCAACGACTCAGAGTCAGACAGGCGTTGGCCAACACCGCCTCCTTCTTCATTGGGGCCTATTCACCCCAGGTTGGATTCTGACCCTTATTCTTATGGGTTTGAATTTGGGGAAGGATTGGAGGGGTCCCTGGACCCTCATGAATACCAGTTTAACCCTTACTTGGACTAGGCACAGGAGTTGGGCGAGGCCAGTGGTCTGGATACCTCTCAGACGCTGGCATGCTGTCTCCTCCTACAGTGGCTATGGCAGAGGAGCAACTTATTCCATGGTGGTCAGTAGGGTGGCTGAGCTCCTAGGCCTTGAGCTGCCTACTGTTCAGGTCAGGTCTAATCTCCTGACCGAGGTGCTTCAACCAGGGGCTTCCACATCTGAGCCTCTTCTTACATTCAATGAAGCCCTGACCGATGTCCCTTTGGGTACTTGGTCCAGACCCAACACAGATGCTCCAATGGTCCGCCCGAACGACCCTACACCTGAGAGCCTTGTCATCCAGGCATCCTCATCATCGGGTGCATTCCCTTCCGCACCTCCGGATTGGGAATGAAAAAAGCTGGAACAATTTAGGAAGAAGATGTTTTCTTCCTCCAGTTTCGCACTGCGGTTGGTGAGCACTGCACGCCTTTTTGGCCATTATACCCACTCTCTGTGGGATACAGTCACGCAAATTCTGCCGCACATACCAGGGGAGGCCCGTGCCATCGTCTCCCAAGCTGTCACTTATGGGAGAGACGCGGCAAAGTTCACTATCAGATGTGGGCTGGACATGCCCTACTCTCTAGGTAGATCGGTTGCGACGACGGTGGCCTTGAGGCATCATGCCTGGTTACGTACATCTGGTTTCTCAGGGGATCTCCAAGAGACTCTTATGGACACGCCCTTTGATGGCTCCTGTCTCTTTAGAGACAAGACAGACTCAGCTCTGGAGAGGTTCAAGGACTCACCGGCTACGGCTCGGTCCATCTGCCTTTCCACTGCCCCTCATCCCCAACAGTCCACCTTTTGCCCCTTTCGTGGCCATGGAAGAGGCTCCCTGTCGTGTCCCTTTCTCATCCACCATGCCACCCATGCTGTTCAGCCGCTGCATGGCTGGGGATGCGGAGTCCCACATGGTCATGGGACAGGGAACCAGAGGTCTGCCCAGTGCTGCCATGCCCCTGCTGCAGCCTCCAAACCCTCCAAGTCTATCTCCTCACTCTGGTCCAGTTGGTGGCAGGATTTGCCATCACCGGCCCCACTGGATATCTATGACTATGGACAGGTGGGTTTTGCAGATCGTTCGAAAGGGCTACTTCCTCCACTTTGAATCTGCCCCACCAGCCATGCCTCCATCCTTCAGCCGTATACCGGAAGATCATTTGGCACTTCCCTGCCAGGAAGTTGCGGCTCTCTTGGCCAAGGGAGCCATAGAGAGGTTCCCTGTGCCAGAAGTAGGTAGTGGTTGTTATTCCCGCTACTTTCTGGTGCCCAAAAAAGATAAGGGCCTACGTCCTATCCTAGACCTTCAGGACCTCAATCTCTTCAAGAAGGAGATATTCAAAATGCTCACCCTGGCTAGGGTTCTGGCTGCCTTGGACCCAAAAGACTGGATGGTAGCGTTGGACTTGCAGGACGCTTATTTCCATATTTCCATCCGGCCTGCCCACAGACGTTACCTACGATTCGTGGTAGGTCACAAGCACTTTCAATTTAACGTGCTTCCATTTGGCCTTACCAGCCCCCCTCAGGTGTTCACGAAAGTGATGGCGGTAGTTGCAGCTTATCTGCACAGGTTAGGGGTTTCCGTCTTCCACACCTCGATGACTGGCTGTTGAAGGCAGACTCACCCCAAAAAGTCGTCTCCCACCTTCAGACTACAATGAACCTCCTGCACATGGTGGGGTTCACTATAAACGTGACAAAGTCACACCTGACTCTTTCTCAGACACTCCCTTTCATCTGAGCTGTTCTTGACACAGTGTAATTTCTGGCCTATCCTCCCAAAAAGCGAGTCCGGGATATTCAGACTATGATTCCAATCTATCAGCCTCACCTCTATCTTGGGTTTCGGTGAGTCTGAGGCTGATGGGCCTCATGGCCTTCTGCATCCTGCTAGTGACACATGCCAGATGGCATATGCGAGCTCTACAGTGGGACTTGAAGTTCCATTGGGCGCAGCATCAGGGAAATCTCTACGACATGGTCCAGATCTCGGAGGGGACTGTGAAAGACCTGCAGTGGTGGCTTTCGAATACACATTGGATCAACTGCAGATCCCTCTCCCTTACCAAACCAGATCTATCCATAGTGATGGACGCGTCACTTCTGGGATGGGGCGGCCACATGGGAGAGGCCGTGATTAGAGGTCTCTGGCCCCCGGCGGAGTCTGGGCTCCATATCAGTCTTCTGGAGCTCCAGGAGATCAGGCTCGCATTGAAAGCATTTCTTCCCTGTCTCAAAGGAAAAGTAGTGCAAGTGTTCACAGGCAACACTACCGCCATGTGGTACTGCAACAAACAAGGAGGAGTAGGGTCCTGGACCCTTTGCCAGGAGGCGCTACGACTCGGGCATGGCTGATGCATCAGGACATCACCCTGGTGGTACAAAATCTGGCGGGCTCTATGAATGCCAGAGCAGACAAACTCAGCCGTCAATGCATAGCCGATCACAAATGGGGTCTCCATCTGGAGGTGGCACAAGGTCTTTTTTAGCAGTGGGGAGAGCCTTGGTCAGATTTGTTCGCCTCCGCAGAGAATGTGCAATGTCAGCTGTTTTGCGCTTTGGAGTTTCAAAAGCGGCAATGGAACTCCGGCTTCCTTTCCGTCTTTCCAGCTATACCACTTCTGTCCAGAGTTCTCAAGAAGATCAGGAACGACCGGGCCAAAGTCATCTTGGTGGCTCCGAACTGGGCACGGAGAGTATGGTATCCAGAGCTATTGAGCATGGCCACCGAACCTCCACTCATACTGCCCCTTCGGGAGGATCTTCTGTCACAGCAGCAGGGGACAGTTCTCCACCCAAACCTGTCCAATCTCCGCCTTCATGCGTGGAGATTTAGCAGCAACAGTTCATGGCTTTTGACCTTCCACCCAAAGACTGTGATGCTATCTGGGCAGCCAGGCGTCCCTCCATCAAAACGGTATACTCCTGTGGTTGGCATAAGTTTGTGGCATGGTGTACCAACAAATCTGTTAATCCCCTCTCTTTTCCTCTTTCTGAAGTTCTTTTGTTCATTCTTTCTTTGGCCCAGCAGGGCTAAGCTTTGGGCACTCTTAAGGGCTATTTATCAGCTATCTCAGCATTTCTTAGGTTGCCTGATCAGCCTTCACTCTTTAAGTCTCCTATTGTTAGTA